>NC_041738.1:21547529-22154196 GCF_004115215.2 Ornithorhynchus anatinus | reverse complement strand
GCCTGCAAGGTAACCGCCCCCATCCTATCCAGCGATATTTCCTGCTTACTCACTTAGCCTAGATAGGCGGCTGGAGAAAGGGCTGTGTTTTTTAGTTTTTTGGGTTTTTTTCGATGAGCCTGAAGCCTGCTCATTACCACAGTTAATTGGCATTGCTGTGTTAATTTCAAAAATGTGTGTGCGTGCAATGGCAACCAGCAGGCTTGCCAAAAGAAAGGAGAATTGGAGCAGTCTACGTGTTTACCTCCCCCCATACAGTCAAATCCATTCTGATTCCTTTTTTCTAAAGAAGAGTTGCACTACTGTGCCTGTATTAGCAATTTCCAATCATCTTTTACTAGTTCGCGATTGATTTCCTGCTCATTTCTTTGTGTATAAAAGTGTAATCATCTGAAGAACTTTCATCCCATCAGCTAAATGGCAAACTGAAACGATCCATTATGCAGCTGCACGGAGATGTTATCTCTAGAACCGCTGGAGATAACATGATAATCTTCCTGTTCTCTGTGGTGTCTGTAATGATTTTGGTATTTGTTTGGCAGTTACTATGTGTCAAGAACTGTACTAAGCACTGAGGTAGGTACAAGATGATCCAGTTCCACAAAAAGCTCACAGTCGAAGTAGGGAGGGAAAGCAGGCATTAAATCCCCATTTTGTAGATGTGGGAACTGAGGTACATAGAAGTAAAGTGACTTGTCCAAGGTCATCCAGCAGGTTCAGCTTGTCCCAGGTGGGGCTCACAGTCTTAATCCCCATTTTACAGATGCGGTAACTGAGGCACAGATAACTTAAGTGTCTTGCCCAAAGTGACACAGTTGACTAGTGGCAGAGCTGGGATTAGAATCCAAGACCTCTGACTCCCAAGCCAATGCTCTTTCCACTAAGCCACCTTCCTCCTCTTCATATGTGTTCTTCATATTTGAAGACCCCACTGATGGTGAAATTCGTAAATGTGTAGCTGAATAGGTCAATGCAGGGCCTGTAGTCATGGCTTCATTGTGCCTACAAAAAGACTGACCCCTGTTGTGGTGTTTTGTATGTTGTTTATTGAGCCTGGTGTTGATTTCTCTTTTGCCTCCTTGTCTCTCTTTTCTTTTGTAGACTTGGCTTGAAAAGAGCCACTCCTTTCTTCTACTGCTGGTCTATCCTCAGTAAATGACTCTCAGTTTTCACCTGGGATGCAGCATCCTCTGAGGCTTTGTTTTACCTTGTCCTTGAAATGTTTCCTCCACCCTCCTTGCTTTTGGTTTCCCATTATAAGCTCTCCGTACTGCAATTGATTTGGTATCAGTTGGTTGTAGTTCTTTCTCCTCCTGTGTCCTGTGCAACTTATCCGGGCTAGTGAGCATAGCCTTGATGTTAAGAGATTGGCTACAAGACAGAACTTCATTGCTTGTGATCTTTTCTTGCCATTTTATATTGGGAGATGCTTGGAGGTCAGGATACCCCCCAGGAGGGGAAACTCTGACAAAGGGGTGGTCAGTTTACAGCTTACCATTAATAATAATAATAACAATTATAATGATGGCATTTGTTCAGCGCTTACTATTTGCCAAGCACTGTTCTAAGTGCTGGGGTAGATACAAGGTAATCAGGTTGTCCCACATGGGGCTCACAGTCTTATTCCGTGGAAAGAGCATGGGCTTCAGAGTCAGAGGTCATGGGGTCTAAGCCTGACTCCGCAGCTTGTCATCTGTGTGACTTTGGGCAAGTCACTTAACTTCTCTTTGCCTGTTACCTCATCTGTAAAATGGGGATTAAAAGTGTGAGCCCCACGTGGGACAACCTGATCACCTTTCCCCCCCAGCACTTAGAACAGTGCTTTGCACATAGTAAGTGCTTAATAAATGCCATCATTATTATTACTATTATTATTCCCCATTTTACAGATGAGGTAACTGAAGCACAGAGAAGTTAAGTGACTTACCCAAAGTCACACAGCTGCTAAGTGATGGAGCCCGGATTAGAACCCACGACCTCTGACTTCCAAGGCCGTGCTCTTGCCACTAAGTCACACTGCTGCTCTCCCCTACTTCTCCACTCTTTGACACTCAGGTCAGAGTTCAGAAATATCTGCTTAATAAATACATGAAGTGCACTGATCCATGAAGGACTTTGGATAGAAAGATCGTTTCTTATGGCCACAAGGCATGATCTTATTTACTATACTCAACAAGTAGAAACTATCCTGTTTTCTGAAACACCGGCCCCAGGGAAGGAGTGCTCATAAAAATCCTCAATGCCAGGATGTCCTACCATATAGCTAACCTAAATCCATTTGGGTTATACATTAGAACAATGTACTCAGTCCTCAGGGGAATTGGAGGAAAGTGGATCATCATCTTCTGTAGGGGAATGCTTCAGGAACCTGATCGACAATTTGTCAGCCCTCGGTGTTCCCATCCTCTATCATGATTCCCACAGTTCTTTCACCTTGCCTGCTAATTCCCAAACTCCAATACAACTTCAAACCTCAGATGACCAGTAATTAGGATTTCATAACTGGTAAAGAGAACTGCTTGAAAGCATTTCATTTACAGTTTTTAGGCTAGGGGAATGGCATTTATTTTCATGGCTGCGTAAGCCGTTGCTCCAAGACTATCCTCGTCAGCAACAGGAGTTGCAGGGACATTGTTTCCTGGTTGCAAAACACTTTCCTAAGCATTTGGGTGAGTATAACAGGAGCAAGACACGTGTTCCGTGCCCTCCAAAAGTTCCCAATTAAAGGGGTGGACAGATGGACAGAAATGACTTACAAATAGTGGAAGCCAGAAGGAGAACAAGGAAGCAACAGAAAGTAATAATAATAATAATGATAATTATGGTATTTGTTAAGCCCTTACTATGTGCCAGGCACTGTACTAAGCACTGAGGTGGATAGAAGCAAATCAGGTTGGACAAGGTCCCTTGACCCACTTTGGGCTCACAGTCTCAATCCCCATTTTCCAGATGATGTAATCAGTTAGAAGGAAGTGTAGTCATCAGGCAGAAGGAAGTGAAGTGATTTGCCCAAGATCACACAGTAGATGAGTGGCAGAGCTGGGATTAGAACCCATGACCTTCTGACTCTGGATCAGGGTGAATAGTTGAATAAATAATTGTATCCAAAAATGAACACATAAATACAAGAAGGCAGAAGTACATGGTATTTAAGGCTTTGCATATTTTTCTCAAATCGAGGAGCACAGTTCTGGACCCAGACAGTTCCGAGCCTGGGGCTAGCCAGCACTGAGTATGAACAGGAGAGTACTCCCTCCTATTTCTGTATCTTTTTCACCTGATGGGCATTTTCTCCTGCAAGACTCAGTTGGGGTGATTCATTTTCCACCTATGGGCAGCCATGACCCCTGGATCCTTTTCAGCCAAACTTGCCGGGAGCCCATCATCCATCTTATTCTACTGCAGTTTACATTCTGGGATGTTGCCTAGAAACACAGGGGCGTTGTTCTAATAAGCAGCGTAGCATAGTGGACACAGCACAGGGCTGTGAGTCAGGAGACTGGGCTTCTAATCGGGACTCCGCCACTTGCCTGCTGAATGAACGTGGGCATGTAATTTCACTTTTCTCTGCCTCAATATCCTCATAATAATAATAATAATAATGTTGGTATTTGTTAAGCGCTTACTATGTGCCGAGCACTGTTCTAAGCGCTGGGGTAGACACAGGGGAATCTGGTTGTCCCACGTGGGGCTCACAGTCTTAATCCCCATTTTACAGATGAGGGAACTGAGGCACCGAGAAGTGAAGTGACTTGCCCAAAGTCACACAGCTGACAAGTGGCCGAGCTGGGATTTGAACCCGTGACCTCAGACTCCAAAGCCCGTGCTCTTTCCACTAGCCACGCTGCTTCTCATCTGCAAAAGGGGATAAAATATCCATTTTCCCTCCCCTTAGACTGTGAACCCTATGTGGAACAGGAACTATGTTTGATCTGATTGAATTGTATCAAACCCAGCACACAGTAAGTGGTTAACAATCATCATGATCGATATTAGTGGCTTTTTCTTATTATTATCCTTATTATTGTAAGGGAGTCCAAAAATCAGTAAACAGCATCCATTTTTTCCCCAGCCAGTTCTCTTGTGTGGTTTCCAAGTCTTTATTAGACAACGGTAAGATAATAAACCAAACATTCTCTATTACGAGTACTGTGCCAGAGTCATACAGCTAATTGGGGGCAAGTGAGAAGCGGCACCAGACATATCGGATCCTGGGTCAGCCCTGGAGGAGCTGTAGGTACGACATGGGAGTTATGCCAGAAGTCTGAGGGCCAGATCTCGGTCCTAGCCACGTGGCTTGGCCTGAAAGAAAAGATTTCTGCTTAAACCATAACCACGCCTGCATTTTCTAAAGAGTCCCTGGGCTCTAAAATGTAACATTCCTAGTAGCTGCCTTCTCTGGGGGTGATGGGGGCACAGGGACATAGCTGTGTGATCTGATGGACTCCCAGCCTCACTCATTCTGTCTCCCCCTCTAGACTGTACGCTCATTATGGGCAGGGTTGTATTGCATTCTCCCAAGTGCTCAGTACAGTGCTCTGCACATAGTAAGTGCTCACTAAATACGATTGACTGACCGAATGACTCATTCAAGACCTAACAGTTTCCAATCTGTGCTGTAAAGACACAAAATAGTGTCTTTCTCACTTCTTAGCTCTTTGGGTCCTGCCCCCTCCTGAGATCCATACCCCTAAATTCCTACTCCCTTTTTTTGCCCCTGAACACAAACTGAAAATTTAGCACCTAAGCTCAAGGCCTCTTTTGATACCTTTGAGTCTCTGTCTTAAATAATGGCCTAGTTCCACCCCAGTATTGGTAGGGGTGGGAAAAGGATGGGTCAGTGCTTTGGAGATTGTTGATTGTGGAGGAGCAAATGTTAAACCACCTCGTTCTTGTCTCCAGCATCCCATCCGGTCACTGGACAGGAAGTGGAGACTGGGTTTTGTCACCACAGGGGACAGTAGCTCCACTTTCTTGGCAAGGAGGCAAGCCAGGTTGAAGATGCCTCAGTCCAGCTGGGACCCAGCAGGGATGCCAGTTTTACCTAGTCAAGTAGGTCAGCAATTCAGCGGGAGACAGGACGTTTCTTATTGGCTCCCTGTGGTTCCTTCTAGGAATGTCAGAGCCACCTCTCTTCTCTAAAGAGAGAGTATCCTGAGAGACTTTGGGACCCCCAGAAGTGGCAGAGATCAGCAGGGAGGTGTCAGGTCTATGGGCTGTGTGTCAGGGGGTCTTCAGCTGCACAGAGAAGACTCCTATGCTGCCTGGAAGAGGATGAAGGGGTAGGGGAGGCTGGCAGGACAATGGAAGGCATGTGTGGATGTGGGTGTCTGAAATGAGAATGTGAGCGGAGGAGAGAAAACGGGTATGGGGTCACCTGGACCCAGAGCTTAGGCCAAGGAGGTCAATCCCAGCTGGTGTTCCGAGGTGGACTGCAAAGGGGTTTTACTAATGATTTATGGCGGGGAACAGTGACAAGGCAAAGCATTCCAAAAATGCTGCAGGGTATCTTTGGGGCACCAGAGGGGCAAATGGGCTCAGAAGTGCTAACATGGAATTGAATCTGGGCCTTCTGGGGCATCAGTGCTGGAAGTTAAGGTGTAAGGGGGAGCAGAATTCTGGGAGTTACAGAATGTGGGTCAGGGAGGGGAGGTCGGCAGCTCTCTCTGACACTTGATGTGCCTTTTCCAATCAGGAAGTAACAGACGCAGATCATGTTATGTGTGTTACAGAGCTTTCTCAACCTAAAGCAGTGACATCATATGGAATTTTTAACATTCACCTGCAGAATCTAGAATGGGCGTTCCTAGGATTCCCTGACATCCCCTCCTTTATGAGGAGGGGTACTTCCCTGATTAAGTCCTCTTTTCCCCCATTCCATCTCCCTTCTTCATTGTCTCTGCATTTGAATCTATCTTCCCCTTAATCATTTCTATTTACAGAGCGCTTATTATGTGCAGAAGACTTTACTAAGTGCTTGGGAGAGTACAGTATCCTCTGAACTTGTAGGCTCTGTGAGATACCAAGTCTGTTGTATTATATTCTCCCAAGTGCTTAATACAATGTTTTGCACACAATAAGTGCTCAATAAATATCAATGATGGATCATCCTAAGGCTACCACTTCTGAGCCCTGGGTCTCAGTGACAGGAGATAATGCCGAGGAAAACTGGGACCCTAAAATAAAAGCAATGGAGATAAAGACATCACATGCTGTGCCATTATGGGACAGGGGACAGACCAGCTAAAAATCCAGACTGTCCATTCTTAAACTGGACAAATGTCCACCCTAGATTCTCATTGCTCCTGGATCTTCAGAGAGTTGGGGAAACTCAACTAATAGGACATGGAATCTCAGCTCTGGCACCTTGGATCAGGATCCAATCAAATTTCAGGTGTGTGGAACTAATCCAAATTCTGTCAATTCCCAGATTGTAAGAAATCGCTAGCCACCAATGAATCAGGTTGGTTGAATTTCACGAGAACAACAAACACTCACAAGTCAACTCTGCTTACAAAGCATTCTGCCCAGTGGTCAATGCTTCAGTCATCATTCAATTCATTCGGTCAAATTTATTGAGTGATTACTGTGTGCATAGTACTGTACTAAGCGTTTGGGAGAGTACAATATAATAAAAAGACACATTCCCTACCCATAATGAGCTTACAATCCAGAGGAAAGGCAGACAGTAATATAAATAAATAAATACATAAATTACAGATATGTACATAAGTAATTTGGGATGAATAAAAGCAAATCAGGGCGATGCAGAAGGGAGCGGAAAAGGAGGAATGTAGGGCTTAGTCAGGGAAGGCCTCTTGGAGGAGTTGTGTTTTCAATAAGGCTTTGAAGGGAGACAGAGGCGGATTTGAGGAGGAAGGGTGTGCCAGACCAGAGGCAGGACATGGGCGAGGGGTAAGCAGTGAGATACTAAACAGTGAGATAGACAAGACTGAGGTACAATGAGAATGTTAGTATTAGAAGAGCAAAGTGTTCAGGCTTCCTCAAACACCACCCTACAACACCTGCAACCTACCCAGTGGCACCTGTAGGAGGATAGCCACACTCAATAGTCTGGTTTTCAGTTGCTCCATCCCCGGCCTGCTGCGGATTTGGAACCTGATGTTTTTGTGCCCGTTTCTCTGATTTTCCAAGCCCCAGCTTCCCCAACTCCAATTCCTGCTGCTGAATTCGGCAGTTCAAACTGGGCACCAGAGTTTGGAGGAGCTGGGTGGGGAGCACGATGAAAAGGAGCTTTAGTGGCCCCCTGGAGGACACTCAATGATTATACAAAATACAAACTTTCTCAAAATGATACCTATGACATCATCACTTTACTCTGTGCTCTTACAATGCTTGCGTTGTCATAGACATCTGGTCATGGTCATAGGTGGTCCCCCCTGAACTGCAGGCTTCAGTCCTCAGGCTCTGACACCTTCACAGGGGAAAGTGTGGCCCCAGGCCATCCATCTACAGAAGCCCAGTAGTATCTGAGCACACATGGAACAGGGTGCGGGGGGGCTTCTGATGGAACTCACATACACTGGACAGACCTGATTCTACCGGGCAGGCAGCTTGACTGAATGTCACAGACTCCATTCTGCCAAAGCCTGTCAGAGGTGCCCTGAATGAAGAGTGTTTTTTGGGTGAGGAATCTCTGACCTCTTTTCACAAAGGAGTCACTTCCAAGCAGGGAGGGAGGGTGGCTGTGCCCTTTAAATAAAAAGACCAGGTAGAGAGGTGTCCCATGCCTCTAGTGGTGAGGATGGAACAGGGGACGAGAATCTGAAAATCAGACTGTCAAATATAAAGCCAGACAAAAGTCCAATTTAAGATGGCCACTGGAAAAGGATAATGCTAATGATAATAACAATTTGTTGAATGGAATTTGTTGAGCACTTACTACATGCCAAGCATTGTTCTAAGCACCAGGGTAGGTACAAGATAATCAGGTTGTCCCACATGGGGCTCAGAGTCTTAATCCCCATTTTACAGATGAGGTAACTGAGTCACAGAGAAGTGAAGTGACTAGGGATCTCATTTAATCCAGCTAAACTCTCCATTCTCTCATCTCTGAGAAAGATTCCACATCCTCCCTTATTTATGTCAGCCCCGAGTGTTTATAGCCACGGAGATTTTTCTTAGATTAGACTTAACTCCCTCCTGCTCTAATTTTAACTCCTCTTCTCTTGATTATTCCACTCGTACAAATATTTCTTGGCAAGAAGAAGGGTTACTATTTCTCCCTCATGCTTTGCCTTCTCCAGTCTTAACTGGTCCAATCCTCTCAGAATCAACTCTAAAAAGAAGTTTTTGACCTGAACGCTGTCTCCCTCCCATGTCTCTGGTAGCCAGGATTTGCATGGCAGGAGGAATGGATGAGTGACAGCAGGGACAGATGGAGCGGGAGGCCATTTGAATGTGAGGGGTCCTCTGCTCTCACCTTTCTCTCCCAAATTGGGTTTCTGTCTCATTTACTCAATAGCACAACAGTCATCGGCCCTCAATTCTCCTCCTCAAATTGCGAATTCTCCACAGCGGAGGCTGCTTTCCCTCCAGACTGGAGCAGCAGATGAAACCGTTCAAATTCCCCTTGGTTTCCTGATGCATTTTTCATCATTAAAGGGAAAATGTCATTCTGGTGACAGATATTAGTATGATTGGTGTCAGGAATGAATCTTCTCCTCCCTGTCAGCTGCGCCTCAAACAATCTTAAGACAGTGGAATGTTAAAAGGCCACTTCCATTTCCAGCGAAGGGCCCAGTTCTGCTGCCGAGAGCTGAGCAGGACAGTGTCTGGAAGCTGTCCTCGAATGTTTATACCTTGGCCTGCCACATCCGACCTGATGCGGGGCTGGGATGCTATTCATCAACTTCAGGAGCAGAACCAGGTCTTCACGGGTTCTGAATGCTTAGCTAGGGTCTGGGGTGCTGATGGGGAAGGACAACAAGAAGCCAATTCTGTATTTGCCGATGGATTCACTCCCTGGTCTTGTTTCAAATCTCTGCTCCCAAGGACTTGGGTTGGTCTAAAGATATCTTGATTTTATAGACTGTAAACTCCTTTTTTATCATATTTGATAAGTGCTTACTACATGCCGGGCACTGTACCAAGTGATAGGGTAGATGCATAGACACAATCCTTGACCCACATGGAGCTCACAGTCTTAATCCCCATTTAAAAGATGAGGTAATTGAAGCCCGGAGAAGTTAAGTGACTTGCCCAAGGTCACACAACAGACAAGTACAGTTCTACAAGTTCTACCTGGGAGTAGAACCCAGCTCCTTGACTCCCAGGCCCATGCTCTAAGCACTAGGAAACACTGCTTCTCTGGTGGCCAGGGAATCTTTTAGGCTGTGAGCCCGTTGTTGGGCAGGGATTGTCTCTGACTGTTGCCGAATTGTACATTCCAAGTGCTGAGTTCAGTGCTCTGCACACAGTAAGCGCTCAATACATACGATCGAATGAATGAATATGCCTGCCAACTCTGTTGTATTGTACTCTCCCAGGCATCTATTGGGATTTACCGGGATATTGATTGAGTCATTCATATAGCATCTTTATTCCCAAAGTGTTCTCACATTACTTAGGTCTTTGTTCTGTGAGGCAGCCATTATTGTTCCCATTTTGCAGGTGGGAAAACAAAGTTCCCAGACTGAGCTTTCCCTTTCCCTCTGCTCCTCCTCCCCTCTTCGTCGCACCTACTCCCTCCCTCTACTCTACCCCCTTCCCCTCCCCACAGCACTTGTGTATATCTGTACATATTTATGGCTCTATTTTATTAATGATGTGCATTTATCTATGGTTCTATTCATCTATTTTAATGGTAGTGATGCCTGTCTACTTGTTTTGTTTCGTTGTCTGTCTCCCCCTTCTAGACTAAGAGCCGGTTGTTGGCTAGGGATTACCTATGGATTACCTATCTATCTTTATCTGTTGCCGAATTGTAGTTTCCAAGCACTTAGTACAGTGCTCTGCACACAACAAGCTCTCACTAAATGCGAGTGAATGAATGAATGAATGAATGAATGAATGAAGTGATGGAGCTAGGACTAGGATGGGGGTCCTTTAAATCCAAGCTGATGTTTTCTTCTCTGTAAACCTGGGGCACCATCTCTACTCCGCTAGAATAATATGGTGCTGAGGACTTCACTTGACTGGATGCAATCCTAGCCCCAACAATATAATCTATTTGGCACCGTACCTCTTGGGGGAGGATCTCAAAGCACTCCTCTGTTTCTGTGCAATGTTTTCCTCATCAGGTGAATGACAAAGAAATTGAGGACCAGAGAGGAATTGTGACTTAGTCAAGATCCCCCAGCAGACCTAAGAGCTGAGCTAAAAATAGACATACAGTCTCATTCTTCAGTCCTCCAGTTCCCAACACAGTAGAGACCCCTCTTGCTTCTCATGGCACGGATGGCAACAGCACAAGGAGATCCTTGATAAAATCTGTGTGGGTCTGCCGAGTCCCTGCCCAGGCAGCTGGAAAGCAGCCAGTCCTCTTTCTAGTCATCCATCCAGTGGCCCATTGTTTGCAGAATGTCTGGAAATCCCTGGATTCCAGACAGAGTTCCAGTTTCCAGGATCTAGCCACCTTCCTACTTGCTTTCGCCTCTAAATATTCATCAGCAACATTTAAGACAAAGGAAAGAGATAATTACAAGGGGAGAGTTTTTTCAAGATATTAAAGGTTAACAGAATTCTTGGCATTTGTGCCTTGCCAATTTCCATGTAATTATGCTCGATTCCCAGAATCCAGAGTCAGCTGTGCCTGTTAACGCTCAAAGATGGTATCCCGGGAATTTAATTTATGAGACCATTTTTCAGGGTTTATTCCTCCAGATTCAAACTAAGCATCTTGTTTAATAGTACGATTATTATTAATGTTATTCTTGGACTGAGAGTTCTGTGAGGTCAGGAGTTGGGTGTCAAGACTAAAGTGGATTCATTAGGAGAGTGGATAGTCTATTCAAGTCTGCTTGGCTTCCCAGTAGCTCAGGAAGGGCTCTGGGACGATGTTTATGTTAGTGGTGGGTTAACTGCTGCTATTTTAGAACTATGGTTTGGATATACTTCCGGTCCCTTGCACCCTGAAGACATCTGGAAACTCTGCATGGGGGGACCAGTCAAGGAGGGCAGGATGAGCTCTAGACTAGCAGGAAGGAGAACTAAGTTGTGGGATTCCAGAATTCCTGGGTTCTTTTACTCTCCTCTCCTTGCTTTCCCTGCCAAAACTTCCACTGATGTCATTTAGGGTGGTCTCCACTCAAACGTCTGGCTGGGTCCTAGTGTCTTTTGATGACATTAGGGAAGGAAGGAGAGCATATTTAGGAAGTCTGCTGATGTTGCTGGGCTTCATAGATGCCATTCAATGGGAAGATGGAAGTTGGGGGATGGCCCTGACAGTTTTTTGAGCTTGGTTCCGGTCTTCCTCATCCTAGGTCTCTGACAAGACCTGAGAGTGTCCAGTCAGAGCTGAAAAATCTCACAGTGGTGACTTTCTGGCCTGCCATTCTTTGAAGTCTGTCCACTCCCAGTACCCATCCCCACTAAAATCTTTGCCCCACTTTGGGCCCTGGGAAACATCAAATGTTGGCACCTTTTATGGGTTGACCAATAGGTTGTGAACAACTATACTAGTGAGCAACTATAACAAATTGGAAAATAGATAATCATTGTGGTATGTTAAAAACTTACTCTGTGCCAAACACTGTACAAAGTGCTGGGGTTCAAACAAGTAAATCCAGTTCCACATGGCTCACAATCTAAGTAGGAGAGAGAATGGGTAGTGAATCCACTTTATGTAGATGAGGGGAAAAGGGCTCAGAAAAGTTAAGCGATTTGCCTAAGGTGACATAGCAGGCAAGGGGCAGAGCTGGGATTAGAACCCAGGTCCTCTGACTCTGAGACCCATGCTCTTTCCACTAGGCCATACTGTTTCCCTTTTACAGAAACAAATTCAGTGGGACAAGAACAAGGTAGTATGCTAAGGGACAAAACAAAGGTACACTTGGATAGGATAGAGGCTGTCACCCTAGGCATAAGAATGGCAGAAGAAAACCAGAACTAAATGATTCAGTAAGGTATTGTTATTTAAAAATCCAACGTGATATTGGGAGGGAGTCTGATATGCAAGAATCTGCATGCAATTTCCCTATAGTCGCTTTCCCTGCTCACAATTTCCCTAGAGCACAATGTCCTGTTTTAGTCGACGTGTTTTAAAAAGGCTATCAAGAAATTGGAGAGAGTCCATAGAAGAGCAGCAAAATGTTAGAAAAGAAATTCTAGGAGGAAAAGATAAAAAAATTTCATGGTTTACTTAAGAGAAGAGAAGGTTGATGGGTGACAGAATGCTTGATTCCAAGGATATGAAGAGCTTTATCCATGTCCACTGAGGACTGGACAGGAGGAAATGGGTTTCAGTCTAAGCAGGCGGGATTTTGTTTGGGTAGAAAACAGATCTACTTGACTCTCAAGGAGGAAAGACAATAGCAAAGGTGTGGTGGAATGTTCATTCTTGAAGCTGTTTTAGAAGAGAATTGCCCACTTTGTGGGTTATCTGGAAATCACATCTCTTCCAAAAGGACTCCTCCCACTAAGCCCTCATTTTCCCTACTCCCTCTCCCTTCTGCATGGCCTAAGCACCTGGATCTTTATCCTTTAAGCATTTGACACCCATCCCTCCCTTAGTCCCACAGCACTTCTTAACATTATACATAATTTATTTTATTGTCTGTCTCCCCCTGTAGACTGTGAACTCCTGGTGGACAGGAAGCATGTCAACAACAGTTTTGTACTGTATTCTCCCAAGTGCTTATTACCCATTAATCAATCAATCATATTTATTGAGCACTTACTGTATGTAGAGCACTGTACCAAATACTTAGGAGAGTACAGTAAAACAGAATTGGTAGACACGTTCCCTGCCCACAGTGAGCTTACAGTCTAGAGGGAGAAAGAGATATTAATATAAATATATTATTTATGGATATTTACTTAAGTGCTGTGGGGCTGAGGGAGGGGTGAATAAAGGGTACAAATTCAAGTGCAAGGGTGTCGCAGAAGGGAATGAGAAAAGAGGAAATGAGGGTCTAGTTGGGGAAGGCCTCTTGGAGGAGTTGTGCTTTCACATTTTGATAGTGGGAAACATCATCATCTGTCAGATAAGAAGAGGGAGGACATTCGAGGCCAGAGGCAGGATGTGGGTGAGAGGTCGATGGAAAGACAGACAGATCGAGGGACAGTGAGTAGGTTGGCATTAGGGATGGAGAGGAATGAACAGATGTTAGCAATGTGGAGAAGGTTGAACCGACAGAATTTGGCCACAGATTGAATATTCATTCAATCATACTTACTGAGAGCTTACTCTGTGCAGACCACTGTGCTAAGCACTTGGAATGTACAATTTGGCACCAGACGTGGGGTGAATGAGAGCGATGAGTCAAGGATAGAGTCAGGGTTATGGGTTGATAAGACAGGGAGAATGGTGGTGCTGTCTAGAGTAAATACCATCAATTGATGGATATATTATCCCTGGCATCATTAAGTAATAATAATAATGCATTTGGTATTTATTAAGTACTTATTAGGGCAAAGTACTGAGGTAGATATAAAATAATCCAATTGGAAACAGTCCCAGCCTCTCCTGTGCTCACCATCTAAGAGGTAGAAAGAGCAGGTAGTAGCCTATCTCCATTCTATAGATGGGAAAATTAAAGCACAGAGAGGTTGAAGGACTAAGATCATACAGGAGACCAGTGGCCCAGCTGGAACTAGAAACCAGTTCAGTCCTTAGTACAGTGCCTGGCACATAGTAAGTGCTTAACAAATACTATTAGGCTTTGACTACAATTTCTACGCAGATGACACACAGATCTACATCTCCGCCCCTGTCCTCTCCCCCTCCCTTCAGGCTCGCATCTCCTCCTGCCTCCAGGATGTCTCCACCTGGATGTCGGCCCGCCACCTAAAACTCAACATGAGCAAGACTGAGCTCCTCATTTTCTCTCCCAAACCCGGTCCTCTCCCAGACTTCTCTATCACCGTGCATGGCACGACCATCCTTTCCGTCTCTCAGGCCCGCAATCTCGGTGTCATCCTTGACTCGTCTCTCTCGTTCACCCCACACATCCTATCCGTTACCAAGACCTGCCGGTTTCACCTCTACAATATCGCCAAGATCTGCCCTTTCCTCTCCACCCAAACGGCTACCTTACTGCTACAGGCTCTCGTTATATCCCGGCTAGACTACTGTGTCAGCCTTCTCTCTGACCTCCCTTCCTCCTCTCTCGCCCCGCTCCGGTCTATTCTTCACCTCCGTTGCCTGGCTCATCTTCCTGCAGAAATGATCTGGGCATGTCACTCCCCTTCTTAAACAACTCCAGTGGTTGCCTATCAACCTCCGCTCCAAACAAAAACTCCTCACTCTAGGCTTCAAGGCTCTACATCACCTTGCCCCTTCCTACCTCTCGTCCCTTCTCTCTTTCTACCACCCACCCCGCACGCTCCGCTCCTCTGCCGCCCACCTCCTCACCGTCCCTCGGTCTCACCCATCCCGCCGTCGACCCCCAGGCCACGTCCTCCCGCGGTCCTGGAACGCCCTCCCTCCTCACCTCCGCCAAACTGATTCTCTTCCCCTCTTCAAAATCCTACTTAAAACTCACCTCCTCCAAGAGGCCTTCCCAGACTGAGCTCCTCTTCTCCCTCTACTCCCTCTGCCACCCCCCCTTTACCTCTCCGCAGCTAAACCCTCTTTTCCCCCTTTCCATCTGCTCCTCCACCTCTCCCTTCCCATCCCCACAGCACTGTACTCGTCCGCTCAACTGTATATATTTCCATTACCCTATTTATTTTGTTAATGAATTGTACATTGCCTTGATTCTATTTAGTTGCCATTGTTTTTATGAGATGTTCTTCCCCTTGACTCTATTTATTGCCATTGTTCTTGTCTGTTCATCTCCCCCGATTAGACTGTAAGCCCGTCAAACGGCAGGGACTGTCTCTATCTGTTGCCGACTTGTTCATTCCAAGCGCTTAGTACAGTGCTCTGCACATAGTAAGTGCTCAATAAATACTATTGAATGAATGAATGAATGAATGAATACCATTATTATTGTTCTGCCTTCCAGTTTCATAATCTCTCCACAAAATCATTTTGCTTCTGACATAATATTAACTATAGCATTTATTAAGTACTTATTAGGCGCCAAACTCTGAGGTGGTTACAAAATAGCCCAATTGGAACCACTCAAGTGATATAGACTCACAAACCAGGTATCTTATGCCTAGTTTAAAGATGAGGAAAATGAGTCATAGAGAAGTCATGGGGCTCATCTTAAGGCTCATCTGGATTTGAAAACTGGGTCTTCTGACCCCAGTCCCATGTTCTTACTTTGGGCAAGTCATTTAATTGCTCTGTGCCTTGATTTCATCGGAGAAGCAGCATGGCTGAGTGAATATAGCATGGGCCTGAGAGTCAGAAGGACTTGGGTTCTAATCCCGGCTCTGCCACTTGTCTGCTGTGTGACCTTGGGCAACTCTCATAACTTCTCTGGGCCTCAACTGTAAAACAGGTATTCAGTATCGGGTCTCCCTCCTAGTTAGACTGTGGGACAGGGATAACAATTGATTTTGTTTATTCCAGCTCTTAGAACAATGCTTGACACATAGTAGACACGATACAAATACCACTAAAAAAAAATTAAACCCAACGAACACCAAAAGTCTGCCTCTGACACGATTTCCTCTTCTCCCACTCCCTTCTGTATCATCCTGACTTGCTCCCTTTATTCAACCCCCCTCTCAGACCCATAGCATTTATGTACATATCTGAAATTTATTGTTCCTTGTCATATTGTACTTTCCCAAACACTTAGTACAGTTTTCCGCACACAGTAAGCGCTCAATAAATATGACTGATTGACTGACTGAAGTGTTGTATGATTTGGACAATTGCTACCTGTGTACTTTATCCCCACACTCAGTACAGTGCTCAGCACACGGTTGGCACTTTGTAAATACTCTTTCTATTACTCTATGGTAAGGGCAAGCAGGGAGACGCTGATCATAATGTGCCTACAATGCTTCCCCGGCTTGTAGCACACCGAGGAGCTACCTGGAGCTCAGTGGCACATGATGGCAGGATTCATGGAGGATCCCGTGCTGAGTTGTGGCAGCCACTGACAGCATCTGGTGATCTCTTCATCCCTGGCATACTCCTGAGGCTCCTTGAAGGGTCGGAAAGGCTGCAGGGGTAGGTGGCTCCAAAGAGAGGCCAAAATGGGTATGTTGTACATGCAACAGACATTAATTCATTACCACATTGCGTTGAGGCCCCGTGATGGATCATGATGGACAAAGGAGCAGATTGACAGTGACAGATGGGTACGTCAACAGGCAGATTGACACTTCGACAGAAATGCTTCATTACTTCCTGGATCTCACAGAGTCAGTGGCCTGAAAGAAGCCAATGTTTTCCAAACTAGTTTCCCAAGAAACAATCAAGTGTGAGCTGGGTTAAGTCTGCTGCGTCTGTCTTTGTAAAGTTCACCCAGTGATTTAACCTTCTCAGAGGTTTGGGCTGAGTCTTCTGGGAAGCAGAGTACCCTGGTCGAAAGAGCACGGGCCTGGGAGTCAGGAGACTGGGGCTTATCCCAGTGATGCCACTTGCCTGCTATGTCACCTTGGACAAGTTACAACTGCTCAGTGTCTCAGTTTCCTCATCTGCAAAATGGGGATTTGAAACCTGTTCTCCCTCCTACTCAGACCATGAGCCCCATGTGGGACCTGATTATCTTGTATCTCCTCCAGTAATTAATATAGTGCTTGGCACATAGCAAACACTCAGTAAATACTATTGTTGTTGTTGTTGTTGTTGTTGTTCTTCTTCTTCTTCTTATTATTTCCTCATCTGCAATGAACACCTGTTCTCCCTTCCCCTTAGAGTGGGAACCCTATGAGGGAAGGGAACAGTGTTTGATGTGCTTATATTGTCCCAAATTCAGCGCTTGGCACCTCAATCAATCAATCAATCAATAGTATTCATTGAGGGCTTACAGTATGCAGACCACTGTACTAAGCACTTACTAAATATAAATGCTTGACAAATACCATAATAATAATTATTTTTAATCTTCATTGCAAACCCTTTTCATCTCAACCAGGTTTGTTTCCTGAATATTATTATTCATATCATTATTATATTTTTAAGCACTTTATATGTGTCCAGCACTATTCTAAGCAATGAGGTAGATACAAGTTAATCAGTTTGGACACAGTCCCTGACCCACAATGGGCTCACAGTTTAAGAAAGGGGGAAGAACAGGTATAGATTTCCCATGTTACAGATGAAATCACTGAGGCATAGAGAAGTTACGTGATTTATTCGCCCGAGGTCACACAGCAGACATGTGGCAGAGCCTGGATTTGAACTCAGATCCTCTGGCTCCCAGGTCCATTTTCATTGCCGAGGCCACACTGCTCCTCTGTATCATTTAAGGGGTCCCGCAATAAAACCAACTAGTTTTAAAGCTAACTCAGCATGAACATCAGCTATCTGATTAGGTGGTTTATCTGAAATCCTCAGATTGCACTGGTTACTGATTCGATCTGAGCCAATGAAACCACTGAGCAGATGTTGGGAATACATTTATTTTTAGTGTGTTATAATCCGAGCGAAATAACCTCAGAGCAATGCAGCTCGGGCTGCGTTTATAATAAAAAAATATTGATTGATTCCAGGGGTAGCAAAGATCAGTTCTACCCAATTACACTCTCTTGGCCTTTTCCAAAGCAGTGTGACTCAGGGAATATCTCAGAGTTCTCGGCCCCCCTCTTTTCAGTTCCCATTTTAAAATCTTTACTATGACACATTAGCTAAAATCAATCAAGTGAGTTTTGCTAGGTGTACAGCAGGCTTATCTTGGGTCCTGAGAAGAAAGGGGTTAAAGCCATACTCAGGTCAGATGACCTGCCAAAAATAATAAGCATGCTATTTATTAAGTATTTACCACGTGTGAAGCACTGTACTAAATGCTGCAAGAAAATCAGTTCAGGCACCAGTCCCTGTCTCACAGTCTAAGGGAGACGGAGAGCAGAGAACGAAGTCCAATTTTACACGTGAGAAAACTGAGGCCCAGAGAAGTGAAGTGACTTGCCCAGGTTCATATAGTTAAATAATGGAGCTGGGATTAGAACCTAGGTCCCCTGATTCCCAAGTCCATGCTCTTTTCAGTTATAGTGCACACTCACAACAGAAGAAAGGGAGAGAGAGGTAAACTAAGAGAAAGCTAGTGATGGAGAGATCCAGGGCAGACAGACAAACAGACAGACCAACTTCTGTGAGAAGAAGCAAAGAGCAACTGGGCCAGGACAGAAGAAGAAGAAGAGAAGAAGGAAGAAAGAGCAACAGTAGATGAAGCCATTATCTAATAAAGAGACAAAAAGAAAATGACAGATCATTAGACAGGAAAATAAAGTAGAGTACAAAACAAACTCCAAATCCACAAGTCTTTAAAGCAGAGTTTAAATATTCTCTTTATGGCTGGGTGCTTAGTATAAAGTGTACTCAGTACAGGAATTCAGACGGCCAGATCCTAGCTAGGCTTTAGGGGAAGGTTCCCAAATGTGCAATTAATTTGGATTTAATGGGACAGTTCCTGTAAGTTTAAATAAATGCCAGTTAAATATTAACAGCATATTTATTGAGGATTAACAGTGCCTGCCTGCTCTACTGTTGTTTAAGAAGAAGTCCTGAGTTAGTAGGCTTCTGAGCTACCCCTGGGGGACCAGAGTAGCCCTTCTGTTTGTTTGTTTTCAGACCGGACAGTACATTTTGTGCAGGATTCCAAGGCTCAGAAGAGGCACCCATGTTCTTGGGGACTTCAAAAGGAAAGGCAGCGGATTTGAAGGTGGGTGGAGAGTCAGAGATCCTTTCCGCTGGGAGAAGTGCTGGGCTTTTGGGTGGCCTCCGACAGACTTCAATGAAATGATGCCTCTGACATCATCCCATTAGGCTGTGTGCCCTGCTTACCACACAGGCTGTCACACATGTCCGTGTCTGTGAAGACCATTAGGGGCCACCCTTTGGGTGACCCACTGATTCTCCCAGGGCCAAGACCAAGGATCTCAATGCTCTGGGACTCAGTTTTCCTATCTCTGAAATCGACATGGTGGTGAATAAAGTGGGCAGAGAGAGGTGGTGGAAAAATACCCCTCCATCCAGATGGGAGGTGACTGTATCACCCCCAGGTTCCAGCTTCTGAAAATAATGGTAGGGAGATAGAAATGAAACGGAACTCATGAGGGGCTCTGGGAGGGACAGTTTTGTTTTGTTTCTCATTTTTCCTCTCCACTAGCACTGATGGGAATCTTGGGAGTAGAGGGCCCCAGTCCCCCTGAGGGAAAGAGAACATCCATTTTATTTTCCCAGCTGCAGCTTGAGTCACCACAGCCTCCACTTCCCTGGCCTGTGGATATGATGAGAATATTGATGTTTTGACCCTGCTAGACATGAGGGTGGGAGGTGACATGTCCCTACACTCAGTGACCAAAGGCCCCTGAGTTTGCAAATAGACTCAGGTCCCCTGAGCTTAGGTGAATGATCCTTCCTCACTCTAAACATAGCTCTGCAGGGAACTTCCTGAGGTTGAAAGGAGTCTTTCGGAAAAGCAATGTGACAAAGTATGGAAAGACCCTGATTCAAAAGGGGTTTTTGCATGATGTAGGAGGTCTGGCCTGGAGCTCAACATGTCTGGAGGAGATTTGCAGGATTTCACCCAACTTAAAATGTCTTCAAGATTGCCAGCCTGATATCCCTCCATCCATCCACCCTGATAGTTCTCTATCCAATGCTTAACCAACCCAACCCTAAATCTAAGCCCTCATTGATGGCCAGCTGCCCCCATTTTCCCAGAAAACCATCCTGCTGGGATTTTAACCCTCCAAGTTTCCACCCTCTAATCCAGTCTTGGAACTAACCAGGTTCTTACCTTGTGAATTCTCTCACCTTCACTGGGCAGGCCAAGTGTGGAGAAAGGCCCCAGCAGGAGACTCAAACAGCTGCTGAATGCTGAGCTAAAATGGGGAAACAATAAATGAGGAGGACAGAAGCAACATTCATTTTAAAGACCTAATGAAGCAGAATCTCAGTTGATGTGACAGGTCTCTGGCCAGCTGGGACTCAGATGCAGTGACAGCATCAGGGGTAGCAGCCACAGCCAGAGTATGTGTGTGAATGTATATCTGTTAAACCCTTGCAGTATATATATATGTTAAGCTATGTGCCAAGCACTGTCCTAAGTGCTGGGGTAAATGCAAGGTAATCAGTTTGAAAACAGGCCCTATTCCACCTGGGGCTCACAATCAGTCCCAGATTATCTTTCTACAGAAACGCTCTGGGCATGTCACTCCCCTCCTCAAAAATCTCCAGTGGTTACCTATCAACCTTCGCATGAAGCAAAAACTCCTCACTCTTGGCTTCAAAGCTCTCTTTCACATTGCCCCCTCCTACCTCACCTCTCTTCTCTCCTTCTACAGCCCACCCCGTACACTCTGCTCCTCTGCCGCTAACCTCCTCACTGTGCCTCGTACTCGCCTGTCCCGCTGTCGATCCCTGGTCCATGTCCTACCACTGACCTGGAATGCCCTCCCTCCGCACATCTGCTGAACAACTCTCTTTCCCTCTTCAAAGCCCTACTGAGAGCTTACCTCCTCCATGAGGTCTTCCCAGACTGAGCCCTCCCTTTCCCTCTGCCTCTCCTCCCCTCCCCATTCCCCCTACTCCCTCTTCTGCTCTATGCCCTTCCCCTCCCCATAGCGCTTGTGCATATTTGTATATATTATTTATTACTCCATCTATTTTATTAATGATGTGTATATATCTATGATTATATTTATTTATTTTGATGGTATTGATGCCTGAGTACTTGTTTTGTTTTGCTGTTTGTCTCCCCTTTTTAGACTGTGAACCAATTGTTGGGCAGGGATGGGCTCTATCTGTTGCCGAGTTATGCATTCCAAATGCTTAGTACAGTGCTCTGCTCACAGTGAGCACTCAGTAAATATGATTGAATAAATGAATGAATGAATCCCCATTTTACAGATGAGGTAAAGGAGGCACAGAGATGTGAAGTAACTTGCTTAAGGTCACACAGCAGACAAGTGGCCAGGCAGCAGTAGAAATGAAGGCAGGGACTTTATCCCCACTGTACTTCTCCAAATGCTTAATGCTAAATTCTGCACTCAGTTGATCCCTACATGGAAATCATTCCTCAAATAGAACAATAAAATTACCTATGGGTGCATATGTGATGGAAATGGCCAATGAGGGACTCAAGGGCCCAGAGGCCTTGTACCTGAGTGGGTGCTCAATAAATATTATTGATCAATTACTGGGGAGATTTTGAGCAGACCGCAGCACCAAGAGGTGAGCTCAAAAACAGTGTCAGGCATCGGCTTAGCAAAGACAAGAATGCAGCAAGAGATGACCTGGAAGAAACTGTCACATGTAGGTCAGCCAGTCATTCTTATTCATTGAGTGCTATCTGTGGGCAGAGCACTGTACTACGCTCTTGGGACAGTACAGTGTAACAATATAAAATGCATATTCCCTGCCCACAAAGAGCTTACAGTCTACAGGGGGAAACAGACATCAATATAAATAAATACATTACAGATATGTATACAAGTGCTATAGGGCTGGGAGGGAGGATGAATAAAGGGAGTAAGTCAGGGCGACACAGAAGGGAGTTGAAGAAAAGGAAAAGTGGGCTTAGTCAGGGAAGGCCTTCTGGAGAAGGGCCTTCAATAAGGCTTTGAAGGTGGGGAGAGTAATTGTCAGGTATGAGGAGGGAAGGTGTTCCAGGACAGAGGGAGGATGTGGGCAAAGGGTGAGATAGACAAGTCTGAGGTACAGTGAGAAGGTTAGCATTAGAGGAGCGAAATATGTGGGCTGGGATGTCGAGGGTAAAGAGTTTCTGTTTGATGCGGAGGTTGATGGGCAACCACTGGAGGTTCTTGAGGAGTGCGGCAACGTGGCCTGAACATTTCTGTAGAAAAATGATATGGGCAGGAAGTGGGAGAGACAGGAGTCTGAGAGTTCAGCAAGGAAGCTGATACACAGTCAAGGCAGGATAGGATAAGGATTGGATTAACGTGCTAGCAGTTTGGATGGAGAGGAAAGGGTGGACTTTGGAGATGTTGTGAAGGTCGAACCAACAGGATTTAGTGAGTATGTGGGTTGAATGAGAGAGAGGAGTTAAGGACAACACCAAGTGAGGTTGTGTGTGGTGAGTGTGGTCCTATTAGCCACACTCACAGGTGGATAATAATAGAAATAATAATAATCTTTATTATTATTATGCCCAGTGGAAGGAGAACAGGCTGGGAGTCAGAGGACCTGAGCTCTCATTCTGTATTAGTTTCTTCATCTGTAAAGTGGGGATTAAATCCACTCTCTCCTACTTAGACTGTGAGCCCCATGTGGAATGGGTATTAGAGCCAACATGATAATCTCGTATCCACCCTAGCCCTTAGGACAGTTCTGGGCACACAATTGGCACTTAAAAAGTGTAATAATTATTTTCTTCACCATCATCATTATCATTATGTGTTCAGCACTTACTGTGCATCAAGCACTCTACTAAACCCTGGGGCAGACACAAATTAATCAGGTCAGACACAGCCCTTAATCCACAAGGGGCTCACAGTAATAATAATTGCGGCATTTGTTAAGCGCTTACAATGGGCATTGTACTAAGCACGGGGGTAGATACAAGCAAATCGTGTTGGATGCAGTCCCCATCCCACAAGGGGCTCACAGTCTCAGTCCCCATTTTACAGATAAGGATATTGAGGTCCAGAGAAGTACAGTGACTTGCCCAATGTCACACAGCAGTCAAGTCACAGAGCCTGGATTAGAACCCATAACCTTCTGACTCCCAGGCCCATGCTCTATCCCCTGTGCCCTGATGCTTCTCCAATCTAAGTAGAAAGGATAACAGGTATTTAAGCACCATTTTACCAACTAGGGAACTGAGGCAGAGAGAAGTTAAGTGACTTGACTTGGCAAAGGTCAAACAGCAAGACATGCATCAGAGCTGGGATTAGAACCCAGGTCTTCTGACAATCAGTCTGTATTTTTTCCACTAGACCTTGCTGCTTCCCACTTCACCCTGTGTAAGATTTCACCATCTGAAATGCCATCTTTGAAAAGCAGAAATCAACCCCCCATTCAGATGTACGTTTACTCCAGGAGACCTTCCCCAATTCATTTCTAATAATTATAATGATAATAATGGTATGTTAAGTGCTAACTATGTGCCAGGTACTGTTTTAAGCGCTGGGGTGAATTCTAGTAATCTGGCGTGGACAAAAGACCCTGCCCCACACTGAACTCACAGTCTCATTCCCCATTTTACAGATGAGGTAACCGAAGCACAGAGAAGTGAAGTGAAAGTGAAGTAACTTGCCCAAGGTCACACAACAGACAAGTGGCAGAGCCAGGATTAGAACCCATGATCTTCTGATTCCCAGGCCACTGCTTTATCCACTATAGCATGCTGTTTCTCTTCCCACCCCTTGTCCCCCACCAACACTTCAGCATATTACATCCTTCTATAGAAGGTGTTTTTTCGTATCTATTCCGCCAGTTAGATTATAATCTCCTTAAGGGAGGGATCATGCCTACTAATTATTTCATGCTCCCCCAAGTGCTTAGCTTAGTGCGCTGCACATAATAGATGCTCATAAAAGCATGGGCTGATTGATTCTATCATCTTTAGTCACACATCACACGATTTTGTTAAATATCATAAAAGCCTGCCTAGTTATTCCTAGCGTCAGAATTCTTTCCTCTCCTCCCTCACTTCTCTCCATCCCTGAGCCAAATTCTCTCCCTCCTCCTCAAGTCATCTCCCCACCCCTCCCCTCCTGAGAGGGAGAAAGCTGCAGAGACTCGGCCCCCTGGGCTGCAATGAAGCTTCAGTCCTCCCTCCCTCATGAGAACACAGAGTAAAGCATCTGGGTCCTGACCTTTGACTCAGGAAAAGACCTGCTCTCTTTTCCCTCTGCTTACTCTTCCCCAAGACCAAGTGAGCATCCTCTCCCGGCCTGCTGTGGACCTTTCCCTGGCTTCTTACCTGAATTCCCTGTTTGTGATCTTCACCAGAAGAGGGGGGACTTTAGCTTTGTTAGGAAGGAGCGGCAGGAGAGAGATTTGCCTTCAATCACTTGCTTGTCTCAGACAAGCCCATGTCCTCTATCCCCCACCACTTCCTGAGCAAAGAGCTAAGCAAAGGTAAGAAAGGGGCACAGGCACCCCTTTCCCAGGGATTGTGTCCTATGCCATCCTTGATCTCCTGAAGTCCCCAAGAAAAGCAAAGCTTGCCACCCCTGAATTCCTCCTTCCCCACCCCAACAGCTGGACACTTTTGTGTCTTCAAGGCTGGCTTTTCTACTGCTTCCCCAATTTTCCCCTCCCCAGTTCCCTGCCACCCTTCTGAAGAATTATTAAGGGGAATGCAATCGTTTTCTTTAGCTCTCTGTGTGCATATGGGGGTGTGTGTGTGTGTGTGTGTGTGTGTGTGTGCATGCAGTATTGTCCCACAGATATTTTTATAACCTGAAGCAATTACAGCTGTCAGCAAGGAGACGAGCTGTGACAAGTTGATTTATGTGTACAGTATATATGTATGCAAGAGAGGATGGGAGGAGGGAAAGAGAAATAGAAAGAAGAGGGGGCGGGGGGGAGGGTTGCTTAGGATGCTGCTCTGCAAGAGGCAGGAGGGAAGTCTTTTTTTAAAAAGAATAAAAATAATGAAATTGTTCTGCCAGACCCAACCTATTTTGAAGGCTTTCGCATTAACTGGGATATGCTGCGACTAAAATGTCCCTCTTCCCCGCGGGGGAGTGGAGGGGGTTTATTCAGCAAGGGAACCTGTGTCGGAGGAGACACTAAATAATGGCTGTACGCAGGGCTCAGGGTGGAGGGTGGTTGGCTTCGTCACCGGAGCCATCCAGAAAATCAGGTCAAATGAGACAGATTTCTCTTTTCTCTTTTCAGTGGATAGACACTGCTGCTTCTGCTCTCCAGCTCCCTCCCCAAACCTGTCCCCTTCCTCCCCATTATCTCTGGTTTTATCTCTGGTGTCTAAAGGCTGGATACTGGGGAGAGAAGCCTGGGCTCACAGGTGGTTTTCTCCCAGTCTTATTCTCGCTGGTGGCCTTCGGCCCAAAGTGGCTAACGGCGCTGCCATTCTCTTTGGTCCCATCCGATGTGAGTCTGTCTGGATACTCAAGGGAGAATGAGCCTTTCTCCATGCACGTGACAGGCGGGAGGCCTTGTAGGGACTGAACAATTTAAAGAGGTCTAAAAGGAGAAGCTCTTTCCTGGGAACTGGTAAAAATGGAGCAGGAGTGGGTAAACTTTCTTTCTAAAGAAGCTTCTGCCTCAAATGCATCGTGAAGTATATGACTGTGAGGTTAATGAGAGAGCTAGCCTTCCCAGGAAGCCTGGCTCTTATCATTATTCCCATTTTTAGATGCTGGATCAGAGGCTCCTGAATAACTCCCACCTACACCTGGGGGATTAGAGCCCAAAACAAAGTTCCACTTCCTGACCCCCTTCAACCTCTGTCTGCTTCCTCAAAACTACATATCATAATTAATTATGGTCTTTTTGAAAAGCTCACAAATAACAATAATTATGGCATTGTCAAGCTCTTACTATGTGCCTAACACTGTACTAAGCACTTGGGTAGATACAAGATAACCATACTGGACCTTATCCCTGTGCCATATGGTGCACAGTTTAAGGGGGAGGAAGAATAGGTATTGAACCCTTATTATACAGATGAGGAAATTGAGGCACTGAGAAGTTAAATGACGTGCCCAAGGTCTCTCAGCAGGCAAAAATCAGAGCTACTGATAAGAATTCAGATCCTGTTACTTTCAGGCCCTTATACTTTCCATTAGGCCCCACCGTTTCAAGTTCCAAAAACAGAGCCAAGCAATGGAGTAAGTACAAGTTGATGAGATAAGACTCAGACCTGGCCCCACATCGAGCCAAAATATAGGAAGTCAGGAGGGCAGGTATCTAATCCCCATTGTACAGATGACAAAACTGAAGCCCCAAAAGGGAAGCAGGGGAATGGCTGGGGTTTATTCCAATCCTTGCAGATTTGGGCAGCAGAACTGTCTCACACATTGAGGCATATGGGGGCCTCTGGGTTCGTGTCCCATGTCTACCAACTTTATTGTATGGCATTCTCCTAAGTGCTGAGTACATTGCTATGCACAGAATAAGCTTGCAATAAATTCTATTGATATTAATAGACAGACATGATGGGACACTACATAGCTCTGAACTTGCATTGCTATCACAGATCTGTTGCTGGAAGGAGAGTCCAGATAAACCCTAATTCAGAGATGACCAGGTCTCAGAATCTCTACTTGGCATGGAGCCCTTCCGTCACCCTACTCTGGGCAGCCAGGGAGCTCCAATGCCAGAAGAACTTCTGGGCTCCTAGAAGGGTGATAATCAATCAGTCAGTCGATCCATCCATCCTATTGATTGAGCACTTACTGTGTGGAGAGCATATACTGCACTAAGTATTTGGGAGAATACAATATAACGGAATTTGCAGATATGATCCCTGCCCACAAGGAGCTTAAAATCTAAACAAGGAGACTTCTAATAAAGTCAATTTTAGGAGAAATAGTAGAGTGTAATGTAATGATTTGGACATATGGAGCTAGACTATCGGCATCTTTAAAGGCAAGCACATAATGAATGCAGAGGGAAGGGCTGATTGGAGTGAAAAGGTAATCAGAGAAAGGCCAATCTGCAGGCTTGCCATCTCAGGTGTATTCAGCGAGAAATCTGTGGTCCAGGTGAGTACTGATTGGGTGGGGTGGCCCAGGGAAATGAGAGGAAACCACCCATTTCTCCAACCTACTTTGGGGCCTAGCAGGGGCAGAGAATATTGGATGGGCATTGCAGACATCTGGGAACTTTCCAGGATCCCAGCATCGAGGTGATTTTGAAGATCTATGATGTTTCCCAACAGGCAAGAGTGAGTCTGGCTCCCAAGAAAACCACACGTGAGTTCATGCTTAATTACAGCCCCCAGTTTTTCGATTCCAGTGCCTCAGCACCAGTGGTTCAGCTCCAGTGGCTCATTCCCAGCATCTCAGCATCAGTATATCAGGTCCAGTATCTCATCCCCAGTGGCTCTGCCTCCAGTGCCTCAGCCCCAGTGTTTCAGCCTCCAGTGTCTTAGCTCTAATGTATCAGCTCTAATGTATCAGCTCCAGTGTGACAATACCAACGCCTCAGCTCTGGTGCTTCAATCCTAGTATCTTGGTCCCCAGTTGTATTAGGTCCAGTGTCGCAGGTGCAGTGCGAGAGCACTGGGGTCTCAGCCCCAGTGACTAAGTCCTAGTGTTTCAGCCCCAGCGCCTCAGCCTCGGTGATTTAGCCCAGACCTTGCTCTTCTGGACTCCCCTGGAGCCGCTTTGTTCATGTAGATGAAACTGAGAGCACTGCAGGTGTGCACGTGTGTGATTTCCCAACTCTCCAACCACACCGTCAGAACTCCTTGGCCATCACGCTGCCTGCTTCAGCCTGAGATCTGAAGGAAACTGCCATTCGGGAAGGCTCTACATCTGCTGCCAGTTTTACAGTTTTATTTTTTTTTTCATCCTGGATGCAGAGATAACCTTTTAAGAAATTAACTTTTCCGTGCACTTTCAAAAACTGTGGATGGGAAAACGGTTCTTTTGTAATATAGATATAATACATATCCAGATGTATGCATATACGTATGTACGTACAGGTTTGATTTTAGAAGAAACGAGCGAGTTGGGGATACCGGTAGGGCATCATGGGTCTTTTAGAGATTTTGCCGCCTAAAGGTGTGAGTTAAATCGTACGTCTCAACTTTCGAGTTGGGAGCTTTCTGGCTCCGCGGGGGCGAAGAAGGGTTAATGTCGGGGGGTGGGGGGTGGGGGTGGGGAGGAGGTGATGGATCCCGGGCGCGGGGCGTCCGGACCCGGCGCCGCGGGGGTTAAAGAGGGAGCGCGCCTCGGCTCGCTCCCGTCCCCGAGCCCAACGCGCGAAGCCCGAGCGGTTCTCAGAGCGCCTGGACCGGAGCGAAGGCGTGGGGCGGTGATGGAGCTGCTGCCATGACAACGGCGGGAGTCGGAGCGGCCGCGCGGCGGGGATGCGGCCGGGAGGGAGGAGATGCTGAAAGGGCGGGCGGCGTCCGCTGAGTCGGGCGGCGAAGCTCCGGCCAGGCGCCCGCCCCCCCGGCCCTGAGCCCCCCGAGCGGGCCGCCGGCCCAGGCCGATCCCCGCCCCCCCCCCCGGACCAGCCCCCCGGGACATCGGGGTCCCGCCCGCGGGCAGCCACCTCGGCCTTCCTGGGACTTGCGGGGAAGGAGCGGCGGCCGGATCCCGGGACTTGGGGATTTTCCGGAGCCGGGCTCCGGGTTTCCTTCCTCGGCTCCCCGGCGGCTTCCCGCCTCTTCCACTTCATTTCTCGGCGACCGGCGGGAGGCCAGCCCCGCTCCGAAACTTAACGAACAAAGAAAGAAAGAGCCGGGACCGGTTTCCCTGCTCTCTTTCTCAAGAGGAAGAATCGCCACCCAACTCCGGGGCAACGGAATTCCGCTCGTCCCCCTCCCCGCCCTCGCCCTATCCAGCGCCCGCCACCTCGGGGCCGGAGTGCCGGTTCCTGGTCCAAGCGCCAGGCCGAACTCCCACCTGGAAACGCCAGCTGGGGCAGCCCGCCCGCCCTTCGACCCCTCGCTGCCCTCCTCCGGCCCTGGCACTCGGGCTCCTCCCCGCCGGAGGGACCACCGGCCGGTGGATGCTCCTGGGGGCATTCGGCCGGCCGTCGAAGAGGAAGCTGAGGCTGGATTCCGGGGAGGAGCGGTAGAGTCGGTAGAGTCCGAGGAGCCTGGGCTCTTCCCCACCTGCACCGTCCTCGTGGGCTCTGCCCCGTGCCACCCACCCCCCGTCCCCCTTCCCGTGCCCGGCCCAAGGCAGCGCCGGTCGACGAGGATGGGGGTCGGTGGACGCTTGGTCCTGCCCTGGAGGGGCCTCGTGGTCCTGTCTCTCAGGCTGCTCTTCCTTGTGCCCGCAGGAGTGCCCGTGCGCAGCGGAGATGCCACCTTCCCCAAAGCCATGGACAACGTGACCGTACGACAAGGGGAGAGTGCCACCCTCAGGTAGGGAGAAGCCCCCCTCCCGGGGCCGGCCGGAGCGGGGAGGGGCTGGGACCTGCAGGTGGGCAGAGGGAGGATGGCTGGAGTCGGGCGAGTGAGTGCCCAGGGTTCCGGGAGATGCCGCGAAGCCCGGTGGCAACGTCGCTCGCTCCCTCTGCCAGTTTTGACTCCCGTCCGGCAGGGGCAGCGGGCGAGGGCGGGTACCCGGCCCCGGGCCGATGCATTTAGAAGCGGGCTTCGGCTAAGGTCCTCGGCTGGGATACCGGGAAAGAGTTTTGGGTGGAGGAGACTCTGTTGAGGCTCAGGGTGGAGATGTTGCTGAGCGAGGAGTGCCCACGCTTAGGGCTCTAAGCAGCAGGCCCGTGTATCCTTCCCATCGCGGAGGTGGCGCCAACTGTGGGAGGTGTGGGCTGACCCCACCACGCTTGGAGATACTCTTCTTCAGAGTCTGTGGTCCCACGGGGTGAGGGCGAGCCAGCGTTGCGGGTTTGGGCTGTGCCCCCAGCACCCGGGGCATCCGGCTGGGACCGGACGGAGGCGGTATGGTGCCTCGCCGCCGCCACGCCATTATCAGAATTTATCACCTCGACGTTGTGCCTTGCTGGACGGAGGGCGATTACCGCCCCCCCATCTGGAACTGGCGTCGGGATGCTGGGCTCCCCGGGAGGGGCGTGGTATGTCCATGCGAAATCCAGCCTCTCTTTTGCTCGCCGTCTGTCAAAGTCAGCGGTGGCCAGTGCCCCACCAGGGGCTGGGAGCCAGTCCTGGGGCAAGAGTGAGGTGATCTTGGCGAGAATGGACGTCAGGATTGGGAGGAGGAGCACAGGGCCCTGCTAGCCGGGAGGTTGGGCAGTGGTGTCCAGCTTGTGTCGGGCTCCACATCCGCACACCCGCTCTCTGAATCTCCAGTCTTTGCACGCTCCAGCTCTGGATTTCACAGGAGCTGAACGGGCGCTCTAGAGAGAGCTCTGCAAAATCAGGACTCACAGAATAGCCTGTGCTCGGTGGGGGCTATAGAAGGGGGAGCTAGGAGGTGGGAGCTACTGGGGAACCCCACTGGGGGTGGGAAGCTCTCATCGGACCCCCTCCCCCCCACCGCACCCCTCCTGGCTTGTCTCCAATTAAGTTTTCCAAAGTTCCCAAATTAAATGACTTGACCACTGCATCCCCTAAATCCACCAGGGGTAGCATTGCTCCATGGTGAAGACAGATTTGGCCTCACTCACCCTGACCACTGGAAGGTCTGCTCCATGAAACTGGTTTCTGTTGCGCTTCTGCCCCTTGAGGCACTGCATTGGGTCATCTCACGGGTGGCACTTGTCCTGGGTCACAGGGAGAGCCGCGTAGAATTGTGATGGTATTGGGAGGAGAGAAGATAGTGTTTTTCTTCGACTTTCTGAAAACGGTCAAAAATGGTCAGCCGGCATCCCATGGCCCTTTGTCCTATGGGAGTGAACACCTGCGTTTCTGGGAAAATCCCATCTCCACAGCCAGTTCCCTCACTGTTTATTTATTTGGATTGATGTATATCTCCCCGCTTCTAGACTATAAGCTCTCTGTGGCCTGGGAATTTCACTGTGTATTGTTGTATTGTACTTTCCCAAGTGCTTATTTCAGTGCTCTGCACACAGTAAGTGCTCAGTAAATACGAGCGAAAGACTGAATAAATGAAGGAATTCTGAACTGATCCATTCATTCTCGTTTCTAACTTCACCATGGGGGGAAATGTGTGTGGGTCAGAAAACACCCATCCCCATGCAAAAGAAGTGGCTGCACTGGGACGCATCCTCCTGTCTAGGTGTGGTTGGTGGCTTCAGCTTGGTGATGACCATAGATACTCCTGAAGAACAAGAAGGAAAAGGACAGAATGCGGCTGTCTTGCTCCCTCATGGAGCAGGGGAGAGCCCTGGACTTTGGGTAGGAAGCAAAGATGAAAAAGTAACATCCAGGAGGAAAGTGGTTTGGTTTTCCTGAGAGCTGGAAGTTGACTCATAGGCCGGCCACCTTTTGGACAGGCCTTGGATAGTGGGTTCACCTTACATGGGTAATCCAGTGGCCATGAGGGCTGGCGGGACAGCACCTAGAGCTGCAGTCTGACCAGTTCTGTCACAGAGTACAGGACGGTGGAGTGGAATCCTCCTGGCCCTGCGGGGCTGGTGTTTGGTTGGGCCAGGGTCTAGACCAGGGTCACAGCCAATAAATCCTTTCAGATTTGGGGCCGGGTAAAGGGAGAATCCATTTGGGAATTCCTCTCTCACTATTCTCTCCATCCTCCTCCCTCCACTCCCAGCCAGTGAGAAAAAATAACATTTCATGCTCATTTCTCCCTCTGGCCTGCCTTAATTAGAGGAAGAACTGGACACCCTCAAGGGACAAATACCATTTCCTGGTAGAGAACAGGCAGATGTGTCTCCCGTTCTTCTGGCTTGCTGGATCCTGCCACAGTCTGGCCAGTGACCCCAGTCCCCAACCCCAGCACCTCCTGCTCCTCCAGCCCTACCTTCTCTAAGACCCCCTTTTCCGCTGAGCATCCCACCATCAACCATCCACTGAACCTCTCCTACCACAGTGAGCATAGGTGAGTGGGAGTGAACAGAAGCCAGGAGTTTGGCTGAGTCTCTGACTGAGCTGGCGAATCTGGATCCAGGGAGGGAAGAACAGCAGCTATTGCAGGGAACTCACTTGGGCTCAGGGTTTTCCAGTCTTTCCTGAAATTCCTCTTCAGAAAGCCATTCACTTGGTTTTATGTGGATACATGGCCTGCAGATCATGTCCATTATATGACTGGGAGCTCCATTCTCATCCATTAGTCCATAAGCTCCTGGCTCTTCCATTACACTGGAAGCTCCCTGAGTCAGCCTCTTCTCCTTGCTCTAGCCTATATCCACCATTTGACCAGTGTTGCTTGAGAGTAGTTCTGATGAAGCCCCAAGTGCCTTAGGTTCATTTTAGTTAAAGATGCGACTAGAACCTTGCTAGTACCACTCTCCTCAACCTGTCGTGTCTAATTCTAGGAGAGTAAACGCATGCATTCTCTCTCTTCCAACAAGCATCTTCCCCCAGCCAGGAGAGTTGGGGGGGCATGGAGGTGGGGAGAAGGTGGGTAATTGGTTTGAACGGCAGAGAAAATTGGCCAGTAGGGTTGCTTGGGAACAGCCTTTGCCCTACTCTGGGAGAAGCGTATGCTGAACATGTAGCTCCATGTTGGGTTCTGTTCTGCCCTGTCCTCTGAGAAATTCTGATGACCAGGCAATAAATTCTATAGGTTGGGCAGCTTTATTGGTTTCATTTGAGGCCACTGACCTTTTGATGTTCCCTCTAGCACCCACCCTTATACCCCCCATGCATCTGGGTTTCCACCTCCTGCAATATTTCCTTCTCTCCAGAATTCCCTCTCCCTTGTAGGCTCCTGATGGGCAGCGTGGGTCTGAAAACTCACCCCACTCAGCCACAATGCACATTTCACTGTGAGTCTTGATTAGGGAGTTAGGGAGAGTTCAACATTGAGAGGCTGTGTGGATACAGGATGCTGTGGTATTAAAGAAGCATCTTGGCTGCTCGTGGGTGGTGTCGAACACTGAGAATTCTACAGTGTGATTTTTCCTTCACACCAGGACTTGCGAAAATCGAACCCCCACTTGGTAGAACTAGGGTTCTGGTCTCAACTACAAACCCTCCTAGACCCTTTCCCAACTCCATATTTCCTTCCGTGATGTAGAACTGTCAGCTCAGGCGGAATCCTGGACTACAGGGAGAGATCCCTCTCTGTCCCAAGCTCTTCACTGGGTGTCCCTGGGTGATGTCCTTTCCCTAGATCATCCAAGAGTAAAGCTCCAGGGACCCCGGTCTTCTAGACTGTTCTGAGAGGCTGAGCTCAGCTCCTGAGAAGGGAATTTGGAGGAGAAAGTGAACCTGAAGTTGAATTTGGCTATGATCTGTGTGTCCACCACTGATGTCAAGAAGAGGTTCACGCTTTAGCCATTCCATGAGCAGACAATAACTATTGCATGAAGTGTCCTGGAGATTATCAATTTTGACTTAGAAACCACTCCACAATGTGATTGTCAGTTTCCTTCTTTGCCTAGTCTTGTTCCCTGGAAGCAGTGGGGGTAGATGGTCCAGCGTCACTGAGTCCACTGAGGCCACTCTGGGTGTCTGCACCCCCATGAGTATGGATCTTTGTATTCCCAGGGCCTTGGTGTACATCACATCTGGGAAGACACTCTTCTGTGACACTGGGTCAAGTCCCTTGGGAGCTCGTGAAAATGACCTGCCTGAGGAGAGCTCGAGAATGATTTCTTCTTCCCTTCCTGCTAGCTTTGGAATATGCTGGTAGGGTCAGACTCTCAGGGAAGTTATTGATCCAGTGGTTAGGAGTTAACTTGTTCAGAATAGCAATGCCATCCAGAGACCTCAGTGCAGGGCTGGGACAGCTCCGCCTTTCAGCTTCCTTCCCATTAGTCTGTCCCTACGCTGTCAACCCTGACGTGGCTGCTAAACAGGACTTTTCCCTGGAAGCCAAGCCCAGGGGAGTTAGGAAGGCATTGGAGAGAGTAAAATGATAATCAAAATGGTCGTATTTGTTAAGCGCTTAGTATGTGCCCAGTGCTGTGCAAAACACTAGGGTAAAGTCAAGATCAGATAAAATATAGTCTCTGTCCCACATGGGACTCATAGTCTAAGGAGGTTGGGTCAGAGACAATATCTAATCTCCATCTGACAGGTGACTAAGGCACAGAGAAATTAAGCAACTTTTCCAAGGTCATGCAGCAGAGCTGGGATTCAAATTCAGTGTGACCTTGGATGAGTCAACTTCACTTTCTTTGCCTCAGTTCTATCAGTCATATGGAGTTAAGAAACCTGCTTATTCCTCCTTATAGATTGTAAGCTCTGTGAGGGAAAGAGACTAGCCCAGTATTTACTCCAACACTTAGCACAGTGTTGGCACATGATGTACCTTAATAAATTCCATCATTATTATTACATTTGGGAAGAGGGCTAACATTATCTACTGGGCCATTAATGTAGTTTCCTTGTTCAGGGCACCAGAGTTGAGTAGAAACAAGTCCCTGATGGGGGTGAATTCTGAGTGAGTCTCACCACACCTCTGAGTGATTGAGTCCTCAAATCCACCTTTGGATGGAGGAAAAACTGCCCGAGCCATTGTCAGGGTGCCAGAGTTCGAGCGGAACAGAGGCGAGGCCCAACAGGTGGCCGAAGATCGTTCTTGGAAGCCGATCGGCACACAGAGCCATAGACTGCAAACACCCAGGAGCCCAAGCCAGGCTGGGCCAGGCCAGAAGGAGGATGACAGCATGAGGCCGGCAACCTGCGAGGGCAACGGAGGGACAGCCGGGCTTTCCATATGGCCCCCCTGCAAGGGTAGGTTTTCAGAAGGAAGAGACTCAGTTCCTTCCTTGTCCGCTGGTCCCCTGATCCAGCTTGGCCATCTGGTCCTCCCTGATGAATCCAGCATTTCATTCCTCAAAGACTTTAAAGGCTAGGAGAACCTGGCTCATATGGTCCATGGACTGGAGACAGGGGAATGACTTCTATGACCTCTGAAGTTCATTTAGTTAGGATATTTCCCCAGAAGCTTCCGTTCCAACCTTTTATTCCACAAACTGACAGCCTCGGGTTTCCTCACAGATGGGGCAATTACACTCTGGTCACTCTGGAAAACCCCTGAAGAGTGGAGATTTGTTGTTTTTCCAGTGTGAGTGTGCTGTAGGAGAGTTCCCACTGCTGTGCTAATAAGATAGTGAAAATGCATATTGACAGAGTCAGCACAGAGATTTGGTATCAATCACTGAAAGGTATATACTGAGTGCTTACTGTGTGCAGAGCACTGTACTAAGCACTTGGGAAAGTACAGTTTTCTCTAATGATATTTAAGTACTTGCTATACTCCAGACATTGTACTAGCCATGTATAAGATAATCAGGTTGCATCTTAATCCCCATTTTATGGAGGAGGAGCCTGAGGCACGACAATTTACGTGATTTTCCCAAGGTTACCCAGCAGACAAATAGCAGAGTCGGGATTAGAACCCAGATCCTCTGCCTCCCAGGCCTGCGCTGCAACAGAGAATGTGCTCCCTGCCCATAAGGAGTCCCCAGTCTAGAGGGGAAGACAGACACTAAAACAAACAATGGCTTTGAACACAAATGCAGTGGGGGTTAACTTCAAGTGTCCAAAGAGCACACATCCAAGAGCAAAGGCAAAGCAGGATGGAAAAGGAGCAGGGTTAACAAGGGTGCATTTGGGGAAAGTCCCTGGAGGAGACACAATCCTAATAAGGCTTAGGTACTGGGGGGAGACAGAGGCTTGAAATATCCATTTCTATATAGGGAGCATCTTTCTCAAACATTTTAGTTTGAGAGCATGAGGCAGACACTGATGTCATTTATGAGCCCTGGCCCTTCACTTAATCCTGAGTTCCACACGCCTGATTGACAACTGGCTTTTCTGGCTTCCTCAGTCCCTAGCTCTGCCCTCCCAACCCCGCTGCTGCCTTGCTGCCTTCTTGGAAGTCTCTAAGGGCCCTGCCAGCTGACGGGAGAGTGGATGATACAGCACAGAGTCCACGGGACTTCCGAATCTCAGAACCCTATCTGAATAGGCTGAAACCAAATGATCTCAGTTGAGGCTAAATGTTACCCCACAAAGGAGTCGATTCTCTTTTTGTTTGAGTGAGATGAGGCTGGAAACTTCTATGCCATTAAAGAACTTCTGTTTGGGATTTCATTCTGGAAACAAGTGTTGGTTTGACCCTTTATGGGAGGGGCCTGTAGAAGTTCACAGCCAGAGCAGAACAATCCACTAACTGAGGAAAAGGAAGCGGATAGATCAGTTTTCACAAGCCAATGGACCGAGCCTCCACCATCGGTCAATCAATAAATGGTGTTTATTGAATGATTATCATGCGCAAAGCACTGTCCTAAGCTATTCAGAGTCCTCTGCTCTGGCCCTGGGAGACCCGGTTGTTCCCAGCTTCAGCACCCAGCTAATCTAACATGAGAATAAATGATTCCTGCATATGTCTGTGTGGACATGTGAGACAGAGGGAGGGGAGGATGAATCCCTGCCCGCTTTCCCATCCACCTGGACCTCTCACAGAGCTGCTCCAAATTAGTGGAATAATTCCTGCCTCTGGGGTGGGGGAAGGGCCTCGCCCAGATTCATGAATTAACATCTGCCCCTTGTTTGAGCTCTGAGACTAAAGGCTTGGGAAGTGTAAGTTCGCATTCCTTTCAACACTCTCCTGGCATTGTCTGAGGGAACTTTGCAGCCTCCGAGCTAACTGCTTTGTCTGCAGCTGCTGATCCTAGGAAATGAAAAAACAGACATGGTCCAGTTAGGCCGCCCACGGCCCTCCAGCGATTCTGCTGTTACCCTCACATGACCCTCCCACAATCCTCCAGTGATTCTCCTGTGACCCTCCCATGACCCTACTGCGACCCTCCCACAGATGGCAGAGGTGGGGCGGCCTGGAGGCAGGGGCGCCAAGGGATGTCAGGACTACAGAAGGAATGTCAGCCCAGGAAAAGCTGGCTCTGGACTTGGTGCTGTTGATACCCCTAGCTTGACAGTTTTGATTGGGTTCTAGGAGAGGAGCACCATCCTGCTGCAACCAATCAATGCCAGCTGCATAGGCAGAATTCAAGTTAGAGGGTTCAGTCCCCTGTCTGAGGGTAAGATTTTAGGGAACAGGGGTGGTTTCCAGAGTTTCCTCAGTGATCCTGAAGGAAGGAATCATCTCAAGTCGATTCTAGTACTTTCTTCTTCCTGGTCAGCCTCATTCATATGCAAATACTCTGAACTCTTTCAGTTTTCACAGGAGAGGTGTGTTTAAGGCTGAAGATGTCTTTCTTCCTGGGGAAAAAGTTTTATTCCCGGTCCATCATTGGTATTTATTAAGTGCCCACTGCATGCAGAACACAGAACTAAGCTCTTGGAATAGTACGGTAGAGTTGGAGGAAGTGATCCCTGCTATCAAAGAGCTTTCTCCCTAGGGATTCTGAATATGCAAAAGGAAAAAAGTCACCAAAAGTGGCATTCCAGCTTCACCAGGAAATAGTTTATATTTAAGCCCCTAACTGATGACCTCTGGTCCAAGGGGAGCTGGTACCCCCCATCTCTTGGATGCTTTTCTACCCTGGGTGCATACCCTCCCATTCTGGCATGTTGAGGGTGGGGCCCACTAGGCTGGAGGAAGTTCAGTTGTAAGGGTTGTCCTGTTCTTGTTCTCCCTACTCAACTCTTATGAACATAAATTGCTCAGAGTCTCCAGGCCAGGAGAGAGAGAGAGGAGGGATGAAGACTCAGCTCACCTGCTCTCCCACATGAGGAAAGCTAATGATGGGGGCTGCCGCTTCTCGCGGCCTGGGACGAGATGATGATGGTGATGATGGTATTTATTAAGCACTTAATATGTGCCAAACACGGTTCTAAGGAGGTCAACCCAGGAAAATCCCAAGACCTGTGTAGATCTGGCAAGGTTTTGAAATGGGCAGTGGCCACAATAACCCAGCCTCCACACTTCATTCCCCTAACTCCCACTTACTATGTTTCAATCTCATCGAGCTCTTGCTAACGTCCTCCTCAGGCATGGAGCTCCCTTCCCCTTTATATTCAAAAGGAACACCTGTCTCCCTGTCCTCCAAGCTCTACCAGTATCATATCTCTTCCAGGAAGCCTTCCCTGAATAATCTTTCCCCTCCTCACCCTGTTCTCGCTCCCATCTGTGTTATCTTTGAACTTAACTCACCCTCCCCACCCCAGTCCCACCAGCCCTCTGCTTACATCTGTTAACTCCCCTATCTGTAATTTATTTTAATGTCTGTCTCTCCCACTAGACTGTCAGCTCCTTGCAGGGATCTGCACACAATAAGTGCTCAACAAGTGCTATTGATTGATAAATTGATTGTTAAGTTTCTGATGGGCAGGGAATTTGGCTTCCAACTCTGTCGTATTTTTCCAATCACTTAGTACAGTGCTCTGCACAAAGTTAAGTGCTCATTAATTACCACTGATGGATTGGAAGTGGTCAGTGAACCAATCCATCAAACAGATGAAACAGGCGTGTCTTTAACGACCTTCTCTCTGCATCCTGGTCCTCAGTCCACCTCCTTGTTTCCACCAGGTCTTATCAAACAGACTTATGGAATGCTTAGTCTGTCCTGCTGTATTCACTCCTTTTCCATCCATCATCTTGTGACATGTTTACTCATTTGGGTTCATTTTTCCAGCTTAACAGTAGGAAATGATTTGGCTAAGGAAGTTTTTTTTGTTTTTTGTTTTTTCTGTTGGTGTTGCCTTAGCAAATAGGCATGAATCGATTTATAATTTCAAAGGCAAGGAAAAAATTGAGTGTTTAATGTAAATAGCAGCAAATCACAACAGAGATAGAAAATCATGAAGATAAAATCAACCCTCAGAACTAAGGCATTTCAGGCCCGAAGAATGCAAGAAAGCTGTGTTAGTGAGCAAAGGATTGCCACATCTGCTTGAAGGTTCAAACAGGCCATTGATGGGGAGGACTGAATGGGTTAGCTTGCCCCTATCTTCTTCCCTCCCAGTAATTGTCTTCTCATAAAAACTCAAGGGAGATATGTCCAAAACCTGGTTTAAGGGCATCTCGTTGTCCCGAACTAACTGAAGGGGTTTTTACATCTTGGCCTAAGTGAGGGAGAGCAGATGGCAGGTGCCCTGTCCACGGGCTCCCACATCTTGGCTGCCTGATTTTCCACCCTGGCTTCTGCTCTGGAACATGGGGTGTGCAGGGCACGAGGACAGAGCCATAGGCAGCTCCCAGCCCACTTCTCTCTCTCCATCATAATGATCGCTAGATTGGAAGATCTAATCTCCTGAGGAGAGGGGAGGTTTCCCTCCCTGGTCGCTGAGTTGGTTAGTTCTTTTTCCCAACCTTGTCAGACCCCTTTTCCTTTAAGGACCCCCATCATTGCCCAGGAAGTGACCGAGTCTGACAGCAGTGAAAAGCACCGGTACCAAAAGGCTCTATTGCTTTATTTGACCACTGGCACAGCTGGACCCCAAACCCTTTTTTTAATGGTATTTTTAAAACTCTTACTACATTCTAGACACTGTACTAAGCACTGGAAGTGCATAGAGTTAATCAGGTTGGACACACCCCATCTTCCATATGGAGCTCACAGTCTTAACCTCCATTTTACGTGAGGTAACTGAGGCACGGAGAAGTGAAATGACTTGACCAAGGTCACACAGCAGACAAGGGGCAGATCTGGAATTAGAAGCCAGGTGTTCTGACTTCCAGGCCCATGTTCTATCCTCTAGGCCATGCTGTTGACAAACCTGCCCATGCCCCACCTCCTCCACCCCATTTCCCAACTGTCAGAATCCCAAGTCAGGGTCTTGGGAACAGAACACAGACAGGAGTCACAGGGGGAGACAGAGATGATAAAATTCACTTCTTTTAGATAATAAACAAAAGAACATAAAAAGCTCAGATCATTTTCTAATTGATTTCATTTTATAGTGTGAGAAAAGTGGGATCGTATCATCTTTCCATATCTCCACAATACCATTATTTTTCACAGCACACAAAATACCAGGAACAATGTTACTGGAGTGATCAAAAAGAGACACTTTTTGGGGGAAAGATTTCCAAAAGATGTCCAGAAAGGGTCACTGAAGCCATCATCATCATCATCACCCTCTATATAATCACTAACATCATCAACATCACCAATGCAACATATTTTATTTACCATCACATAAAAGCTGGCAGCTATAGCCAACCACCAATGAAAATTAAGAGTTATTCACAGAATCTAGTTTCTCTGATTGAGAAAAATCAGACAGGGCTTCGTAGTAGTCATGCAATTGTGTTTTCCAAGGAATGAGTTGGAGGTGATCAGGGCTGGACAGTCACTTCAGACTGTTTCTGGTTCCAGGTCACAGACTGAAGCATTGAGGGTCTTACTCTTGACATGTGTTATGGGAATGGAAATGTTGGGCCATTGGAGAAAATGGGGAAAGTGATGCTAGGCTGGATGGCTCCTCTTGGGCTATGTCTCCTGTCTCCAGGATTCTCCATAGACAAAAAAACCCTCAGTACACTCCCTTTCCTACATATATCTTCTTGGGAAATTGAATCTTGCTTTGAAAATAAACACTGGGCAGGGAGCCAGGGTCTTAAAAAAAATCAAGATTGAGAATTAAACAAAAGGCCAATTGAAAAATCTTATATGTTCTGTCTTTCCTCTATGTTCTCACTACTTAGTAACCATGGGATACTATGATCGAGAGGGAATTTTGTGTTTGTCAGATGCAGGCATTGGCGTTTCCCTAGCATAACAGGAGTGCTGGGAAGAAGTGGTAATAGGAAGGGGGAGAAAGTGTCATGGGGAATAAAAGCAGAATCTTTGCAGGGCTACTGATTTTGATCCCCTGTACCTTTTGGAATTCATGTCAGTGAACACAAAAGATCCCAGTGAACAAGTATCAGGGAGTCCAGTAATCTCTTTGGAGAATTTTAGTGGATTTTTAAATGACAAGAAGAAGCAGTGTCTTTCCAAGGAGAAATCTGAATCTCCAAATGATCTGTTTTTCTCTCCATGACTTTTACATCACTGACTATGAGAAGAAAATTCGCCTCTGAGAGAGAGTGTTCATCCAGTTGAAAAGACAAATTTTTACTTGAAGTGAAAATATGGAGAATCAGCACATGTCCATAATGGGCATAACACAAGACTCTATAATTACTGGGAAATATCTCTTAGATGACAAATTGTTCATTAATGTCAGAAAGTTCCTTATTTAGGACAACCTTTTGTGCTGGAGGTATCTGCATGTTCACTATTTTAATTGACACACAGGAATGAGACAGATGGGCTGATTTCCAGTTTTTTTCTTTACCGCATTGGAAAAGAGAACAAGAAAGTCAGAGCCAGAGAGAAGGCTTGTGGAGAGCAAACAGGTGATGAAGTGAACCAGGATGGTCAAACTTGGGAAATGGGAGAGGAAAGCTGGAAATGAGGCAAGGAGAGTAATGGGCAGACAGAGTGGAAAGGGTACAGGAGTAGAAAGAATAAGTACAAGGATCTGAAATGGAGAATCAATCAGTAAGTGATGTTGAGGGCCTATATGTGCAGAGCACTGCACAAAGCACTTGGGTGAGTACAATACAACAGAGTTGGTAGACACATTCCCTGCCCCAAAAGAGCTCAGGGTCTAGAGAGTAAACCCTGAGAATTGATAATGGAGGGTAGGGTCAGCTTCAGATGGTAAGCAAGAAATACAACTGCTTCAGAGTGAGAAATTTTATGGGTGACGGGGGGTGGTCCAGCAGCCAGCCTCCTTCCACCCAAATTAGAAAAAAGGTCTAATTTAGGAGGACCTGAGAGGGGACACAGTAGTTCTGGAGCAAGGTGGGAGAGAAAGAATATCTCTGGATAAAATATTTAGAATCAAGGGGATTGAGGGAATGTCTCTTTTTGATCACTCCAGTAACATTGTTCCTGGTATTTTGTGTGCTGTGAAAAATAATGGTATTGTGGAGATATGGAAAAGGGCAGCACATTTGTCCCTGACTCAGAGTGGCTAAATGACTGAAGCTGGCCCTTCTGGGGAGAGATGGAGCCTGAAAGGAATGATGGGAGAAACCCAGTGCAGAGAAGGCAGTGATACAGATCACTGAGAAGCCCATTAAAGAGTGGGAGATTCTTCCAGTGAGAGCAGCTGGTGAAATATCACAAATTTTAGGAGAGGAGAGATTTTGACAGACCCATGTCTGTAAATGGCCCCAACACCTGCATTTGTTTTACTGACACATGGCTGCCCTGGCTAGGATCCAAATGGGCATTAGTTGGGATTTAAGAGCCAGGAGGGTCTTTATTTCTTCCCGGTTTCCATTCAGCAATAGCTAAAAGACCAGGGCTAGCTTTTTTGCATTTCCAAAGAATTATTAATTGATATAACCAGATTTCACAATTTTGTAGTACAGTCTTGCTTTTCAGGCTTCCATCCTATCACCCTCAAATCCTGGGCTCCCCTAGCAGGGGGCTTGGGGCCGGTTGGTGGCAGGAGCAGAAGTCATCCAGTCTGGCTCCCATCAACTGGCAGGGAATGGCAGGGGGCAGTAGGTGGCCCAGTGGTGAAGGAAAATCCTCCTCTCCATGCCTTCCATTTTGTTGAACCTGTCTCTTGGCAATTCTGCCGATGACCTAGGTTTTTCCATTTGCCTACTTGGGCAAGTCACTTACCTTCTCTGGACCTCAGTTCCTTCAAATATAAAATTAGATTAAATGCCTATTCTCCCACAAACTTTACCTGTGATGCCCATATGGGACAGGGACAGTGTGAGATCGGATTGTATTATATTAACCCCAACAGTTAATACAGTCCCTGACACATAGTAAGCATTTAACAAATATCACAGTTATTCAGAGACCGTGAGCTCCTCGAGAGACAGGGTCCATGTGCAATTCCCACCGAATATTGTATCTTAGCACCCTCCCCAAATAGTCCCTTCCCTCTTTTCTCCTCCCGGTTCAAAATGAAAAGTTGACCTCTCTGACTTGGAAACGTGTGAAAAGAATAGTGTATTGAGTCGTGGGAGTTCTGTTCAAGAACCCACCCTAATGATCCAGGCAATAACTGAACAAAATACTCCAACCCCCAGTACCCTGTGGTGGAGTGGTTCAGATTCATTCATTCATTTAATAGTATTTATTGAGCATTTACTATGTGCAGAGCACTGTACTAAGCACTTGGAATATACAATTTGGCCAGTCTCTCCCATCTAGACTGGGAGCCTTAAGACATCAGGAACTATACCCAACCTGTATCCAGCTGTATCCCAGTGCTTAGAACTGTGTTTGGCAATAATGAGTACTTAACAAATAGCCTATAAATGAACATGCCATACCCCTTTTAACCATTGGTGGCAGAGCAGTGCTCACCTAGGGGCAAAGGTCCAGAAAAATGGCCCTACTATCTTTTTATGAGCAAAGTGTACAAGTGTGAGAAAGTTTCCCTCTCAAAGACACACTTTTGTCAGCATTGTCTTCAAACCAAAGGAACGCACAGAAGAGCTATATTGTTGTTTCCTTTTTAGTAATGATATTTATTAAATGCTTATGTTGTGGCTTTCACTGTGCTAAGGAAGATACAAGATAAAAACACTGCCCTTGCCCCCATAGAGGGTCCTAGTCTATTAGAGAAGCAGCGTGGCTCAGTGGAAAGAGTCTGGGCTTGGGAGTCATAGGTCATGGGTTTGAATCCCACCTGTGCCACTTGGCTGTGTGACTGTGGGCAAGTCACTTAATTTTCGTGCCTCAGTTACCTCATCTGTAAAATGGGGATTAACTGTGAGCCTCATGTGGGACAACCTGATTACCCTGTATCTACCCCAGCACTTAGAACAGTGCTCTGCACATAGTAAGCGCTTAACAAATACCAACATTATTATTATAATTATTAGAGCAGGAGAATTGGTATTTTGTGCCCCTTCTACAGATGAGAAAGCAGATATCCAGAGAAGCTTTTCTGAAAGTCTTGGTTGGTTCTATCTTTACAATCTCTCCAGAATCCCCCTCTCTTTCCATCCAAAATGCCTCCATGCTGGTCCAAGAATTTGTCACCAAATCTCCTGCTTCGACTACTGCATCAGCCTCCTCACTAGAATCCCTGTCTTCAACCTTTCCCCTATCCAGGCTTGTGTTAACTGGATCTTTTATCTAAAAAAATCATTTCACATGCGTCTGTCTCCCCACTCCTCAGAAACCTCAAAAGGTTACCTATCCATCTCCACATCAAGCAGAAACCCTTCACCATCAGCTTTAAGGCACTCTATCAGCTCACCCTCTCCTTATGTATTTTTGTTACTCTCCTATTACAAACCAGCCTGCACACTTCACTCCTCTGACACCTACTTACTCTACTTTGATCTCATTTCCCTTGCCACCAGCCCCATGAGCATGCCCTCCCTCCTGCTTGGAACTGCCTCCCCTTCATATCTGACAGATGACCACTCTCCAAATACTCAAAGCCTTTCTAAAATTCATATCACCTCCCTTCTCTCTTTCTACTGCCCAACCCATACACTCTGCTCCTCTGCCGCTCACCTCCTCACTGTCCCCCATTAACGCCTATCCCTCCGTCGACCCCTGGCCCATGTCCTACCACTGTCCTGGAATGCCCTCCCTCCTCACATCCGCCAAACTAACTCTCTTCCCCTCTTCAAAGCCCTACTGAGAGCTCACTCCTCCAGCATGCCTTCCCAGACTGAGCCCCCCTTCTCTCTGCTCCCCCTCCTCCCCCTCCCCCCCTCCCCTCACACTGTGCTCATTTGAATATATTATTTATTACCCTATTTATTTTGTTAATGAGGTGTATATTCCTTGATTCTATTTATTTTGTTGAAGTTGTCTTGTTTTTGTTTTGTTTTGACTTTGAACCCATCATTGGGCATGGATTGTCTCTATCTGTTGCCGAACTGTAAATTCCAAGTGCTTTGTACAGTGCTCTGCACATAGGAAGTGCTCAATAAATACTATTAAATGAATGAATGAATCTCCTTCGGGAAGCCTTCCCTGACAAACCTCTCATCTCCCCCCTCTAATCTCCCTCCCTTCTGTATCCTCAGTGCATTCCCATTCACACAATAGTATGGATCTTGTTTACCAACTGTGTTGTACTTACCTACTGATTTAGAAAAGTGCTTTACATGCATTAAGCACTCAACAAATACCATTGTTTGAGCCATGTATCTGACCTAAGGCTAAACTGGTCTACTAAGCCTGCAGACACCAAAGCAGGGTAAAGCGCCTACAGTCAAAGGAATCATCTTAAGGCCTTTTTTATACTTAGAGTTCCTTTTTAATTGTATCTGTTAAGCACTTATATGTGCCAAGCACGGTACTAAGTGCCGGGGCAGATACAAGGTAATCAGGTTGGGCACAGTCCCTGTTCCACATGGGGCTCACAGTCTTAATCCCCGTTTTACCAGTGAGGTAACTGAGACAGAAGTTCACTGACTTGTCTAAGGTCATAGAACAGTCAAGTGGCGGAACCAGGATTCAAACCCAGACCTTCTGACTCCCAGACCGGTGCCTGTCCACTAGACCACCCCGTTTCCCTTCTAGTAAATTCCAAGTTATTTAGGGGGATGCCTTTTCTTTCCCATCTTAATGTTTCCTTGGTCCAGAATTCACCATGCCCTGAACCCCTTGGGGGGCCCCATTCTAGACACTGCTTCACCTTACTTCCTCCCAGCACTGAAGTTTGGTAACCTCCACTCGGTTGCCCAAAGAAGGAATTGGTTGGAGGATTTGAGAGCCAGAACAACAATGCAATCCCAGGAAAGACTAGAATAAGTCCTTAGTTGAAGCAGAGAAGCCGTGTGACCTAGTGGAAAGAGCATGGGCCTAGGAGTCAGAGGATCAAATTTCTAATCCTAGATCCTCCCCATGTCTGCTGTGTGATCTTGAGCAAGCCACTTAACTTCTCCTTGCCTCAGTTAGTTAAGCTGTAATAGGGGAATAAACTCGTACTCTCTCCCAGTTAGACTGAGAGCCCCAAGTGGGACAGGGACTGTGTCCATCCTAATCAATCTATCAATCATATTTATTGTAGGCATACTGTGTGCAGGGCACTATACTGAGTATTTGGAAGTGTACAATATAACAGAGTTGGTAGACATGTTCCCTGCCCACAATGCACTTCCAGTCTAAAGAGGGAGACAGACATTAATATAAATGAATAAATTATGGATGTGTACATAAGTGCTTTGGGGCTTAGGGAGGGGTGATTAAGGGAACAAATCCAAGTGCAAGGGCAACACAGACTGAGTCATAAAAATAATAATGGTATTTGTTAAGTGCTTACTATGTGCTGAGCACTGTTCTAAGCACTGGGATAGATACAAGGTAAATAGGTTGTCCCACGTGGGGCTCCCAGCCTTAATCTGCATTTTACAGATGAGGTAACTGAGGAACAGAAAAGTTAAGTGACTTTCCCAAAGTCACACAGCTGACAATTTGTGGAGCCAGAATTAGAACCCATGACCTCTGACTCCCAAGCCTGGGCTCTTTCCACTAAGTCATGCTGCTTCTCTAGGAATAGGACAGTAGGAAGAGAGGAAATGAGGGCTTTGTCACGGAAAGCCTTGGGGTAGAGATGTGCTCTCTCTAACAACCCTGTGAAGTAGGGTTCAGGAGTTATTATCCACATTTTACAGATGGGAAAACTGGCACAGGGAGTTAAGTGACTACACCAAGGCCACACAGTAGACAGGTGAAGAGCCGGCAGTAGAACCTGGGACATCCGCCTTCCAGGGCCGCAATTCTCCCACTACCAACACTTTCCTCCCCAGTGAATTTGATTAACTTGTATCTACCCAGCACATAGAACAGGGCTTAGCACAGAATAAGTGCTTAACAAGTACCATAATCATCATCATCATGCAACAGGTGGAAGCAAAAATCTCTTGGCAAGCCCACCTGTTGATTTGCTGATCTCCAGTGGAGTAGGATCTCATGATCTCTGGGATCTTGTGCACAATTATGTGGTTGGAGCCTTCTAGAAAATTTTCTTATCCATGAAACTCACTGCATGGGTTATTATTATTATTATTAATTATTATATTGATACTTAAGTGCTTACAGTGTGCCAGATACTGTACTCTGTACTACACACTGGGGAAGATACAAGAAACCAGGTCCCCCAAGGGGCTAACATTCTAAATAGGAGGGAACGCAGATATTGAATCCCCATTTTGCGGTTGAAGAAACTGAGGCACAGCAAAATTAAGTAATTTATCCAAGATTAAACATTTGGCAAGAGGTGGAGCTGAGATTAGAATACAGGTTCTCTGATTTCCAGGCTTCACCTTCTCCACTAGGATATGCTGTCTCTAAATTGCCTGCATAATTTATTACTCCCCAATAAGCAGTTTCTTAAACTCTGGACATAGGAGGTTAAACAAACAAACCAACCAACAAAGAAACAAAATTGTCTGTTTAAATAGCATGTGATTCTAATCAAAGTATAGTTTTCAGGCCTGAATTATGCAGATAATGTGCAGACACTCAGAGTGTCCAAGAGAGTTGTGGAGAATTGCAGTTCAAAATAGTGACTGGGATTGACTCTAAGGAAGAGCAAGATAGGAATCCAAGATCATCTTGGGGCAGGATGAAAATTCTCAGGGGGTAGGCAGTCCTTTGGAGTTTTCATCTGTTAACCCTGATTCACATCAATTCTCATATAACAACATGCATAAGCCACATCTGTGTCTGCTCTGCTAGTCTGTAAGATTCTTGAGGTTGGAGATTGTCTACTAACATCACTATAGTCTTCCCCTCTGTGAGAAGCAGTGTGGCCTAATGGAAAGGGCCCAGGACAGGAGACCTAAATTCTAATCCCGTCTTCTCCATGTGTCCGCTGTGTGACCTCGGGCAAGTCACTTAACTTTGCTGTGCCTCAGTTCCCTTAAGTGTAAAATGGAGATTAAATAACTATTCTCTCTCCCCCTCAGAGTGTCAACCCTTTGTGGAACAAGGACTGCATCTGACCTGCTCATATTTCACCTACCCCACTGCTTAGTAACAATAATAATGATAATAATGTTGGTATTTGTTAAGCGCTTACCATGTGCATTGTGAATTTTTTAATTTGTCAAGTGCTTATTCTGTGCCAGGCACAGTGTTAAGCACTGAGGTAGATGCAAGCTAATCAGGTCAGGCAAAGTCCCCATCCCACATGGTGCTCATAGTCTTAATCCCCATTTTAAAGTTGAGGTTACTGAGGCCCAGAGAAGTGAAGTGAGTTCTCCAAGGTCACATAGTAGACAAGTGGTGGTGTCAGGATTAGATCTCATGTCCGAGGCCATGCTTTATCCACTAAGCCATGCTGCTTTCAACTTAGGCACTGGGTGTGCGGAAGTAGACTAAGCCCTTCATTTCCTCATCTGTCTCCTTCTCTGTTTGGATTATGAATTTAGCTGTATACCCCTAAAATTCCTTGATACCTCAGCCTCGTGATACTTAGGTAAATATTCTTTTGCACTATTTCCCCTGCCCCTAATCTCTTATAGTGTCTGTGTCCCTCTGTAGATTGTAAACTTCTTGTGGGCAAGGATCACTCTCCCAAGTGTGTTGTAGTTTCCCAAGTTCTTAGTACGGTGCTCTGTGTAGAGCAAGTGCTCAATAAATATGACTGACTGCGAGGATTAGTAGTGGCTACCACTCCCTGGAGGAATGTAACATAAAAAACACCCGAACGGCAGTTCATAACAGTCCAAGTGGCTCCCTCTCTACCAGAAGGCCTCAATACATGAGCTTGGCTTAGTGGAAAGAGCACGGGCTTGGGAGTCAGAGGTCATGGGTTCTAACCCTGGCTCCATCACTTATCAGCTGTGTGACTTTGGGCAGATTTAATCACTTTTCGGTGGCTCAGTTACCTCATCTGTAAAATGAGGATTAAGTCTCTGAGCCCCAAGTGGGACAACCTGATTACCTTGTATCTACCCCAGTGCTTAGAACAGTCCTTGGTACATAGTAAGAGCTTAACAAATACCTCATCATGTCCACTAAGCACATGTTGCCTACCAATCTGGTCTTTTACAGCTTTTGTCCATTTGCACAATCCCTCCCTCGGTGTGGCACACCGACCTAAATCCTCTGTGGCCTTCCTTTGTTTGCTGGGCTATCAATCCATTCCCATAGCTAATTAGTGGTTACCATCATCAGCCTCTGCTCCTCCTGGTGGCCGTCCCGGATTCACTGCCGGCACACGGGCCAGGTCCAGGGTTTGAAAGCTGGGTGAAGGTGAGGTACCGGGCCTGGAGCTCTGCTGGTCTCTAGAATGCAGGGGATCTGAACTGGGGTCCATGCCGCCACCGCAGGGCTCAGCAGTAGGAAACAGAAGGGGAAGGGGGCACCCTGCGAGGATTCGGCTGAACTCCACCTGCTGCATGACTCCCAGATGCATGGCACTGGGGGTGAGGGGATGAAGGGGGGCTGGAAACAGGGCTCTGATCTCTGAGGAGAGCGGGGTGAGGATGGCAGCCCCACGGCAGCGGCAGCCCAAGTCAGGTGATGCATGGGTCTGCCTTTGCTCCCAGGGAATCCAAGACTCTTCCCCACCCCTCCCCTTTCCTGCTACCACCATGGACATGCCCTCAAGGGGATGGGCAGTGTATGGAGGTCACATGGGCAGAAACTATCTGATTGGGTAACCGAAATGGCATTTATTGAGTGCTCATTTGATGTGAGCCACTATCCTAGGTGACCGTGACGCATTCTCTACCCACAAGGAGCTCACGGTGTGTGTGTGGGTGTGTGCGTGTGTGGGGGTGGTGTTGGGGGTGTTCCCCCCCTTCAAAGCCCTACTGAAGGCTCAACTCCTCCAGAAGGCCTTCCCAGACTAAGCCCCCCTATTCCTCAGATCCCCCTCCCATCGCCATCACTCTGACTTGCTCCCTAGCAGCGTGGCTCAGTGGAAAGAGCACGGGCTTGGGAGTCAGAGGTCTTGAGTTCAAATCACTGCTCTGCCACTTGTCAGCTGTGTGACTGTGGGTGAGTCACTTAACTTCTCTGTGCCTCAGTTACCTCATCTGTAAAATGGGGATTAACTGTGAGCCTCACATGGGACAACCTGATTACCCTGTATCTACCCCAGCGCTTAGAACAGTGCTCTGCACATAGTAAGCGCTTAACAAATACCAACATTATTATTATTATTATTACCCGCCTCCCCACCCCACAGCACATGTGTATATATATATATATGCATATCATGCCTGTATACTTGTTTTGATGTGTATATATCTATAATTCTATTTATTTATAATGCTGCTGCTGATGCCTCTTTACTTACTTCTATGTCTGTCTCCTCCTTTCTAGAATGTGGGCCCGTTGTGGGTAGGGATTATCTCTCTTTGATGCTGAATTGGACTTTCCAAGTGCTTAGTACAGTGCTCTGCACACAGTAAGTGCTCAGTAAATACAATTGAATGAATGAATGAATGGATGTGTGTGTGTGTGTGTTTATCTGTTTGTCCATGTATCTTTAAATCTACATATATTTGGAATGAACAGAGAGGTACAGTTTAAGCCAAAGAGTTGACTGAGAGCCACACACTTCATGCCTGCTTTCAGGAACCAAACCAGTCTTCCGCTGGACCACACACTGTGTCTGCTGAGAAAATGAGAATGCAAGCATTTACCATCCCCTAACGGAACTGCCTTTCTGTTTGCAATTTTCACCTTGGTGTTTTATACCAACCATATTAAACATTCATTTTGACATTTCCTTGCCCCTGGGGTTGGCTTTTGTATTGAAAATGGAGCTGCTTTGCTAGATGCCATTAATATATAATTAGCCAAGGGTGTGGGATAGAAGGCTGAGAGGTGTCAGCCAACACAAAGAGACAACGCTGGGATCTTGTTTCTGATGGTGGGGGCAGCTTCGATGATGATTGTACCAGCTTCTAGAGAGACAAGAGTCTGGGATTCAAGGCATTCGAGGGCCAGAGAACTGGAACAGGTGAAGGTAGAGAAGAGCTTTATATTCAGTTTGAATTTTCTTCTCTGATCAAAGAGCCTCCGAGTTGACTTCTCTTTGCACCAACAATGCAAACTGGCCACTCTGCTCAGAGCTATGAAACTTCCTGCTGGAAGGCCAAATGTATGTGATTATAATTTTTCCAAGGAGAATAGGTCCCAAATTAATAGTGTAAGAAACGAAGATCAAGGACTCTTTAGAAGAGAAACAGTAGCACAAACCCAAAACAGGGAACAAAGTTCCAGAGGTCTTGACAGAATGGAAGGAAGGTTTTACAGAAGAAGTCACTAAATCCTGGAAAATGATTTCACGGCCTCTATGGGATCATGTGCTGATATCTGTATGACCTTTCAGGTAGGAAGTTCCTCTTTGTGTCCAACCTAAGTCCCTTCTGCTGCAATGTACGCCTACCTTGGCAGAGAGAAGGGAATCACTTTGTGCCAAGCCATCATTAGGAAGTACTAGTGCCTCATAAGAGAAACAAAAAGATGTTTTTCCTGTTCTACATATTCTAAGTCCCAGAATGCACTAGGCACTGTGTGGTACAATAAGGAAAATACCTGCCCTCAAGGAGCTTACTGAAAGGAATAGCAGAACAAGTCTTAACAAACCCAGTGAAGGGTTACTCACTTTTGATTGAAGCACTGATGCAGAGAGGAATGACCTCTCAGCCAATTTCCTCTTAGACTGTCAGGGTCCTAAGGAGCAGTAACTGTATTCATTCCTTCATTCATTCATTCATATTTATTGAGCGCTTACTGTGTGCAGAGCAACAGTAATTCAGTAACAGAGTCAGTTACTGCCCACAACAGGTTCACAGTCTAGAAGTGGGGAGACAGACATCCAAACAACTGAACAGACATCAGTAGCATCATTATAAATAGAATATAGATATATAGACATTAATAAAAATAAATAGAATTAGTATTAAAAATATGTACATATATTACAAATGCTATGGGGTAGGGAGGGGGGTAGAGCAGAGGGACCAAGTCAGGGTGATGGGGAGGGAAAGGGGGGCAGAGGAAAAGGGGTCTTAGTTTGGATAGACATCTATTTCCCACCCATCTATTCTTTCCCAATGCTTATGGTGCTCTGCATACAGTAAACACTTAAGAAATACCACAACCATTCTCCTATCTGAAAAATCACAAAATGGCCCTTGGCCAGTTTGAGATGCTAAAGGGTAGGTGATAGGTTTGTGGCATGCTAATCTACAATGCCCATGATAAATGAAAACCTTCCAGGTAACCCTTATGTGGATTCCTCCAATTAAGACACTGATTTACGATCTGACAGTTCCACCCCATCCCCTTCTGGGAAGCAGTGTGGCATAGACCTGGGAGTCAGAAGGTTAGGGGTCTGTTCCTCCATCTGTCTGCTGTGTGTCCTTAGGTAAGTCACTTCACTTCTCTGTGTCTCAGTTATTTCATCTGTAAAATGGGGATTGAGACTGTGAGCCCCACGAGGACAGGGATTGTGTCCAACCTGATTTGCTTGTATCCCCTCCAGAGCATATAGTACAGTGCTTGAGACAAAGTAAGAGTTTAACAAATACCACAATTATTATTATTATGATTGGTTCTCCAAGTCAGGATCTAATTTTAGGGAAAATCTGCCCGATGAGTCCCTCTAGACTGAACTTGGGAAAGTGGCATGGTGGGAACTGAGTACCCATTGTATTTTGCTTCTTGTTCATTCAATGGTATTTATTGAACACTTACTGTGTGCAGAGCACTGTACTAGGCACTTGCACTGACAGTGGATGTTCTGGTTCTCAAGTCTCCAGGCCCAGGCTCTTTCTGTAGTAAAAGTCAAAATTCTGGGAAAAGGGTTATTAAAAACCATGGAAGGACAAAGGAACAGTTTGGATGTGATGGTTTAGAATTTCGGATGGAAGGGGAGAGAGGTGTTTTATTTTTCCCCTTAAAAGCCTGGTGGACTTCAAATACCTTTGTAAGTCTGTTAATAAATTGCAAACACTTGAGAGAGAAAGCAGAAAATACTCTCTAGCCTCTGCCCAGGAACTGGAATCCTTTGTTAGGCACAGGTAACTGGAAGGGTGTCTCATTGACTCAGGACTCAGGATTCCAGCTCCCAGAAAATTAGGGGTAAATGAGACATCTGTGGGATGGTCAGGGGTTGTGGCCAGACCCTCATCCCACCCAGGGACGGGGCCTAGGCTAGGATAATAATAATAATATTGGTATTTGTTAAGTGCTTACTATGTGCCAAGCACCAAACATGAGGATCTCTGTCCATAAAATTGGATTTGCTTCACGGTACTACTCATTAATTCATTCAATTATATTTATTGAATGCTTACAGTGTGCAGAACATTGTACTAAGGTCTTGGGAGACTAAAATAGAACCATAAACTGACATTCCCTGCCACTAAAGAGTTTACAGTCTAGCGGGGACTACTAGGCTGTGTGCTAGATAAAATGACCTCTCGAGTTCACTTGCAGGCATGAGATGTTTGATTTTGTTCTCCATCCGGGGCAACCCAGAGCTTCTTAAAGTAGTGACCAGCAAATGAACCGAAGCATCAATAAACGCCAAATAAATTCAACATCAGAAAACAATTCAAACGAATAACCGGGGGAAGAGCAGCTTGGGATCCAACCCTGGCTCAACCAGTAATATATCAGCTTTCCTCCCAACTCTGCCTCAGCAGTGCCAACTGTCAGTAATTTAACTAACATTTTGTAAATAAACGGGGCACTCGGACAGCTGTCAGCATGCCTGTTATAAACATTCCTTTGTCACTGAACGCTGGCAGCGCCACTCTCCTTCCTCTGCACATGGATTCAGCCCTGCCAGTTGGCTCCCGGACCCAGTCCTGTCAAGGAAACACATGGAGACCGAAGGCTGGAAGGCAGTGAGCTTCACCCAGGGCCCAGGCCTTGCCAGCGGCTGGCCTGAAGGCAACTTTCTCGTCAGGATTATGCCCTGACTTTTGGTCATTTTATTAGATCTGGCACGGGGAGCCAGCCAAACCAAGGCTGCTCTGTCCATTCCAGCATCTGCTCCCCTTGCCCTCCTGATTAGCCATGGGACAGTTCCCACCCCCCGATTTATAGCAGGGTTCCCCCTGGTATTCAAACCCTTGGAATCTGGCCTGGGGTTAGTGGGGAAGGGGAGTGATCTGTTTCCTGGATCTCTTTGTAAGTAGCCACTAGATAATGAAGGCTGACTGCTTCCCCTGTTGCTAGATTATTATCAAGTAGCATTGTATATCATGGCCTGACAAGCTATCCATGGTATTGATGGGGTGCCCTGAATGGGCAGAACACTGTGTTTGGCACCGGGAGGGTAATAGAAAAAGAAGAAATAGCTTCTGTCCTCTAAGTGTTTACGATCCGCCTCTGCGGGTGCTTAAGGGACTACTATATGAGCCCCTATGGGAACTGCTTTAATTGTGCCTACCAACATTTGGAGTCTCCCCAGTGCTGGCTAAGGTAGCAGGTTGTCCACTTTTTTATCAGACCATCCAGTTTTCAGATGGTCATTCATCTGTCCAAAACACATCTGGAAAACAGGTGCCATTTTGTCCAGGAATTTTAGTTTAAGTGCCCAGCTTCCCTTTGCTTTGGCTCCTGCCACTGAGCCTTTTGGCTCCAAAACAGAACCTGTGATTCTAAGGATCTCAGAGGGAAATGTAAATGACTATAGAACAAGGAAGGGGGTAATGATAATAATTAAGTACTCACTATTTGCAAAGCACTGTTCTAAGTTCTGGGTTAGATATAAGATAATTAGATCCCACTTGAGGTTCACAGAATAAGTAGAAGGGAGATCAGGTCCTGAATCCCCATTTTGCAAATGAGGGAACTGAGGTACAGAGATATTAAGTGATCTGCCAAAGGTCACACAGCAGGTTCATGCAGATCCAGAGTAAAAATCCAGATCCTCTTACTTCTGGGCCCATGCACTGTCATTTAGGCCATGCTGGATTCCCTGTCTACTGGATTCCCTGTCTATCCAAGAGCTTAGCACAGTGCTGTGACTATTCTAGTCTCTTAATAAATAGCAATGAAATCGAAGATGTCAACCCTTCCCGTGAGGTGTTTACAATCTGAAAGGGGAGGCAATGGATGGGAATGGGGGAAGTATCTTAGATTATGACAAAACAAACATGAATGATGAGAACAGAGAGTTAATAAATAACAAACAAAGGTGCAGATCACCCCACACATCCAAGCCATCACCAAAACCTGCCGGTCTCACCTTCACAACATCGCCAAGATCCTCCCTTTCCTCTTCATCCAAACCGCTACCTTGTTGGTACAATCTCTCATCATATCCCGACTGGATTACTGCATCAGCATCTTTTCAGATCTCCCATCCTCCTGTCTCTCCCCACTTTAGTCTATACTTCACACTGCTGCCCGGATTATCTTCTATGGAAATGCTCTGGGCATGTCACCTCCCTCCCCCAAAATCCCCAGTGGTTGGCTATCAACCTTCACATGAAGCAAAAGCTCCTTACTATTGGCTTCAAAGCTCTCCATCATCTTGCCTCCTCCTCCCTCTCCTCCCTTCTCTCCATCTACAGCCCAGCCCACAAATTCCGCTCCTCTGCCACTAACCTCTTCACTGTGCCTCGTTCTCACCTGTCCTGCCGTCAATCCCTGGCCCGTGTCTTACCACTGGCCTGGAATGTCTCTCCTTCCTCATATCTACCAAACTAGCTCTCTTCCTCCTTTCAGAGCCCTGCTGAGAACTCACCTCCTCCAGGAGGCGTTCCCAGACTGAGCCCCCCTTTCCCTCTACTCCTCCTCCCCTCCCCATCACCCCACTCCCTCATTCTGCTCTACCCCCTTCCCTGCCCCACAGCACTTGTAGATATTTCTACATATTTATTATTCCATTTATTTTATTAATAATGTGTATATATCTGTAATTCTATTTATCTATTTTGATGGTATTGATGCCTGTCTACTTGTTTTGTTTGGTTGTTTGACTCCCCCTTCTAGATTGTGAGCCCATGGTTGGGTAGGGATTGTCTCTATCTGTTGCCGAATTGTACTTTTCAACCTCTTAGTACAGTGAGCACAGTAAGTGCTCAATAAATATGATTGAATGAATGAATGAATGAATGAATGAATGAATAAATACAGTAGGGCTGAGGGGCACTGGCAGGCCTAGGAAACTGGTGAGAATTCATGAGGGCTTGACAGATCATGGGACTCATTTAATTGTATTTATTAAGTGCTTACTGTGTGAAAAACACTGTACTACTACTACTAATAATAATAATGTTGGTATTTGTTAAGCGCTTGCTATGTGCAGAGCACTGTTCTAAGCGCTGGGGTAGACACAGGGGAATCGGGTTATCCCACGTGGGGCTCACAGTCTTCATCCCCATTTTACAGATGAGGTAACTGAGGCCCCGAAAAGTGAAGTGACTTGCCCACAGTCACACAGCTGACAAGTGGCAGAGCCGGGAGTCGAACCCATGACCTCTGACTCCAAAGCCCCGGCTCTTTCCAATGAGCCACGATGCTTCCCGCTTCACATTGCTTCACACTGCTTCATGCTGTTTCATGCTGCTAAGCACTTGGGAGAGTACAGTGCAACAACAGACACATTCCCTGCCTATAATGAGCTCACAGTCTAAAGGATGGTAGGTAGAGGCACTTCAGCCTGGGGTTGGCTCTGCCCCTTCTCACCCAGTTGTGATTCCAGTTCCTAAAGAGGAGCTACCCCTATCAGCTTCTCTTCAGTCCCTTAATAATCTGGATTTACAATCCTGGTGGTGGTTTATCTCTCCATTCTTTAAAAGCCTTCAGTGGCTCCTATTTTTCTCAGCCAATCAAATATATTTATTGTGCACTTGTGCTTTCCAGCTTTCTCCTTTCTACATGTCTGCTTTTTGCCCCTTATGCTCTCCAGATCCTTCTCTCAGCTCCTCCCTGTTGCGTGCCCCCAGTTCATACCAACCAAGCCCTTCCTGGACCGGGGGAACCTTGGTGACACATAGAATATGTGAAACCACACCTCTGATCATCAAGGTTACTGTGAAAAGTTTTGTATTTAGTTTTACCAGCAAACAAGGGAGTGACACATACATACACTCATTCAATCAACCACCCAAGGGTCCAATACCAGTTTGTGGTTAAAGAAGCCCTTTCTGCCAATGCTTCTTAAGAATGTTTGTATTTGTTAAGTGCTTACTATGTGCCGAGCACTGTTCTAAGTGTTGGGGTAGATACAGGGTAATCAGGTTGTCCCACGCGAGGCTCAGTCTTAATCCCCATTTTACAGATGAGGTAACTGAGGCACCGAGAAGTTAAGTGACTTGCCCAAAGTGACACAGCTGACAGGTGGCAGAGTCAGAATTAGAACCCATGACCCCTGACTTCTAAGCCTGTGCTCTTTCCACTGAGCCACGCTGCTTCCCTAATAATAATAATAACAATGTCATTTGTTAAACGCCTACTATGTGCAGAGCACTGTTCTAAGTCCTGGGGTAGATTCAGGGTAATCAGATTGTCCCACGTGAGGCTCACAATCTTAATGCCCATTTTACAGATGAGGTAGCTGAGGCACAGAAAAGTTAAGTGACTTGCCCAAAGTCACACAGCTGACAAGCGGCGGAGCCAGGATTTGAACCCCTGACTTTTGACTCCCCAGCCCTGAGCCACATCGCTTCTCTTCTTTCTGCTTCCAAGTGCTGCTGCCTTCTGCTGGCCCAATGTTTGCTTCTCTGTGTATCTCAGCATGCCTCTGTGCTACCTCCAGGTACCCTCTCTCCTGCCACTTCTGCCTGTGCCCCAACACATCCAAAGCAACCACCTTTTATCTGCCTTAGGCGTCACAGCTGTGACTCTATATGGCAGTCATTGATAGGTCCAGGCCTATTACCAGGTAGTACAGGGAGAAAAAAGCCCTGCCTCCCTCCATGATCCACCCCCACAGGCCTGCAATCACCTGCCTCAGACAGAGCCCCATCAGTGTCTTCGCAAAGTCTCTCCCCTGTTGTTGTTCACGGGATCACAAACAGTCACTAACCAGACAGCTTGTTGTGGGCTCACTGCACTCCCAAGCCCTATTCTTACACCACCAAATTCTCCACTCCTCCATCTCCAATTACTTGCTCACCCCCTTCCTCTTGCTTGAAACTTGCCTCCTCTGATACACCCCCAACCCTGCCTCTTCAGATCTGGTAGACCTCAGTTCTTCCTATCTTCAAAACCCTCCTGAAATCCTACTTCCTCCAGGAATTATCTCCTGATGGATTTCCAATAACCATCCTTGGTACAATGCATACGTGCGCACACACACACACACACACACACACACACACCCACCCCACACACCCACCTTCAGCACTAAAGCATTTATTGATCTGCGTGACCTACCTCCTAAGTCACTCATTTATTCATCTTTCCTTACCAACCAGTTCTCCTTCTACTCCCAACACTTGTAAACGATTTAATCCAGTCTCCCCCATTAGATGGTAAGCTCTTGGAAGTTAGGCACCATGCCTTTCACTTATACTATATATCCTCAAGTGCACAGTACAAAGCTATAATAGTAATAATTATGTATTTGTTAAGTACTTACTATATGCCGGGCACTTTACTAAGCACTGGGGTGAATACAAGCAAATAGGGTTGGACACAGTCCCTGTCCCATGTGGGCCTCACAGTCTTAATCTGCATTTTACCTGAGACCCAGAGAAGTGAAGTGATTTGTCCGGGGTCACACAGCAGACAAGTGGCAGAGCCAGGATTAGAACCCATGACCTTCTGACTTCCAGGCCCATGCTCTATCCACTACATCATGTTGCTTTACACCCCATAAGCCATCAGTAAGTACCACTGATTGATTGATTTATGTAGAACCATCTCCTGTGCTGCACCTGGAAAGTTGAAAGGAAGAGGCAGAGTTCATCTTACCTATTTACTACATCTTTTGTGCCTCCTCCTCTCCTCTTCCTGCAGATACAGAAGCTCTACACTCTCTCTATGGGATGAAGTCAGCAGTTTGTGTGGGTGTATTGTGTGTGTGTATGTATGTATGTGTGTTTTAATACCCCATTCCCAATTTATAATTCCTTTTCATAAATGCAGTGAAAAGGAATCCCTCTTGGACTCCTGCTGTAATTGAATTAATAATTCATGCCCTCCATTAATGTTGTTTTAATATTTTGTGTATTATTTCTTGTTCCATTAGATGGATATGACAGGGAGAGAAAATGTGGGCCAATAGCGAAAGAGCAGACATCTTGTTCTTTTTGGTGGGCTTCCCCCACTCGGGGAGAGCTCGGCCTTCTGCAGCCAGGGATGGACTGCTGCTCATCTCCCTACTAACATGAGTTGGAGGGTGGCCTCAGTATGAAGAGGTTGTTGGAGAGGAGAACTAGGGTAAAATGATTAATTCCTAGGATCCCAGCGATGGGTGAACCTCCAGAATTCATCTAGGCTACTTCCCTCCTGCCTCAAAGTAGGACCATTGGTTATCTGAGTCAGGTGAGACTGGATCCCAAAAGGCATCTGACCAATGAGAAGCAGCATGGCCTAGTGGAAAGAACAAGAGCCTGGGAGTCAAAAGGACCTGGGTTCTAATCCCAACTCTTCCAACTTGTCTGCTGTTTGACCTTGGGCAAATCACTTCTCTTCTCTGTGCCTCGATTACCTCATTTGTAAAATGGTGATTTAGACGTGAGTCCCATGTGGGAGATGTACTGTGTCCAACCTGTTTAGCTTCTATCTATCTGTCTGGCACATAGATAGTAAGCACTTAACAACTACCATTTTTTATAAAAAAGTCCATCCAGTCCAGTATTCGTCAACAGTATTCTACAGGAGAACATATGGGGCTGGGACTCAGGATACCTGGGTTCTAATCCCAGCTCTGCTCAGTGACCTCAAGGCAAGTCACTTCACCTCTCTGTGCCTCAGTTTACTCAGCAATAAAATAGGAATATTGTAGTTGCTACCCCAGTGCTTAATAAAGTGTTTGGGACAGTGTAAGTGCTGAATAAATGCTCTATTGTATTTCCCTTTCTCTTTCCATTTCCTCTTCCTTTCCCCTCTATTTCCTAATTTATATTTCCCATCTGCTCATCTTCAGCATGGGAATGGATGGTGGATTGATGTGGCAGAGGAGAGGCAGATGGGAGTCCCCTACTTGAGGATCTGATAGTTTAACTTGAACTGGATCCCTCTCTCCAAGGGTTTAGATCAGGACCGACCACTTGGTCAGGCAAGTGGACAGGGCTTGGACCTCCACAGCCTCCTCCTGCCTTAAGAACACAAGTGTTCCATCCCCTTTCCCAGCAGGTGTGTTCTACAGCATCAACCACACACCTGGCCCTGGGAACATGAGGAACAGTGTTCCCTGGAGTGAGGAGGCCTGGCCCCATTCGACCCAACCCCCAAACCAGGCCAGTCCTGAACTCTGACACCTCAGACTCTAGACTCTGCTCCAGCTTGCCTGAGCCTGGGACCAGGATCGTTTTTTGTTTTTTTTAAATGGTATTCGTTAAGAACTTACTACGTGCTTAGTATGAGAAGCAGCGTGGCTTAATGGAAAGAGCACAGGTTTGGCAGTCAGGGGTCGTGGGTTCTAATCCCGGCTCCGCCACTTGTCAACTGTGTGATCTTGGGCAAGTCATTTAATTTCTCTATGCCTCAGTTACCTCATCTGTAAAATGGGGACTAAGACTGGAAACCCTATATGGGACAACCTGTTAACTTTGTTTCTACCACAGCGCTTAGAACAATGCTTGGCCCCCTAATAAGTGCCTAACATATACCATCATTATGATCATTATTATGTGCCAGGCACTGTACTAAGTACTGGGGTAGATACAATGTTGTCAGGCTGGACACAGTCCCTGTTCCAAATGGGAGTCACAATCTTATCTTACAGATGAGGTAACTGAGGAACAGAGAAGTGAAGTGACTTGCCTAAGGTCACACAGCACACAAGCAGCAGAGCTGGGATTAGAACAAGGTCCTCTGATTCCTAGGCCCACGATCTATCCACTAGACTACACTGCTTCAAGGCAACACTGCAGATTTCTAAGGAGAACGAGGCTGACACATGAACAGATTTTACTGTCCCAACACATTCCTCTCATTCCTCGTTCCATGGGACTTTTGTGGGTCCTAACAGACCAGATCTGAAAGCCGCCTTAAAAAAGAAAAGCCAGTGTGCTTCAGGTTGGCCTCAGTCTCATCTGGCAGTCCAGCTTATGCCAATGTGCTCTGGAGCCAGTGACGGGGCTGCAGGCTCCATTTGGGATTCCAGGTTCTAAACAGCAATATGCAGACGACAGTTCCCAGGTGTGTGATTCCATCGGAAGAGCAGAGAGAAATGCTTATAGGAGATCAAACAAGTAAAGGCAGTAATTGATGTAAATTGCTGGATAAATATTTTAAGGTTTGTGGGGGGAGGGGAAGGAGAGAGGGAGGTTGTGTTTACTTTGTTGTCCCTGAAGTAGTATAAATAATAAAAGCAAGCACACATGCAAAATGTACACAATCAGAAGATGTAGTTTCATTAGCGGTTTCTAGCATCAATGAATTGGGAGATTTGGTTCATTTAATTTGGAGTCCAGATCTTTTGTTAAGCAAACTGCAGTGGAGATTCCAAGGGAAAGCCCTAGTAAAAGGATTTCTGGGAATTACAGACCCTTTCTAGGACACATGATCAGAAATGGTGTTCTCCTCCCAGGTTGACTAAGAATATATGAGGGCTAGGAGATAAGGAAAATAATAATCATACTAGTATTTATTAAGCACTTACTGTGTGCTAAGTACTATACTAAACACTGGGGGAGATACAAGATAATCAAGACTGACACAATCTATGTCCCATGCAAGACACTGTCTAAACGGGAAGGAAAGCAGTATGTAATCCCCATTTCACAGATGAAGAAACTGAGGCACAGATGAATTAAGTGATTTGCCCAAAGTCACCCAGCAGGTAAATTATGGAACCAGGATTAGAACCCAGGTCCCTTGATTCCTAGGCCCATGCTCTTTCCACTGGGCAACACCACCAAATCATGTTGGGCACAGTCCCTGTCTAACTTGGGGCTCACAATCTTAAATTCCCATTTTACAGATGCAGTAACTGAGGTGCAGAAAATTTGAGTGACTTGTCCACGGGCTCACAGCAGAGGTGGTAAAGCCAGTATTACAACCCAGATCCTTCTGACTCCCAAGCCCATGCTCTATCCATTAAAGCACCCTTCTTCCCTCCAAAGTGTCCATGCTAATTTTCCTTTCCCCCAGTGTCCATTCACTGTGCTTTCCCTAGATAAATGTTTCAGAAACCGCCTCCTATCTTCTACAAGTACCAGCTACATTATTGGAAATGTTCTGCCAAATTAAGTCGTACCCAGGAAATCCTTCAAAATACTGATAATTGAAAGCCTAGACCTGAAAAATAATCTTTTCCCTGTACATATTGGGACAGTTACTGAGGTGACTGTATTTCCACCCTGGCAGTCTCTAGACTGTAAGTTCACTGGCCAGGGAATGTGTCTACCAAGTCTGTTGTGATGTATTGTCCTAGTATTCACTTAGGACAGGGCTCTGCATATTGTAAGCCTTCAATGAATACCATCGGTGAGCAAAACAGCCCCTCTCAATTCCAACAGTTTTCTGAAGCAGAGAAGATCCTTCAGTCTGAGGTAATAGTGATGATATTTGTTAAGTGCTCAGTATGTAATGAACACTGTAATAAGCGCTTGGGTAGATATTAGATAATCAGGTTAGACACAGTTCCTGTCTTGCATGGGGGTCACAGTCTAAACGAGAAGGAGAAAGAGAAGCTTTTCCAAGTTGCATATCTTTCTTCAGCAAAGTTTGGGTTAAAATAGAGTTCTTTTTCTGCCTTCAAACTTCTCAGCTGCTTTTCCTTCTGTGCTCATAGAGCTTTGTGGTGGCTCAGTCATTTTGGAACTCTGCTGATTCACTTTCTGATGAGGATAAATGTCCTCAGAGCGTCAGAAGCTATATTGTTTGAAAATAATGAGGTTATATGTGGCTGAAAATCATTATGCACAGAATACAACTTCCCATTATTTCTTACCCAACACTCACTGAGTTGCCCCGGTTCTGAACTACCCTACTCCCATGCATCTAACTGCCTGTCCACAACCCATTAAACACAGGTAGCGAGGTCTTGGGAGTGACAAAATTCCAGGCTCCTAGGGAGATCTTCACCACTGACCCCTCTCAGCTTCTCTGTCTCCTCATGCTTAAAATGGGAATGGAGAACACAGTGCTGTGTTTAGAGATGAAAGATGCTACAGGAAAGGACATTTGTAGCACAATGAATTATGCATTTAAACAAATGTGTCCAGCATGTTTATGCATTAGTGTGCATGATGACACATGAGAAGCTGTCATCAGGGTTCTGAAGTCCCAGAATAGCCACTTTGACATATGTGTGGGCTGCAAACGGTCCTCCTGGAAGCAAATAGACTTATTTTAGGATAGAATCACCTAACATTCCCCACATGAGACCTAATAAACCCATAAAGGAGAATAATAGTAATTGTCATCTTTTTCAAGAGCTATTTGCCACGCACTGAACTAGTTGTTGAGGTCAGTACAGTATAAGCAGGACGAGCAAAATCCCTGTCCCACACAAAGCTCACAGTCTAAGTAGAAAGGAGAACAGCTATTGAACCCCCATTCCACAGATGAGGAAACTGAGACTCAGAGACTAAGTCACTTGCCCAAGATCACACAGCAGGCAAGTGGAAGAGCCAGCATTTGAACCCAGGTCCTCTGAGCTCCAATCCACAGGAGATTCATTTTATATAGGTTTATATTAAATGTCAGGAGAAATACAAGATGATCAGATTAAGCACCATCCTTGTCACACATGGGGAGATTGCCAGAGTTGTTATCTCTCAACCCCATTTTACAGATGGGGAAACTGGGACACAGAGAGGCTAAGAAACTCGACAAGAGATACACAGTGGACCTGTTGCAGAGCTGGGATGAGAACCCAGGACTCCTGAAACCCAGTTCAGTTTTCCTTTCAGTGAATCAGATAATATTAATAGTATTTGTTAAGCGCTTACTAAATGCTAGACACCATACTAAACGCTGGGGAGGATACAAGCAAATCAGGTGGGATACAGTCCCTGTCCCACACGGGGCTCAGAGTCTCAATCCCCATTTTGCTGATGAGGTAACTGAGGCCCAGAGAAGTGAAGAGATTTGCCCAAGGTCACAAACCAGGCAAGTGTAGGAGCTGGGATTAGAAACCGTAACCTTCTGATTCCCAGGCCCACGATCTATCCACTATGCCCTGCTGCTTCAGATCTCACCCAGCCATATAGCTTTTCAGGGCACCACCTTGCACTCACTTTCATTAAACATGCACACCAAGGGTGAAGCAGGGTTCACAAAGCCTCTTGGTTATCTTGGTTATTTTTGTTACTATGAACAGAAATAATAGTACAGGTACTGGGTGAGAGAAACATGCATAAATCAGTCTTGAACTCCAGGCAGGACATTCCCCATTGCTCCCTCCCATCCTCCCTTCCACCCACCCCTCCATGGGTACCATTAGGCCCTCTGGGGCAAGTAACCCTGAAAGAGGGCATTCCCAATCTGCAGGGAAGAGCACTAGTTCTACCCCCACCACCATGGATTGCTTATTTGTTTCTTTCAATTTCCTTCGGTATTGATTCTTTTACATTAAGTACTCCCATTGTCTGTGCCCTAACTATAATTTATTTATCTTTTCTAAGTGTCTGTCAGCCCCCACCTGGATTATGAGCCCCTTGAGGGATAGGAACCATGTCCAAATTAATTTATTTTGCATTCACTCTAGCACTTAGTTCAATACATAACATAAAAGCACAAAACACCATTCCTACCACTTACTACTCCTACTCCTACTAACTAATACTAATGCTAATAGTAATACAGTCTGCCTGGAAGATTCAACCTGGTGGCTCCAAGCCTGCCGAGCCAGTGTTTCGAAGCCTTATTAAAAGCACCTCTCTCTTCCAAGAGGTCTTCCCCACAAAAGCTCTCCTTTCCTCTTCTACCACTCCCTTGATCTTGGATTTGCATCCTTTATTCACCCCTCCTTTAGTTATTTATGGTAATGTCTATTTAATATAGTATAGTAATTATAGTAATCTCCTTCAGTTCCAGAGCACTCATGTACATACCCATCATTTATTTATTTATATTAATGCTTGTCTCCCCCTCTAGACTTCTTGTGGGCAGAGAACGTGTCTACCAACTCTGCTATATTGGACTCTCCCAAGTGCTTAATACACTGCTCTGTACACAGTAAGTGCTCAATACATGCAATCAGTTGATTGATGACTAATAATAATCATGGTGGTATTTGTTAAGTGCTTACTATGTATCCCGCACTGTTCTAAACACTGGTAACTCAGTCCCTGTCCCACACAGGGCTCACAGTTTAAGTAGGAAAGAAAACAGGTATTGAAGCCCATTTTACAGATGAGGAAACTGAGTCCACAGAGAAGTTATGATTTGCCCAGTGTCACAGAGCAGGTAAGTGGTGGAGCAGAGATTAGAACTCAGATCCTCTGACTCCCAGGTCCATGCCTTTTCCACTAGATCACACTGTTTCTCTAGTGTTACCACTACAGGAACTATTACTAGTAGTATTTCTCTAGGTGAAAGATGCATCTTCAGTGAACCTTACTCTCAACTCTTCCACCTCAATTTGTTCCTCTGGTTTGACAGTCCGTCCGTCTCCACATGAGACGGACCACACCGCTCCCACCTTCAAAGCCCTTCTCAAATCCTGCATCCTCTAAGGATAATGGATTTCCCAGCCCCTTTGATTGTCTCTCTGTATTGCTGTATTGTACTCTCCCAAGCACTTAGTCCAGTGCTCTGCACACAGTAAGCATTCAATAAATACTACTGAATGAATGGAGACGTTTACAACCTAGAGAAATGCTACTGCTAAAACTATTACTCTTAGAATTTTTGCTGCGCCTATAACTCTTACTGTTACTGCATTATTACTACTACTGCCCAGCACTTAGAACAGTGCTTTGCACATAATAAGCACTTAACAAATGCCATCGTTATTATTATTATTATTGCTATTACTACCACAACTGCAGTGCCCATGGTTGTTCTCATTCATTCAATAGTATTTATCGAGCGCTTACTATGTGCAGAGCACTGTACTAAGTGCTTGGAATGTACAGTTTGGCAACAGGTATTGACAATCCCTGCCCAATGATGGGCTCACAGTTCTCCCTCTCCAAGGGTAGCCAGAGATTTATTTATCCTCCCACCCCACTGGGAGCCAGAAGGGAGAACTATACCCTTAAGAATCTACCCATCAATCTGGCCCATTTCTCTCCCCTCCTATATTTCCTCCTTCCCAAGAGCACCTAGAACTGCATTCTAGAAGGCTTCTGGTCAGAAGTCTCTGGGCGACAGACATATTAAAGTGAATAGATCGTGTCTGGCAAATCTGTTTCAGCTTGCGATAAGCAATCTTCCCTATTAAGTGCTTCCAAGTGCAAGCTGCTGCTTATATTCCATTCACGGTCACCAGCAGGACGTGGAGTGATTGATTGAATATATATACTTTGTGTACAACTAATGAACTGGGGATCGCTACAGCAGAGAGAGGCTGATACAGCCTAGATACCTGGACAGAGAGAGAAAGAAAGCCAGGGACTAAAGGGACAGGGGATAGATAAATCAAGTCGATAGACAGTATAAACAGATGTGTAGAAGCAACGTCCTGGAACATAGACTGAGAATTTACAGGGAGATCTCGTGGAAGAAAGAAAATCACCATTGACAAATGTTTTAATGCTTTGAATTTTTAGCCCAAGGTCATGAGAGGCACCAGATTTCTCTGCCCCCCCCCCTCGCCTCCCCACCCTCTCAGTGTCCTTCAGATGTTTCCCTGGGAAGGTAATTGCCCCTACAACTTTCCCAAGGTAAGACCTAGTTCTGGAAGGAAGTGCTCGGAACAGCACTTGACCCCATTTTAAAGAGGATCAGGATTGGAATCAACAGTATTGATTGAGCTCCATCTTTAGACAGAGGTCCGTAAAAGGCAGCTGGGAGACATACCAAAGAAAAAACATTAGACAGAGTCCCCGCCCCTGAGGCACTTACAATGTAATGGCAAAGACAGACATAAGTGGACAAATTGACATTTTGGGGCTGTTGGTCTCCCCTATTGAAGCCTAAGTTACTGGAGGGCAGAGCGCAGGTCTCATCATTGGTTCCATGAAGGATTGGCACGTTTTGCATTCTACATGTTCATTGGGCAGAATTCTTCAAGATGAACTGACAAATGAGCAGTTTATAGTGGCTGCTGATTGTCTGTCTTTGTAGTTTAAATTACTAGAGTACCTGATCTTCCAACCAGGAGAGGCAACAGGGAAGAGGGAGGATGGACATTTCATGAAGCTTTATAGGAGGAAGGGATTCAGGCCATCTGAGCACTTGGGTAGGGGAGGGGACGTGTGTCTGGCAGGCAGACTCCAATGGGGACGCACACGTGAGTGGTTCCCTCCAGACTTGAAGCTGCTCTGTCCTATTTCCTTGAGAAGGATCGTAGCTACACGGGGCATTTCCCACTGTATCCTCTGGTCCCTGGGGAGGGTCCCCCCTACAGTGGACAGAGAGTAGGTGGAGAAGTTGTGTGTGTGAAGGGGGATGTGCCCACCATTTCAATATTGGACCTGAGAGAAACAGCGTGACTCAGTGGAAAGAGCACGGGCTTGGGAGTAGGAGGCCATGGGTTCAAATCCCCAGGCTCTGCCACTTGTCAACTGTGTGACTGTGGGTAAGTCACTTAACTTCTCTGTGCCTCAGTTATCTCATCTGTAAAATGGGGATTAACTGTGAGCCTCACATGGGACTATCTGATTACCCTGTATCTACCCCAGCACTTAGAATAGTGCTCTGCACATAGTAAGTGCTTAGCAAATACCAACATTAGAACAGAGAGATCACTCAAGGAGGGACAGAGGGGACCGAGGTTCAGCTCCACACAGGTCAGCCCAGGCTCTGGAGCAGTGGCAGGAGCAAGGAAGCCCTTTTTTCCCTCTCCTTAAAGTGGGAAATCACCTGTAGCTCCTCGCTGGATCCTAGACCCTGTCGTCTGGCCCCCAGGCAGGTGAAGGAGATGTGGGCTCTGAGTTCACCCTTTGTAGCAAGCTGGGATGGTGCTCTGGTGAGGGACAAAATGAGAAGCCTTGTGTTGGTCATTTTATTTAAAAAAAATGAAAAATAAATCTGGGTTTGACTTTTCCCTTTCCCCAGTGTGTCCACAGAGGCCACACTGGTCACAGAAAGGTTCATCCTCTCCCCAGACAACTGGGCCCTGGGGCCAGCAGTGATCTGGGACATGGAAGACCCATGGGCCAGGGAGTACTATGGCTACCCCCTGGCCCAGTGGAGGGAGGAGGCCTGTTTCTTTCCCTCTTGGCTGGCCTCAGCTGCCCCTGCATTCAGCCAGAACTGACCCCTTTGAGGGACGGCCAACATCTCGGGACCCAGAGGCAATAAAATCCACTCCTACCTCCAAATCGGGTCCGCACTTGTGTCCCCATCGTGGCTATATGGATGTGTGGAGGTGGGGGCCCACAGACCTGGTGTCAGATTGTATCACATGACCAGCAGAAGTCTTGTGATACATGGGAAAAGGGCTCCATATCGGGTCATAGTTCAACCCTTCTACTAGAGATTGGTAGATTTGCTAGAACGCCCAGACACAGCTGTAATCTAACCAAAGGTCACTTATGCAGCCCCTCATCATTCTCTTTTATGTTCCTAACTCCCTAGAGAAGCAGCATGGCCTAGTGGAAAGCCCACAGGCTTGGGAGTCAGAAGACATTTGTGCTGATCCCGCTTTGCCACTTGTCTGCTGCATGACCGTGAGCAAGTCACTTCACTTCTCTGTGCCTCAGCTACCTCATCTGTAAAATGGGGATTAAGACCAGAAGCCCTATGTAGGACAGGGACTGTGTCCGATCCAATTATCTTCAATCTACCCCAGTGCTTAGTAAAGGACCTGGCACATAGTAAGTGCTTATCATTATTATTAGCTCCATGCTCTGCAAAAAGTCAGGATTCAACAAATGTTGTTGATGATGAATAAAAGGAGTAAAGTGGGCTATAAATAATGCATAGAATTGGATAAATAAAGAAGAATATCAATCAAAAAAGGAGTGAATGAAAATAGTAATGTGGTTGAAAGGTGGAAAATTCACAGGGGCATGCCTTCTGGAGTTGACTTTTTACAAGGGCTTTTGATGGAGGCAGGATATGGTTTGGTTAAGCTGCGCTGGGAAGAAATTTCAGTTGTGGAGAAGGCGCGAGCTATGGAAAGATGGCTGGGGAGTTGAGAGGGAGAGATGGTTGGGAGGGGTAGGGAGGGCACGCTTTGGGGTTGCTTCAGAAGAGTGGCTAAAAAGATGGGCTATTCCTTTAGTCAGTTGGAGCAATAGCTCCTCCAGCCCAGAATTTGGTTCTTTCACAGTTACACAGGATGTTTAAGGGAAACAATAGATGATTGCCCTCAATAGAATGCAAATTCCTCTCAAGAAGGGTCTGTCAAACCCTTGTTTGTGTTTTCCCAATAGCCTAGTGCCATGCGTTGCACAAAGTAGGTGTTCATTAGATACCCTTGTGTTTTCCCAATAGCCTAGTGCCATGCGTTGCACAAAGTAGGTGTTCATTAGATACCGTGATGACCATTGCGTACACCCAGCCCAATGCTGAGAAATGAATTCAAGGTCAGGAGGTTTCCTGCTGTCTCTGGTCTGCTGTTAGAGGCTGCTAATGGGCTGGATCTGGCTCTGACCTTCCCTCACCTACATTCTCTCCCACCCAAAGGCTTCTTTATCTCTACTTATTTAGGGCCAGTTTGATTCTGGGGTGTTGATTTCCCCTTCATAGACTCAGGGAAAGACCTAGGGGGTGGGACCCAGAGAGGGTGTGTTTATGTGTGTGTAAACAGGTTATTATAATCACTTCTGATTAGTTGATGCAGATATGTACCAGCTCCCAAATCAGGTGGGAAGTCAATTCTTTCTAATTTCTAATTCTTCAGCAGTGCCTTTGTACGACGCTGGGTGTCTCTAGCGTGATCAGCCATTAGCATGAGTACAAAACACTTCTTGAGGATGCCTGCCATCAGCACCCTGGCTCCCATTCCATCAGACCGGAAGCTCTTTGGGTGCAGGGGACGTGTGTATTGTTTCTGTTGTACTCTCCAAGTGTTCTGCACTCCATATCATTGATTGAGTGATAGGCTGATGGATGGCACCCGGTGAACTGGGAGGCCCTACTCTTTCTACAGTGGGCTTCCCCAATCTATTCTGCTCTGCTCTTCTCCTTCCCACCTCCATCGGCCTCCGTCCTCCATGGGTCACATCTCCTCCCTGTTTTGTCCCAAGATGCCTCTCCTAATCGCGGGGACAACAGTGCCATAAAGAGACTTCCTCACCACTGAGGAACTCGGGAACACTCGCTCTGAGGCTGCAGGTGGTTTAAAAGCTTCCGATCCACTTCCGGGGTAACAACCCTCATGCCCAGCTCTGGGGGGTCCTTAGACCTTATAGTCCTGTTGGGGCTCAACCAGTACCACTCAGCACCCACTATGGGCCTGGAACAGACCTGTCCCTGGCCCACGCCCTATTCTCACACTCCCCTGTTTGAGCCCTGGCCTGGTCCCGACCCTGGAATGACCAAAGTCCTGGTCAGGTGAACCTCCCTGGCCACTCTGTCTCTGAGGTGGGGCCAGCACTCAGGCCAACATCGAGGCCCGGCTTTGGAGCTCCTAATGCGGTCACAGGGTTCAAAGGAATCAGATCAGGGAGAGAATAAACCGGCGTTCTCTGATGCTCTCATCCTAACAGCCTGTCTCCCTCATTTTTTTTTTCTATGCCTTTGAAACAGACAATGGCCGGGAGCCTTTTCGGCAGATGGACTGTGTTGTGCCTTAGCCACTTAACAGCCATTAGCCTAATTCCACGCGCAGCAGCCAAATTAAATAATAAGTAAGAGCCTATGAAAAGCTGGTTTGGAGACTCCGTTACTGCTTTTCACTTGATGGTCTCCCCTCAGCAGATGCTTCCTCTCCACCCTATTAACCTGGCCTAACGAATAAGGAGGCTTCATCACCACAACAAAGAAACAGGCCTACGGAGGCCTGGCTACTTGCCCAGGCAGGTGAGCTTCTCCTCGCACCAGCAAGCCTCTTTCTTCTCCCTCCCCACCCACCCGGGGGTCTCAGGCATGGAGGGCATGGAGTCCACCCCAAGTCAGGGCCAGTCCAGTGAGGTTTTTGGTTTGGATTCGATCCTAGGTTCTTCTTGAAGATAGTTCCTTCATTCAGTCACGTTTATTGAGTGCTTACTGTGTGCAGAGCACTGTAATAAGCACTTGGAAAGTATAGTTTGGTAACAAATAGAAACAATCCCTACCCAAGAACAGGCTCACAGTCTAGAAGAAGATAATTGCTGTGAATCAGCTGGAGTTATTGGGCAATGGGTAGGAATCTGGCATTAAGTGGCACTATGTCAGAGTCCTTCAAAATCTGTCTCTCTTGGAGATGACCATTCTCCAAATCGGGGTTGGTATCTGGGAAGGTGTGGCAGCCCCCAACTCTCAGGTAAAAGTGGGAGGAAAAGTTACAAGTTACAAGAAGAGGAGGAAACATCAAAGGACCCCCTCACTGAGAGTAGATTAATTGGATTAGAAGTTTAAGACTTGGAAAATATCTATCCCATACCCAGCCAATATCAAGGGAGGATTGGGGAAGGAGAAGGGGAGGTTGGTGAAATGAGGAAGGAGTCCCCCAATCATTCTGGGGTGAAAGATTTGGGCTGGGACTCTGGAAGGACACAGTGCACAGCAGGAAATCTGACCTGCAGTCTTGGAAAGGCAGGGCACCTTGAAGACTTTGAGAAGCTATCTTGTACATGCAATTGGGAGCAGCATGGCCTAGTGGAAAGAGGATAGGCCTGAGAGTCAGAGGACCTGGCTTCTAATCCCAGCACTACCAATTCCCTGCTGTGAGTCCTTGGGCAAGTCACTTAACTTCTCTGTGCTTCAATTTCCTCATCTGTAAAATGGGGATCAATGTCTGTTCTCCCTCCTACTTAGACTGTGAACCCCATGTGGGCAGGGACTGTGCTTGACCTAATTAATTTGTATATACCCCGATGCTTACAACAGTGCTTGGCACATAATTAACAAATATAATAATGACAATGATGATGATGATTATGATGATGTTGATAATAATAATAATGATAACAGATAATCACAGAAAGGTTCTCCACCTTGGGATCCAGAATTTAAGACCACAGAGAAGTAGTGAGGCTCCTGCTGCTCATGGGGAGAGGCAGCCATGGGGATCAGCAGCAGTGAATCTACTCTGGTATCCGAATAATCTGAGGCAAGGACTCGGAGAGATCAAACTGGAAACTGGGGCATGCTAAAAGAGGAGGGGAAAGGAATGGAGGAATATTTGTACTGGGATGCCTACAGATGCCTCATATTCTCCCATTCCCCCTCCTACCCCTCAGGCCTCACTGGAAAAGGGGGAGGAATCAGCTTCTTTCTCACTCCCCAGTGCCACTTTCCCACTATTCTCCCTCCCCCAATCCCTTCCTTTGAAATCCATATTACCTGCCTCTACCACCCACTCCAGTTACTAGTCATGGTCATATCTACTAACCCCAGGCCCCACCTCCAGCTTTTTGAACCATTTTGATCCCTTTCTCGCATTCCTTCTCTCGTTCTCCATCCCCACGTTTGTACTTGGGGACTTCCATATCCATGTGGACTCATTCATTCATTCAAAAGTATTTATTGAGTGCTTACTATGTGCAGAGCACTATACTAAGTGCTTGGAATGTACAATTCGGCAACAGATAGAGACAATTCCTGCCCAATAATGGACTCAGAGTCTAAACGGGGGAGACAGCAAAGCAAAACAGAACAAAACAAAATAACATCATCAAGATAAATAGAATCATAGAGATATGCACATTATTAACAAAATAAACAGGGTAATAAATAATACATACAAATATGCACAGAGCTGAGGGGAGAGGAAGGGGGAAGAGCAGAGGGTGGGAGGAGAGGAATGGGGAGGGGAGGAGGAGCAGAGAGAAAGGGGGGCTCAGTCTGGGAAGGCCTCCTGGAGGAGGTGAGCTCTCAGTTGGGCTTTGAAGAGGGAAAGAGAGTTAGGTTGACAGATATGAGGAGGGAGGGCATTCCAGGACAAAGGTAGGACGTGGGCCAGGGGTCGAGGGCGGGATAGGCGTGAATGGGGGACTGTGAGGAGGTGAGTGGCAGAGGAGCGGAGGGTACGGGGTGGGCAGTAGAAAGAAAGAAGGGAGGTGAGGTAGGAAGGGGCAAGGTGATGGACAGCTTTGAAGCCAAGGGTGAGGAGTTTCTGTTTTGTGCAAAAGTTGATAGGCAATCACTGGAGGTTTTTGAGGAGGGGGGTGACATGTCCGGAGCGTTTCTGTAGGAAGATGATCTGGGCAGCAGAATGAAGAATAGACTGGAGTGGGGAGAGACAGGAGGAAGGGAGATCAGAGAGGAGGCAAACACAGTAATCCAGCCGGGATATTATGAGAGCTTGTACCACCTCGGTAGCAGTTTGGATGGAGAAGAAAGAGTGAATCTTGGCAATATTGTGAAGGTGAGACTGGCAGGTGTTGGTGATGGATTGGATGTGTGGGGTGAATGAGAGAGTAGAGTCAAGGATGACACCAAGGTTGTGGGCCTGTGAGATGGGAAGGATGGTAGTGCTGTCCACAGTGACAGGGAAGTCATTGAGAGGACAGTGTTTGGGAGGGAAGATAAGGAGCTCAGTTTTAGACATGTTGAGTTTTAGGTGATGATCCAGGTGGAGACATCCTGAAGCCAAGAGGAGATACGAGAGTGGGGGAGAGAACATGGGAGGAAATGTAGATTTGGGTGTCATCTGCGTAGAGATGATAGTTGAAGCCGTGGGAGCAATAAGTTCACCAAGGGAGTGAGTGTAGCTGGAGAACAGAAGAGGGCCAAGAACTGACCCTTGAGAAACCCCTACAGTTAGTGAATGGGAGGGGGAAGAGGAACCTGCGAAGGAGACCGAGAATGAATGGCCAGAAGGATAAGAGGAGAACCAGGAGAGGATGGAGTCTGTGAAGCCAAGGTGAGATAAAGTGTGGAGGAGAAGGGGATGGTAGACTGTGTAGAAGGCAGCTGAGAGGTCGAGGAGGATTAGGATAGAGTAGGAGCCATTGGATTTGGCAAGAAGGAGGTCATGGGTAACCTTTGAGAGGGCAGTTTTGCTGGAGTGGAGGGGGCGGAAGCCAGATTGGAGGGGGTCCAGGAGAGAGTTGGAGTTGAGGAATTCAAGGCAGTGAGTGTAGAATATTTGTTCTAGGAGTTTGGAAAGGAAGGTTAGGAGGGAAATAGGATGATAACTGGAAGGGGAAGTGGGGTTAAGAGAGGGTTTTTTTAGGATTGGGGAGACATGGGCATGTTTGAAGGCAGAGGGGAAGAAGCTGTTGGAGAGTCAGTGGTTAAAGATAGAAGTTAAGGAGGGGAGGAGGGAAGAGGAGATAGTTTTTATAGGTGAGTGGGATTGGGGTCCAAAGCACAGGTGGAGGGGGTGTCACTTGTTAGGAGGGGGTGTCACTTGCGAGGAGGGAGGCGATCTCCTCTGAGGATACTGCTGGAAAGGATGGGAAAGTAGGGGAGAGGGTTGGGAATGGGGAGAATGGGGAAGGGGGAGGGGTGACTTTGGGGAGCCCAGACCTGATGGTGTGATGATATGGATGTTCTTGATGTCCCTTCCACTAACCACTTTCTATCACTCCTCAACTCCAGTGACTTCCTGCTCCACCTCACCTCACCACCCACTCACCAACTTGGATACACACTAGATCTCATCATCTCTAGTGTCTGTACAATCTACACAAACCAACTCTGAAATCCCTCTATTCTACCACAATCTCCTTATCTACTTTCTCTCTCACACACACCCTCCCAACAAATCTATCATGTTTCCCCACAGAGACCACCAATCTTTGACTCTATCCAATGTTCTAAAGTCATCATGCCCCATTTAGTCTCCATAACAAAACTACCTTCCCTTGATTACCAGATCACTCTTCCTATCCTGCCTGGATTACTGCATCAGCCTCCTGTTTCTCTCCACTCCAGTCCACATTTCACTCTATTGCCCAGATAATTTTTTTATAAAAACGTTCAGGACATGTCACCCCACTCCTCAAAAAATCCTAGTGGTTGCCCATCCACCTCTGCATCAAACAAAAACTCCTCACCATTGGCTTTAAAGTACTCCACCACCTTGCCCCTTCCTACCTCACCCCACTACTCTCCTTCTACAACCCAGCCCACACACTTTGCTCTTGTAGTGCTAATCTTCTGACTGTGCCTTGCTCTTCCTTGTCTCACTGCTGACCCCTGACCCATGTCCTGCCTCTGGCCTGGAAAACCTTCCCTCAAGTCTAACAGACAATTACTCTCCGCTGCTTCAAAGCCTTATTGAAGGCCCATCTCCTCCAAGAGGCCTTCTCAGGCTAGCCTGCCACCATCCCCTTCCTCTTCTCCCACTCCTTTCTGTGTCATCCTAACCTACTCCCTTGGTACATCCCCCCTCCCAGCTTCACAGCACTTATTTACATATCAGTAATTTATTCATTTGTATTGATGTCTGTTTACCTCCTGAAGACTGTAAACTTTCTTTGGGCAGGGGTTGTGCCTGTTTATTGCTGTATTGTACTTTTTCAAGCACTTAGTGCAGTGCTTTGCACACAGTAAGCACTCAGTACATGATTGAATGAATGAATGAATGAATGAATGAATGAATGAGTGAATGAATGAATGAAATCGTGGCTCTCAAACACACCCTTTTGCGCTGTGCCCTCGCAGGTAATTTCAGACACTTAACTCCCTCCTCAAGCCACTCTTTTTATGGTATTTGTTAAGCACTTAATATGTGCCACAGCACTGTATATAGCACTGGGATGGATGCTATTTAATCAGGTTATTCACTCATTCATTCAATTGTATTTATTGAGCACTTACTATGTGCAGAGCATTGTACTAAGTGCTTGGAAGGTTAGACCCAGTCCATACCCTATATGGAGCTCACAGTCTTGATTCCCATTTTACAGATGAGATACCTGAGGTCCAGAGAAGTTAAGTGACTTGCCTAAATTCACACAGCTTGTAAGTGGTGGAGCCAGGATTAGAACCCAGGCCTTCCTGGCTCCCACGCCTGTGCTCTATCGACTGGGCCACGCTGCTCCTCTATCCTGTTCCCTATGTCACCCACCTCCCTCATCTCTTGTCCCTAAAGATCTGGCCATGTATTTTATTGAGAAAATTGAAATCATCAGGAGTGATCTCCCTAAAATCTCTCTGTTCCTCTCCAGTACCTCTTTCCTCCTGCCCTTTCTTCTAGTCTCCCAGCAGCGTGGCTCAGTGGAAAGAGCATGGGCTTTGGAGTCAGAGGTCATGGGTTCAAATCCCAGCTCGGCCACTTGTCAGCTATGTGACTTTGGGCAAGTCACTTAACTTCTCGGTGCCTCAGTTACCTCATCTGTAAAATGGGGATTAAGACTGTGAGCCCCACGTGGGACAACCTGATTCCCCTGTGTCTACCCCAGCGCTTAGAACAGTGCTCTGCACATAGTAAGTGCTTAACAAATACCAACATTAATTAATTAATTATCTCATGCGGAGAACTCCTGACTTCTCCCAAAATCCACCCCCTCTACCTGCATATCCAACCCCATCACTTCACACTTTATCAAATCACTTTCCCCCTCCCTTCTTCCCACCCTGACTGCCATCCTCATTTGTTCACTCTCCAGTGACTGCTTTCAAACATGCTCATATCTCCCCAATCCTAAAAACAAATCTTCACTTGACCCCATCACTCGCTCCAGTTTTCACCCCAGCTCCCTCCTACCATTCTTCTCCAAACATTTTAACCAAATTGTCTACACCTGCTCTTTCTAGTTCTTCTCCTCTAATTCTCTCCTTGAACCTTTCTAATCTGGCTTCTGCTCCCCCTTCACTACACAGAAACTGCCCTCTCAAAGGTCACCAATGTTCTCCTTCTTGCCAAATCCAATGGCCTCTCTTCCATCTTAATCCTCCTCAACCTCTCACCTGTCTTTATCACTGTTTGCCACCTCCTTCTCCTGGTAACTTTATCTAACTTTGGCTTCATTGACAGTGTCCTCTCCTGGTTCACCTCCTATCTCTCTGGCTGCTCATTCTCATTCTCTTTCGAGGGCTCAGCCTTTGCCTCCCACTCCTTCTATTCTCCATCTACACCTACTCATTTATTTCATTCATTCAGTCATATTTATTGAGCACTTACTATGTGCAGAGCACTGTACTAAACACTTGGAAAATACAATTTGGTAACAGATAGAGACAATACCTATCTAACAATGGGCTCACAGTCTAGAAGGGGGAGACAGACAACAAAACAAGACAAAACAAGTAGACTCCCTTGGAGATCTCATTTTCTCCCATGGCTTCAACCACCATCTCTATGCTGATCATTCCCAAATCTACATCTTCATCCCTTATCTCTCTCCTCTTCAGTCTCACATTTTTTCCTGCTTTCAGGACAACTCTACTTGGGTGTCCCACTGACACCTCAAAAGTAATATGTTCAAAAGAGAATTCCATATCTCCCCATCCAAATCCAGTCCTCCCCTTGACCACCCTCCTGCCTACCTACAAACTTTAACCATGGCGATACCCTCAAATCATCTCTCTTATTCAACCCACATATTTAATGTCACCAAATCCTGTTGGTTTAACCTTCACAACATTGCTAAAATCTGCCCTTTCCTCTCTATCTAAACTGTTACGCGTTAAATCAAGCACTTATCCTATCCACCCTTGATTAGAGAGGCAACGTGGCTTAGTGTGAAGAGCACGGGCTTAGGAGTCAGAAGACATGGGTTCTAATCCCACCTCTTCCACTTGTCTGCTGTGTGGCCTTGGGCAAGTCACTTTACTTCTCTGTGCCTCAGTTACCTCATCTGTTAAATGGAGATTAAAAGTGTGAGCCCCACGTGGGACAATCTGATTACCCTGTATCTACCTCAGTGCTTATAGCAGTGCTTAGCACATAGTAAGTGCTTAACAAATACCATAATTATTATTATAACTGCATCAGACTCCTTGCTGATCTCCTTGCCTCCTGTCTCTCCCCACTGTAGTCCATAATTTATTCTGGTCCTTGGAACATTTCTCTGCAAATCTGTTCCATTCGTAGTTCCCCACTCCTCAAGAACATCCAGTGGTTGCCCATCCACCATAGCATCAAACTGAAACTCCTTTCCATTGCCTTTAAACCACTCAAACACCTTGCCCTCTCCTACCTTTCTTCTATGATTTCCTACTACAACTCAACCCCATCACTTCTCTCCTTTAATGATAATCTACTCCCTGTACCTCAATCTAGTCTATGTCATCACCAATGCTTAGTCTATGTCCTGCCTCAGGCCTGGAACTCCCTCCTCCTTCATATGTGACAGACGATCATTCTCCCCACCATCAAAGCCTTATGCAAAGCACATCTCTTCCAAAGAGGGCTTCCCCTACTAAATCCTCCTTCCCTCATCTCCCTATCCCTTCTGTGTCACACTTGCACTTGGATTTGCACCCTTTATTCAGCCTTACCCATGCCCCACAACACTTATGTACCTATCTGCATTTACTTATATTGATGCCTGTCTCCCCCTCTAGACTGTAAGCTCACTGTGGACAGCGCCTATTAACTCTGTCACATTGTACTAGCCGAAGCTCTTAGTACAGTGCTCTGCACACCATAAAAGATGAATAAATATGATTGATCTATCTATTAAATATGTATATAGATATCTAACCTGCTTGTCAGCCAGTGTTACCAGGTTTAGAACCCTAGGTGTCTTGGAAGTGCAATTGCCTGGGAAAATGAGGAAGGGGGATGCTAGAGGCCTGGGAGTAAGAGAACCTGAGTTTTAATGCCAGATCTACCGCTTGTCTGCTGTGTGACCTTGGGCAAGTCACTTAGCTTCTCTATGTTTAAGTTACCTCATCTGTAAAATGGGGATTAAGACTATGTGCCCCATGTGAGACATGGACCATATCCAACCTGATTAGCTTGTATCTCCCCCAGAGCTTAGTATAATGCCTGGCATATAATAAGCACTTAACAAATTCCATTAAAAAAAGTCTGATATTCCCACAGCTTCCTGAAGCCAGCCCAGGGAGAGGGGTGATGTCTGGTTAGTCTCCAAATGATCCTCTTTCTCTTTGGAAGGATGCTTGCTTGAGAGAAAAGGGATGGTGATATTCACTAAAGGGGTTCAGAGGAGAGGTTTCCCAGAAAAGGAGCCCCAGTCCTATCCCCACTGTGAAGGGAGGAAGCAGAGGATTTAGGACCCAGAGGACATTATCAGAGCTCCAGGGTCTTCTAAGTCCTGAAGCTGTTTTGATGATTTGGGCCTAAGAGTCCTGGGAACATCAGGGTATCATTCACTCCTTACCAATTGAGGGGTGCCATGACAAAAAATATCTCTTTGGGATGATTGTTACATGTGGACCAACTTCCAGATAACTTTAAAAGGCAACTACTCCCTTCTGCAAGTTGACATAAGATTGATTTCTACCGTTTTATAGAATAGAGGATGGGGCAGGAGATTAGCCAGTGAAGGTACATCTCACCACAGTTCTGCCTCCTCTGCCCCAGTAAAATAGCCACTCATCTTCCCAATCTAGATCAGTTCTCTCCTGAAAAGGGCTCAAATGCCACTGCCCTCTCCATTGCAGGTGCTCCAGGGATCCCCCAGAGATACTTCAGCTCCCCGGACTCTTTCATTTTCAAGGGTGTTTGACAGCTTGGAAAACCTCATGTACCTCAGTTAACGGAGTCAGAGGTGTGAATGACATTGAGTGATAAATTACTCTAAGTTCCTGGGTTGTAAAGTGCTAAAATTCTTAGATTATTCTTGGGTCATTGCTTTTCCACCTTCTAATGCCTAGCAAAGGATAGCCTCACACTCCCAACCATCAAGGGGCGTCAACTTGATCTTCTCCACCCCACTTTTACCTATCAGTTAAATCATGACTTGCAACACTCTGTAGCTCTAATCCACTCTCTGATTCTCAAGCATCTTTCCAATGTCTGTCAGTAAGAAACAAAGGATTACCTATAGGAAGAATATTCCTGAAGCTCTCAGTGCAACACAGGTGATTCATCTTGGCTGAATGAAAGCTAGAGGATATTATTTCTGCTTCTCTTGCATGCTGCCATAAATGATGCAGGACACTCCTTCCAGGAAGCTTTCCATGATTGATTCCCCATATCCAAAGTTTTATTAACCCAACAGCCTCCCTTGGCAGTAACCTACTTACACTTATCTTCAGCATTTATGTATAAGTGGATGCCCAGTTGAACGTTCAGTTATTTGTTCTGAGATTTCTTGTTGGCATTTGTCCTGCTCCCTATATGGCCCTTATTTTTCCTCTTGCTCCCACTATTTATAAGTAATTTGGTACATCTGTCTTCCTTGTTTGATTTAAAACCCCTTGTGGGCAGGGGATTTGTGCTCTGTTTCTATTGGGTCTTCCCAAGTGCTCAGTATGGTAGGTTACACTTCATAAAGTGCTCGGTACACATCATTAATACGATATTACTACTACTAGTAACACTATTACTATTATTACTACTAATACTACTACTAATACTACTATTACTACTACTACCACTATTATTACTACTGTTACTATCAATCAATCCTATTTATCAAGCGCTTACTTTGTGCATAGCACTGAACTAAGCAGTTGGGATAATACAACCCTTAGGCAAACATGTTCCCTACCCATAATGAGCTTACCATCTAGAGGAGGAGATGGACATTAATATGAATACATAAGTGATTTATAATATATAATTTAATGATGTGTACATAAGTGCCATGGAGGTAGGGGTGGGGTGAGTATCGAGTGTCCAAAGGTCACTTATTGAAGTGCATAGACGATGGAGAAGGGAGAGTGAGACGGGGAAAACAGGGCTAAATTGGGGAAGACCTCTTGAAGGAGATGTGACCTTAGTAATGCTTTGAAAGTGAAGAGAGTGGTAGTCTGGTGTATATGGAGGGAGCGGGAGTTCCAGGATAGGGAGATGATATGGGAAAGGGGTCAGCGGTGAGATAGATGAGATTGGGGAACAATGAGTAGTCTGGTGCTAGAGGAGTGGAGTGTGTGGGCTGGTCTGTAGTAGGAGATTAGCGAGGTGAGGAAAGGTGGAGTGAGCTGATTGAGTGCTTTAAAACCAGTGTTTGATGCAGAGGTGGCTGGGATTCATGCAGCAGTATGAAGTATGGATTGAAGTGGGGAGTGACAGGAGGCCGGGAAGCCAACAAGGAGGCAGATGCAGAAGTCAAAGCATGATAGGAAAAATGCTTGGAATAAAGTGGCAGCAGTTCAGATGGTGAGGAAAGGGTGTGTTTTAGCAATGTTGTGAAGGTAGAACCTACAGGATTTGGTGACAGATTGAATAGGTGGGGTCAAGGACAATGTCATGGTTATGGGTTTGTGAAGTGTGGAGGAAAGTTGTGTTGTCTACAGTGATGGGAAAGACCAGGGGAAGACAGGGTTTGGGTGGGATGATAAGAAGTTTAGTTTTGGACATGTTTAATTTGAGGTGTTGGTTGGAAATCCAAGTAGAGATGTTTTGAAGGCAAGAGATTGCAGGGAAGAAGAGAGGTCAGGGCTGGAGATGTAGATTTGGGAATCATCTGCATAGAGATAGTAATTGAAGCCATGGGAGGAAATGAGTTCGCCAGGGGAATGGATGTAGAGGGAGAATAGAAGAGGACCCAAAATGATCCTTGAGAGCTACCTACTGTCAGAGGGTGGGAGGCAGAGGAGGAGCCAGCAAAAGAGACCAAGAAGCACTCAGAAAGATAGGAAGAGAACCAACAGAGGACAGTGTCAGTGAATCCAAGGTTGGATAACGTTTCAAGTAGAAGCGCTTAGTCAGCAGTGTCAAAGGCAGCTAAGAGGTCTAGGAGAATTAGAATGAGTAGAGACCACCAGATTTGGCAAGAAGAAGGTCACTGATTACCTTAGAGAGAGCTGTTTCTGTGGCGTGAAGGGGGCAGAAGCCAGATTGGAGGGGGTCTAAGAGAGCATTGGAGAATAGAAAGCGGAAGACAGCGGGTGTAAATAAGTCTCTAGAAGTTTGGAGAGAAATGGTAGCGGAAGACAGTGGGTGTAAACAACTCTAGAAGATTGGAGAGAAATGGTAGGAGGGAGGTGAGGAGATAACTGGAGGGAGCTGTGGGGTCAAGGCAGGGTGTTTTTTTTTAAGGATGGGGAGACATGGGCATGTTTGAAAGAAGTGAGGAAGGAACCATTAGAAAGTGAACAGTTGAAGATGATAGTCAAGGAGGAGGGAGGAGGAGAGTGTTTTATAAAGGTATAAAAGGGATGGAAAAAGAAGCATAGGTGGAAGGGGTAAATTTAGAGAGGAGGTGAGAGATTTCATCTTGAGAAAAGAAGCATAGGTGGAGGGGATAGATTTAGAGAGGAGGCAAGAGATTTCATCTTTAAGTTACTGCCAGAACATTAGAAGAGTTGCAGAGGGTGGAGGAGAAGGGGCGATTGGAAAGGAGCTGGGGAGATTTTAGGGAGATCATGCCTATGGGTTCAATTTTATTGATGAAGTATGTAGCCAGGTCATTAGGATAAAGAGATGGTGGAAGCAGGAGGATAGGAGGTTTGAGAAGGGAGTTAAATGTCTGGAACAACTGGTGGGGACAGGGTGCATGGGAGTGAATTAAGAAAGAAAAATATTGGGCAGTGGAGCAGGCTGAATTGAAACAGATAAGAATGAATTAAAGGTGGACAAGATCAGAGAGATGTCTGGATTTCCTCCAACCCACTCCACAGCTTGGGCACAGGAGCAGAGGAAGTAGACTGTGGAGGTGATCCAGTGTTGTGGGTTGGTAGTAAAAGGCTGGCGGAATACAACGGAGCAAGGGAGTTCAGGCTAGTGGGGGAGGTGTTGTTGAGTTGTCAAAAGAAGGTAATTTGGATAAGGAGACCGAAGTAGTTATGATAGCTGTAAAATGCTAGAGGAGGTCAAAAGAACTGGGGTCTCTGTGGGGGAAAAGGACAGATTTGCGGTGTATGTGGTGTGAGGGGGTGGCTGCCGACCGCTGACTCATCCACACCGAGACCGCCCCCTCTCCTGGGAAGCTGGGCCTTGTCATCGCCCAGAGCCTTGGAGCCATTACCACATGGGCTCGGGATCTCTGCTCCCCTGGGGGTGAGTCTCAGACCACCGGTCCCCCTCTTCCCAGCCGAATCGGCCACCACATGGACTCGAGAGCTCTCCTCCCAGGCGGTGGTTCCTTGGGCTGCCTGCCCCCCGTTTCCAGGCTAGCTCTTTAGCAGCCTTTTGGCCACCGACCACCGACTTTAGGGGCTTTTTGGCCGCCGACCGCCGACTCATCCACGCCGAGACCGCCCCTCTCTCCCGGGAAGCTGAGCCTTGTCATCGCCCGGAGCCTTGGAGCCATTACCACGTGGGCTCGGGATCTCTGCTCCCCTGGGGGTGAGTCTCAGACCGCCGGGCCCCCTCTTCCCAGCCGAATCGGCCACCACATGGACTCGGGAGCTCTCCTCCCAGGCAGTGGTTCCTTGGGCTGCCTGCCCCCCGTTTCCAGGCTAGCTCTTTAGCAGCCTTTTGGCCACCGACAGCCGACTTTAGCTGCTTTTTGGCCGCCGACCGCTGACTCATCCACGCCGAGACCGCCCCTCTCTCCCAGGAAGCTGGGCCTTGTCATTGCCCGGAGCCTTGGAGCCATTACCTCGTGGGCTCGGGATCTCTGCTCCCCTGAGGCGCAGCCTCGACCCACCCGGCCCCGATTCCCGACAAGCCCCCCCTTCGCCTGCCGCTCGCCGACTCATCTGCGCCTCCTCCGCCTCCCCCGGGGAGCTGAGCCTCGGACCGCCCGGACCCGCGCCTGACTCATCCTTTCCCAACCTGGACCTCCGCACCCCCGCTCGGGAACTCCGACACTAAGGATCTTCGCCCCCGCAGACCCCCAGCCACCAGCTCCCATTCCACGCCCCCCAGCTCGGGCCCGGGGACATTGCGCTCCCCTTCTCGACCCTGGGGACATTGTGCTCCCCTGCTCGGACCTAGGGACATTGTGTCCTCTGGGGACATTGTGTCCCCCTGCTCGGGCCCGGGGACATTGTGCTCCCCAACCGCTCCCCCACTCCGCCCGAGGCGGCCATTTTGGGAAGCCCTCACTCCCTCTTCCCCCGTGAGGTGATTCATCTCCCCCGCCCCCACCCCGGGTGACGATGTCCTTGTTCTCACCATGTTACCTTACCTTAGCCGCCACCTACGGCCGCAACCCATCCCGGACAACCTCAGGGCCCCCCCGTTGCCACAGGGATATTTGGTCATGAGCTCTGGACTCTCTCGGCCGCTGGCCGCTTGACTTTGAGTCTGATCGGGTAGGGTCGGCTCGTCCCCCGACCCTGGTCATCGCCTGCTTATAAACACTATTGTATTGTGTCTTACTGTACCATGTTGCCATATTAGCGATTTCGCTTGTTATTGTTTATTGTCGTCAGTGCTGCCACCCACCTCTCTGGCCTCACCAGCCGCCTGACTTTGAGTTTGATCAGGTCGCCCCTTAATCGAGCCTACCCCCGACCCTGGTCATCACCCGCTTATTAACACTACTGTATTGTATCATACTGTATCATGTTGCTATGTTACCGATTTCGTTTGTTACTGCTTATTGTTGTCAGTGCTGCCACCCACCTCTCTGGCCTCGCCATGTCCCTCCTCCCCCCCTCCACCCTCCTGCCCCTTCCTATCCTCCCCTTCCCCTTCCCCTCTCTCGCTCAGCTCTTTCCCGCTCTCTCCACTGCCTCCTCCCCCCCCCTCCCCCGCCCTAGAACCCCACTTTACCAGAGCTACCCCTCTTCCCCCTCCCACTACTCTTCCCCCCACCAAACCCCCTCCTCACCCCCTCCCCCCTTCTCTCTTCCCCACCCATGCCCCATCCCAGTCCTCTTGTCCCACCGCTACCCCTCATCCCCCCTCCCCGTCCAGGGCCCCGCCATCTCCTTCCCATCCAAACCCTCCCCTCCCCCCGCCCTTCCCCCCCTCCCCCCCTTGCACCCACAGCTACTTTCAAGTGTGGCCTCTGGAACCCCTGCTCTATTACAGGTAAGCTACCTTTCGTCCATGACCTTTTCCTCTCCCACTCTCTCTTCCTCCTCGCCCTTTCGGAAACGTGGCTCTCTCCCGAAGACACGATCTCCGCTGCCGCTCTCTTCAGCGGAGGCCTCTCCTTCTCCCACTCCCCCAGACTCACCGGTAAGGGAGGAGGCGTCGGCTTCCTCCTCTCGCCCCGTTGCCGCTTCCACACTATCCCTCCTCCCCCCCCCCTTCCCCTCCTTCAAAGCCCATATCATTCACCTCTACCACCCCCTCCGGATACTTGTCGCTTTCATCTACCGCCCTCCCGATCGCACCTCTGACTTCTTCAACCACCTTGACCCCTTTCTCACCTTCCTTCTCTCCTTCTCTCTGCCCACTCTGATCCTTGGAGACTTCAACATCCATATGGATGTACCCGACGACTCCTCTGCCGCCTGCCTGCTACCCCTCCTCGACTCTGCCGACCTCCTCCTCCACCATACCGCGCCCACTCACCGACTCAGTCACACCCTCGATCTCGTCATCTCCTACCGCTGCACTATCTCCTCCCTCACCAACTCTGAAATCCCTCTCTCTGACCATAACCTTCTCACCTGCCTCATCTCTCACACTCCCTCCCCCTGCAAATCTTCGCTACTGCCCCACAGAGACCCATCCATCTTTCCAAAAGCATCTCTCCTCACCTTGCCGCCCTGTCCTCACTTCCCACTCTCGATGATCAGGTCTCCGCTCTCAACTCCACCCTCTCTACTCATCTCGACTCTCTCGCCCCCCTTTCCCTCCGCCGCTCTCGCTCCACTAACCCACAGCCCCGGATCACCTCCTCCGTCCGCCTCTTACGCTCCTATGCTCGAGCTGCTGAGCGCTGCTGGCTAAAGTCCAAGCACCAAGCCGACCTCACACACTTCAAATTTATCCTTTCCTGCCTTAACTCTGCCCTCTCCTCCGCCAGGCAAAGCTTCTTCTCCTCCCTCATCGACACCCATGCCCGTCACCCCCGCCGATTGTTCTGGACCTTTAACTCTCTCCTTAGGTCCCCTGTTCCTCCCCCTCCCCCATCTCTCACCCCTGTTTCCTCACGAAAATCAACACAATCAGGTCTGAGCTCTCCAAAGTCACCCCTCCGCCTCTCCCCTCCCCCCCACCAACCCTCTCCCCTACTTTCCCATCCTTCCCTGCAGTATCCTCAGAGGAGATCTCCTCCCTCCTCGCAAGTGCCACCCCCTCCACCTGCGCCTTGGACCCCATTCCCTCTCACCTTCTTAAAACCATCGCCCCTGCCCTCCTCCCTTCCTTAACTTCTATTTTTAACCACTCAATCTCCAATGGCTCCTTCCCCGCTGCCTTCAAACATGCCCATGTCTCCCCCATCCTAAAAAAACCCGCTCTTGACCCCACTTCCCCCTCCAGTTATCGCCCTATCTCCCTACTACCCTTCCTTTCCAAAATCCTAGAACGAGTCGTCTACAATCGATGCTTAGAATTCCTTAACTCCCATTCTCTCCTAGACCCCCTCCAATCTGGCTTCCGTCCCCTCCACTCTACTGAGACTGCTCTCTCTAAGGTCACCCATGACCTCCTTCTTGCCAAATCCAATGGCTCCTACTCCATTTTAATCCTCCTTGACCTCTCTGCTGCCTTTGACACTGTCGACCATCCCCTCCTCCTCCATACCTTATCTCACCTTGGCTTCACGGACTCTGTCCTCTCCTGGTTCTCCTCTTACCTCTCTGGCCGGTCATTCTCGGTCTCCTTCGCTGGCGCCTCCTCCCCCTCCCATCCTTTAACTGTTGGAGTTCCTCAAGGGTCAGTTCTTGGCCCTCTTCTGTTCTCCATTTACACTCACTCCCTCGGTGAACTCATTCGCTCTCACGACTTTGACTACCATCTCTACGCAGATGACACGCAGATCTACATCTCCGCCCCGTCCTCTCCCGCTCCCTTCAGGCTCGCATCTCCTCCTGCCTCCAGGACGTCTCCACCTGGATGTCGGCCCGCCACCTAAAACTCAACATGAGCAAGACCGAGCTCCTCATCTTCCCTCCCAAATCCGGTCCTCTCCCAGACTTCTCTATCACCGTGGATGGCACAACCATCCTTCCCGTCTCTCAGGCCTGCAATCTCGCTGTCATCCTTGACTCGTCTCTCTCGTTGACCCCACACATCCTATCTGTTACCAAGACCTGCCGGTTTCACCTTTACAGTATCGCCAAGATCCGCCCTTTCCTCTCCACCCAAACGGCTACCTTACTGTTACAGGCTCTCGTTATATCCCGGCTAGACTACTGTGTCAGCCTTCTCTCTGACCTCCCTCCTCCTCTCTCGCCCCACTCCAGTCTATTCTTCACTCCGCTGCCCGGCTCATCTTCCTGCAGAAACAATCTAGGCATGAAACTCCCCTTCTTAAACAACTCCAGTGGTTGCCTATCAACCTCCACTCCAAACAAAAACTCCTCACTCTAGGCTTCAAGGCTCTCCATCACCTTGCCCCTTCCTACCTCTCCTCCCTTCTCTCTTTCTACCGCCCACCCCGCACGCTCCACTCCTCTGCCGCCCACCTCCTCACTGTCCCTCGGTCTCGCCTATCCCGCTGTCGACCCCTGGGCCACGTCCTCCCGCGGTCCCAGAACGCCCTCCCTCCTCACCTCCGCCAAACTGATTCTCTTCCCCTCTTCAAAACCCTACTTAAAAGTCACCTCCTCCAAGAGGCCTTCCCAGACTGAGCTCCTCTTCTCCCTCTACTCCCTCGACCACCCCCCTTTACCTCTCCGCAGCTAAACCCTCTTTTCCCCCTTTCCCTCTGCTCCTCCACCTCTCCCTTCCCATCCCCACAGCACTGTACTCGTCCGCTCAACTGTATATATTTTCGTTACCCTATTTATTTTGTTAATGAATTGTACATTGCCTTGATTCTATTTAGTTTCCATTGTTTTTACGAGATGTTCTTCCCCTTGACTCTATTTATTGCCATTGTTTTTGTCTGTCCGTCTCCCCTGATTAGACTGTAAGGCCATCAAATGGCAGGGACTGTCTCTATCTGTTGCCGACTTGTTCATTCCAAGTGCTTAGTACAATGCTCTGCACATAGTAAGTGCTCAATAAATACTATTGAGTGAATGAAAGAGAGCGGGTGAGGAGGTTGTGGTCTGCTAGAGAATTAATAAGGGTAGTGATTGAACAGCTACTGAAAATTATAAAATTAAATGTGTGCCCAAGTTGGTGAGTGTGTGAGGTGGGGTGGAGCAGGAAGCCATTGGATTAAAGGCACCAGAGGAGGTGGACAGTGAAAGAATAACTGACGTCATTCACATGAATATCGGAGTCCCCAGGGATCTTTGTATGGAAGAAGAAGGAGAAAGTGAACATGAGAAAGAGATAGAAATAGTTCAGAAAGTTGGTGGTGGGGCCTGGGAGTAGTAGATAACAGAGATTAGTAATTCATTCATTCAATTGAATATATTGGGGGCTTATTGTGTGCAAAGCACTAATTGGAGTTGGTGGTAAAAGCGGATGATTAAGGTGATAAAAGTGGTAAGGCAGATTCCCCTTCAAAGGAGGGGAAAGAGAGGGATAGGGGAAATGGGTTGTTGTGAAAGTGGCACTGGGGAGGCAGAAAGGAGCCGACTCCCCCCTCTTACCCAATGAGTCTGGGGGAGTGGGAGAAGATGAGCCCCACTTTAGATTGAGTGGTAGGGGAGACTTTGTCATCGGGGGAGAGTCAGGTTTCAGTGATAATGAGAAGGAGCAGAGTTTGGGTCAGGAACATGTCAGTAATAAAGGGAAACATCCCTATGATTGAATGGGGGTTCCATAGGCCACATTTGGCTGAAACTGTGGTGAGAAAGTGCTGGGTGGGGACGGTGTGAGTGGAGGAAGGGGTTGAATCGGGGTGACCTGGAGGGGGCCAGTGCGAGGTGGAGGGGGATGAGGGATGGTGCTGAAATAAGATGACAGGGATGGGGAGGGAGCAAGGGGTGGGGAGGGGTTGGATGGGAGGGGAGTGAGAACAGAGGACTGAAGAGGACCGGCTTGTAGGGAGGGGGGTGAGGAGGGGAGCTGGGCCTGGGGGTCAGAGGAGGGGAGATGAGAGGGAGGGGACTGAAGGCACATGGTGGAGCTAGGTGATAAGAGAAAGAAAGTCCTGAGCTGCAAGAGCTGATCTGTAGACCCAGTGGCCTGTGGCAGCTTCTTCTAGTAGAGGGTCATTCTGTATCTTCCAGCTTGGGGAGAATCCATAGAGTCAGAGCTGCGATTAGTAAGTCATTAAAATATCTGTCTGGAGTGAATGGGTGAATGTTATCAAGTCCTTAATTGTTGATGGGTGACTGTTAACCCATTGTTAACTCCTACCCTCACAAGCTGTCCTCCTTCTTTGGTGGGAGTTCAGGTCCCCCTGTGCGGAAGGGACGGGAATGGGGGGAGAAGGGGGATTGGCTATTCCTTCCTCATTCAGACCCAAATCCTCAGTGCCCAGATGGAGAGAGGGGAGATTGAGGGTCCCGATGTCCCTCCCCTCGGTGCAGTTCTAGGCCTTTGGTGCACAAGGGTGGGAATTATTATGATTATGTTGGTATTTGTTAAGCGCTTACTATGTGCCGAGCACTGTTCTAAGCAATGGGGTAGATAAAGGGTAATCAGGTTGTCCCACATGAGGGTCACAGTTAATCCCCATTTTACAGATGAGGTAACTGAGGCACAGAGAAGTTAAGTGACTTGCCCACAGTCACACAGCTGACAAGTGGCAGAGCCGGGATTCAAACTCATGACCTCTGACTCCCAAGCCCGTGCTCTTTCCACTGAGCCACGCTGCTTCTCTAGCCACGTGAGGGAAGGCGGGGGAGGGCCCAGGGGGTCTGAGGTCACTTCTTTCTTGGCAGTTCTGATGTTGTGATGGCTGGGGCTGGGAAGATGACGACCCTCCCCTTTCCTCAGTCCTTGGCCACTTATATGCAGAGGGCGACCCTTCCCTCAGGCGCCATCCCAGGCCGCTGGAGGGAGGGGAAAGACTGGGGGGTGCTCAGCATCCCTTCCCTCTGCACCTATCCCAGGCCCCTTGAGGTTGGGGAAGGGTCACAGGGGCAATGTGGAGGAGACTTTTTTCTTGCTACAGTTTTTGGCTCCTAAATTGAAGAATGGGAGGTGGGGTAGTCTGCAGCCCTTCTCCCTGGAGCTATTTTGCTACTATTTCTAGTACTATTACTACCATGTATTACTAATGATATTATTATTAATACTACTACTGGTAATAGCACCACTGGACAAGCCCGGTTAAGCGTGCGACCTCAAGTTATGGACATAATTTACATACTCTATTACTCATACGCTTACTCAATTGTTGATGTGCACCTAACATATTCCATGATACAATTACCCTAGGGCTAGAGCCAGTTTTGATAGTTTTCCTGAAGTTACACACAGCCCACAATAAAATCACCCTGGAGATACAACCTAAATTACTAGATGCCTTACCTAATTCATTCATTCATTCAATCATATTTATTCTGCGCTTACTGTGTGCAGAGCACTGTACTAAGTGCTTTGAAAGTACTATTTAGCAATAAAGTGAGACAATCCCTGCCCACACCAGGCTACAGTCTATAAGGGGGGAGACAGACATCAAAACAAGAAAATAGGCATCAATATAAAAAAATAGCATTATAGATATATACATATCAAAACATATCACCTTCACGATATCACCAAGATCTGCCCTTTTCTCTCCATCCAAACTGCTACTGTGTTGCTACAAGCTCTCACAGTATCCTGACTGGATTATTTTGTTAGCCTCCTCCCTAATCTCCCTTCCTCCTGTCTCTCCCCACTCCAGCCTATTCTTCATTCCACTGCCTGGATCATCTTCTTACAGAAACGCTCTGGGCATGTCACTCCCCTCCACAAAAATCTCCAGTGGTTGCCTATCAACTTTCGCATGAAACAAAAACTCACTCTTGGCTTCAGAGCTCTCCATCACCTTGCCCCCTCCTACCACACTTCCCTTCTCTCTTTCTACAGCCCACCCCATACACTCCACTGCTGTGCCGCTCACCTCCTCACGGTCCCCCATTCACACCTGTCCCATCGTCGACCCCTGGCCCATGTCCTGCCACTGTCCTGGAACGCCCTCCCTTCTCACATCCGCCAAACTAATTCTCTTCCCCTCTTCAAAGACCTACTGAGAGCTCACCTCCTCCAAGAGGCCTTCCCAGACTGAGCCCCACTTTCCCTCTGCTTCTCCTCCCCTCCTCATTCCCCCGTCTCCCACCCTCTGCTCTTCCCCACCCAATCCCCTCAGCATTGTGCATATTTGTATATAACATTTGTATGTACATTTGTATATATTATTTTTTACCCTATTTATTTTGTTAATGATGTGTATATCTCTATGATTCTACTTATCTTGATTATGTCGTTTTGTTTTGTTCTGTTTTGCTTTGCTGCCTGTCTCCCCCGTTTAGATTGTGAGCCCGTTATTGGGCAGGGACTGTCTCTATCTGTTGCCGAACTGTATATTCCAAGTGCTTAGTACAGTGCTCTGCACATATTAAGCTCTGCCACTTGTCAGCTGTGTGACTGTGGGCAAGTCACTTCACTTCTCTGTGCCTCAGTTACCTCATCTGTAAAATGGGGATTAAGACTGTGAGCCCCACGTGGGACAACCTGATTCCCCTGTGTCTACCCCAGCGCTTAGAACAATGCTCTGCACATAGTAAGCGCTTAACAAATACCAACATTATTATTATTATTATTAAGTGTTCAATAATTGCTACTGAATGAATGAATGAATGAAAGTAAACAGACATCAATATAGATAAACAGAATTACAGGTACAGGGGCAGGAAGAGGGGGGATGAGCAAAGTGAGCAAGTTGAGGTGATGCAGAAGAGAATGGAAGCTAAGGAAAAGGAGGGCTTAGTCTGGGAAGGTCGCTTGGAGGAGGTAAATCCTTCAGTAGGGCTTTAAAGGGGGGAAGTGTGCTAGTTTGGCAAATGTGAAGAGGTAGGGTGTCCCAGGCCAGAGGTAGGACGTGGGCCAGGGGTCGATGGCAGGACAGGTGAGATCGAGGCATAGTGAGAAGGTTAGCGGAGTGTGTGGGCCGGGATTAGAAGGAGAGAAGGGAGGTGAGGTAAGAAAGGGCAAGGTGATGGAGAGATCTGAAGCCAATAATGAGGAGTTTTTGTTTGATACAGAGGTTGTTAGGCAACCACTAGATATTTTTGAGAAGCGGGGGTGATATGTCCAGAACATTTCTGTAGAAAGATAATCTGGGCAGCAGAGAGAAGTATGCACTGAAAGTGGGGAGAGACAGGAGGTTGGGAGGTCAGAAAGGGGGCTGATGCAGTAATCCAGTTGCCATAGGATGAGTGATTGTACTAACGTGGTAACAGTTTGGATGGAGAGGAAAGGGCGGATCTTGGCAATATTGTGAAGGTGAGACCTGCAGGATTTGGTGACGGATTGAATATGTGGGGTGAATGAGAGAGCAGAGTCAAGGATGACACCAAGTTTATGGGCTTGTGAGATGGGAAGGATGGTTGTGCCATCCATAGTGACGGGAAAGTTAGGGTGAGGACAGAGTTTGTGGGGGGAGATAAGGAGCTCTGTCTTGGACATGTTGAGTTTTAGGTGGTGGGAGGACATCCAGTTAAGATGTCCTGAAGGCAGGAGGAAATGTGAGCCTGGAGGGAGGGAGAAATAACAGGGGAGGAGATTTAGATTTGGGTGTCATCCACATAGAGATGATAGTTGAAGCCGTGGGACTGAATGAGTTCTCTGTGCATATGACTTACCACGACATATCAGATCCAGTGTTCAGGCCAAGCATTGAAATCCCCTCCCCTCCTCCCTTCCCTGTCTTGCCCTGGACTGAGTTTAAAAAATCCACCACAAGTCAAGCATCAAGAGGAAAAAGGTATTAGAAGAAGCTCTTTCCAGAGTTTGGGTCAGTTTTTCAAATCCTTGAAGAAACTCCTGAGCAGATAGGCAAATTGTTAAACTAGGGAAGCAACTTCATTTAGAAACACTTGATGCAGATGTCAAGGAGTTAATTACATCTCATTCAGGGGAGCGTTTGTTGAACTAATTATTATCTTCATTGAATTCCAACAATTCATTGCATCGTTGCAGGAAACAGATGAAGAAGTTTTTGTTTCTCTACCGTCGGCTAAAATTTTAGGCTTAAAATAGCTTGCATCTATTTGAAACAAATCCAGTGCATTTGTAAATATGATGGTGGGAGAAGACGCTAATGGAGAAAAGAATTCAAAGGTGCAAAGAAATGTTCAAAGGAGTTAGCGTGCTACAAGATGCTCTAGGGAGAAAGGAAGAAGGCTGTTGTTCAACTTACATTGGACAAATTATTCAGTGAAGATGAAAACCCACTGCTACAGTCAACCAAATAAGTTTTCACTTTTGCTGCTGCCAGCAAAGAGGCATAATCATATTATAGCCCCTCGTTGATTTAATATGATGTTATGCTTCGGGTTACTTTAATAGGAATGAAACAGTCATTTAGTGATGTCTATCGTTAGTGTATGTGTTATGAGAATTTCATATTACGTTTCCAGAGGTTCTGGACCATATCTTAGTTGATTTTGCCATACAGCCAACACCCTGGACTGTCAGCTCCTTGTGAGCAGGGAATTTGGGGAGGGAATGTGTCTACCAACTCTATTGTATTGTACTTAAAGTGCTTAGTACAATGCTCTGCACACAGAATACAGCTAATTATTATTATTAACAATAATAATAGTACTTGTTAGCACTCACTACATGCCAGGTGCTGTTCTAAGTGCTGGGATAGATCCAAGGTTGGACACAGTCCCTGTCCCACATCCATCATATTGACTGAGCATTTACTGTGTTCAGAGCACTACAATCAGTGTTTGGGAGAGTACAATACCACGGAGTTGGTAGACACATCCCCTGGCCCAAGGAGCTTATGGTCTAGGTGATGATAATCAGGAGGAGGAGGAGGATGGTGGTAATGATGATTATATTGAGGAGTGCAAAGGAGGAAGAAAGGAAGGAGCTGAGGAGTTCCCACTGAGTAGTGAAGATTGGGCAAGAGCCCAAGATGAGAAAAGAAGATAGAGGGTTTAGCACAAAGTACAGTACTTGGTCCTTGTGCACAGTAAGCGTGCTTAGTCCAGAGTTTAGTAGAGTGCACAGTGCACACCATAAGCACTTAATAAATACTGTTACTACTACTAGGGCTTTGTTGTTGAAAAGCACATTTTGGCCTTTTATCTAATAGAGAAGAGATGAAGAGAACAAGCAGCACCAGTAGTGGCATGGGCAGAAGCGTGCTTGGAATAGCAGGAAACTTACCAGTTCTGCCGGCAGAATCTCCAGGGTCCCAGACTGTGCTAAGCAGGAAGACTGGGGCCCAAGTATGAAGACTTTGGGTGGGTGCCCCAGCTCTCTCCAAGAAGTGTGGAAAATAGAGCAGAGGGTAATCCTCTTTAGGGTCCCCACACCTGTGTGGCCTGAATTCTATGCCATCGCTTGTTCTGCAGACAGCCAGAAGAAAAAAAAAACACCTTTGCCCTCCCACCTTCTAACTGTGAGGGGTCCCTCAAGGTTTAGTTCTGCATCCCCTTCTATTCAAGCAGCATGCGTAGTGGTAAGAACACAGATCTGGGAGTCATAAGGACCTGTGTTTTAATCTCAGCTCCATCTCTTGTTTGTTGTGTGACCCTGGGCAAGTCACGTTACTTCTCTGTGCCTTAGTTCCCTCATCTGTAAAATGGGGATTAAGACTGTTAGCCCCATGTGGGATAGGGACTGTGTCTGACCTGATTAGCTAGTATCAACCCCAACGCTTAGCGCAGGGCTTGACACATACTAAGCACTTAACAACTAGCATCATTCATTCATTCATCTAGATCCACTCCCTTGGGGAACTTATTCTCTCCCATGGCTTCAACTACCACCTCTATGTGGATTTCCAAATCTACATTTCCAGCCCTAGTCTCTCTCCTTCTCCGCACTCTTGCATTTCATCCCTCCTTCAAGACATGTCTACTTTGATGTCAAGCCAGCACCTCAAATTTAACATGTCCACATCAAAAATCTTTATCTTCCCACTCATATCCTGTCTTTTCATGATTTTCCCATCACTGCAGACAGCACCTCCATCCTTCATGTCTCACAAGCCCATAACCTTGGCATTATCCTTGATGCATCTCTCTCATTCAACCCACATATTCAATTTTCCACTAAATCCCGCTTGTTCATCCTTCACATCATGGCTAAAATTTGCCCTTTCCTCTCCATCCAAACAACTACCACGTATTTATCCTACCCCACCTTGATTACTTTATCAGCCTCCTTTCTGACTCCTTGCCTACTGTCTCTTCCCACTCTAGTCACTATGCTCCCCAGATCATTTTTCTACAAAAACATCAGTCCATATTTCTCCACTCCTCAAGAACCTCTGTGGGTTGCCTATCCAGCTCTGCATCAAACGAAACTCTTTACCATCAGCTTAAAGTACTTTAAAATACCCAACTACCTTGCTCCCTCCTACCTCACCTTGTTGCTGTACTAGAGAAGCAGCGTGGCTCAGCGGAAAGAGCACGGGCTTGGGAGTCAGAGATCATGGGTTTGAATCCCGGCTCTGCTACTTGTCAGCTGTGTGACTGTGGGCAAGTCACTTAACTTCTCTGTGCCTCAGTTACCTCATCTGTAAAATGGGGATTAAGACTGTGAGCCTCATGTGGGACAACCTGATTATCCTGTATCTACCCCAGCACTTAGAACAGTGCTCTGCACACAGTAAGTGCTTAACAAATACCAACATCATTATTATTATTATTATTACTACAACCAGCCCACTCCTCTATTGTCAATCTACTTACTGTACCTCAGTGTCATCTATCTCACCTGTGAACTCTTGTCCACGTCCTGTCTTTGGCCTGGAACACCCTCCCTCTTCGTATCCCAGAAGCCATTCACTTTCCCCACTTTCAAAGCCTTATAGAAGGCACATCTCCAAGTGGCCTTCCCTGTCTAAGCCCTCATTTCCTCTACTCCAACTCCCTCTGTGTCTCCCTGATTTGTTCCCTTTATTCACTCCTGCCTCAATCTCACAGCACTTAAGCTCATATCTGTAATTTATTTACTTATATTAATTTCTGTCTCTCCCTCTAGACTTTTAGGTTATTTTGGGAAGGGAATGTGTCTACTAACTCTGTTATACTGTTATATTTTCCAAAGTGCTTAGTTCAGTGCCCTGCATACAGAAAGCGCTCAGTAAATACAGAGGATTGATTGATTGAAACCCCATCCTGGATGGCATGCAGCTACCCCTCTCCCCCCCATCAGCACTACTGATGGTCTCGTTACACCCAACACGAGAGGAGCTCCACCTTTGCTAAAGTCACCATCACCTCTGAAGCATCTGCCCCCAGCTGCCAACTCCAGCTCCAGCTCTTCAAACTAAGAGCAAGTGGCCCCGGGGATTCCTCTGGGCATCTGAGAGCCAGGGAGCACTCTGGAAACCACAGCTTGTTCTGAGGATAGCTGCTTTCCCATCGTGCTGAATAATTTAGGCCACACGGGGGAGGGCGGGAGGCTGCTGAGTGGATGCACTTCCTTTTCGGTGCAAAGTTGAGAACTCCAAAGGCCAGCTGGGAAAGCCAATGTCTCTAGGATGTCTGATGCCCGGTGTCAGAGAGTCTGTCATTGATTTTCTTTAACACAAATCTCTCTGCCCCAGAGCTCCATTAGCCCATGCTGTAGAGGACGGAACAAAGCCAGGAAAGGCAGTAGCGAATTTCACAACTGGTTTTACCCTGGGTCAGTTTCGTCTTCCCCACTTTGGCAATAAGTAGAGGGTGGAGAGAGGAGCTGTCACGTGACATTCCAGCTGGTGTACCTCTGTCACCTGAGGAAGCAGCCTGTTCTACTGGGGCTAACAGAGGTCTGGGAGTCAGGCAACCTCAGTTCTGGGGTCAGCTTTACCACTGGTCCACTGGAGGATCTTGGGCAAGTCACTTAACCTCTTGGGCTTCAGTTTCCTCATCTGTAAACAAGGCCACTAATATCTGTCTCTTCAAGACATGTGAAGAGTAAATGAAATTGTCGACTTGCAAAGGTTTGAGATATTAAAGTGCTCTACAAATCTGATTTGTCTATCTTGTTATTGGAAAGTAGGGACCTTATATACTCAGTAATAATAATAAAAATTATTGGTATTTTTTAAGCGCTTACTATCTGCCAAGCAATGATCTAAGCACTGAACACTGTTGGCTGATTGAATGATTGATTGAGCTTGCATTATAGTCAGAGAGGCCAAGGGAGGTGGAGGCATAACCGAATCTTTTCGTGTTAGGAGAAGTCCTCAGTCATTGCTCAATCTCCTCAGTCATTGTTCAAGGAAGCACCAAATCTTCCCTACTGAGCATTAAGCGTGGAGCTCTTGTCATCTGGTCTCTTTCCAGGCCCTGATCAAAGAAGGTGTGAAGTGCTGAGCGTCTCTTCCAGCCTCTTTGTTTTGACAGCATTTCGGGGTCTCCCTGCCTGCGGTCCTGCCTTGTGTCGTGAGCTTAGCCTACTGGTTGGAGCACAGGACTGGGAGTCAGGAGACCTGGGTCCTATTCCCAGTTCCATCCCTTGCCATCTCTGTGACCTCAGACAAGTCATTTAGTTGTCATGTGCTTCGGTTCCTTCATCTGTAAAAGAGGGATTCAAGACTTGAGCTTCCTTCACTATAAACTGTACAGCTATTGTGGGGAAGGGACCAGAACTGATATAATTATCCCAGATCTACCAACTACTTGGCACATAGCAAGCACTTATCAAATATGGCAATCATTATTATGTCAAGCATGAAACATTAATGGCATTGGTGGAATTACATTGGCTGGCCAATGAGTCATCTGCAGTAGGTCCAGTCACAAGAATATTATTATTATATTAGTTAAGTACTTATTAGTTAAGTTCTTACTATGTGTCAAGCACTGTTCTAAGCCCTGGAGTAGTTGCAAGTTAATCAGTTCAGTCACAGTCCCTTTTCCACATGGGGCTCATTACCTTAGTAGGAGGAGAAAAGGTATTGAATCCCCATCTTACAGATGAGGAAACTGAGGTACAGAGAAGTGAAGCAACTTGGCCAAGGTCATACTGCAGGCAAATGGAAGAGACTAAATTAAAACCCAGGTCCTCTGACTCCCATGCAAGTGCTCTTCCCAATAGGTCATGTTGCTCCTCAGACCTATTGCTCCTGTTCTCCTGTTCTCCTGAGCTCCTGTGCTCCTGTTCTCTATTGCTCATATTGCTCCTTAGAAGGATTGGACCCTTCCATTGCCCTGTGTACTTTAGCTTTGTCTCTGACTCAGTTTTCTGTTGGTACAACAATATCACTGTACCTCCCTTGGGCCTTCTGGATTGGTTTTTCCACCTCTCTGTGTATTCTCGCCCCTTTGGACAGTGTCCTGCCTAGGTAAGAGAACTGAGGGACATAATTCTAGGATAATTAGCTAGCCCCTGCATTCCCTCTCCCCACCCCTTAGAGTAACACTTATGGCAAACACTTTGTCCTGCCATTTTAATTTGAGGGCAGATGTTTAAAGAGAAAACTGAGTAACTGGATTGGCTGGATCAGGGGTGGTCTTGCATGAGCTTGATGGTATTCAGCAGAGGAGTTTCCCAATCTGGAATACTTCTAGATCCTGGATATGTCACTTCAGCAATGGAGGGGGAGAGGGAGTGTCAGCCTTCATGCCTGATGGCTTTTCTGATGGCTGCCATAAAGAAAAATGCATTTGAGAGAGAATGTTTGATTTAAAGAGCGCCACAGTGCTGGCACCGCCTCTGTTTGTTTTCCTTCCTTTAGCAGAAACCTTGTAAAATTTTTATGAAGCATTAATGGGTCAGAAATTTTCTCAAGCGGATTTTATGAGGGGAGCTTAATCCCACTCACCCAACCCAATTTAGCGATCTGGGGAGGCACCAGACCTACGGGACACTGAGGTAGAGGATGGGATCTCTGGGGCCCTCGGGGAAGGGGTTGGGGGAGGACTGGTTTCCTCTCTTGGGGCTTTCAGAGATGATTTAGCAGAATTGTCAGAGTGGGAGGAAAGGGAGAGGCTGGAGCAAAGGGGAGTGGCAAAGATGTGAGTGACCACATGGGGAACATAGGGGTTAACCAAGACCTGCCGATATTATTAAATCATAATTCATAATTTAGCTTTGACCTCAAAAGTTCTCTGTCAACCTTCACTCCCTTCCTCCCTCCCTCCTGCCCCTTCCTCCCACTCTGGCTCCGCAAGGTGTTAAGCATGCTGTGTGGAAAGGGAATTAGGTTTGCAATCTGGAGCTTTGAGGTTCCAGATTAGAGCCGATGGCTGGGAGGTAGATGAGGAGTCCTATGTGCTTAGTAAGTGCTTAACAAATACCATCACCATCATTTTTATTATTATCATTATCATGTGCCTGTGCTGCCATAACTTTGCAAGACAAATTGGTTGTTGGTGAATGACAATGGGTGAGGGGGAGACTTATTTTTTTCTTTTTAATATAATATTTCTTAAATGCTTACTATGTGCCAGGCACTGTACTGAGCGCTGGGGTAGATACAAATGAGTCAGGTTAGACACAGTCCATATCCCACATAACAGTAATAAAGATAATACTTCTGGCATTTGTTAAGCGCTAACAGTGTGCCAGGCACTGTACTAAACTCTGGGATGGATACAAGCAAATTGGGTAGGATACAGTCCCTATCCCATATGGGACTCACAGTCTTATTTCCCATTTTATCTTGTCTTTTCTTATGTGGACGAGTGTATCCAACCCATAGTGATGTCATGGATACATCTCTCCCAGAAACCTCCGACCTCCATCTGCAGTTGTTCTGGTATTGGATTCATAGAGTTTTCTTGGTAAAAATCCGGAATTGGTTTACTATTTCCACCTTATGCGCAGTAAACTTGAGTCTCCATCCTCGACTCTCTCCCATACCGCTGCTGGCCAGCACAGGTGTGTTTTGCTTGTAGCAGATTTCCTTCCACTCTCTATCTACTGCCCAAGCTAGGAATGGAATGGGTATGCCTCTGCTTGACTCTCCCTCCCATAGTGGAGACTGATAGAGTACTGGAAACTCTGCAGGTGTGACCCTGAAAGGGAAATCCCCGTTTTACAGATGAGGTAATTGAGGGACAGAGAAGTGAAGTGACTTAACCAAGTTCATACAGCAGACAAGTGATGAAGCCAGGATTAGAACCAGCAAGGTCCTTCTTACTTCCAGGCCCAAGCTCTGTCCACTAGATCACATTGCTTCTGTGTTATGCAGCACCTGGTTCAGAAGCGTCTCTACTCATTAGGGCTCGTCAGGTAGCTGCCTCAGATCAGTCAATGTGCCCACATCCAGAGTATGATATCTGTCCATTCAATGCCACCATTTTTACTAAGAAAGGTGGGCAGACCACACTGGTCAGAAGGTTTTTCCCTCTTCTGTTCACACCAAGAAAATCCCAACTCTTGGAAACTCCCTGGACTTCTTTCCCCTTCTTCCCCAGCAAGCTCAACTCTGGGGATTTGTGGATTCTTATCCAGGATAACTTGAGAGAGGAACTCCATCAGGGAAATTAGAGTTTCCCTTGGGCATAAAGAGACCCTCGTTGGCCCTGTCAAATATCTGACAGGGAGATGCATGAGATGTCACCTGCAGAGTAAAGGGATAATGTCATAGCTGCCATTTTGTGGAACTCTGCCAATTTTTCATGATCCTGAAGTGTATATCTAGGTAGAACCCCAAGGCCACTCACTTGCTTTAGAGTCTTTATGCTCCCCTCTTAGGACAGTGTGAAATCTGGGACAGTGTGGGAGTCACAGAATTTGGCATCCAGAGAAGCAGGGGAGAGAGGTTGGCACTGTAAACAGAAATGAATGGAAAAACGTCTGGTACTGGAACCAGAAGGGGGCCAGTTCAGCTGAAAAGTGGACTACTTGGCATAAAATCAGATGACTCATGACCTAAACTGTGGGCTACAGCCTGCCTAGAAGAGCTTCATACCTTCCTGACTAGAAGACTTGTTAGATATACCAAAGGAGCGAAGGAGTTAGTCACAAGGTAGTCTCTTCAAGATGCAGAGGGGCAACTGAGTGGGTCTCTGAGATCTCTGTGGCTGGTGATCTTTAGGAGTAGGGTGGATGGAGAGAATCCCTGACACCGAGACAGGGGTGATATTGTGTGGAGGCCTTTCCCAGCACTAGGATGCTGTCATTCTGCGTGGGGCTTGCCACTAGTGTCAGCGGTGAGCCTGGAAACAGACCAATCCTTATTACTCTGGCTGCAGCTTCAGAGATTTCCTGCTGTTTCTGCAGGGCTCAGAGAGCACCTACCCTGAAGGTGGCAGCAGGACCCTCTGAAACATCAACCAGAAACACTGAGCTAGATTGATATGTCCATGTTCTGCCCACAGTTGCCAGCTGGGACCCATGTCAGGGTGCTAGGATGCTGATATCCTGTAAGCACCCAGAACCTTGGGGTTGGGAACGTATGTGGGGATGAGTAGAGTGCATGGATCAAAAGCAGTGATGAGGTTGTGAAAGCAGTGAAATAGAGACTGATCCCTAGGGACGAAATCCAAAGGAAAAAATTCAGAACCATGAGTCTCTGGTCATCTTGTGTTCATTTTTCTGTGTCCTCCTCAACAATTGTGTATTTATGTACATTTGATAGGTTTTTTTAAATTTTCTCTGATTCCACTTCTTGCAGATCTTTCTGTCTTTACCTCCTGCACTGGTGTAGAAGCTCCCTGTGGGCAAGGAATTTGCTTTGTAGTTTTATTGTACTTCTCAGGTACTTAGAAGAACGCATTGCATTCAGAAGGCACTCAATACATTCCATTTCTAGTACTATTAGTAGTGATATTTATTTAGCGCTTACTCTGTGCCAAACACTCTACTAAGCACCAAGGCAGTTACAAGATAATCAGGTCTGACAGAGTCCCTGTCCCTCATGGAGTTCGCAGTCTAAATAAGAGGGAGAACAGTAAGTGAATCCTCCTTTAATAGATGAAGAAACTGAGTTACAGAAAAGTTAGGTAATTTGCCCAAGGACACAGAGCAGATAAATATCAGACCTGGGATTAGAACCCAGGTCCTCTGGCTTCCTGGCCCATGCTCTTGCCACTAGGCCACACTGTTTCCTGCTGTTTCTGCTGCTGCTGCTGCTGCCATACCCTCACCAAGAGCACAGGCTTGGGAGTCAGAGGATGTGCGTTCTAATCCCGGCTGTGTAACCATGGACAAGCCACTTAACTTCTCTGTGCCTCAGTTACCTCATCTGCAAAATGGGGATTAAGACTGTGAGCCTCATGTGGGACAAACTGATTACCTTGTAAGTGCTTAGAACAGCACTTTCATTCATAATGTTGGTATTTGTTAAGCGCTTACTATTCATTCATTCAATAGTATTTATTGAGCGCTTACTATGTTCAGAGCACTGTACTAAGTGCTTGGGATGAACAAGTCGGCAACAGATAGAGACAGTCCCTGCCATTTGACGGGCTTACAGTCTAATCGGGGAGATGGACAGACAAGAACAATGGCAATAAATAGAGTCAAGGGGAAGAACATCTCGTAAAAACAATGGCAACTAAATAGAATCAAGGCGATGTACAATTCATTAACAAAATAAATAGGGTAACGAAAATATATACAGTTGAGCGGAGGAGTACAGTGCTGTGGGGATGGGAAGGGAGAGGTGGAGGAGCAGAGGGTAAAGGGGAAAAAGAGGGTTTAGCTGCGGAGAGGTAAAGGGGGGATGGCAGAGGGAGTAGAGGGAGAAGAGGAGCTCAGTCTGGGAATGTCTCTTGGAGGAGGTGAGTTTTAAGTAGGGTTTTGAAGAGGGAAAGAGAATCAGTTTGGCGGAGGTGAGGAGGGAGGGCGTTCCAGGACCGCAGGAGGACGTGACCCAGGGGTTGACGGCGGGATAGGCGAGACCGAGGGACGGTGAGGAGGTGGGCGGCAGAGGAGTGGAGCGTGCGCGGTGGGTGGTAGAAAGAGAGAAGGGAGGAGAGGTAGGAAGGGGCAAGGTGATGGAGAGCCTTGAAGCCTAGAGTGAGGAGTTTTTGTCTGGAGCGGAGGTTGATAGGCAACCACTGGAGTTGTTTAAGAAGGGGAGTGACATGCCCAGACCGTTTCTGCAGGAAGATGAGCCGGGCAGCGGAGTGAAGAATAGACTGGAGCGGGGCGAGAGAGGAGGAGGGAGGTCAGAGAGAAGGCTGACACAGTAGTCTAGCCGGGATATAACGAGAGCCTGTAACAGTAAGGTAGCCGTTTGGGTGGAGAGGAAAGGGCGGATCTTGGCGATATTGTAGAGGTGAAACCGGCAGGTCTTGGTAACGGATAGGATGTGTGGGGTGAATGAGAGAGATGAGTCAAGGATGACAGCGAGATTGCGGGCCCAAGAGACGGGAAGGATGGTCGTGCCATCCACGGTGATAGAGAAGTCTGGGAGAGGACCGGGTTTGGGAGGGAAGATGAGGAGCTCAGTCTTGCTCATGTTGAGTTTTAGGTGGCGGGCCGACATCCAGGTGGAGACATCCTGGAGGCAGGAGGAGATGCGAGCCTGAAGGGAGCGGGAGAGGACAGGGGCGGAGATGTAGATCTGCGTGTCATCTGCGTAGAGATGGTAGTCAAAGCCGTGAGAGCGAATGAGTTCACCGAGGGAGTGAGTGTAAATGGAGAACAGAAGAGTGCCAAGAACTGACCCTTGAGGAACTCCAACAGTTAAAGGATGGGAGGGGGAGGAGGCGCCAGCGAAGGAGACCGAGAATGACCTGCCAGAGAGGTAAGAGGAGAACCAGGAGAGGACAGAGTCCGTGAAGCCAAGGTGAGATAAGGTATGGAGGAGGAGGGGATGGTCGACAGTGTCAAAGGCAGCAGAGAGGTCAAGGAGGATTAGAATGGAGTAGGAGCCATTGGATTTGGCAAGAAGGAGGTCATGGGTGACCTTAGAGAGAGCAGTCTCGGTAGAGTGGAGGGGACAGAAGCCAGATTGGAGGGGATCTAGGAGAGAATGGGAGTTAAGGAATTCCAAGCATCGATGGTAGACGACTCGTTCTAGGATTTTGGAAAGGAAGGGTAGTAGGGAGATAGGGCGATAACTGGAGGGGGAAGTGGGGTCAAGAGCAGGTTTTTTTAGGATGGGGGAGACGTGGGCATGTTTGAAGGCAGAGGGGAAGGAGCCCTTGGAGATTGAGTGGTTAAAAATAGAAGTTAAGGAAGGGAGGAGGGCAGGGGCGATGGTTTTAAGAAGGTGAGAGGGAATGGGGTCCGAGGCGCAGGTGGAGGGGGTTGCACTTGCGAGGAGGGAGGAGATCTCCTCTGAGGATACTGCAGGGAAGGATGGGAAAGTAGGGGAGGGGGTTGGTGGGGGGGAGGGGAGAGGCGGAGGGGTGACTTTGGAGAGCTCAGACCTGATTGTGTTGATTTTCGTGAGGAAATAGGTGGCCAGATCATTGGGGGTGAGAGATGGGGGAGGGGGAGGAACAGGGGGCCTAAGGAGAGAGTTAAAGGTCCGGAACAATCGGCGGGGGTGACGGGCATGGGTGTCGATGAGGGAGGAGAAGAAGCTTTGGCCTGGCGGAGGAGAGGGCAGAATTAAGGCAGGAAAGGATAAATTTGAAGTGTGTGAGGTTGCTTGGTGCTTGGACTTTCTCCAGCAGCGCTCAGCAGCTCGAGCATAGGAGCGTAGGAGGCGGACGGAGGAGGTGATCCAGGGCTGTGGGTTAGTGGAGCGAAAGCGGCGGAGGGAAAGGGGGGCGAGAGAGTCGAGATGAGTAGAGAGGGTGGAGTTGAGAGCGGAGACCTGATCATCGAGAGTGGGAAGAGAGGACAGGGCGGCAAGGTGAGGAGAGATGCTATTGGAAAGATGGATGGGATCGAGAGAGTGGAGGTCTCTGTGGGGCAGTAGCGAAGATTTGCAGGGGGAGGGAGTGTGAGAGATGAGGCAGGTGAGAAGGTTATGGTCAGAGAGAGGGATTTCAGAGTTGGTGAGGGAGCAGATAGTGCAGCAGTAGGAGATGACGAGATCGAGAGTGTGACCGAGTCGGTGAGTGGGCGCAGTATGGTGGAGGAGGAGGTCGGCAGAGTCAAGGAGGGATAGCAGGCGGGCGGCAGAGGAGTCGTCGGGTACATCCATATGGATGTTGAAGTCTCCAAGGATCAGAGTGGGCAGAGAGAAGGAGAGAAGGAAGGTGAGAAAGGGGTCAAGGTGGTTGAAGAAGTCGGAGGTGGGACCGGGATGGCGGTAGATGACAGCGACAAGTAACTGGAGGGGGTGGTAGAGGCGATTGATACATAGTAAGTGCTTAACAAATACCATCATTATCATCATTATTATTATTACCACCAGAGCACCACCACCAAAACCAAACTCCGTAGGTGTGAGGGCTTCTTTCTGTTGAGGAAATCTTTATATGAGGGACTCCTCCTCAGGGCTGACTGTTAACTCTTCAGGATACCAAGATCATTTTGTCACTTGTGCCCCAGCTCTTTTCATTCTGCTCTTGTTGTCCCCAAAGATCTTTGGGGCCCCGAGAGCACTAACATGAGCTGTGTTTTGTCCCCTCCTAGAAAGGTTACCCAGGTTTTGTGTATTTGCCTGAATTGTACCAGCCAGCCCCCACAGCAAACTCAACATGATAATCTTTATTTTTCCCCCGTTCCGGAGCACCAGCAATGGAGACCCCTGGGACCTGACAGCCTTGAATAATTGATATCCCTGCGGCCTGGAGGAGAGTTTAGGCTTTGCGGTTCAGCTGGATGCTTTACTCTTGTTGACCTTAACCTTCAGAGGCATTTGGGTGTGACGGAGCGATCAATAAAACTACTCTCAGCTGGTCTGTGAAGATGGCAGGCTGGCAGACAGGGATGGGCTATTGGATGGGTCCAAGGAGGATGCATGGAAGGCAAGGGAAAATAATGCAGTAGAAGAGGGTTAGAGGGAGTGAAGGAACCAGCGTAGCTTAGGAAAGAGCACAGGCCTGGGAGTCAGAGGACCTGGGTTCTAATCCTGGCTCTGCCAATTGCTTGCTATGTGACTTTGGGCAAGTCACTTCACTTATCTGTGCCTCAGTCCCCCATTCTCCCTCCTATTTAAACTGTGATCCCTAGGAGATACAGGGGCTGTGTCCAACCTAATTAACTTGGACCTACCGTTGCTCTTAGAACAGGATTCGACTTATAGTAAGCGCTTAAAAACTATAAAAGAAAGGGAAAGAGAGAGAGACCTTGATCCTCCATCCACATCCACACATACATACACACAGAGACACCCACATGCTGAAAGAGAGAGATAGAGGTGAGGAAGGCAGAGATGCATAGTGGAAAACAGAAAACACACAGAGGATGTTGGTTAGTGAAAGTGAGAGAAGAGGAAATGGGAAATCCTGCGATGGAAGGAAAAGAAAATGGAGGGTAAACCATCAAGCTGAAGTGAACAGGGAGAGAAGACTGAAAAGAGAAAAAGAAGTCAAATGAAAGAGCATAGAAATCGGGCAGCAGAGAGGTGAGGAAGAGAAAGGGCAAAACAAAAGGAAGCCGGAAAGAACTGCAGAAATGATTTACCTCTCATTCTGTCCAGAACAGAAATTATCAGATCAATAGGTAAGAAAAGATCATTTAAGCTACAAAAACAGGTTTTAATGTTGTTTTTTCCATCTTCAAGGCAGTGCTCTGCTTTTGTACCACTCTTCTCAAGGAACGACACGCCTGTCAGTGGTGGGGAAAAAAAGAAAAGTAGAAACCTCATTGGTGGGAAAGGAGACTTTTGCTGAGAGCTGGGGGAAGGAGGAGGGTGGAGAGAGACCCTTTCTTACATTTCTCGTGTAGGGCTGCTAATGAGAGTCCAACTCTGGGCCAAGTAGGTTGGATAAATGTATCCCGGAGGAGAGGAAAAGACATTACCTTTCTCCCAATTGCTATGTCTTCTAAAAGGGAAGGTCATTTGCATCAGTGACTAAAAGTCCGTCTCCTCCCAACACTGGCCTCCAAAGTACCAGCAATCCCATACTGGGTCAATTTAATGAGCCCTCCAGGTTTTTTTTTATGATATTTGTTAAGTGCTTACTATATATTGTTCTAAATGCTGGGATTAGATACAAGTGAATTAAATTGGACACTGTCCCTGTCCCACATGGGGCTCACAGTCTAAGTAGGAGGGTGAACAAGAGAACTGAGACATTGAGAAATTAAGTGGCTTACCCAAGGCCCTACAGCAAGGATTTGCCAGAGCTGAAATTAGAATCTAGATCATCTGACTCCCAGGCCTGTGTTCTTTCCATAATCTCTGGAGGAGAACTCCTGCCTTCTGTCAAAATCCACCCCCTCCACCCGTACATCTGACCCCATTCCTTCGCACCTTATGAAAACTTGCCCCCTCCCTTCCTCCCTCCCTGACTGCTATCTTCAAATGTTTGCTCTCTAGTTGGCTTCTTCCCCACTGCTTTCAAACAAGCCAATATCTCCCCTATTCCAAAAAATCCTTCCTTTGACCCCATCCAGTTATTACCCCATCTCCCTCCTACCATTCGTCTCCAAACTCCTTGAACATTCATTCATTCATTCAATAATATTTATTGAGCGCTTACTATGTGCAGAGCACTGTACTAAGCACTTGGAAGGTACAATTCAGCAACAGATAGAGACAATCCCTGCCCAATGATGGGCTTACAGTCTAATCGGGGGAGACAGACAGATAAAAATAAGACAACATAATCACGATAAATAGAATCAAGGGGATGTACACCTCATTAACAAAATAAATAGGGTAATAATATATACAAATGAGCACAGTACTAAAGGGAGGGGAAGGGGGGAGGAGCAGAGGGAAAGGGGGCTTAGCTGAGGGGAGGTGAAGGGGGGAAGGAGGAGGGAGCAGAGGATGGAGGGGGAGCAGAGAGGGAGCAGAGGGAGCAGAGTGAAAAGGGGAAGCTCAGTCTGGGAAGGTGTCTTGGAGGAGGTGAGCTCTCAGTAGGGCTTTGAAGAGGGGAAGAGAGTTAGTTTGGCGGAGGTGAAGAGGGAGGGCATTTCAGGACAGCGGGAGGATGTGAGCCAGGGGTTGACGGTGGGGTAGGTGAGAACGGGGGACGGTGAGGAGGTGGGCGGCAGAGGAGCGGAGCCTACCGGGTGGGCAGTAGAAAGAGAGAAGGGAGGAGAGGTAGGAGGGGCCAAGGTGATGGAGAACCCTGAAGCCTAGAGTGAGAAGTTTTTGTTTCGTGTGGAGTTTGATAGGCAACCACTGGAGGTTTTTAAGAAGGGGAGTGACATGCCCAGAGCGTTTCTGCAGGAAGATGATCTGGGCAGTGGAATAAAGAATAGACTGGAGTGGGAGAGACAGGAGGAAGGGAGATCAGAGAGAAGGCTGACACAGTAATCCAGCCGGGATATTCTATACCCGCTGTCTCAAGTTCCTCTCCCAGTTCTCACCTTGACCCCCTCCTATCTGGCTTCTGTCCCCTTTACTCCACATAAATCAACCTCTCAAGGGTCACCAGTGATATCCTTCTTGCCAAATCCGAAGTCCTCTACTCCATCCCACTCCTCTTCGACTGCTCAGTTGCCTTCAACATGGTTGACCACCCCTTTCTCCTGGAAACATCATCCAACTTCAGCTCCACTGACACTGTCCTTTCTTGGTTCTCCTGCCTCTGGCCTGGAACTCCCTCCCTCCTTATATATGAGAAACAATTACTCTCTCCAACTTCAAGGCACATCTCCAAAGGCCTTCATTGACAAAGCCTTCCTTTCTTCTTCCACTCTCTTCTGCGTCCTCCTGACTTGCTCCCTTTTTTCATCCCCCCTCCTAGCCCCCCAACATTTATGTACATATTTATAATTAATTCATTCATTTATTAATGTATTTATTCATATTAATATCTGTCAACCCCTCTAGACTGCAAGCTCGTTGTGGGCAGGGAATGTGTCTGTTTATTGTTATAATGTACTCTCCTAAGTGCTTAGTATAGTGCTTTGCACTCCTTAAGTGCTTAATAAATAACGATTGGATGGATGGATGGATGGATGGATGGATGGATGGATGGATGGATGGATGGATGAATGAATGAATGAATGAATGAATGAATGAATGAATGAATGAATGAATGAATGAATGAATGAGGCCAAAATGTTTCTGACAGAGCTCGGGACTTAATCTTAAACAACGCTCCAAAGGTCAGGTGGAGAAACAGTACGAGGTTACCTTCCTAGACATTACCCTCCGCCCTTCCTCCCTTCCCCCCACAATGCATATAGCCCATGAAAGATCCTTCACTTTTCTCTCTAATTTGGTTTTATGATATTCATTAAGCATTTGTAATGAGCCAAATACTGTATGAAGTAGTGGAGTAGATTCAATCAGTCAATCAATCCAACACTGGGATTTATTGAGCCCTTCAGCCTGCAGAGCACTGTACTAGGGAGAGTGCTGTACAACAGAGTTGGTAGATACATTTCCTGCCCACAAGGAACCTACACTCATCAGGGGGAGACAGGCTTTAAAATAAGTTATGGATAAGGACATAAATGCTGTGAAGCTGATGGTGGGCTGAGTATCAAGTGCTTAAGGGGTTCTGTCTTTGTACAGATCCAGGTACAAAGACAATGCAAAACAGAGAGGGAATAGGGGAAATGAAGCAGAAGTGGCATGATCTAGCAGATAGACCACAGGTCTGGGACCCAGAGGACCTGGTTCTCATCCTTCCTATGCCACTTTCCTGCTATGTGATCTTGGGCAAGTCATTTAACTTTTCTGTGGCTCAGTTTCCTCATCAGTAAAATGAGATTCAATACCTGTTCTCCCTCCTACTTGACTGTGAGTCCCATGGGGGACAGGGATGATGCCCCAATGTTTAGAACAGCATCTGACACATATTTAGTATTTAACAAATACCATTTTTTAAAAAATGAGTTCTTACCTGGGAAAGACCTCTTGGAGCAAATGTGATTTAATACAATCAAGCTGGACACAGCCGCTGTCCAACATGAGGCCTGCAGTCTAAGGCAGAGGGAGAACAGATATTTAATCTTGATTTTATAGATGAGGAAACTGAGACATATAAAAGTTCAGTCACTTGCCCAAGGTCATAAAGCAGGCAATTGGTGGATCTGGGATTAGAACCCAGATCTCCTGAATCTCAGGCTTGTACTGGTTCTACTAGACCATGCCACTAGTGACCATAATTCACTGTGGTTCTTTTGACTATGTGTCTATTCTTCTGAAGCCTCTAAATCTCCTAGACATAATAGCCCAGTATGGACCCATCATCCATAAATGTTTCCAAGAGTGACTTTCTTGAGCATGTTTATAATCTAGGCTGTACCTTATATTCCTGTGGTAACCAGGTCCATAAGCTTAGTACTCAGGGGTGGAGAAGTCTTCACTTTTTCTCTTTGGAATTTACCACCTCCAACTTTCAAAAGGTTATCCTCGTGCTGACGGGGTAGGATTTGAGGAACAATAATTGTGTGTTAGTAGTAATAGTATTTATGATGCACTTACATTTTGCAGAGCACTGTACTAAGCACTGAGAGAGAATACACAGGGGGGAATTAGACCCAGTCCCTGCCCTGTGGAGAACTTGCAATTTAAGAGGACACTGGTTAAGAGAGCTGATTCCTCCCTCCAGCAAGGCTGGTCCTTCCATGCCCCCTGTGGTTTTGCAGTCTTGGATTCCATCGTCATTCACTTCAGTCTTTCCACTCTGAAAAGTCCTAATCTCTTTGGTCTCTCCTAACACAGAAGCTGCCCAATCTCCCTCACTTGAATTTCCAAGATATCACTGACTGGGAAACTCGCTCAAGCATGCGCTTAGCTTAGCGGTTCCAAATGTGCCCAGAAATTGGCAAACTTTTCACCAAAGCCACTTCTACAGCCTGAGAAGACAGCAGGAATCCAGATTGCCATTCTGAAAGGTCCTCTAAGGGTCACTGGATCCATGCCCCTGCCTCCTGTCCCAGATTGTTCCAGGCAGATGGGATTCTATCCTTTTCATAAATATTTCCATGATCATGGCTCATTAAACATGGCCTCTCCAACTGGCTGGAACGCCCCAAGTATTGAAGTAACAGGCTGAAAGCTAGAGTCCTGTGGGCTCCTTGCCAGGTAATACCGGGGTTATTCCACTTTAGCAGGTGTCTTTACTTTCGTATACCTATAAATCACTTGTAGTAATCGAAAAAGACTTTTTGAACTGGGCTTTTTAAGCAGCTGAGTCCAAGTCACCCATTCACCCCTTTCCCTTTCTTGGTCACGGGACAGTTTTCATCATTTTTGGGTTGTCTCTTTCTACATTTGTGACATCAGTTTCATTTACTACTCACTAGATGACTGATTGGATGGATTATTTACTACTCATTGGATGAGTAGATTATTTACTCTTCACCTGATAGATTATTTGCCAATCAGTCAGCAAATGGTTCCTATGCTTCCTGAGTACCTGTTTATTCCAGGTAAATACAAAAGGCTCACTAAACAGTAACTGGCATGCACTTGAGGAGTAAATGTCGTATATGGATATTCCAGGCTAATCAGAAATACAGCGGGAATGTGCAGTCTACTTACCAGAGGGACAGTAAGATGAACAAAGAAGCCAGGCCTGACTGCAGAGTATTTGATCTTCTGTTGGAACAGAAGAAGGTGTCTTGTCTGTTGTGTGGCTTTGGACAAGTCACTTAACTTCTCTGTGCCTCGGTCATCTCATCTGTAAAATGGGGATTAAGACTGTGAGCCCATGCGGGACCAGGACTGTATCCAACCTGATTTGCTTGTATCCGCCCCAGCGATTAGTACAGGGCCTGGCACATAGTAAGTGCTTAGCAAATACATAATTTTTATTGTTTTGATTCCTAACGTCACCTGTAAGAAAGAATGCCACATTCCTTTTTCCTGCCATGCTTTGATATCAACAGTTGAAAAGTCCAATCCTAAGGGTATCTGGGAAAACTTCCCATCCCCCTGGCCACATTTACATTGTCCTTGTTCACCGAGCTCCCAGTTCAATCCAGAATTAGGAAGCTTCTCAGCCACTTCACCAATCAGTCAACCAATCAGTCATATTCATTCATTCAATAGTATTTATTAAGTGCTTACTATGTGCAGAGCACTGTATTAAGCGCTTGGAATGTACAAGTCGGCAACAGATAGAGACAGTCCCTGCCCTTTGACGGGCTTACAGTCTAATCGGGGGAGACAGACAGACAAGAACAATGGCAATAAATAGAGTCAAGGGGAAGAACATCTCATAAAAACAATGGCAAATAAATAGAATCAGGGTGATGTACATCTCATTAAACAAAATAAACAAAATAAATAGGGTGATAAAAATATATACAGTCGAGTGGACAAGTACAGTGCTGAGGGGGTGGGATGGGAGACAGGAAGGAGGAGAGGGAAAGGGGGGAGAAGAGGGTTTAGCTGCAGAGAGGTGAAGGGGGGATAGAGGGAGCAGAGGGAAAAAGGGGGAGCCCAGTCTGGGAAGGCCTCTTGGAGGAGGTGAGTTTTAAGTAGGGATTTGAAGAGGGAAGAGAATTAGATTGTCTGAGGTGAGGAGGGAGGGCATTCCAGGACCATGGGAGGACGTGGCCCAGGGGTCGACGGCGGGATAGGCGAGACCGAGGTATGGGTGTCAGAGGACCGGAGCATGCAGCGTGGACAGTAGAAAGAGAAAAGGGAGGAGAGGTAGGAAGGGGCGAGGTGATGGAGAGCCTTGAAGCCTAGAGTGAGGAGTTTGTGTTTGGAGTGGTTGATAGGCAACCACTGGAGGTGTTTAAGAAGGGGAGTGACATGCCCAGATCGTTTCTGCAGGAAGATGAGCCCAGGCAGTGGAGTGAAGAATAGACTGGAGCGGGGTGAGAGAGGAGGAAGGGAGATCAGAGAGAAGGCTGACACAGTAGTCTAGCCGGGATATAACAAGAGCCCGTAGCAGTAAGGTAGCCATTTGGGTGGAGAGGAAAGGGCGGATCTTGGTGATATTGTAAAGGTGAGACCGGCAGGTCTTGGTAATGGATCGGTTGTGTGGAGTGAACGAGAGAGACGAGTCAAAGATGACACCGAGGTTGCGGGCCCGCGAGACAGGAAGGATGGTCGTACCATCCATGGTGATAGGGAAGTCTGGGAGAGGACTGGGCTTGGGAGGGAAGATGAGGAGCTCAGTCTTGCTCATGTTGGGTTTTAGGTGGCGGGCCGACATCCAGGTGGAGATATCCTGGAGGAAGGAAGAGATGCGAGCCTGAAGGGAGGGGGAGAGGACAGGGGCAGAGATGTAGATCTGCGTGTCATCTACATAGAGATTGTAGTCAAAGCCGTGAGAGTGAATGAGTTCACCGAGGGAGTGAGTGTAAATGGAGAACAGAAGAGGGCCAAGAACTGACCCTTGAGGAACTCCAACAGTTAAAGGATGGGAGGGGGGGGAGGCGCCTGAGAAGGAGACCGAAAATGACCGGACAGAGAGATAAGAGGAGAACCAGGAGAGGACAGAGCCCATGAAGCCAAGGTGAGATAAGGTGTGGAGGAAGAGGGGATGGTCAACAGTGTCAAAGGCAGCTGAGAGTTCAAGGAGGATTATAATGGAGTAGGAACCATTGGATTTGGCAAGAAGGAGGTCATGGGTGACCTTAGAGAGAGCAGTCTCGGTAGAGTGGAGGGGACGGAAGCCAGATTGGAGGGGCTCCAGGAGAGAATGGGAGTTAAGGAATTCTAAGCAGCGAGTGTAGATGACTTGTGCTAGGATTTTGGAAAGGAAGGGTAGTAGGGCAATAGGGCGATAACTGGAAGGGCAAGTGGGGTCAAGAGCGGGTTTTTTTAGGATGGGGGAGACGTGGGCATGTTTGAAGGCAGAGGGGAAGGAGCCATTGGAGATTGAAGTTAAGGAAGGGAGGAGGGCAGGGGCGATGGTTTTTATAAGGTGAGCGGGAATGGGGTCCGAGGTGCAGGTCGGTGGTGGGGGGCACTTGCGAGGAGGGAGGAGATCTCCTCTGAGGATACTGCAGGGAAGGATGGGAAAGTAGGGGAGAGGGTTTATTTATTGAACACTGACTGTGGGCAGAGCATAGTACTAAGCACCTGGGAAAGTACAACAGGCCAGAGTTGATACCATCTGGACTGTAAGCTCCCTCTAGACTGTAAGTTCATTACAGGCAGGGAATATGTCTGTTTATTGTTATATTGTACTCTCCCAAGTTCTTAGTACAGTGCTCTGCACACAGTAAGCACTCGATAAGTATGATTGAATGAACAAATGAACATTTTCCCTTCCCACAAGCAGCTTACAGTCTTGAGGTCCTTCCCACAAGGAGCTTACAGACCAGAAGACCACCACTGTCCCAGCTAACTTTGTCCTTCTGCCTTGGCCACTTTCTTGCACCCTATCGTAAGCTGCCTCTGACTTTGGGGCTCTCCACTTTTGTCACTTTTGGTCTTAACAGCCTTGGAGATCCCTTAAATGGCCACAAAGGCCTTGTCACCAATTCCTCCTCTCTGAGTAGTGCATAACGGGCCTCACTGAGAGGCTGCCCCACAGTGCCCATGAAGGAATGCATCTGGGTGCTTTGCTCCTGGGCAGACACTAGCTCCCTGCAGCAATGGCTTAGAGCGGGGCAACCACTGAAGAAACGATCCAACAGCTAGGTGAAGCTCCCTCCCAAGGACCTTTGAAGCAGAGTGGCCTAGTGGATAGAGCACAGGCCTGGGAGTCAGAAGTATCTGGGTTCTAATTCTGGCTCTGTCATTAGCCTGTGGTGTGACCTTGGTCAAGTCACTGCACTTCTTGGTGTCTCAGTTACCTCATCTATAAAATGGGGATTAAGATGTTAAGCCCCACCTGGGACAGGGACTGGGTCCCACCCAATTTGCTTGAATGTACCCCAGGGCTTAGCATACCTGGCACATAGGAAGCACTTAAAAATACCACTATCATTATTTTTATTATGATTATCTACCCCACTGCTTAGAACAGTGTAAGCACAGAAGTAAGCTCTAAACAAATACCATAAAAAAAAACAACCTGACCCGGGCCACAAAACCTCCCCTCCCCTGGCCCACCGGAGCAAAGCCGGTACCACTTTGGAGAGCTGAGCAGTACAGATGGGGGTAGATGTCTGACTGATTTGGCCACTGAAATGGGGAGGGGCCTGGGGCAGGAAGATGGAATTCCAAGAGCCATTTCCTGGGACGCCCTGCTGCAGCTTCAGAGAATCAGGGGCAGCCCAGGAGATGTGAGCCAGTGTGCCAGTGATGAGTCAGTGTGATGACTTCTCTCTGGAGGGAGTCTTTCTCGTGGAGAAGTGAAGGGCCCAGATCTCTGAGGGCCTCATCGTCTTGTTGCTATTACACTTGAAGGGAGAAGGGTTGAGATGGGAGTTGTTCTTGGAGTGGGATGTAGGGGCTCTCCAGTCTTCAGACAAAGAGGAAGGATTTGGTCAGGACCTCCTGGAGTTTTGCGTGAAGTGCTCAGTGATTTGCTCATTCCCCATCTCCCCAGCAAGCTCAATCTATCATCTGGCAGAAACTGGGACCAAACTCTCCCTCATCTAAATCCAAGTGTCTCTCCACCAGAGAAGTGCTCTTAACAGGCACTAACGCACATTCCTTTGGGGCTAATTACCTTTTAAAGAACTCTGAGTGGCCTTTAGTTACATATCCACCATGTGATCGGCTGGGACTTGAATGTTGTTGTTGTACTGAGGGTTTTGTGGTGTGAACGGTCTTGTGTTTCAAAGCTCAGACTGGGAGGCCCCGCCTCTGTTGATGAGGGAGCAGGGGAGGAAGATAAAAGGAAGAGGAAAAACAAGGACATGGGTGGGTGATTGATCCAAAAGAGTGAGGGGGCGAGAGGCATAATTCTTTCTACTCTGATAGTGACGTCTGGAGGTGGATGGTGACTTCTCCCAGTCCTGGATTTGATTTGGACTGCAAACAAATCCCTGGTCTAATATACTGCCAGATCGTGATGATCATCAATCATCATCATCAACATCATCATCATCATCAGTGGTATTTGCACCCGAGTGGTATTTGAGTGCTTTCTGTGTGCGGAGCATTGTACTATGTGCTTGGGAGAGTACAATCCAGCAGAGTTGGTAGATCCACTCCCTTCCCATAATGAATTTACAATCTAGAGGGGAGACAAACTAAATATACATACGTAATTTATGTGTAGTATTTGAAGCTATAAGGCTGTGTTCAAGAGCCACCTTTTTCTCTCAATGAGTGAGATATTTATTATTAGCATTATTATGGTATTTGTTAAGTGCTTACTATGTGTTAAATGTAGTTCTAAGTACTGGAGTAAATGCAAATTATTCAGGTTGGACAGTCCCTCTTCCACTTGTCTCATAGCCTAAGTAGGTATTGAATCCCCATTTTGCAGGTGAGGAAACTGTGGCCCAGAGGTAATGAAGTGACTTGTTCAAGGTCACACCCACACAGCAGCCAAGAGGAGCAGCCATATTAGAACCTAGGTCCTTATGACTCCCAGGTCAGTGCTTTTGCCACTAAACCACACCACTTTTCCAGCATCTGCTACAAATCCACTGTTTGTAACAATGAATCAATCAACTGATCATATTTATTGTGCACTTATTGTATGGAGAGCCCTGTATTATGCATTTGGGAGAATACAACACAGAAAGATAGCAGACACATTCCCTGCCCAGCACGAGCTTGCAGTCTAGTAGGGTGAGCAGTCTAGAGGGGGAGATACTGAAAGTGACTCTAAAGCACACTGTTTCTAGATTGTAAGCTTCTTGAGAACAGCTTTGCTAGCCTCTCTTAGCTCCTTCCCGAGGTCCTGGTCTTGCAATGCATTTTCCATCCACTGGGGAAGGAAAGAAACAGCCACAGGGCTCCTGGTCCCCACAAAGCACAGAACATTGGGCAGGCTGGGGTGGCTGCTGTAATCAAAACGGTCCCCGAGTTTGTGGCTCTGACTCTGGCCTGATCCTCCGCTCTGCTAGCCATAGTCCCCTACAACTCTCTTCTTTTCATTGGCTGGATTTATCCATGTCCTTTTTGCTATTTCTGCATGCGTACTGTTTCATGTCTCTTGGGCTGCAGATGCCCCACAGTCCCTTGGGTTTTTCCGTGAGCCCTGCGCTAGAGGATCCTGGCTGAAAGTCCATTGTCCAAATCATCACTGTAATTCCATCCTCCCTGGGGAGCGAGCACGTTCCAGGCTAAGCCCTTCTTTCCTCTTCTCCCACTTCCTTCTGTATCACCCTGACTTGCTCCTTCTATTTACCTCCCCTCCCTTCCCCATAGTACTTATGTACGTATCTGTAATTTACTTACTTATTTTAACGTCTGAGTCCCACTCTAGACTGTAAGCTTGTTGTGGGCAGGGAATGTGTCCGTTTATTGTTATATTGTACTCTCCTAAGTGCTTAGTACAGTGCTCTGCACACAGTAAGGATTCAATAAATATGACTGAATGAATGAATGATTGAATTAATTTCTCACTGCTGTTACCCAAACAGCAGTAGCAGCAGCAGCAGCAGGGAAAGAGCGAGTGCACCAGGGAGAGTACTCGGCGTGTGGCGAGGACACGGTCACTAATCTTTTCTGACATTTACTTTTACTCCCGAGCAGAAAGCGAGGGTGCGGCCCCAGCTCACCTGAAAGCTGAGGATAAATGTCAGTCTCCCTCCACTGGAGGCTCCTTATGCACACATGCATATGGGGAATGACATAGATTCAGCATTTCACTCACTTAGGCTAGAGGTCTCTTTTAGTCATGGGATGCCTGATTGCTCTCTGCCATTCACTCCATTTGCCAGCCAATTCCAGGAGCTTAGGCAAGGGGAGGATAATATACCCAATTTTTTAATGGAAAAAAGTAAACTAAACCATTCTCCCATCATCTGGCCTCACACACGCTGCTTTTTCTCGCACCACATGGCTCCTTCAGTAAATTCTCCCATGAGCAGCTGCTTTGCCTACTGGGACAACAAAGAGTTGATTTAGTGGATGTGAGCACAGCTCTGCTTAAGCCCAAGAAGAGAGCATTCTCAGATTACCCAGAGTTCCTTGCACGGGGCTCTGTTTGAGGCCTATGAGACAGGCAGCCACTGGGATTTGAACCCATAACCCCAGGCTCCCAGAGCAGTGGTACCCTCAGTCAATCAGTGGTATTTATTGAGTGCTTACTGTGTGCAGTGCTCTGTACTAAGAGCTTGGAGGAGTACAATGCAATAGAGCTGGTAGACCCAGTCCCTGCCTATGAGGAGCAGGAGGGGAGAAAGACATTAAAGTAAATGACAACTAGGGGAAGCAGTAGAGTATAAGGATATGGACATATGCGCTGTGGGGTTGGGACAAGTGAGGGCTTAGTCGGAGAAGGTCCCTTGGAAGAGATATGATTTTGGAAGGGCACTGCAGTTGAGGAGAGTGGTGGTCAGTGGAATATGAAGAGGAGAAGGGAAGATGGTGGCAAGACAGATGAGACCAACGTACAGCGAATAGACTGGCGTTAGAGAAGTGAAGTGTGTGGGTTGGGTTGAGTTGTAGTAGTAGAAAGTTGAGGAAAGGTATGAAAGAGCTAGCTAATTGAGTGCCTTAAAGCAGATGGCAAGGAGTTTCTGTTTGAAGTGGAGCTGGTTGGGCAACCATTAGAGGTCTTCGAGGAGGGGGAAAAGGTGAACCTAAATATTTTTAGAAAAAATTATCCGGGCAGCAGAGTGAAGTAAAGTTTAGAGTGGGGAGAGACAGGAGGAAGGGAGATCAGAAAGGAGATTGATACAGTAGTCAAGATGGGATAGGATCAGTGCTTGGATCAGCATGGTAGCAGTTAGGGAGGAGAGGAAGGGTCTAAAGATATTGAGAAGGTAGAATGACAGGATTAAGTGACAGACTGAATATGTGGATTGAATGATAAAGGAGAGTCGAGGATAATTACCAAAGTTATGGGTAGTGAGAGGCAAGGAGGAGGGTGGTGGTGTCTACGGTGATGGGGAAGTGTGGGGAAGAACAAGGTTGGTGGGGGAAAACAAGGAATTTTGTCTAATACATGTTAAATTTGAGGTGACGGCAGTTGGAAATGTGAGATTGAAGAGAAGAGAGGTCAGAGTTAGAAACTGTAGATTTGGGATTCATCCACTTAGAAATAGTAGGTGAAGTTGAGGGAGTTAATGAATTCTCCGGGGGAGTTGGTACAGGATACATGCTTGCCAAAGCCATTTAAGAACTGGGCTTGCTTGCCCTGTTTTTCAGATAAAGCCAAAGAAATTCAGAAGCATTGCAAGCATCAAAGAGAGGTCTGGGATAGCGAGCAGCACCAAAGAAAGAAATTTCCTTTCTTAAGCTTTTGCTGTGCAAAGAACTCAGGTCCTAATAAGACTGGAACCAAGGACCTATGTGTCCCAGAGCACTACAGCAGCTGATTGTGTTGCTTCAAAGGAGAACAAATCTCCATTATCATGGAGCCATTAATAGTCCAGCACAATTACTTTTTATGTTGCCTCTTATGTGTGGAGCAGCCCAAAACAATTTGTGAAGAGAATCAATCATAAGCTACAGAGAAAAGCTAGGTTTCCAAGTGAAATCCATAAATTAGAGGTGTCCTCAGCAGGAGACGATGAAGTGGTTGCAGAGAGGAGAGATTCCCTCCTGACTGATTTTCTAGGGCCACCAAAGGAGTAAGGTCATTGGAAGGGTTGGGAAGCCCCTTTTCAATGTGCAGATGGGCCCTGGAAATTGTCACAATTTACAGGTTTCATCGTGAGCACTGGCCCATTAGGGTAGAAATCATAATGGGATCTTGAAGGGGCCCAAATCTAATCAAAACTGTTGAGCACGAGGCCTTTCACATTTAGTTGGAAGTCTAAAATGCCGGGAGAACAGTCCGGCAAGTAAAATCAGTGTGGCCTAATGGAAAGAGCAAAGAACTGGCAGCCGGGAGTTTTGGTTTTGAATACCAGCTCCACCACTTGCCTTCTGTGTGACCTTGGACAAGTTTCTTGATTTCTCTGTGACTTGGTCTCCTCATAGGTAAAAATCAATCAATCAATCAATGATATTTATTTAGTGTTTATGATGTGAGAGGACTGTACTAAGCAGTTGGGAGATACATGCCTTGTCCCTCAACCTTACCGTCTAAGTAAGATAAAATGAGAATTTAATCCCTGCTCTCCCGCCCCCTTAGACTGTGTGCCCCATGTGGGCTAGGGACACTGTCTGATCTGATTGTATTGTATCTACCACAGTGCTTGGCACATGTAAGTGCTCGAGAAATACCCACCGTTATAGTTATTATAATTAGGCGGCAAATACTTGTGGTTGATTGGCAGGAGTCTGATGTTCAAGAGCTTGAGCTAAAATTTAGCCTTGGAAATCTCTAAGAAATTAATGACAATAATGTCTCTGAAATAAGTGTGAGGCAGTGTTAGTTTAGGCAGGACTATCTAGACCCAATTCTGATACTGGGAGAAGTGAAGTTTTTGACATTGATAATTATAATAATAGTAGCTGTGGTATTTGTTCATCGCTGGGGTCCTCTGACTCCCAGCCCCGTGCTCTTTCCTCTAGGCCATGCTGCTTCTACAAGCAGCATGGCTCAGTGGAAAGAGCCCGGGCTTGGGAGTCAGAGATCGTGGATTCTAATCCCGGCTCCGCCGCTTGTCAGCTGTGTGACCTTGAGCAAGTCACTTCACTTCTCTGTGCTTCAGTTCCCTCATCTGTAAAATGGGGATGAAGACCGTGAGCCCCATGTGGGACAACCTGATTACCTTGTATCTACTCCAGCGCTTAGAACAGTGCTTGGCACATAGTAAGTGCTTAACAAATGCCAACGTTATTACTTGAGAGTATAAGATCACTTGAGGTCGGAGAATGTGTGTCAGGCATTTGTTCACTTTTTCCAAGGTCTTAGCACATTAGTGAATTGCACTGAGTAGCTGTTCAGTACATCCCAGTGCTGTTACTTGGAGACACAGGTTAGAGGATTGGGAGTAAAATAATGACGATATGTGTTAAGCACTTACTATATGCAAAGCACTGTTCTAAGCACTGAAGTGTGGCCTAACAGAAAGGACATGGGCCTGGGAGCCAGAGGATCTGTGTTCTAATTCCATCTCCATCATTTACCTGCTGTGTAACCTTAGGCAAGTCACTTACTTTCTCTTTGCCTCAGTTCCCTCATCTACTAAATAGGGGTTCAATACCTGTTCTCCCTCCTACTTAGACTGTGATTCCCATATGGGACCTGGTTATCTTGTATCTACCCCAGCACTTAGACCAGTGCTTGTCACATAGTAAGTGCTTAACAAATGCCACTGTGATTATAACTGTATGGTACTTTTCCAACCACTTAGTGCACACAGTAAGCACTTAATGAATACTTTTGATTGACTGACTGGCAGAGAAGCCAATCCAAGTCGGAGGAAGCTGGTGTTTGCTGAGAGCCCTAGACCAGATGCTTTCTTAGGCACTGGGAGAGACAGGTCTGTACTGATCCCAGAGGTTTGTGCTTCAGGCCAGGATGGCTAATTCATGGAGGTTGGAATGGAGGCTGGGGGTTCAAATGAAGGGCTTAATTAAGATGTAATCAGGCAGCCACTGGATGTCATTAATTCGTTATCTTGTAATCGGATAACGGACAATTGTTTGAAGAGTGAGAAGCATTTGCTACATTATTAACTCAAAATCGCCCGCGAGGCATCAGTGTGACATCACTTTTCTTGCGCTGAAGCGGGGATGTGACATTGAGAGAGACTGTACATTCACACTTGACAATGCTGCTCAATCACTTAGGCCGTATGGTTCAAGAGCTAACAAGTCTATGGATGTCTTAATGGAATGGGCCAGAGCTAATTACTAAATGGCAATTAATGATAATAGCACTTGGAGACTTCATGTAGCCATTTCCAGTACAGAACTCATTGCTCTTCAGACACTTTAATTAACACGACCTTCGGGTGGAGTTGGTTTTAAACGCTTGATGACAGTGGGTAAACTGAGGTCTAGGCCTCTGGTTCTGTAGGCAGTTTAACTTCAGATGTGTGTGTGTGTCCTAAACAAGACATAGTAGTGTTGCTCTGAAGCTTCTTACAGAACTTTCCTGTCAAATCATAAGAGAGGGAACCTCAGAATGATAGAAGTTCCACCAAACTGTGATAAGTTATTCCATGGTGGAATGTCCCCAGTGAACACTGGATAAGCCTCAGTCCTGTCACAGAAGATTTCAGGAGGGAGAAACTGCCTGAAGGAGCAGATTACTGGGCCAGTGGCTTTCAAAGTGCTGCTCACCAGCTCTCTTGTCCCATCCTGCCATGCTCCTGCAGGGGCTCAGCCTGCCACACGGAAGTGGGTGAGCAGGAGTGCAGACCTTTGGGAATCCCAGAGGGTGGGGGTGTTTGAGCTTGGATTGCAAAGTGGCTGGGGAGGGCACGGGGCTGGGAGCCTGCAGCTATCATGGCTTCTGCCAGTCTCACTTGCCTGATCTTTTTGGGATTCCAGAAAGATTGCAAAGCACCCACCTTGGGTTTCTGGTTGAAAACCTTTGCTAGTGATAGCAGAGACCCAGGAGGTGCTCTCTAAATCTTACTGTTTCATCTTCTGGCCCCCACCATCCGCTCCCTCTTCCCCCCCCCCCCCCGCCACACCCCACATGACTTGCTCACATGACCCCAGATTCTGACCCATCAGAGAGGCATAGCATTGCCATTGATGAGGCCTAAATTCAGCTGCAAACATGCTTTTTGGGGTGGAGCAGGGCCAGAGGAGAGACAAAGATGAGCCCACAGGCTAGAGCCAGATTCTAGCCTGATTCCATGCCACTCTAGGAAGGCTTGAAGACAGAAACCTGCAAGAATTAAATCCTGCTGGCAGATCAATAAATCAATTAATCTGTGGAGTTTGCTGAGCATTTTCTGTGTGCAGAGCACTGCAGTAAACTCATAGAATGGTATTCAATCAATCACATTTATTGAGTGCTTACTGTGTGCAGAGCACCAAACTAAGTGCTCTGAAAGTACAATACAGCAATAGAGACAATCCCTGCCCACAATGAAGTACAATACAATAGTGTTGGTAGACATAATCCCTGCCCACTAGGAGTGTACAGTCTAGAGGGGGAGACAAACATTAAAATAAATTAAAATAAGCAAAGTTCATGAAGTGCTCTTGCTGGCCCAATACCCCACTAGGCCTTTGTTTTAGCCCTGTTTTGGGCCTAATGAAAATAGCACTGGGCTTAAGAATCATAGGACCTGGGTTCTTATCCTGGCTCTGCCACTTACATGGTGTCTGTTGGGCGATCTTGGGCAAGTCACTTAACTTTTCTGGGCCTTAGTTACCTCATCTGTAAAATGGGTATCAAGACTGTGATCCAACATGAGACATGGACTGTGTCCATTCTGATTATTTTGTTTCTTGTCTTGCCTTAAGCCATTGAGTAGTTTCCAAACCCTAGTGATGCCATGGACACATTTCTCCCAGAATGCCCCACCTCCATATGCAATCATATCCATAGTGTATCCATAGTATATCCACGCAGTAAACTTTAGTCTCCACCCTCGACTCTCTCCCATGCTGCTGCTGCCCAGTATAGGTGAATTTTGACTTGTAGTAGATTGCCTTCCACTCACTAGCCACTTCAAGCTAGGAATGGAAATTCCACTGCTTGACTCTCCCTCCCATAGTCAAGACTGGTTGGGAAATGGAAGCTCTCCAGGTGTGACCCTGAGGGGAATTTTGTATCTACCCAGCACTTAAAAGAGTGTCTTGCACATAGTAAGTGCTTAACAAATACCACTGGAAAAAAGGAATCCATTCCCTGGCAGATCTTCTCGGTGCTGAAGCCTCCGCACCAAGCTTTGCGTGTCGTTAACAGTGGGAATGAATCTGGGACAGGGTACTTCACTGAGTAATAATAATGTTGGTATTTGTTATGCGCTTACTATGTGCAGAGCACTGTTCTAAGCACTGGGGTAGATACAGGGTAATCGGGTTGTCCCATGTGAGGCTCACAGTTAACCCCCATTTTACAGATGAGATAACTGAGGCACAGAGAAGTGAAGTGACTTGCCCAAAGTCACACAGCTGACAAGTGGCAGAGCTGGGATTCGAACTCATGACCTCTGACTCCCAAGCCCAGGCTCTTTCCACTGAGCCACGCTGCTTTTCTATAATAATGTTGGTATTTGTTAAGCACTTACTAGGTGCAGAGCACTATTCTAAGTGCTGGGATAGATACAGGGTCATCAGGTTGTCCCACGTGAGGCTCACAGTCTTAATCCCCATTTGACAGATGAGGTTACTGAGGCACAGAGAAGTGAAGTGACTTGCCCACAGTCACACAGCTGCCAAGTGGCAGAGCTGGGATTCAAACCCATGACCTCCAACTCCCAAGTCCGGGCTCTTTACACTGAGCCATGCTGCTTCTCTGAGCCACGCTGCTACTGTTGCTTGAACAGTAGTCTGGATTTCCAAAAAAGTAGTCAATGAAGCTGTCTCCCTGGTTCAAGCCCAGCTACAGAGAGATTCACAATCCCTTCCTCCTCAGAAAAATACTGAATTCAGAAGTGCCAACCACAGCTCAATCAGTCCACATAGCCCCCTTCTCCCTGTCCCTTCCCAAACTGAGCCTGGAACAAGTTGGACCTAACTCTGCAAGCAATTTATTTTTTAATGGTAATTGTTAAGGGCTTTCGATGTGCCAGGCACTATTCTAAGTGCTAGTAAAAGGTAATCAGGTTGGACATAGTTCATGTCCCTCATGGGTCTCACAGTGTTAACCTCCATTTTACAGATGAGGTAACTGAGTCCCAGAGCAGTTAAGTGATTTGCCCAAGGTCACACAGCAGATAAGCAGCAGAGCTACCAGTAGAACCCAGGTCCTTCTGACTTTCAGGCCTGTGCTCTATCCATGAGGCCATGCTGCTTTCCCTATTTCCTAATTATGTTCTCATTCAAAGGCAGTGGCTACGAGTTGGAGGAGTTATGGTATTTATTGAGCTTCTTTTCAGAGCAGTGAACTGTATTAGGGTCTTGGGATTTACAACATAAGCACAAGCATAAGCAGAGTAGCAGCCTGACATAGTGGATAGAGCATGGACCTGGGAATCAGAAGGTCGTGGGTTCTAATTCCAGATCTTCCACTTGTCTGCAAAGTGGGGATTGAGTCTGTGAGGCCCATATGGGACAGGGTCTACAACCCGGAGCTTAGTACAGTGAGTGGCATATAAAGAGCTTAACAAATACTACAATCATTATTATTATTAAGGTATGTTCCCTGATCACAAGGAAGTTACCCTCTAATAAGAGAGATAGATGCAGATATATCCAAGTGCCAGGGACAGCTAAAGAACTGATAACTATTCAGAGAAGCCTTGTTGAAAGAGGTGGGATTTTGGAAGCACTTCATATGAATCAATCAATCCATGGTACTAACTTAGTTTTTACTGAGGGCAGATCACTGTCCTAAGCACTTAGAATTGCAATAGAATTGGTGGATGAAATTTCTGCCCCCAACAAGCTTACAATCTGCAGGAGTAGCTTCAACCTATGGCATGGGGGGTGCTGGGGAAGGCTAAAGTCTGGTGGATTTTATGGGGTAAGGAGTTCCAGGACCTCCTGGGGACAATCTGAGCAAGGGGACAGAAAATCAGTAAAATAATAATGATAATAAAGATGGTATTTATTAAGTACCAATTATGTGCTAAGCTTTGTGATAAATAAGCGTTGACCAGATTAGGCATAATCCCTGTGCTCCACGTGACTCACAGTACAAGAAGGAAAGAGATTAAGTATTTGATCCCCATTTTACAGATGAGGAAAATGAGGCAAAGGGAAGTTAAGAGGTGTCTTGCCCAAGTTAAAAGACAAGCGGTAGAGGGGTGGGCTGGATCCCGGGTCTTCTGACTCCCAGTCCCATACACCTTCCATTAGGCAACACTGCCTACCTTCTGGAGGAGATGTCTTAATTCCCCTGGGCATGTTGGCAGCATCCAAGTGGCCAGAGAGGACAAACATGCCCAACCTCTGTTTTAGCAAACACCTAAGAAGACCAAACTGGAGTGGAAATTGGATTGGGCTCCTGTCCAATCATCCCTGCCTTTGCGCTCAACTCTTCTCTTTAGTAGGCATCTGCAGGCTGAATAAGAAAATTCTATGGGTGAAATCCTGGGCTCAGGTGACTGCTTAAAACCCACTGCTGTTTCTCAATTAAGAAAGCTCCTACAATCATAAGGAGAAAAAACAGAACGAGTCCTGCGATGAGTGGAGCTGGCCTGGGACCAAGCTAGCAGCGATTCCTCCCCATCAAGGTGGTGCTTTGTTACACTGATCAAAAGCCATGGGAAAGATCAATAGAAAAGAGATGCTAAAGGGAAAATGGGGGGGAAGATAGTGAAGAGAAAGAAAAGGTGTGGAAGGAGATAAAGAAAGGGGCAGGATGAAAGCTCACTGGATGGAAGGAAGGAGAAAAGGGAAGAGAGACAGAGGAGGAAAGAAAGCCAGACAGACTGAACCATTAAAGAGGAATGGAGTTGGGGTAATACAGGGGGATAAGTGGGGAAGGAGTTGGGGTGATGCAGGGAGACCAGTGAGTAAGGTATTGGGGTGATACAGGAGGATCTGAGGAGAATAAATTGAGATGAGGCAGAGGGTACTGCAGGGAAGGAGATGGGGTGATGCAGGGGAATCTGAGAGGAAGAATTGGGATGATTAGAGGGATCTGAGGACAAAAAATTGGGGCGATGCAGGGGAACCTGAGGGGAAGAAGTTGGTGTGATGCAGGGAAGAAGTTGAGAGATAAAGGTGGATCTGCAGGGAAGGAGTTGGGTTGATGCAAGATAATCTATGGGGAAGGAGTTAGGATGATGCAGGGGGATCTGAGGGGAAGAAGTTAAGGTGATGCTGTGGGATCTGAGAGGAAAGAGTTGAAGTGATGCAGGAGGATTAGCAGAGAAGTAGTTGGGGTGATGTCGAAGGATTGACATGGAAGGGGTTGGAGTTTTTCAGGGGATCCGTGGAGGAGTTGGGATGATGTAGGGAAACCTGAGAGGAAGAAATTGAGGAGAGGCAGGCGAATCTATGGGGAAGGAGTTGGGGTGATTCAGAGGGATAGGCAGGTAAGGAGCTGGGATGATGCAGGGGGATTTGTAGGTAAGGAGTTGGGGTGATGCAGGGGGATTTTCAGGGAAAGAGTTGGGGTGATGTAGGGGGATCGGTGGGGTAGGACTTGAGATAATGCAGTGGGATCTACAGGGAAGGAGCTGGGGTGATGCAGGGGATTGGCAGGGAAGGAGTTGGAGTGCCATAAAGGGGAATTTAGGAGAAGGAATTGGGGTAATGCAGGAAGATCTGAGAGGAAGGAGTTGGGGTGATGCAGGGGGCTCTGCAGGAAAAGAGTTGGAGGGGATACAAGGTGATTGGTGAGGAAAGAGTTGGGGTGATTCAGGAGGATCTGAGGGGAAGGAGTTGGAGTGATGTAGGGGGATTGGTAGGGAAGGAATTGGGATTTTTCAGCGGGATCTGTGGGGAAGAAGTTGGGGTGATGTAGAGGGATCTGAAGGGAAGGAGATAAGGTGATGCAAGGGGATTGGTGGGGAAGGAGTTAGAGAGATGCAGGGAGATCTGAAGGAAAAGAGTTGGGATGATGCAGGAAGATTTGTGGGGAAAGCATTGGGGTGATGCAAGGGTGAACTAAGGGGAAGGATTTGGGGTGATGCAGGGAGATTGGGGAGGAAGACCCCTGGCCTGTGAAGGAAGAAACACATCACTCTCTAGTTTGTGGCTGTCCAGAGAAAATCATAGAAGGGGAAATAGAGTGCAAGTAAAATGGGGGGGGGATAAAGATGAAAAAAGGAATTTAATTCCTGAGCCAATGACATAAAAAAACAGTGATTTGGACTCTTTTATTCATGGTGAGCCATAAAAGACCCAGACCACGAAGCCTGTGGCTTTAAAACCTAGAACCCTATTAAAACCTTTTCTTGCTAGTAGCTCAGCGCTTTGGAAACTCACTTAGGAAAAGAGCCAGTTTAATCAAAGGAAGACTTAACGTGAAGAAGGGCTCTGATCTTACCTTTCTTCTGGGCAAGGTTTCAGAATTGAATAGCTTATGATTTTCATTTCCCCAAATCAGCCCCAGGGAATGTATAGTGCCTGAATTTCAGTGTTTAGCGCAGAGCTTGCCTTGTACTAAGCACTGAAAATACACTAGTTTTTACTATTATTGTCGACTGATAGGTGAACCCTAGAAACTGGCCATGGGCCCAGGTCCCCACCCGTTTCCTGCACTCAGGTGGGAATACTGCTTGCTCCCTGCAGCTCCCCAGCTGGGTGAGTGGCCGCTGAAGTTCTTGGGGAAATTGGATGATGGGAGATCAGAGATGCCTGGGACAGAATGGGTGGGGGCTGCTGAAAAGCATTCTGGGACTTGTCCTTCCTGCTCCCCCTCCCCTGGTGCAGGACTCTGGGCATCTCAGCTGAGTTTGATATGTCACAATCTTACCTGCTTTTTGCTCCTCTGTGTTGGACTTGTAGACATGGCACAGAAATCCTCAACCTCATTCCAAAAGGCCCAGGTGGTTCAGAGGGAGGGTCTTCCCCTCCCCACCCCGGACCTTGGGCAAAGTAGGATCTGGAGACCCCTTTGGCTCCTGGAGACACTGTTTGTCTCTTAATTCTGCAGTGCATTCTGCCTGATGCTGATTTCCAGAAATGGTCTACACGGTTTGTCTCCTCATTCTGCTGTGCATTCTGACTGCTGCTAGACCCCAGGAAAGGTCTACAGTGGCCGTCTCTTTGTTCTACTGTGTATTCTGACTGATGTTGGACCCAGAAAAGGTCTATGCTGGCTGTTTTCTCATTCTGCTGTGTGTACTGCTTGATGCCAGACACCAAGAAAGCTCTACACTGCCTGTCTCCTCATTCTGCTCTGTTTTCTGCATGTTGCTGGACCCCAGGAAAGGTCTACACTGGCTGTCTCTTCATTCTGATGTTAGTTATGCCTGTCGATGGACTCCAGGGTAGTCTACACTGACTGCCTCTACTTTCAGCTGTGCATTTTGCTGATTTCAGGCCCCAGAAAAGGTCTAGATGGACTGTTACCTCATTCTACTTTGCATTCTGCCTGAAGGCTGGACCCCAGAAGAGGTCTACATTTATTGGCCCTGATAAATGAGGCAAAGGGAACTGGAGCCAACTCCAACTCAGGGCAGACATTCCCATGACTATGGTCCATGATGTCTGTAGCCAATGGAAACATTTCCCTGAGTATTTTGTTGATTCTCTCACCATGGCCCTCTGGACCTCAATCCACTTGCCCGTGTACAATAGTCACAGACTTCTGGGGTTTTTTACCTCTGCTTCCATACTTATTTCAACAATATATTTTATGCATTTCCAGTTGAAAAGTGCTCTAAGGTAACATATCAAGAGCTTAATATAGTGTTCTTCCCAGTAAACATTCAATAAATGCCATTAATTGATTAGGTCCCCTTGTTGAATCTATGTACCCTCTCTTTTAACTCTTGGAATTTCATCAGTTATCTCTGTTCATCTATCTTTTAAGATTGTATACCTCTCCAGGGCACGGCAGAGCTCTTCTTTTCTAGTTCTTTGCTCTCTTCCCCAAGAACCTTGCTTGGCAAACAAGAGATTCTCAATCAATATAGTTGTTGATGGTGATGAGGATGGTGGATCAATCAATCAGTGGTATTTATTGAGCATTTACTGTGTGCAGAGCACTGTACTAGACACCTGGGAAAGTAAGTACAGTAGAGTCGGTTAACATGATCACTTCCCAAAAAGAGCTTACAGCCTGGGATAATCCAATTCACTCTTTATGTCCACCATAATTTTCAGACAGACTACTCAGAGGAATTGTGTGATGATTGCCTGTTTAGCTATCAAATCTCATTGTTAGAGATGGTTAGTGATGACCTAGGTCACAGCCCTAATTTTGTCCAGTATTTACCCATCATCAACCATTTTCCAGTCTTCGAGGATCTCCTCTGCTTTTCTGGCATCCTCAATGTTTCCTCTGTTCAGCAACCTCTCCTTCTTGAATTGAACCAAACCCTCTTAAACCTGTTGACATTTCCTGCTTGAATAACTTCCTATAGTAATAAATTCCAAATGTGTACCACCCACAGAGTTACAGGCATTAATAATTGAACAATATAGATCTTGGCCAAAAGATCTCGTTTCTCTGTGCCACAGGAACAGACACAAAGCTGAGGTTGTTAGAGAAGCCTCAGGGTGAACCCTGACTGCTGCCCTAGCAGGCACCTCTCTCCTCCCGGCCCCTCCTCTCTGTCTCAGTGGTCTCCATCCTCTTCGCCCATGATGTACTACTGACTGTCTCATCATCATCATTAGTGGTATTTATTAAGCATTTACTACAGGCAGAGCACTGCACTAAGCACTTGGGAGAGCATAATACAACAGAGTTGCCAAGCATATTCCCTGATCACAATGAGCTCTCCTCATTCTGATCTATGTTCTTCCTCCTTCCCAACTCCTGAGTTGTAGCTCTTCCTGCTGTCCAGCTTCAATGGGCTGTACAGTGAGGAGATGGCCAATCCCTAAGATGTGTTGGCATACTGATTATTTTTTCCCAAGCCTTTTTAAAGCTACACCAGAGACCTCACTGCTCTATCTAAGGTCTGGAGGAGTTTGTGCATTTTGCTATCACCTCTTTCTTATAGGGTCAGTTGATCTGCTTCATGGGAGAATTAGATGGATCAATTTTAGCCACTTAAATCCTTTGAGAACTGTGACCTATATACGGCTCCTTTCTATGGCCAAACTCCTGAGCCTTTTGCCTGGTCAAGAGAACTTCTAGAGGGCACTGTTGAGTTTGAGAAACTCTCATCTGTGTGGTTTATGAACATCCAGATTGGAAGTTGTGGCTTGGAGTTGATGCTGGGAATTCAAGGCATGGTATTATGAAGCCATTCCCACTGCAGACAGCCATTGTCCTATTGGGCAAATTCCTCAGTGATTGACCAATGTTGATGCAGCTTATCAAAACACCTATTCCTTCTTAAATGGACTAAGGTTTGGGTTTGTCTTTGGCAGAAAAATGAGTGTGAGGCAGGGGGAGGATGTAGGTCAGTCTTCATCCATAATCAGGTCAAGAGTAGGAAGTTGGGGTTCACAGCAGAGTCCCTCTCATTTCCTGGAAGAATCACTTGCATGTGGGGAGGGGGGAAATGACCACATCTGTAGGTCTCCTTCTCTTGAAGGGATCCCCATGGGAAGGGAAGCCTTGGGGATTCTGGACCTACTTCTAACTTTCTCAAGGCAGCAGTAGGGCTCCACTCTGGGCTGGTGGGAGTATGAGGGCTCTCTGTGGGAGGAGAAGGGGAAGTTTCCCCAAAATCTGTACTGGGATCAAGAGTACAACATAGCTAAGACACCTCATAGTCACATCCAACCTTCACCCCCCACCCCACTCCATCATTCCTCCCACAGTTTCTGATAGCTCTTTCCCCAGAGTTTCTGCTTTTACTATGTAGAGCTCTCCTAGACACCCCCAAATCTGTCCCACCATAGCATAAACAGCAGCAAGTGTGACTCAGCTCATGCACTCTCCTGGTCACTTCTAAATGGCTTTACTCACAGCTCCTTCCCCTTCCTCTGGCAGCTTTTGCTTTTACTTCAGAAAGAGTGTGGGACTGGCAGTTAGGAGACCTGGAAAACACAGTGCCTGTTCCTTAGAAAAGCAACAGACATGGATACTGAATGGCCACCATACCCAGCCTCCTGATTCAAAGCCAGAGGGATGGCTTAACTGGCACGGAGGACTCAACAAATAGATTTTCTCACCAATCACTTCCTGCCTGGGAGAACCATCCAGAGGAAGTAGGGGGAGAAGAAGATCATCAACCAGTGTTTTAATTGGAAGAATTCAAGCACAGAAATGTCCAGGAAGCCTTTCATCTTTCATAGGAGTCATAGATTAGCAAGTTGCAAAACTCTCACGTACTCTAACTGAAACATCCTGACTTTCCAGGACTGCCCCTGCTTTTCTCACCTTGCCAAGCCTGATAATAATGATAGTAATAATAATGTTGGTATTTGTTCAGTGCTTACTATGTGCCAAACACTGTTCTAAGTTGTGGGGTAGATACAAGATAATCAGGTTGTCCTACATGGGGCTCACAGTCTTCATCCCCATTTTACAGATGAGGTAACTGAGGCACAGAGAAGTTAAATTACTTGCCCAAGGTCACCCAGCTGACAAGTGGCAGAGCCAGGATTGGAACCCACAACCTCTGACTCCCAAGCCCATGCTCTTTCCACTAAGTCACGTTGCTGACTGTGGTAGATGACACAGCTATCTCCCATTTTTAACAGGAACCAAGAGGTTCTACCATCTGGGCCTGAGACAGGTTTCATCATCCCTCTTTTATTTTGATTGCAGCATTGCACCATAGGAGGACCAGCCTTCAGGGAGGAAAGGACCAATCTGACTCGATTATGGAGTGTAATTCTGTCACGGTTCAGCTGCAAAAGTTGTCCCTGGATTGAATGCTGGGTTGGTTGGTTGTGGAGTTAAAGTGGACCTGGAAGAAAGCTCACCCTGGGCAGTACCCAGCTCTCTTATAAGAAAACATGAATGATGGGAGAGGAGGGATGGAGGTGGACCCCTCCTCCTCTGAAAGCTTACTCGCACCCTCAGCCATTTCTGCCACTGCAGCTCCACTACCCCCCATCCCCACAAAATCCATACATGGCCAATGTTCAGATTAGAATGTTTTAACTTTCAGCCCTTAGTAAAAGGGGCTCATCAAAAAGATATCAGGGAGCCTTATCCTGGAAACACAGCCAGTGGACTATGTGTGTGTGTGTGTGTGTATGTGTGCCTGTGTGTGTATTTCATAGTATTCGTTAAATGCTTCCTTGTGTCAAACACTGTTCTATGCATTGGGGAAGGAACAAGTTAATTAGGTTGGACACAGTCCCTGTCGTGTCTGGGACTCACTTTCTAGTAGGAGGGAGAATAGGTATTAATCCCCATTTTACAGTTGAGGGAACTGAGGACCAGAGAAGTTAAGTGACTTGCCCAAGGTCACACAGTAAGCACTCAATAAATATGATTGAACGAACAAACAATTGGCAGTGCCAGGATTAGAATCCAGGCTCTCTGACTCCCAAGCCTGAGCTTTTTCCACTAGGCCATGCTGCTTCCCAGTGTTGCTCAGACAGGGTTGGAAGCAGCATTCTGGGTTTCTCAGGAATCCTGGTTCCTCCTCTCATCAGGTTTTGAGCCCGGGGGAGAAAGACATGCAGACTCTCCTCTGTCACCTCCACGTCCCAGGGCATAGAGACCTTGCTCAAGCTGCTGAGAGCCAAATAAGGAATTAGTTCCGAGAGAGTTGAGGAAACGTAATCCAGCTCCCTGTATTATTGAGATTTCAGATATACAGTTTTGATAAAAACTTGCAAGCACCGACTTTGCTATCAAACCTAATGTAGCGTGGCAGATTTTTGTCTGAGCTAGCAAGGATTGCATTTTCAGTTCCTGGGAGGCAGGGGGCTGAGATTTATAAACTATTTTCCACCTGCATGCTCTGTTCAGATTTATTTAAAAAGGGAAAGGAAAGAAAAGATGATGATTTCATTTTTGAATTTCAACTGGGCTTTGGAGAGGCCAGCTCAGAACCCAGTACCCCTAAATCAAAGACAGAGTATGGCTGTATTTATACGCACTCTCTCTGCTGAATGAGCATATCTACAGTAAAGGGTGGTGAGAACAATTTTGCACAATCATGGAAAAGGCTTGGGAAACCCATTAAGTTTTTCCCAGATCTGTCATTATCTCTATTACCTAATCCCTGTTATTCATTTTTGCTGGGATCATAGGGTACACTCTGATGACTCTATGTGTGTGGTTTTATGAATGAATGTCATATTCAGGCATGAACAGATCCTAAGTTGAAGAAATAGCTCTGGAAATGCTTAACCAACACCTTGATAGTTCTGTCAAACACACTCCTGGATTTTATCCCCACTCTCCAACGCATGACACACATATCTTGTATATCCCCAGATTGCACAGATCAGTTGGGTTTAGGAGACCTGTCAGTTTCCCCCAAGACCAAAGCTGTTGTGGAAGAGATCTTGTTGGAGAGGAGTAGGGCATTAAAATAACTGTGGAATTTGTTAAGTACTTACTATGTGCTCAGCTCTGAACTAAGTGTTGGGGTAGACAAAATATAAACAAACCAGAACCAGGACTCCAAGTCTAAAGGGCAGACAGAATAGATATCTTATCCTCATTTTTCATGGATGGGGAAACAGGCACAGAGAATCAATCCATCCATCAATGATATTTATTGAGCACTTACTGTGTGCAGAGTACTCTACAAAGCTAAGGAGAATATGTTACAACACAAGGAGCATACAGTCCAGAGGGAGAGACAGATCTTTAAATAAATTACAGATTCATTCAATTGTATTTATTGAGCGCTTACTGTGTACAGTGGACTGTACTAAGCACTTGGAATGTACAATTCGGGAACAGATAGAGACAATCCCTGCCCATTTACGGGCTCACAGTCTAAAAGGGGGAGACAACAAAATAAAGCAAGTAGTCAGGCATTGGTACTATCAAGATAAATAGAATCATAGATATATAGACATCATTAATAAAATAAAATAGAGTAATAAATAATATATACAAATATACACAAGTGCTGTGGGAGGGGAACAGAGTAGAGCAGAGGGAGGGAGTAGGGGGAATGGGGAGGGGAGGAGGGGCAGAGAGAAAGGGAGAGCTCAGTCTGGGAAGGCTTCCTGGAGGAGGTGAGCTCTCAGTAGGGCTTTAAGGAGAGGAAGAGAGTTAGTTTGGCGGATGTGAGGAGGGAGGACATTCCAGGTCAGTGGTAGGATGTGGGCCAGGGGTCGACGGTGGGAGAGGTGAGAGCAAGGCACCGTGAGGAGGTTAGCAGCAGCAGAGTGGAGTTTATGGGGTGAGCTATAGAAGGAGAGAAGGGAAGTAGGAAGGGGCCAAGTGATTGAGAGTTCTGAAGCCAAGAGTGAGAAGTTTTTGTTTAAAGCGAAGTTTGACAGGCAACCAATGGAGGTTTTTGAGGAGGGGAGTGACAAGCCCAGAGAGTTTCTGTAGAAAGATAATCCAGGCAGAGGAATGAAATATAGACTGGAGTGGGGAGAGAAAGGAGGAAGGGAGATCAGAGAGGAGACTGATTCAATAATCCAGTCAGGATACTATGAGAGCTTGTACCAGCAAGGTAGCAGTTTGGATGGAGAGGAAAGGACGGATCTTGGCGATGTTGCAAAGGAGGGACCAGCAGGTTTTGGTGACGAGTTGGATGTGTGGGGTCAATGAAGGAGTAGAGTCAAGGATGACACCAAGGTTGCGGGCTTGTGAGATGGGAGAGATGGTATGACGTCCACAGTGACGGGGAAGTCAGGGAGAGGACAGGGTTTAGGATAAGGAGCTCAGTCTTGGACATGTGCTCAGTTTTGGACATGACAGATGTGTCCATAAGTGCTGTGGGGCTGAGGCTGGGATGACTATCAATTGCTTAAAGGATATATTCGACTGTACTGGCGATGCAGAAGTTAAGTGAAGTTAACAGAAATTAAATAACTTATCCAAGGCCCACAGCAGGTAGATGAAGGAGTTAGATTAGAACTCATGTCTTCTGACTCACAGACCCATAGTCTCTTCCCTGGATCAAGCTGTTTCTCTTCAAGTTGCCCTTGAGATGTTTTGAACAACCCAATCTTGGCCCTCCCAGGTACTCTTCTTAGCTCAGAGTAAACCAGGCATCCTTTTTTTTCCCTTTTTTTTCAGTGGTATTTGTTATAGCACTTACTATGTCCCATTTGCTGTAGTCAGTCAGTCAGTTGATTGTATTTATTGAGAGCCTACTGTGTGAAGAGCACTGTACTAAGTAAGCATATGGGACCCATTCCTTGCCCACAGCAAACTTACTAAGCACTAGGGTAGTTACAAAACAATTGTGTAGGACACAGTCCCTGTCCCATAAATCTCATAGTTTTAATCCCCATGTTACAGATTAGATCATTGAGACAGAGGAATAATAATAATAATAATAATGATGGTATTTATCAAGTACTTACTATATACCACACACTGTTCTAAGCACTGAGGTAGATACAAGGTAATCAGGTTGTCCCACATGGGGCTCACAGTCTTAATCCGCATTTTACAAATGAGGAAACTGAGGCCCAAAGTCACACAGCTGACAAGTGGCAGAGTTGGGATTAGAACCCACAACCTCTGAGTTCCAAGCCTGTGCTCTTTCCTCTAAGCCATGCTGAAGCAAACACGTGGTGAAGCTGGGATTAGAACCCAGGGTCACTGGTTCCCGAATGGTACTCTTTCCACCAGGCCACACTGATTCTCTCTTTAAGACTGTGTGAGATGCAGCATTTGAGAATCTGGGAGATGGATTTCATTTCTCCAACATCTCCCTGCCTTTTGATGGGGGTGGGCCTGCCTCCAGAAGTCCCCCTTTTTGTGATGTCTCCAGATCAGATCAGACCTGCCTAGGTCTTCAATGGAACAGGTAGAAAAGCAGAACAGACTATTGGAGTGGACTGAGATGTAGGACTGAGAAACAGAGCAGTTGCCTCCCTCCAACTGATGTAGATGTCACTTTGTGGACTCATCAGTCCTGGCGGGAGGCAGAGATCGAGTAGGATACATGGATAATAGAAGCAGATCCACAGTGCATCTACTGAGGGAAAGCTAAGGGGTCCCAGATGATATGTCTCCAATGGATTCCCCCATCAGAAACACAAAAGACCTGAGAGTTCAGCAATGAGAAGAAGAACCCGTGTGAAGGAATTGATTATAGTTCTAGTGGCAAGCACAGAGCCACCTGCACTCTTTCCTCTCAGCCCATCATGTTTCCTTCCTGGGCACAGAATGCCAGGACAGTGTGATTGGGCAGGGGCACAGCACATTGCCAAATGCATGCTAAGGTTTATTCCAAGGGGGACCAGTATATAGTGGAAATGATCGTAGCATCGTGCTGACCATGATGTGTCAGGAGGTTACCTTGGTAACCACTGAGCTCTGTGCCTCCCACATTAGTCAGGATATTCAGGATTCCCGCTGGGCCTCTCCACTTCGTTGAGCACCTTAGAGGGTTCTTTGGCTTAAATCCTTCAAAGATGATAAGACTAGATCCAGCAGGTAGAATTGAGATTGGAAATCAGGGGTCCTGATTCCCAGAGCAGTGTTCTGTCCTTTGACCAATAACTGGAACATTCTTCTTCCCTGGGGCTAGATTGGAAGGAAGGCAACTATCATGCCATTTCTTCCCACTAGATACAGCCCCCAGAGACAGAAAACTGGACTCAATGGACCATCAGCCTGACTTAGGAAAAATAATTATAATTAATAATAACGATAATAGTAGTATTTGTTAAGCACTTATATGTTGAGCATTCTTCCAAACACTGGGGTAGATACAGGTTAATCAGGTTGGCCACAGTCCAAGCCCCACATGGAGCTCACTATCTAAATGGAAGGAGAACAGGTTTCCCCCTCCCAGCTCCCCCCTTTTCCTCTCCTCCTCCTCGCCTCCCCATTGCCCCAACTCCCTCCCTCTGCTCTACTCCCTCCCGACCCACAGCACTTGTGTATATAAATGCATATTCATTATTCTATTTATTTTATTAATGATATGTATATATCTATAATTCTATTTCTTTGTACTGATGGTATTGATGCCTGTCTACTTGTTTTGTTTTGTTGTCTTTCTCCCCCCTTCTAGATTGTGAGCCGTTGTTGGGTAGGGATTCTCTCTATCTTTTATTGAATTGTACTTTCCAAGGACTTAGTGAAATGCTGTGCACACAGTAAGCACTCAATAGACACGATTGAATGAATGAATGAATTTTACAGATGAGGAAAATGGAGCACAGTGAAGTAACTGGCCCAAGGTCACACAGGCAAGCGGCAGAGCTGGGTTTAGAACCCAGGTCCTGTGACTCCCAAACCCGTGCTCTCCCCACTAAAACATGTTGCTTCCCCTGCTGCATTGTTTATGACCTTTTGTTCAGTTTCACTACCAGATGCCTGACCTGATACATTCTCCAAATTGTAAGAGTACCTGGACTTTTTATGTGAATGGAGAGACAGGCAATCAGGAGAGTGCAAGGGATTTGGGCTCTTCTCTATCCTAACTCTCCTCGCTCATCTTTCCAGAGAAGGACAGTCCCATGTAGGTCCTTTAGGTTATATAACTTCCTGCTTGTCAGGGGAGTAGATCACACATCCTTTGTACCCAGTGAATGTTTCTCTGGCACATAAAACCTCATCGAATTGTAACTTAAAGCTCACGTGAGTGTCGTCCGCCCTCCTCTTCCCACCTCCTCTATGGCTCCCCAAGTGCTCCCTGATGTCTTCCCTCTGCACACCCATCCGCCTACCTCAGCACAACACCCGGCAGCAAATCCACACCTTGGAGGGTTTCCTGCATCTTTCCACTAGGCCTTGTAAATGTACCACACCATTTAGACTTAAGACAGTGGGGGGCCGCTTTTCATCTCAGGCCAGGCTGCTGCCTAGTTTTACGGGGTCATAAAAGTCCTGACAGGAGTCATAAAAGCCTCCAATTGCACTGCAGAAACCCTTGGAGTATATTTTAAGGGCCCCTGAGTTTTCATTTTGCTGTTTTTATGGGGACTCATAAAATCGGCGGTGAGGGAGGCCTGTGATTGGCTCCTCGGCACGAAGGTAGTTAAAATTACAGCTTTAGACAAATTGTTCCAGTCCCAATAAATCAGGTCTCCTCATGGGGGAGGGAAAAGCGTTGCAGCTCCTGAGAATTCCCTAAGGCCTCCTGCCCCACATAAGGATGTCCTTCTCCTCCCCCGAAATTTTCGACCCCAGGATTCACCTCCACTTCTTCCCTCCCCAGGCGCCCTTCACGTGTGCTCCTATGCAACTCTCTCAGGCACATTTCCATACCTTCATGTCTCCAACTACACTCCCTTCTCTTCCTCCTTATCCTTTCTGCTCCCCTCAAACATCTTCTCTCTGCTCTGAGACACCCCCTCCAATATCACAGATTTTTAAGTATTGTTATGCCTGTCTTCTCCATTAGAATACAAGCTCCTTGTGGGCAGGGGATGTGTCTCCTGCTTTTATTGAACATCCCCAAATCCTTAAAAAAGTGCATTTCACTCAGAAGTAATACTATTATTTCTATTCCTACTATATCTTTACTACTACTGCTGTGATGAGCCCACAACAAGCTGCCTTTCTAATGATTGTTTATGATCCTGTGTACAGTAACAAACCACTGATGGGCTTTACTTGAGGGCAGGTGATTGCAGGGCATGGAGGGAGGCGTGGCTTTCTCTCCCTGTTTTCCCCGGCAACAGGCCTGGACCAGTCAACGACTGCCACATAGGGCCACAGCTGCCATGCTTAAGGCAGATGAAAGGCACCTGTTGTCACGTAAGGGGTCATGCCAAAAAAGGACATAGCTGTGGGCAGCACGGAGAGGAGAGTAGCAGCAATTGGAAGCAGAAAGAAGCATTGGCAGAACGGGCTCCTTAGACCACAGACTGGTATTGGACCGTTGGTGGAGTGGAATGAGTGAGTGTATGCATGTGTCACTCCCTTGCACATTGGCAAAACTAAGTAAAAAACTTGACACATTAATCTTGGGGATCTGAGCTGTGGTTTGACTTCTACTATGTGTCACAGGCACTTCCCTGATCCAGGAAGGTCCTGGTTGGTATGAACCAGGAGCCCGTGACAACTATTACTAGTATTATTACTATGGCTACTGTTTCTTCTACTGCTATAATTTCTACTTCCAGGATCTCTGATGCCCCAAGCTCCTTCAGCCTTGTTTCTTCTTTTACTTTTCCATCTCCTCTCAAATCCCCTATTTACTGCCCCACCCAGACACAGCTCAGTCAATCTCAACGCAGCGAAATCCTACAGGAGATGACATTCACTTCCCACCAAAAACCTGGGTAAATGAAGGGTTACTAACATCTTATATGAGAAGCAGCATGGCTTAGTGGAAAGAGCATGGGCTTGGGAGTCAGAGGTCATGGGTTCTAATCCCAACTCTGCCACTTGTCAGCTGTGTGATGTTGGGCAAGTCATTTAACTTCTCTTTGCCTCAGTTACCTCATCTGTAAAATGGGCTGAAGACTGTGAGCCCTATGTGGGACACCTTGTATCTACGCCAGTGCTTAGAAAAGTTCTTGGCATATAATAAGTGCTTAACAAATACCAACTTTATTATTATTATCCAGTACAGAGTGCTGTGTACCTCTGAAAACCTCAATAAATGTTTGAAATGACGATGACAAGAGACACTTAAAAGACCTGCCCAGGAAAACCTATCCAAATCAATACAGCTAGGTCAAACTTTGAACCTCAGAAATTGCTTCTGGTAAAGATGCCAAGACTAAGACCACTGGCCAGTCATCAATTCACCCTCTCATGAACCAACTCCAGCCCTGCAGATCAGACTCCTCCCAGTGGCCCACAGCTCGATGTAATCACCCAGTGATGTTCCACCTTGAAAGGGGAGAAACATATTTGGTCAGTCAATTCTGCCCAATAGGAGGGTCCATGAAGACGAAGCCCAGGCTGTGTCCCCCTAAGATCTGTTGATCTTTTGAGGACATTTTGAAAGTTAATTGGAAAGTTAAATGTAAGAGTGACATTTCCTGTTTCCACCAGGGCAGCACTTTTCTCTACAGACCTCATTTTTCTATCCTTTTTTTCAGGCTTAAGATATCCCTAACTTGATAATGGTAGCATTGATGAGTGCTTTCCATATGTTCAGTACTGTTGTAAGCTCTAGGGCAAATACGAGGTAATTAGATCAAAGTCCCTGTCTCACATGGGGCTTGCGGTCTCAGTAGGAGAGAGAACAGTTATTGAATCCCCATTTGGCCTATGAGGAAACTGAGGCAAAGAGAAAAGAAGCAACTTGCTCAAGGCCATCCGGCAGACAAATGGCAGAGCTGGGGTTAGAACTCAGGTCTTCTGACTCCCAGACCCACCCTTTTTCCACTAGACCATTCTGCTCCTTTCACTTCTTTCAGGAGCCCAGGGGGCCAAAAAGGGGTGGCTTTGAAATGAGGGTGTGTTCAGAGTACTCCAACCATAGGGTTTAGGACAGAATTCATCACTGGATATGACCATTTGCAGATCAGTGTTTCATATTCCTAAAAAAAAAACTAAGCTCCGACCCCTTGAGAGGCTTTCATTCCACTCCCTGCTCCAGAGTCTGTTGGAACCCTAGCTGAAACAACCCTTCCCTGTAACTTGCCCCACCATGTTTTGGAAATGAAAATATCTCTTTCTGCTTCTCCATCCTCGATGTAGAAGGGAGCTCACAGGAAATGCTGGAGTGATGCTTAGTACCTAGGAGACTAAAGCCAACAACAAATAATAATAGCATTAGTAGCATTTGTTAAGCACATACTGTGTGCCAAGTGCTGTACTAAACCCTGGGGTGGATAAAAGCAAGTTTAGTTGGACACAATCCCTCTCCCACGTGGAGCTCACAGTCCAAATCTTCATTTACAGATGAGGTACTGAGACTCAGAGAAGTGAAGTGACTTGCCGAGGGTCACACAGCACAGAGGTGGCAGAGCTGGGATTAGAACTCAGATCCTTCTGACTCCCAGGCATAGGCTTATGGTCTACTCACTAGGCCACACAACTCTATTGTAGTATAATCTCCCAATCCCTTAGAACAGTAGTACGGGGTAAGCACTCAGTAAATACCACTGATTCAGTGATAAGAAGGGAAGTTTAGCCTGGGTAAGCAGCCTGGCCTAATGGGACCCGGACATGGGAGTCAGAGGGCCTGGGTTCTAATAATGGCTCTGCCATTTGCCTGCCTTGCCTTCCCTTCTGCTCCTCTGGTGCTAACCTCACTGTACCTCAATCTCGCCTCTCCCACTGTCAACCCTTGGCCCTCCTCCTAGCTCTGGTCTGGAACACCCTCCCTCCTCATATTTGCCCAACAATCACTCTTCCCCACTTCAAAGCCCTCCTGAAGGCTCATCTCCTCCAAGAGACCTTCCCAGACTATGTGCTCCCTTTCCTCAGCTCCCCCTCCCTTCTGCGTCACCTCTACTCACTCTCTTTGTGCTCCCCCCTCCACCTCACAGCACTTATGTATATATGTATATATCTATAATTCTATTTATTTCGATGCCTGTTTACTTGTTTTGATTTGTATATCTCCATAATTCCATTAATTTATATTGATGCCTGTTTGTTTTGATGTCTGTCTCCGCGCTTCTAGACCATAAACCCGGTGTGGGCAGGGATTGTCTCTCTTTAATTGCTGAATTGTACTTTCCAATCTGAATTGTACTTTTCAATGCCCTGCGCTTAGAAAGTGTTCAATAAATCTGACTGAATGAATGAATGAACAAAAGCTGGGTGTCCTTGGGTAAGTCACTCAACTTCCCTGCCCCAATTTCTTCATCTGCAAAATGGGGAATCAATGCCTGTTCTCCTTCCAATTAGACTATGAGCCCTATGGGGGACACAGTGATAGCTGGCTATCTTGTATCTAGAGCAATGCTTCACTCAGAATCAGCACTTAGTAATAACCATGATAGTGGATTTTGTTATTATTATCATTTTTATGGGGAGGGAGACTCCATGCATATTCTCTCCTCCCCTCCATCCCTCGAGGAGAAGTGTGTTTTTGTCCCTGGAGTGTCCGCTTCTGTTCCTATGACAACTGCCTCCCTCTCCTGTTATTTTCAAAAAACTCAGTCCTGAGGGGTCATTGTTCTGCAAAGATGCTTACTTTGTTCTCTCCAGAGGCGAAACGAGTCAACGCCCTCAGCAGCAGGCGGGGGTCTCACTATTTCCTGAACAGGCCAGTCACAGGCTGGTGGGCAGCAGACCTTGAGTCTGTGACGTGGAGGGAGGAAGGATTAACGTGCACACAGGGATGGGAAAAGGCATAGACCTCAGCAACTGGATTGGGTCACAAGAAAGGAAGGAGGCAGGGAAACGAAGGGAAGAGTTTCCACCCTCTGAGACTCTGCCATATCCTCCTGGCTGTGGAGAGTGGGTTTCTCCATGTAGCTGTCTCTGTTTTGAAGTAGATGGTTATGGGATTTTCTTGTGTTTTTTTCTTGAATGGAATGAACTGATCACCAAGATTTAGGGCCATGCAGGAGATAAGTCGATCTCACTTCCATCTTGCCGGAGTTGGGGATAATTATTATATCAATTTCAGCTGATCAAAGTATTCATTAAAAAGAAGCTATCCCTCCTTTGCTTTGTCATGGTGTGGAGAGATTTGACAGGCTTATGTGTCTCTGACTATGTTTTTTTCTTTTTATTTTCCACGGATGATTTCTCTCCTGTTCTGCCTCCCCTGCTTGCTCCCTCCAAAGTAGGCACATCTCATTTTTTCCCTCCACCAGGCTTAATCAAATCACTATTAAATCCTCCAGATCCCTGGGAGCTACATCAGCTCTCACTTGCCCTGGGACCTGAGAACATTGCAAACACTTCAAGGAGTAGACCTCCCCCCTACCCTTGGGGCGGGGAATATAAACTTCTCTGCCAGTTCAGGCTCTCTCTGTCCCAAGACTGTACTCTTCTCCCATACTTGTCTTCTTGTGGTGCAGAACTCTATCTGTCCCCCCAGCTTCCTCACAAAGATGATCACAGATATGTCATTTTTCTCTCAAATCCAGGGGGATTCTGCCTGAACAGAATTACCATCTCGTTAATGCTCCAACTCTCAGCAAACAACCATCCTCCAGTATGTTTTTTCTGTTTCTGCCTTTCTTTATCCTACTGCTTGAGCCTTATCACTGGATGCTTCACTATATTCCCATACAGCCTCTCTCTGCCGGGGCCTTCAGTAACGACGTCAGCCACTGCTATGGTGGCCTAACCCTGCAAAGCACTCTGCGAAAATGGTTAGAAAGAAGGAGAAGAGCTCAAAGCATTTCTAGGTCACATGACTGTTTGCTGGCCTCCTCTCCCCACTTGCCTAGAACTTTATTTTGGGAAAGTTTTGCCCATAGAAGAACCACAAATTAAGTCACAAAGAGGCCACCCCAAAGCTCACATGAGAGCAAGATCTGGTCTTCAAGGAGTATTTCATTCAGGTCCTTGTTCCTGAGATTGTGCATTGCTAGCCTAGAGTAATCCAGAATCAAAGCAATTCCAAATTGATGTTGGAGTAATGCCAGACATGCAAATAAGTCCCTGCTGTCTGTTTTCTTTAACCCAAACTCACTTTGATTTTTTAGCCATTTGGTAGTTTTTTGTTTTTGGGTTTTTTCAGATTAGTTAAGCACTTCCTATGTGGCAGGAACTTTACTAAGCACTGAGATAGATGCAAGCTAATCAGGTAAGATGCAGTCCCTGTCCCACATGGGGCTCATGGTCTTAATCTCCATTTTACAGAGGAGGTAACTGAGGCACAGAGAAATTAAGTGGCTTACCCAAGGTCACACAGCAGGCAAGTGGCGGAGCTGGGATTAGAACTCATGTCCTCTGACTCCCAAGCCCGCACTCTTTCTGCTATGCCATGCTGCTTCTGTACATAGAAGCTTCTCTACTTCTGTACAGAGCTGGTGTGCTTCAGTAAGCAAGCAACGTGGGAAACAGCACAGCCAGGTGGAAAGAGCATGGACCTGGAAGTTGGAGGACCTGGGTTCTAATCCCAGCTCCCTCAATTGACTGCTGTGTGACCTTAGGCAAGTCACTTAACTTCTCAGTGCCTCAATTGCCTCATCTACAAAGTGGGGATTGAATACCTGTTCTTTCCCCTTTTAAGCCTGTGAGTCCCATGTGGGATAGGGAGACTCAGTCCCTCCTCACTGACTTGTGTCTGCCTCAGTGCTTATAACAGTGCTTGATACATAGTAAGAGCTTAATAAATACCATAAAAAATCCTTCAGAAATATTTATTGAAAGCTTACTCAGGGAAGACCGCTATGTTAAATCCTTGGGGTACTACAGTAGAGTCAACATGATTCCTGCCCGCAAGGAGTTTACAAACCGAGACAGAGAGGGGAGAGAGAGAGAGAAAGAGAGAGAGAGAGTACCAAGTAGAAGGAAGCAACAGAATGTAATCATATGTACATAATTGCTACCAGGGTTGGGGAGGTAAAAGAGAGGGGTTGAGTTTTCCAGTATTTAGGTAATAAGGAAGTGCTTGAGTCTTTCAGGAAAATAGTTCTCCTTACTCGGTTGCACCCCCAAATGCCTGATCAGAGAAAGTCACATTTTGATTTCCAGTGTCAATCCAGTGTCAGAAGGTCCTAGATTTTAAGGGACTATGTGATTGCTCAGGCCTAGATTAACTAACCTAGGGATAACCCAGGATCCTTTCCTTTTCTTATCTCCTCCTTCAGACCATCTCATGATTCTGCTAAGAATCCTGATGGGGGCTTCTTCTTTAGACTATAAGCTTGTGTGGCCAGGGAACTTGTCTACTAACTCTTACATTATACTCTCCCAATCACTTAGTACACTCAAGAAGTATAATTGATTGATTAATTGATTGATTGGAAGAGGGATATGTGGAGAAATACAAATAAAGGCATTTGACTCCTGATCAGATATGGTGGAAATTTGGGGGGGGGGGGCAAAAAAGTTGTAACTACTGACTAAATAGAGTTTTATTGATCGTCTGTGGATTTGAATTATCCATACTCCTGATGGTCTCCTCCAACCGATCCCATGGATAATCGAGAATCGCTCATCCATTGCATCTCTGTCAGATAGTTGGGCTCCCTTTTTTTTCTTTCCTGAAAACTTGGCCTTTGGTTTAATGCATCTTGACAGCTCCTTTAGTGTGAAGGCTTGATGTCAGTATGCAAAGCTGGGCAAGAGGAGGCAAGAAGCAAACTATTTTATCCAGGGGGATGTAGCACCCACCCCTTGTCTAACACAAAATGGTCCCAAGCCTCCAGGGGGAGGGAACCACCATTGATCTGACAAAGATGATTGCAGTTTGCCCTTCCTTCCTTCCTGTGAAAAAGCTAGCAAGAGGCAGAGAGGTTTGGAAAGAAGACATTTTTCTCTCTGGCCAAAAAGACACCAAGATGAACCAAGGGGTGGAGGAAGGCAGGGTCTTTCCAGAATTTGAAGTAATTGGAATAATGCAGGATTCTGAAAGTCCCCTTGGATGACTGAAAGACTTGGGGAACCAATAATCTCTGCCCAGACTGCTGGGTCTAGACTCAGAAGGAAATTTTAAGAAATGAGTTGTCTCCTGTTACAGCTAGGCTGCTAGTTCTGAACTGAAACATCCTCTCCATCCCCTAAATCCTGACTTAAGCCCTCTGCGGTGTTTTAACTCCCTGTTTTGCAGATGAGGAAGCAGAAGCACAGAGAGGTTAAGTGGCATTCCTGAAGGTATTCAGCAAGCCGGCAAGTAGAGCTGGGACTGGATTCAGTTAGCTCCTGGCCAGACCCTTTCCACTGCCACAGGATTGAGGTGGATAATGGCTTTGTGGATTGACCTCTCCTGAAGCTTGTCTTCACTGAGGTGGTCCCAGGGTATGGTTACAGAGCAAGCATCATGGTGGGGCGCAGAGGGGGGACACGGACAGTGACTTTTGTTACATCTCCAGGCCCCACAAACCTCAGGGCCAGAGGGAATGAGAGACAGACACCTATGCCATAAATATTCAACTATCTAAACATTTTCCATTTCTTTCCACAGTAACTAATATCCCTTATCCTCCTCGGCATATACTCCTATTTTAACCAAATCCATGGCATTTTGTGAAGATTAAAGCTGCAGTGAGAAGGGCCCTGGGTTTTTTCTCCCCCTGCCCAACCCCATTCTCCCTCACCACATCAAAATGACTCTCCTTTCACAAAGCTGTTTGCTTACAACAGCCAAGAGGGTTTGTTCCTGTCTTGTTGTTGTTGTTTTTATTCTGTTGTCAGAGCCCCAGGAGTTTCTCTTCCCTTTTTAATTAAGAGCGAATGAAGGTAACAAAGTGCTTTATAACTGGAGAGAATTCGCTAGCAGGACGCCGAGGCAGAAATAGGAACCTGAAAGCATCGAGTACTGACAGCAAATCAGCACCATGGGGAAAGTGTCCCAAATGGTCCCGGGACCTGCCTCTCCAACACCCATCTTCCCGTCTGGACCTCGGCCGTTGGTCTTGGAAGCAGCCATTTCAGCCGAGGGATGCCAGGCTTTTGTCTGGTGATGCCACAGCTGGTGGTTCAGTTTCAAAATGCACACACATGATAATATCCCCCACCCATCCAAACCCACTGGGCTGCTGACCTGAAAAATAATCATGCCTATTTGGGGCTTCTGCAGCTTCATTTCCCCCCTGAAAAAAAAGTCCTAATTTTTCTGGGTTTCAGCGACCTCCACTGCTGATCTGTGCACCTGTCTGCCTTTAAATGGGGGATTGCTGGAGAGCATGGTCGTCTGATCTCCATTAGAGGCTGTCAGACCTATGCAGAGTGTCAAGATGGGGAGGGGAAGGGCAGCATGAAAGGAGAAAAGAAAGCAGGAAAGAGGTATTGGGGATGGAAGTAGAGAGAGAAGAGTCACTGAGCCATCACCTAAAAAGATGTGAAGAGAGAGATGGCGAGACCAAAGGGCCCATCCTCTGGGTATTCCCCTTCTAGACTGTAGGCTCACTATGGGCAGGAAATGTGACTACCAACACTGCTGTATTGTTCTTTCCAAGTGCTTAGTACAGGGCTCTGCACACAGTAAGTACTACTTAAATACCACTGATTAACTGATTGATGCCATTTGAAGTCCTCTGAATATCCTCATCAATGGTATTTGAGTGCTTACTATATGCAGAGCACTGTACTAAATACTTGGGAGAGTGTAATAAAACAGAGTTGGTAGATAACATTCCCTGTCCACAGTGAGATTACAGTCTGGAGTGGAAGGGCATATGTGCCTCTAGGCTGGGTTCAGGGAGCATCCTGTTAGCAGGAGAATCGAATACCTCCCCAGGGTGTCATTTTGGGACCCAGAGCCTGAATCACTCCTTTCCAGGGCTGGCTTTGCATACAGCAGGTAGACAATGGAATTATAAAATCCTAACAAGGAAAACATGTTTTTATCAAGCTCTCTGACAAACTTGCCCCCTGCTGCACTCTTTCTCCTTCATAAGACATGATGTGTTATTACATTTATGATTAAAATAATCCTTCATGAGTGTGTCTGTTTAATGAGAGGACAGGACTGAACACAGGTTTTCCATGAGCATGAGAGGAGTGGCTCCTTCACTTGGCTGTTGGGTGACTTCGGGCAAATCACTTCACATCTCTGTGCCTCAGTTTCCTCATCTGTAAAATGTGGATTAAGACTGTGAGCTCCATGTGGGACATGGACTTTGTCCAACCTGATTACCTTTTATCTACCCCAACAGTATAGTATCTGGGGCATAGTAAGCGCTAAACAAATACTCTAAAAAAAAAAAGGAGAGATGTGAGGGATACCTGGAGAACTTTTGTACCCCATAGAGTTAACTCCTTAATTCTCTGTAAAAAAGCACATCCTGTGATGCAAGAGTCGAAGATGAGAAATTGGCAATTAGGGCATATCTTGCCAGCCAAAATCAATCAGTAAATCAAGGGGATTTATTGAGTGTTATATGCAGAGCAGTGTACTATGTGCTTGGGAGAATACTATACAACAGAGTTGGTTGTTGGGTTCCCTGCCCAGAAGGGTCTAGAAAGGTTGTGCCATTTGGTAGGGAACTAGTTGACTCCAAAGGGCCAAGCCAAATTGTTGTTGACTTTCTCCCCCACTCTCGGCTCTCATCTTGGGGTCACTCCAGCTGTGGGTTTGTGACTGCCGAGTTCCATGAGAATAACCTGGGGAAGTTCTGCAGCCATTACTGTATCTGGTATCTAATCTAGCTGTTAGTACAGTGCCTGTCACATAGTAAGCACAAATAAGCTCGTTGTGGGCAGTGAATGTCTTTGCTTATTGCTGTATTGTCTTTTCCCAAGTGCTTAATACAGTGCTCTGCATGCATTGAGAACTCAATAAATTCTATTGAATGAACAAACTCCACAATTATTATCATTATTACTGATGGGGACTTTCAAATCTGCTTCCCAGGGGATCTTGAGATTGAATCCCAGTGGATTGGGCGTAGCTTGAGGACAAGGATCATGTATCTTGTTTCCACCGTATATATCTTGTTTCCGCCATATATTGGTTTGGATTCAGTAAATAGCATTGATCCAGTGAGTGATCAATGTGGGGAGCCAGGCATCCCCCTGACATCTGTCTGGGTAGCTCCAAAATCTCTAGTGGATGATGTTACCACTCCCAGTGAGATGTAGCAAAGAGAACACCGAGACCACAGCTTGCTTCAAATCAGGCACCTTTAATCCCATTCCTTCCCAGGAGGGCTCAACACATGGCCGTTGGTCCAGGCATTGAGAGGTCCACGTACTGAGCGTGGGCTTGTTTATACGGGTGGAGTTTGAACACAACCTTTTATTTGCATAAGCACACCGCTGACTGACACAGTCAGCTCTCCTTGGCTCTCCCAAAGATGCTCCCACAACAGCGAGCTGTCATTCGTCCCCATACTGTCAGTCAGGTTCTGTGGCTTTTTGATGATTGAGCAGGAAGCTGGCATTCCTTGGTCTTCAGTGGTCCCCATTCATCGCTCCTAGTCTGTCCTCCAACTGTCCATTGATCTCCACCTCATGGCCTGATTTGCTATCTTGTAGCCATGTGTCCAAGAGGAGGGGAGGAAGGTGCTGAACAGGGACAAAGAGACACATTCCACACACTGCCAAAGTGCCCCAAAGCGACGATGACTCAGGCCCTTGGCAGGCACCACAGGCAGGAGGGGATGGGGGAAGGGAGGGGTGACATCAGCAGATCATAGCCCTTCTGTGTGTTTTGGGGCCTCAATCTCCCTCTCCACACTGCGGCAGAGCTCAACCCAGAGCACCCTTCGGAGCCAGAGAGGAAAAGGAGCAGGGGAGAAAAACTGCCATGGCAGCAAAGGCTTTTGGGGTGGGGCTTTGTGATAGAAGCAGCTGGAGATGCCCCATAGCAGCATAGGCTCTATGCATCAGGCTTCGGATTAGAGACCCTGAGGGGCTCACCTCTCTGTCCCGGACCCCAAGCCTGAGGAGGGCAAGATTAATAGACACCACTACTAGAAAGGCGATCTGGGTCATGGTGTTTCTAGGATATTGACAAGGCCTGTGTTTTGGGTTGCTGGCTGTTGGAGATGAGAGTGACAGCGTTTTATCAGTAGACTAAACTCCTTGAGGGCAGGATTGCATCTTCCCAGGGCAGGATTGTGTTTTCTGATTCTATTGTATTGTACTTTTCCAAGTGCTCATTTCAGTGCTCTGCACACAGTAGAACTCAATAAATGCCATTGATTGATTTGAGTCAATGTCATGTTGTCAGACTCATGATGTCCCAGAACTGGGAAGGTCAGCTCCTTTCGTGGGTACAGAAATCACCACAGTAGTACACAGCTGTGGGATTTACTCATATAATTGCCTCAACCGCATACTGCCTCACCCTAATTTGTGGGGAAGAAATAAAGGGCTCTTTTTTTTTTACCATTTAATTGTATGCATTGCAAGCCATTTGTTGTAGGGGGAGAGGGGTGGAGGAAGAGGGCCTGGGACTACAGAACCTAAGAACACAGCAGAGAGGGGAAATTAATTCATTGAGTGCCTACTGTATGAAGCACTTTGGAGAGTGAAAAAGTAGTAAGGATGCTGTTTTTAGTCTCTCATCTTCTTCCTTCTGCCCTCCTTTCCTCTTCTCTTTCCCATTAAACCTACCCTGTTTTAATGTTATTAAAATGATGTGGAAAATGGGGCTATTTTGTGAGTGAATATAGTAAATATCAGACCACCAAGGAGCAATCACCCTACACCCCACACCTCCCTGCCCCTGTTTAACCCAGAATTAACCAGAAGTCACTTCACTGGGAGACAGACTGGGGTTTGGCAGCACCAAGACTCAGGGGAGGGTTGAATTACCATACTCCATTCTCCAACATGATACTGAGCTCAGCCAGACCTTCCCATACCCTACCCTCCTGCTGATCCCAGTGATGTTGGGCTGGGAGACAGATACAAAGTCCATCAAGCTCTGGAGCAGGGGGAGGGAGACTAGATCCATTCCTTGCTTCTAGGGGTGGCACGGCCAGACTTCTGAACTCCACCCTCCACCGCAGTAGCAGGGGTCAGGAGGGAGTGTGGAATCCATCAACCTAGGGAAGAAGGGGATGGGAAGAAGGCAAGAGAACACACACCTCAATGCTCCTAGTTTCAGACTGAAAATCAGGAATGGGAAACCAGATCCTAGATCCTTCTTTGCTCTATCTGCTGGACCCTGCAGGATCCTTCTTACAGCATCTGCTTGTAAGTTGTTGTTGTAAAAAGTTGTAAGTTGTAAAAACTCCCAGGCTGTACTGTTCCCTCCAGGCCAGGGGGAGTTTTTATTTGTCTCTCTTAGGAGCAGGATTGTACAGGCTCTGTTTTAGGAGAGCTAACTCATCACTTTTAGCCAAACTGGCGTGACAAAGCAGGAGAAGCATATACTAGTGAACATCATATGGGACTCTCCCATGCTTCAAAGCCTTACTGAGGACACATCTCCTCCAAGAGGGCTTTCTAGACTAAGCCCCACTTTTCCTTATCTCCCATTCCCTTCTGTGTCACCCTGACTTGCTCCCTTTCCTCTTTCCCCCTCCCAGGCCCAAAACATTTATGTAAATATCTGTAAATTTATTTATTTGTATTGATGTCTGTCTCCCCTACTCTAAACTGTGACCTCATTGTGGGCAGGGAATGTCATTGTTTACTGTTGTATTGTACTTTCCCAAGTGCTTAGTACAGTGCTCTGCACACAGTAAGTGCTCAAAAAATACAATTGAATGAATGAATGAATGAATGAATGAATAGGAGTCCAGAGACCTGGGTTCTAGTTCCAACTTTGCTACTGGCCTGTTGTAGGACCTTGAATAAGTCATTTAACCTGTCTGTGCTTCATTTTCCCTCATATATTAAAGAAGCAGCAAGAAAGAGAACAGGCATAGGAGCCAGAGGTTGTGGGTCTAATCCTGACTCTGCCACTTACCAGCTGTGTGACTTTGGGCAATCCCTTAATTTATCTGTTCCTCTGTTACCTCATCTGCAAAATAAGGATTTAGACTGTGAGCCCCACATGGGCCAACCTGATTATCTTGTACCTACCCCAGAGCTTAGAACGGTGCTTGGAACATAGTAAGTTCCATCATTATATATTAAAAAAGAGAAAAATACCTGTTCTTCCTTTCTCTTACACTGTGAGTCTCCATGTGGGACAGAGCTGAGTTTGATCTGCTGTCTTGTACTTATCCTAATGCTTGGCTCATAGTGAGCACTTCATAAATATGATTATATAGTAATGAATAGTATTATATTAAACCTCATTATAAATACAATCAGCCATCTAACTGATTGAAAAATAGTGTGCAGTGTACTAAGCTCTTGGGACAGTAAGTACTGCAAAAAAAAACCATATTCCCTGACCTCAAGTTATCTTCCAATTTAATTGAGGGGACAATCAAAATTATAGGAACAGGAGAAAGTACAAAGATTGTTCAGTAAATCCGTCAATGATAATTAATGAGTGCTTACTCTGTACTGTCCTAAGAACTTGGGACAGTTCAGTGCTACTGAGTTAATAGACAAGTTCTTTGCCTACAAGCAGCTCATACCCTACAGGGGCAGAAAAAGATAAACTAATAGTTTAATTACGTCAGGATGAAGTATCAGAATAAAAGAGTCTACAACAAAACATGCACATATATTCAAGATGGGTATAAATATATATGTGCTAAAAGTGGCTGTTGAGATGACATGCTCTGGGTGACAAGAATTATCTAGGGAAAACTTCCTGGAGGAAGTAGGATCTTAGAAGGACTTTAAAGATGGGGAGTGCTGAAGCCTGGCAGATCCATGGCGAAGTTGAAGGAACTTCAAGCTTTCCTTCCAGCTCAGCTGATGGCCTGACAAGGAATTTTCCTGTGCTCCTTGGGTCATCTTTTAGTCATAGATAGAAGTATCGATGTGATCATCTAATGAATCTTTGACTTCTCACTCACTCTTTTGATACCCCTATCGATGAAATTGAGAATACTTCTCCAAGCCCCCTGAGGGACAGGGACCATGTCCAATTTCCTCCTGTGTATTCTTTTCCAGAACTGTGCACGGTAAGCACTTAATAAATATTACTATTACTAAAGAAACTTATGGCAGACCAGTGCTGCTCTAGACTTTAGGAGTGGTGGTGAGGAAGATACATTATAGAGCACCTTAAGACTGGGATGAGGTTGTCTTTCTATTGTCCATTCCTAATTTCCTAATTCCATGTTCTGCTTATAGGAGATACTCATTACATTACTCTGCACACAGCAGGCATTCAGTACAGTGCTCTGTACACAGTAGGCAGTCAGTACAGTGTGGCTTAGTGGAAAGAGCATGGGCTTGGGAGTCAGAGGTCATGGGTTCTAATCCCGATTCCGCCACTAATCAGTTGTGTGACTTTGGGCAATTTGCTTAACTTCTCTGTAGCTCAGTTCCCTCATCTGTAAAAGGGGGATTAATAATGTGAGCCCCACGTGGGAAAACTTGATGACCTTGTATCCCAGGCCAGCCCTTAGAACAGTGCTTGACACATAGTAAGTGCTTAAATACCATCATTATTGTTATTATTATCATTATTACACTTTTGAGGAGGATGCTGCTGCTGCTGATAATAATGATGTTGAAGAATAAGTTAAGTAGAGAGCATCAGAAATTCTATATATCAAAAGTAGCTGGACAGGCTTACTACTAGAAGCTCAGAGTCAAAGTCTCCCCTCTTTATCCAGTCAACCAGTGGAATTCACTTTACAACTTATGTAGTGTGAAGCTCAGCAATTGAGAGAGAGAGTACTGCAAACCAAGAGCACATGTTCTTCATGCTCTAGGTGTGAAAAATTTACAGAGGCTAAGCAGGACAAAGAACAAGGACACAGTAGGTAGCAACATGAATATATCAAGAAAAAATAGCTGATTAAATAATTGAATATAGAAATATACATATGTACATAAGGACCGAGGCAAAGCTCCAGAAACCTTGCCTGCAGTTCTGGCCTCTTTCCTCTTGACTGTAAGTTCCTGGTGGGCAGTGATTATGTCTACCAACCCAATTGAATTCTACTCACCCAAGCCTTTAGAACAGTGCTCTGCATACAGGAAGCACTCAGTAAATGTCCTTGTTTGATTTCAAATCAAGTACTGGTTTCAGGAAGCCATTCAGGTCACCATTCCCCTGATTTGGAGGGTGTTCTAAGAGCTATGATTTTGGGTCTCCTAGGTCCGTGACTCCAGTGTGTTGGCATCCCCACTGTTCTCTCTCCAACTTGAGGAGGAAACTCTGTCTTCCATTCTGAGCTAACCCCAGTGGAAGACTGCCCCAGTGGAAGACTGTGCTGCCTAATAATAATAATGATAATAATAATAATGGCATTTGTTAAATGCTTTCTATGTGCCAGGCACTGTACTAAGCCCTGGGTGGATACAAGCAAATTGGGTTGGACACAGTCCCTTTACCATGTGGGGCTCACAGTCTCAAACCCCATTTTGCAGATGAGGTAACTGAGACACCTAGAAGTCAAATGACTTGCCCAAGGTCACACAGCAGACAAGTGGAGGAGCTGGGATTGGAACGCGTGCTCTTCTGACTCCCAGCCCCATCTAGACTGCAGGCTCACTGTGGGCAGGGATCATGTATGTCAACTCGGTTGTGTTGTCCTTTCCCCAGCACATTGTACAGTGCTCTGCACACAGTAAGCACTCAATAATTACCACGGATATGATGATGATGACTACAGTTTCCATCCATTGGCCATTTCCATGCCTTGGCTAATAGCCCCTAAATTCTTTACTGCAGAGCCATTCATTCTGGGGGGCCTGGGGAAAACCAACCAGAACCTTCCTTCCCATTGTGCCTCTATGATAAGTAGCGAGGCTCAGAGGACCTGGGTTATAATCCCAGCTTTGCCACTAATCTGCTGTGTGACCTCAGTCAGACACAGTCAGTCAATTATAGTGAGTGCTTACTGTGTGCAGAACACAGTACTAAGCACTTGGGAGAGTACACTATAGCAATATATAACAGTATAAAAGTCACATTCCCTGACCACAGTGTGATAAGAGGGGAAGACAGATATTAATAAAGATCCATAAATTACAGATATGTACATGAGTGCTGTGGGGCTGAGAGGGGTTGATGTGTAAAGAGACCAATCCAGGGTGACACAGAAGGGAGTTGAAGAAAAGAAAAAGAGGGTTTAGTCAGGGAAAGCCTGCACCTCAATTCCCTCATCTGCAAAAATGGGGATTCAATACCTGTTCTCCCTCTTACTTAGGCTTTGAGTCCCAATTAGTTGTATCTCTCCCAGGGCTTAGTACAGTGCTTGGCACATAGTAAGCACTTAACAACCACCACAGTTTTGGGGTTTTTTTCTTTAAAGAGTAGCTGCTTTTCCTTACCAGTCAATAAGGACATTGGCTCCCAGATTCAAGAATGGTTGTGACGCCAAAAGCATCTTAGAACAGTGTTTTGCAGCTTGTGTAAGATTTTGAAAGCTGCAATTCAGGGGCCTTTAAGACCTTCAGCTGGTGATAATTGGATTTGTAAGACAGTGCAACATGTGATAAAACACTCCTGCTGGATGGGATCCCAGTTTTCTTCTATCATTCCTATTAATGTGATAAATGTTGCTGTCTCAGCTGATAGGGCCATATTGGATAATCAGATTGGAATCGGGTTTGAGTTCTCCAGCCCGACTCTGTAGAGAAGCTCACGGGAGTGCATGGGAAAGTACCACAGAGAAGGCAAGGAGCTGGGGGAAAGCAGAGGGAGAGAGAGATTTGATTTCCAGAAGAAGTTTTGGCTGGCATCCAGACTGGTGGAGACCTATTAGCCATGGGTCCATGTTGCTGGCTACTTCCTGGATCAGCCATGCACTGCCCAGTGGGGAGGAGATGGAGGAGGAAGAAAGTGCCCTGAAGGTGATGAGGGTGACCACCGAGCAGGTTTTGCTGTGGTTCTGAGAGAGAGAACAATGTTTGCCTTAGGTGTGGGGGGGAGGGTTGTGCGAGGTGCAGCCAGGGAGATGCCTGGTAATGAAGCCTCTCTTAATTAGCACTGATGGCAAACAAATGCCTGTTATTCAAAGCCACAGCTGGGAACCACCAGCATGATTTGGAGCTGAGCAGCTGTGAAATTGGGCTCCCTGACCACAGCTGGGGCTGGGAAGGCACAGAGCAGGCAGACTGGGATTCTGAGAACAGGAAGCAGCCTGGAGTGAGGACTGGAGACCGAAGGGCTGCAGACAAAACATTTCAAGATTGTAGCAGCATTGACCACCCCTGAGCAGAGCAGGACCCTTAGAATCCTTCTGTGGGAAAGTTTGTCCAGCCTGGACTGCTTCCAGACAGATGAGCAATGTGGTCTAGTGGATAGAGCATGGACTGGGGAGTCAGAAGAACTTGGGTTGTAATCCCCACTCCACCACTTGTCTGCTGTGTGACTTTGGGCAAGTCACAACTACTCTGTGCCTCAGTTACCCCATCTGTAAAATGAGAATTAAGACTGTGGTCCTCATGTGGAACAGGAACTGTATCCAAGCTGAATATCTGGTATCAGTACTTAGAGCAGTGCCTGGCACATAGTAAGCGCTTAACAAGTATCATAAAAAAAAAATCATTCTCTTTCATAGGCACATCTACTGAATATCTACTATAGGCTCTATTGAGCACTAACGAGATGCTCGGGAGCATGTAATAGAAGCCAAAGCAGGGTTTGGACCCTCAAGGAACTTTTAATCTAAGGGGAAGCAAGGGGACACAAGTCCCAAACAGACAACAGAAAAAGTAAGGCTGTAAATGCAAACGATAAAACAGAAGTTAGCAATGGAATCAATGAGTGCATATCTAAACAGACAAACATTCATTCATTCATTCAATAGTATTTATTGAGCGCTTACTATGTGCAGAGCACTGTACTAAGCGCTTGGAATGAACAAGTCGGCAACAGATAGAGACAGTCCCTGCCGTTTGACGGGCTTACAGTCTAATCGGGGGAGACGGACAGACAAGAACAATGGCAATAAATAGAGTCAAGGGGAAGAACATCTTGTAAAAACAATGGCAACTAAATAGAATCGAGGCGATGTACATTTCATTAACAAAATAAATAGTAATGAAAATATATACAGTTGAGCAGACGAGTACAGTATTGAGGGGATGGGAAGGGAGAGGGGGAGGAGCAGAGGGAAATGGGGGGAAAAGAGAGTTAAGCTGCGGAGAGGTGAAGGGGGGCGGCGGTAGAGGGAGTAGAGGGAGAAGGGGAGCTCAGTCTGGGAAGGCCTCTTGGAGGAGGTGAGTTTTAAGTAGGGTTTTGAAGAGGGGAAGAGAATTAGTTTGGCGGAGGTGAGGAGGGAGGGCGTTCCAGGACTGCGGGAGGACGTGGCCCAGGGGTCGACGGCGGGATAGGTGAGACCGAGGGACAGTGAGGAGGTGGGCGGCAGAGGAGTGGAGCGTGCGGGGTAGGCAGTAGAAAGAGAGAAGGGAGGAGAGGTAGGAAGGGGCAAGGTGATGTAGAGCCTTGAAGCCTAGAGTGAGGAGTTTTTGTTTGGAGTGGAGGTTGATAGGCAACCATTGGAGGTGTTTAAGAAGGGGAGTGACATGCCCAGAGCGTTTCTGCAGGAAGATGAGCCGGGCAGCAGAGTGAAGAATAGACTGGAGTGGGGAGAGAGAGGAGGAAGGGAAATCATGAGGTTGATGGGTTATGGGACCAGGAAAGAGATCATTTATTTGGGGACTATCTTCTTGAGAAAGTGGGCTTTTAGTAGGGCTTTAAAGGGGTGGAGGAAGAAGGTTAGCATATTTGAGTGAGAGGGAAGGTCCATTCCAGGGAAAGTTTCAAGCCAAGGGTTGCCCCGGGAAGAGAAGCCAGTGAGATACTGGTTGTTTGGGAAGAGCAAAGAGAGCTATTTGGGGAAGGTAAAGAGGTAAGAAGACCCTTAGACTGAACTCCATGAGAGACAAAGACTGTGCCTGACCTGATTAACCTGTATCTATCCCAGTGCTTGGTAAAGTGCTTAAGACATAATAAGTACTTAATAAACATGATTAAAATTAATAAAATTAAAGAAAACCCATAAAGAGTCTTAAAAGTAATAGGTCACATTGATTTAGGTTGGTAAAGCGTGGGTAACCACTGAAGATGGAGAAAAGGACAGAACTTGCAATGGCAGAGGTTAGTCTGACTTGGAGGGTTTCCACAGAGGATCAGTTTGCAAACTTTTTATTGCGAATGTTCCGGGAGAGCTCAGAATTAGGGAACTCATAGAGGATGGGACTCCCAGTGGTAGGAGATGGAGATAAATGAAAGAAAAGGGGTTCATTATGGGCAGGGAATGAGTCTGCTAGTTCTGTTGTACTCTCCCAAGTGCTTAGAACAGTCTTCTGCACATAGTAAGAACTCAATAAATACCACTGATTGATTGGATACTAATGGAGTCTCCCATCCCGAAAGGTCAGGACCAAGGACTTGAAAAGAATCAGTTCTAGGGTTAGTGGACTGCATAGTGCCACAGACACACTGCTTTCCCTGCCAATGAATACCCACTGGGACACCAACTACAATCAACAAACAGGAGGGCCAGAGGCAGAACACTGCAAAGAACACACAGTGTTTATTTATGCAGCAAGCCCACATTCAGCCAAAGTCAAAGTCATCACAGCACAATTTCGACACCTTACCATAGAACCATAACCAAGAGAGCAGCATGGCCTAGTGGATAGAGCACGGGCCTGGGGCTCAGCAGGTCATGGGTTCTAATCCTGGCTCTGCCACTTGTCTGCTGAGTGACCTTGGACAAGTCATTTCACTTCTCTGCACCTCAGTTCCCTCATATGTAAAATGGGGATTGAGACTGTGAGCCCCATGTGGGACAGGGACTGTGTCCAACCTGATTTGCTTGTATCTACCCAAGCGCTTAATACAGGGCTTGGCACAGAGTAAACGCCTTACAAATATCAAAAATATGATTATTATTATTGTAACCCAGCAGGTGGCTGAAAGGGTAGTGGTTGGGCTCTCCTCTTCCCATATCAGTCAGCTATTGTTCAGGATTGCAGTGAGCCTGCCCACCTCATGAAATTCACTAGGTGGTGAGTTTGTCCACTTTATGAGATTTCTGAGGTTGTTCGCTGGTCAGGAAACATTTCCCTTGGTGGCATAGGCACAACTGGCATTCCTCTGCTTCCAGTGCAGAGACTGTAACCCAGATGTTCTGTTCTCAGAGCTGTGCTTTTTGCCCTGGATCAAGGGCAGGGCTTTGAAGAAGAAAGATGCAGTCACACCCTTAGTATTTCAACTCCTGGATGTGGAGCATAACACATAGTCAACACAGGTCTGGTGGGTGTAGCCACACAGAACAAGTCACAGCAGCTTGGCAAGGACTCGTTCTCACCTTAGCCTGGGATGGAGGCTCATAAATTTGGTTCACATAGAGAATGTAGGGGAAGGAGAGGCTTAATGTTGAGGTGTCCCTTCTGGGGAAAGGGCCCCATTTCTCAGGGGATCACCTTCTCAAGATAATGGCAAGGGGATTTTTGTGTAATTTTAGACAATGCAGAGAGGTACCTGCTGGAGCCAACTGGAAATTGAAGAGGAACTCCCATCTAGAGATAGGAGAGTTGGCCACCTATAAGCTGATAAGTGCCCTTGCTATAGCAATCAGATGTACTCAGTAGCACAGAAGACAAATTTTACATAGCTACAGACTCATTTGAATGGTCATGCCAAAGGAATGTAACATACAAGACCATTATGATCATGTGTTGTAGACTGAGTGGGCAGAGAATGAAGTGACCAACGTCTCTCTGACCTCTGGGTGGTGCTAACGTGAACCACGGGTGATAAAATGTGAGGCCTGGTGCAAGACAGTGGGTTTTTCTACAGGGTTGTTTTGGGGGATGGCCTGTGGGGGGTGGGGGACAAGGGCCTGTCAAGGAACCCAGGTGATAAGCTCAGCTCTGTTCACTTAATGGGTGTCCCCTGCTGTAGAAAAATTCATAGCTGACCTAGGCCAATACCCAAAGACCACCATCATTGCTGGCAAATGGGGAGTGGGGTATGGAGTCTCTTAGGATAACAAAGAGGGTCTGGCAACCAGAAGTCTTGGTGAGGGAGGCGGGAATTTGGGGAGCTAGAGGGGTACGGAGGGGGAATGGATGACAAAATTGGAGCTTGAGATGTCAGAGGTGACTGTGAGATCCTGGATCTTCCATGTAGATATGGAGCAAGTGTGTGCAGAGCTGGAGGTCGGCAGAATGGAGAGGGGCAGAAATGAGAGGTCAGATGTCTTACTGACATGAATGCTCACCTGTCCTAGAACCAGGCAGGTGAGGTGGAGTGGAGAATGGTGAGCAAGGCACTGAGCTTGTCTAGAATGCTTTAGCATGTAGCTGTAGCATGAGGCAGCACTGGGGTAGATACAAGATGATCAGGTTAGGCACAGTCCATATCCCACATGGGGCTTATAGTCTTAATCCCCATTTTACAGAAGCAGTAACTGAGGCAGAGAGAAATGAAGTGACTTGCTTAAATCACTTGAAGTGGCTGCCATTGGACAGGTGGCAGATCTGGGATTAGAGCTCAGGCCTTCTGATCCCAGGCCCGTGCTCTATCCACTAGGTGATGCTGCTTCTCACCTTCAGAGAAATACCTCCACTGACCAGAAAGGAGATTCCACAGTCTCTCTGACTAGTTTGTTTCTCTCCACCTGATAAATAGAAAGTTCTTCCTCACATCTATCCCAGATTTTGTTGGCTGCCGTTGGACACTGTTTCCTCTTGTTTGCCATCTCCCCCTCTCCCACCCACCAGGGATATGATGAAAAGTTGTTAGTTCTGTCTTTGTGCAAACGTGCCCTAGCCTTACAACCTCTCCTGAACTTCTGCTGCCAGGGTATCACCTCTTTTTTATAAAAAAGGTATTTGTTAAACACGTACTTATATGCCAGGTATAGGCCCTGTACTAAACTATGGAGAAGGTACAAGTTGGACACAGTCCCTGTCCCACCTAGGGCTCAAAGTCTCAATCCTCATTTTACAGATGAGGTAACTAAGACACAGAAAAGTTAAGTGATTTGCCCAAGGCCACATAGCAGGCAAGTGACAGAGTTGGGATTAGAACCCAGGTCCTTCTGACTCCCAGGCTCATGTTCTATCCACTAAGCCATGCTGCTTCTTAGCTGCAGAGAAATGTCACCTGAGGTCTCGCTGGAGGCATTTGAGCTTCCTGGTGGGATGTCTACATGAGGAGTTTCTGAATCCCAGCACTTCAGGAACTGTGCTGGTCCAAACCCTGCCCAAACCCCTGCCGAGCCTTTCCTGAAAGATGACGGTTGTCCTTTCAACTACATTGAACCCCCAGACTGCCCAGCCAATCTCAACAGCACTCATCGTCACCCTGAGACCTGCTCTGTCTGTCAGATGTGGGGCAACGTACCAGAGTGCTGCATGTCTGCCCAGGGCTTTGCTTTACATGACAATAACATAGGGTGTGACCCTCGATGGGGAGTCAGGCACTATTTAATCCATCCTCTGTTTCCTTTTGACATCCATTCTAGTCTTCAGGTGCCCCCATGAACAATTTCAGCCCTCAGTCCAGGCTTCAGGGTACTCCCCCCCACGTTGTGTTCTCTAAGACTGCAGTTGTCTTACAAGATAATGAAGCCAGCCCACCTGCACAGAGACAGGGGGTGGGGGAGTCTCCCTGGGACCAAACCCTTAGAAATGGATGCCTCCAACCTGTTGGTGATGCACTGTGAGGCCTGGGGCCAGGCAATTAGTGTCTCTGTGTTTTGTGTCTGTAAAGCCCAAGTAGAAAGGCTCGTCCACAGATGTCACATGCATTATCTAATTAATGAGCAGAGAGTGTTTTGAAAATCCAAAATACTGTACAAATGCTAATCATTATGATGAAGGCAAGGCACTTTACAGATTCCAAAGTTCTGTGTGTATCCTTATAATCATTACAATTGGTCTTAATACTAACACTATTGCTCTCATTAGTGCAATATCTGTGCTAATAAAACCAGGTGTGTCACCTGGTTTCCCATTTTTGCCCCAAGCTGACAGGAAATGATGCTTTGCAGCCTCTAGAGTTCTGCATTTTTCCTCAGAAAGGGGAGGCCAATAGATGGGGTAGCAAAGTACGCTGGGACCCACCTGGCCGAACAGGGCTTCATGACTGTGACATCACTGCTTCCAGCCCCAAGTTGATTTTATTGTAGAACAGTGCTTTGCACATAGTAAGCTCCTAACAAATGCTATTATTATTATTATTCTAAGAAAGATCTTCTGGGGACCTGAGGAAGAGTCAAGAACTCTTTCTTCTGGCTCAGAAAAATCATTGCAAGACTGAAGCCTGTGGTCCAGGCCATACAGAGCCCTCATCAATCATTTGTGCAATCAATCAATTATTTTTTTGAGTGCTTACTCTTTGCCAAACACTGTACTCTCCTGAGAGTACACAGAGGCTGTGTTGAAACTAAAAATCCATAACTCCTCTGGTGCTTAGTATGATGTTTAGCACAGATAAATTGTTTAATAAATATCACGATTATTTGTATTTACATGACTCTACCAGAAGGCCAAACAGGAAACACGTGGACCCTAAGTTATCTCCAAGAAATACCTCCAGGTTACCTCCAGATTCATTTTTGCCAGAGATACAACATGGGTGGTAAATAAAACAATATTAAGAAATGTTGATTTCCAGCAGCTATCGAAAGTGAGTTCTAGGCCAAAGTTGAGAGTTTATTTCCAGAAGAGGAACCGCTGATGCCATGAACAGAGTAAATAAATTGAGGTGCTCATGGGAAGCCTCTTGTCAGCCCTGGGTGGGCAAATCAGTTAACTTTTCTGGGCCTCAGTTAGCTCATCTGTAAAATGGAGATTAAGATTGTGAGCCCCATATGGGACATGGACTGAGCCCCATATGGGACATGAACTGTGTCCCACATGTTTAGCTTGTATCCACCCCAGCAATTAGAATAATAATTATGTTATTTGTCTAGTGCTTCCTATGTGCCAGGCACTGTATTAAGTGCGGAGGTACTGAACTGTGCCTGGCACATAGTAAGCACTTAATAAATGTCATAAAAAAAAAGAAGAATGCAAGGGAAACATAACCTTCTCAAGCCAAGTAGAAACCAATTTGTAATGAATCAGGTGCTTCCAGATGGGTGGGTGACTCAAAATCTTGTGGAAATGTGTCAAAGTAAATAAGGAGGTGACTTTTAGCATTCTAGATCTCTTGGACTTAAGGAGACTAACAATAAGTATAAAAATAATGATCATAATATTAATCATCATCATCATCAGTGGTATTTATTGAATGCTTACTGTGTGCCCAGCACTACTAAGTACTTGGGAGAGTACAAAGCACCAGATTTGGTAGACACATTCCTGCCTACAACAAGCTTACAGTCTAAACAAGGAGGCAGATACTAATATAATTAGTAGAATTAATCATTGAAGTACTTACTTTGTACTTAGCACAGATCAGACATGATCCCCTCCTCTCACAGGACTCACAATCTAAGAGGTAGGGGATATTTGTATCTTATACCCACTTCATTGATGAGGAAATAGAAGCATGAACTGGTTGTGTCTTGTCACATATGGCCAGTGGTCCTAGTGGGACAACCACTGGGGTCTCCTTTTCCTTCCCCTAGGTTATGGTATCTCGGGGGTGTTCTTGTTCAGAGGCCTCATGGCTGGAGATGGATTCCAGTGTAAGGTGCCCCAGGCTGGCTTCTCGTTTCTGACCTGTCCCCAGGCCAGGGCCTTGCACTTTATTTTTTATGGTATTTGTTAAGCATTTACTCTATATCAAGCACAGTTCTAAGCTGTGGGGTAGATACACATTTATCATTTCAGACACAGTCCCTGTCCCTCATGGGGCTCACGTTTTCAGTAGAAGGAAGGGCAGGTACTGAATCCCCATTTTACAGATGAAGAAACTGAAGCCCAGAGAAGTTGTGACTTCTTCAAAGTCAGGCAGCTAGTAATTGTCAGAGCCTGGATTAGAACCCTGATCTTCTGATTTGGAGGGTGCTGGTCTTTCCATTAGGACACACTCCTGACCACCCTTCACTTTTCCACACATCTTCTCTGAAAAAGAAAACCAAAACTGAAACACATGGTCAAGGCACCCTAGTGGAGATGCTGGATTTCAGGTGAATTCCCTAGCCATGCCACCCTCACATTTGATGGCCAGGGACAGGGACAGTAGTGTGTAACCTGAAGAGGCCATATTAATGGAATAGCTATTTGGTCAAAACCTTTCTCCTGAGGTGGAATTGAAACCTCAAACTATTGAGAACCATCCCAAATCACAACATATCTTTAAAAACCAGAGTAATGATACAATGAGAACATCTCAGGCTTTTTTTCCCCCCACCTTCCTCTTCCCCTTTTATCTCCTTCAACCTCCTTTTTTTTCCTATATGTTATTTATCCCTCCTTATGAACATGGGTCTCTGGGTGTGGATTAAGATTTGTGTAGGACCTAACTTATATAATTTAATTTTTCAGGCTGGTCTCAGGGATTGCCTTAATGGTAAGTGGGAGGGAGGCAGAATGATGTTCTCTGCCCGTGAGATGAGTAAAATTTGAATAGAACCGAAAAGGGAACCTCTCCGAGTCTCTGAGCCAAGGACCCAGGCTCTGGACTTGTGGGAAAGTGCAGGAGATGCAGATGGTGATTTGTAAGACCAGATGCAAGGAAAGATGGCCTTATCTGTGGTTCCACAATGGGACCCGATTTGAGCATGGCCGATCAATGCCTCCCAATGGAAAATGGATGCTGCTGGCTGTGATGTTGATGGGAAGGAATACAGCAAAGAATAGTGTGAGTCTAAGGGGCCAGGAGGAGCCCATGGCCACCTCATCATGCACTCAGCGGTGGAATTTTGAATTCTCCACGCAGTGCTGTCAATAAATGCTGGCAACTGAACATTTAGTGGCAACCAAGCCACTCCTCAAGAGTGGTTGCCCATCCACCTCTGCATCGGATAGGAACTTGGTATCACTGCAGCATGGCCTAGCGGAAAGAGCACCAGCCTGGGAGTCAGAGGACCGTGGTTCTAATTCCGGCTCCACCACTTACCTGCTGTGTGACCTTGGGCTAGTCACTTAACTTCTCTATGCCTCCGTTCCCTCATCTTCAGAATGGGTATTCATGACCTGTGCACCCTCCTGTTTAGACCGCGAGCCCCATGTAAGACCTGATTATCTTGATCTACCCAACACTTGGTACTGGGCTTAGCACACAGTAAGTACTTAAAAAATCCCACAATAATTATAATTATTATTATTGTTAGCTTCAAAACACTCAGTTACTTTGTCCCCTCCTACCTTATTTCTCTTATTTCTTACTATAACTCAGACCGCACATTTCCCTCCACTAATCCCAACCTACTCATTGTACCTCCGCCCCTTCTATTCAGCATCTACCCCTCTCTCACACTCTACTCTGGCCTGAACTCCTTCCCCTTTCATATTCAATAAATGATCATTCTCCCTACCTTCAAAACCTTCTTCCCTAACTAAGCCACTTAGTCCTCATTTCCTCTTCTCCCACTCCCTTCTACAGCACTCTTGCACTTGGATTGGCATCCTTTATTCATTCAATAGTATTTATTGAGCACTTACTATGTGCAGAGCTCTGTACTAAGCACTTGATTCACCACCCTGCCTCAGTCCCACAGCACTTATGTGCATATCCATAATTTATTTACTCATATTAATGTCTGTCTCTCCCTCTAGACTGAAAGCTTCTTATGGGTAGGGAATGCATCTACCAACTCTGTGATATTTCATGCCCCCATGATCTTCGTACAATGGACACATTTCTGTAATGGATGGCAGAAGCACTCAATGAATACAAATGATTGATTTATTGACTTATGGGCACCAAGGTGACATCAAGTTTAGCCTTTTTCCCAAAGTTGGATGACACTATTACCAAGGCCCCATATTTGTTTTGGAAAATACTCAAACTTCCTGACTCCTCTCCTTATTGTTCTTCTCTTCTAAGGGGAAGGGCACATTTGTCTTTAAAAATCACAGCAGGCATGTGTACTGTCTCGGCCAAGACTTCAGTGCTTAGTACAGTGGCTGGCACATTGTCTGTCTCCCCCGATTAGACTGTAAGTCCATCAGAGGGCAGGGACTGTCTCTATCTGTTACCGATTTGTACATTCCAAGTGCTTAGTACAGTGTTCTGCACACAGTAAGTGTTCAATAAATAATATTGAATGAATGAATCATTATTTTATCATGCAGGGCCGGGTTTCTTTCTGCGTAGGAGTGACTAACTGAATAGGTTTGTGCCTGTTGCTTTAAACATTGTCCATCAGGAGCTTGCTGAAGTAGAGGACTCTGGGCAAAGGAAAATGGTCTTGACTTCAATCCAGAGAAAACCTGGAGACCACTTTGATTGAGCTTAAGGAGTGACTGCCTGAGAGTGCCATGATGTTGTTATTCCCTGGACATTTATCCATTGGTTCCTATAGGACTCATCGGGGTCTCAGGGGCTCTCTTTGTCTCCTGTCAGCTGCTTGAGTGAAAGCTCTCCTTTACTGTATATGGGCTAAAGCGGGAATGGGTCCCCTTGTAAATGCCATCACACCTGGGGGAGTTCATTGAGTTGCGAGTGCTCACATTTCTCAGACTGATGGAGGCAGTGTGATCTGGTGGAAAAAGGTTCTCCAACTGTTGGCTGCAATAGTCAAATATCCCTACCTGCCCGCTATGAGTCAATAGGGAGATGTTTCTGCTATCGCACAAGGATAGAGCTACCCATACATTCAGCAAAAGGCAGTGGGATCCTTTAGTTGTTTTGAAGTAGACTGCAGACTCTGTGGTCCTTGTGGCAGGTTTTACATCGACAGGCTCCACTGTATTGTACCTTCCCAAGTGTTTAATGCAGTGCTCTGCACAAAATAAGTGCTCAGTAAATACTATGGATTGAATGACGCCAATCAGAGGGGGTTTCTAGTACACTGTCCATAATAACCGTGACATTTATTAAGCCCTTATGTTGTGCTAAGATCTGGGGTTATGAAACAGGGCTCCACCCCTGTTAATCCATCAATCACTCAATCAGTGACATGTATTAAGTGCTAACAGTGTACAGAGCACTGTACTCAGGGCTTGGGATAGTAAAAAATTTGGTAGACAAGATCCCCCCCCTCCAGGACAAGCCGTGTGGTCCAGTGGAAAGAACACAGGCCAAGGAGTCAGAGTACTTGGGTTCTAATCTCAGCTTTGCCCCATAGCTGCTGTGTGACAATGGGCAAGTCACTTAACTTCTTTGTGCCCCATTTATTTCATCTGTAAAATGGGGATTAAATCCTACTCCCTCGTATTTAGACTGTCAGCCCCCTATTAGACAGGGACTATGGGTGACCTGATTAACTTGTACCCACCCCAGCTCTTAGAACAGTATTTGGCATATAGTAAGCACTTAATAACCTTTATTGTTACTACTATTAATTATTAAGGAATTTAACACTTACCAGGATTCTCTCAGAGGGATAACAAGCTGTCTTATCCTCATTTTACAGTTGAGGACATTGAAGCCCAGAGCAGTTAAGTGACTGTCCCGAGGTCACACAGCAGGCTAGTGTCAAAGCTGGGACTAGAACCTCAGTCTCCTACCAGGCCCTTCCCTTTTCCACTAGGCCATGCTGTCTCCCCCCAGTTTCTCTTTCTGACTTTCTTGTGCTTAGATGGTTGGCATTTTCACCTGCTATAATTCTGCCTCAGACATTACCTCATTAAATGCAAGGCTGTGCTCCTCTCAGCAATCTTGTGAAGTCTTTAAGGGATCGTGTGGGATGACTGGCCCATAGGTATTTGAAACATCCCTTTCATGCAGCACTGTGAACTCTAATTTAAAGTTTGGAGCTTTTCAAATGATGCATTTTAATCTGGGGAGAGCAAATATTTATGATTTACCAACCGAGTCGCTTAATGAATCTTTGGGTCCAGCTCCCGGAGATGCAGAGTATTTTCATAAATAAAGAGAACGGGGTTCACAATGGCAGAGAGGTCTTTAAGGGGCCAGGTGAGACCCGCTTCAAGATATTGGCGGTTTTCATGGCTCCCTGTTGTCGGAAAGGTGTAATGGTGTACAGGAGGTAGTGTAAGAAAATGCTATTCAGTGTGAGAACTCCCAGATAGTTTAGGGAAAGAAGCCAATCTTTGGCGGGGCAGCCTATTCTTTGGCATTCCAGTTGGGAAGTGCCCCTTCTCTGGGAGCAGAGTTCCCTCTTATTATGAAGCACTGATGTGATGTACTGTGTTAGAGATGCGAGAGAGAGCAAGGCCTTTGTTGAACTTTAAATTAAATTGGGGCTGAAGGGCCATCAGATGAATTGTAGAAAGCTGTCAAGGGCTGCACACATGAAGTATTTGCCGTTCACAATACCCATCATAAAACCATTGTGACATTTATTGTATAAAGCGCCCTTCAAATCACTTCCACAAATATCTAGACACTTATAAACATGCTGATAGACTCGATACAGAGGCCCTAATGAGCAATAAGGATCTACAGAGTTTTATTTTTGGCTGGGCAAAGCGGTGAGCTGAATACGATTAGTTGGTGGCCAGCTGTGACCCCTGAACTGTCCTGGCCTGGACCCCAGGCTAAGAAGCTGCAGTTCCAGGAGGGTGTGTGACAGATTAATTTGTGGATGCCCATCAAGACATACTGGAGGAACCTGGAGATTTGGGCCTTCACTGTGACCTTCTTAGTGAGATGACAACAGCAGCCACAACAACAAGAAGAATGACAATACAGTGGTATTTTATGTATTAATTGGTTAAATTGGGTGTTTATTAAATGCCTTCCAACTGTTAAGCCCGTAGCTCAGAGCGGATTGGGAGTAGATCTGAGAAGCAGTATGACCTAGTGGAAAGACCATGGACCTGGGAGCCTTAGGATCTGGGTTCTAAACCCACCTCTGCCAATTGCTTGCTGTGTGACCTTGTTAAAGTCCCTTCACTTCTCTGGACCTCAGTTTCTTCATCTGTTAAATGAGAATAATTACCTGCTGTTCTTCCTACTTCTTAGACTGTGAGCCCCAAGTGAGACTGTTACTGTGTCCAACCTGATAAACCTGTGTCCATCCCAAAGCTTACGACAGTGCTTGTCACATAGTAAATGCTTAATAAATATAACTATTATTAATACCATTCATATTTATTATTGGACCAGCTCTAGCTCATCAGAATAGGCATACACTCTGTGGGCTAATTTGGCATTTTGAGAGCCTTGTCTTTCTCCCCCACCGATTTCTGAGAGGAAATAGTCTGCCCACCCTAACTATTCTAGATGGAAGGAACCCGAGGGGAATCAAGATGGCAGATCTAACTTTTTTTCCTCTGCCTGTAGGTCACAGCCCTGGCCTAGGGAAAAGAGGGTCTCCACCAGATGGCAGGTCAAGATGGAGGTTCTCTTGCCCTTCTCCCACTCTCAGCCCCCATGCAAGCAACAGCAGAGTCAAAGCCAAACCAGGTGTTGAAATGGGCAACTTGACCCACCCAAGGATCCCAGACAGGGAAGGGAATAGAGAAGCAGTCATGGCCTAGTGGATACAGCATGGGCCTGGGAGTCAGAAGGACCTGGGTTCTAATCCTGGCTCCACCACTTGTCTGCTCTGTAACCTTGGGAAAGTCACTTCACTTCTCTGTTTCTCAGTTACCTCATCTTTAAAATGGGGTTTAAGACCGTGAACCCTAGGTAGAACATGAGACTGTGTTCAACCTGATTATCTTGTGTTTACCCCAATCTTAGTACAATGCCTGGAACATAGTAAAAGTTTAAAAAATACCAAAAAAACCCAACAAATCCCTGCAGGTCCTGGGGACTGGGCACAAAGGTGGCAGTCGTGTTTAGCCACAAGCTGGTCAGGGCACAGCAGGGGTAGGGGGTGAGAGCAGGCCCTGTGTCAGCCCCTGAAATCCCTGTGCCACTATGCTGAGCTGAACTCAGGCCAGGGACAAGGAGATCCTACACCTGGGCCACACTACTAGTGTGTGCTGGAGCAGAAGGTGCCACTTTCTGATCAGGCCCAGGGGCAGGGAAGGAAGAGTAGACCTAGTCCGGACAGCAGCAGGAATAGAATTTTGCCACTTTTGCACCAGCCTTCTTCCTTCCCAGCTGAAGGCAGAAAAAGTTTGATCTCTCTCTGCCTATCTTCATAACTCGTCTCTCCTTTAGCTTTTCTCTTCTGTTTTTTCGCCTCTCCATCTCCCCTGAGTCCCTGATTCTATTTAAATTATTTGATTGGTTCTTTGCACACCAAAGGCCCGGAGTTTCATTTCATTTCCTTTTCTTCTTCATATAAAGGTTTCAGACCCCTGACATAGCTGCTAACCTGGTGTAGGTACAGCATCATTAGATAGGACAGAATCTCCAGCCTAGTTTGCTCACAATCTATGAACAACAATAAGTGACGAAGCTAACAAACCAAGATAACACTGTGAAAATCAGTATAATCAGTCTTGGAAGGAGGAAGCTCCTCAGAATCCCCGATGCTCCATGCAAGCAGTAACCAAACTAGTCTCTCCAGCATCGTAACAGTCAAAATGACTTGTGGGGTTCAGTGGTGGTGAGGGTGACTGTTCAGGATTATAGACTGGACTGAAAGCTCATTTTGGGCAGAGAATGTGTCTTCTAATTCTGTTATATTGTGTTCTTCCAAGTGCCTACTATAGTGGTCTGCACAAAGTGAGCACTCAATAAATACCATTAGTAGATTGGCCAAGAATAGCCCTAGAGATGTATGTGTGAGTGTGTCTCCAGCTGTGCTTCAGACTTGACAATAGAACCACTATTCGTGAGGTCCTAACCATGTATGAGAATGGTGCTGAAAATAATAATAGTAATAATAATAATATTTGTACTTGTTAAGGGCTTACTATGTGCCAAGCACTGTTCTAAGTGCTGGAGTAGATACAAGTTAATCAGGTTGGGCACAGTCCCTGTCCCACATGGGGCTCACACTCTTCATACCCATTACACAGAGATGGTAGCTGAGTCCCAGAGAAGTTTAGTGACTTGCTTGAGGTCACGCAGCAGTTGAGTGGCAGAGCCAGGATTAGAACCCAGGTCCTTCTGATTCCCAGACCCTTGCTCTATCCACTAAGTCATGCTGCTTTTCTGATACAGCATGTCCACACCCTCTGTCAGTGTTTACAAGAATTTCTATCATTGCATTGCAAGATTTAAGTTCTCCATTCCCTGCCCTCTAGGGGGCCAGGTTTAAGCAGAAGAAGATAGGTGGTTTCCAAATCACCTCCTCCACCCCCTCCCGAGTTCAGGGTGAGCATCTCAGTTGTAAAGATGGCCACTCGAAAAGGCAGGGCCTGGCCCAGCATTGCTCAGTTTCCTCATCTTTAAAATGGGGTTTGAGATTGTGAGCCCCACATGGGACAGGGAGTGTGTCCAACCTGATTTGCTTGTATCTACCCCAGCGCTTAGTACAGTGACTGGCACATAGTGAGCCCTTAACAAATATCACAATTATTATTCTTATTTATTTCTTGGATTTATAAATTTACTTAGAAATGATTGATATAGCTAGTAGAGAAGAGAAATTAATTGGGGATGACTTCATGGAGGGGAGAACTGTGGTCTAGCTAATTTGAATGCATTTCCTCCTGCTATCAGGAAATCTTTGCTTAGTTGTCCCACCCACACATCAAACTTAACATGTCCAAAATAGAACTATTCATCTTTTCACCCAAATCTTGTCCTCTTCCTGACTTTCCCATCATTGTACACAACACCATCATCCTTCCTGTCTCACAACCCCAAAACCTTGCCATTATCCTTGACTCATTTCTCTCATTCAACCCACATATTCAATCTATCTCCAAATCCTGTCAGTCCTACCTTCACAACATCACTAAAATCCTCCCTTTCCTCACCATCCAACTGCTACCATGCTAATCCAAGCATTTATCTTACTCCCCCTTGATTAATAATAATGTTGGTATTTGTTAAGCATTTACTAAGTGCAGAGCACTGTTCTAAGAGCTGGGGTAGCAGGATAATCAGGTTGTCCCACACAAGGCTCACCATTTTACAGATGAGGTAACTGAGGCACAGAGAAGTTAAGTGACTTGCCCACAGTCACATAGCTGACAAGCGGCAGAGCCTGGGGATTTGAACCCATGACCTCTGACTCCCAAGCCCATGCTCTTTCCACTGAGCCACGCTGCTTCCCATAATTACTGCATCAGCCTCTGACCTCCCCGCCTCCTGTCTCTCCCTGCTCCAGTCCATAATTCACTCTGATGTCCATGTCATTTTACTACAAAACCAGTCAGTCCATATTTCCCCACTCTTGAAGAACTTCCAGTGGTTGCCCATCCAAATCTGCATCAAACAAAAGCTCCTTACCATAGGCTTGCCCTTCTCCTCCTAACCTACCTTGCTTTCCTACCTAACCAGCACATTCACTCGTTTAATGCCAACCTACTAACTGCAACTCGCCATCATCTTCCTCACCATTGACTTCTTGCCCACATCCTGACAGTGGCCTGGAACTCCCTCCTTTTTCCTGTCCAACCGATGATCACTCTTCCACCTTCAAAGTCTTAGTAAAAGTACTTCTCTTCCAAGAGGCCTTCCCCAACTAAGTCCTTACTTCCTCTTTTCCCATTCCTATGTCACCTTTACACTTGGATGTGGGCAACCTTGGGTGACTCAGTTACCTCATCTGTAAAATGGGGATTGAGACTGTGAGGCCCACATGTGACAGGGACTGTGTCCAACTTGATTTGCTTGTATCTACCTCAGCACTTAGTACAGTGCCTGACACATACTAAGCACTTAACAAATGCCATAATCATTATTATTATTATAATTTGTGCCCTTTATTCACCCTGCCCTTAGCCCCACATCACTTATGTACATATCCATAATTTATTTATTTATATCAATGTCTGTATCCCCTTCAAAATGATAGCAGGGAAAGTGTCAACCAATCCTACTGTTATATTGAAATCTCCCATGTGCTTAGTATGGTCTTCTGCACATAGTGAGTACTCAGTAAATATGACTGATTGATTGACTGGGGAGAGAGTTTTCTTCTGGGAGACTAGGGTGACAAAGAGGTCAAAGACTGGGAGAAATGAGAATGAGGTACAATAAGTAGTTTAGAGGAATGAAGAGGGCAAGCTGGGCTGTAATGGGAAAAGTGAGAAGCAGCATAACCTAGTGGAAAAATCATTGGTCTGGGAGTTAGAAAACCTGGGTTCTAATTCCGGTTCCTCCACCTGTAGGCTCTATAAACTTGGGCAAGTCATTTAATTTCCATTTGCCTCAGCTACCTCATCTGTAAAATGAGGCTTAAGACTGTGCCACCTATCTGGGACACGGACTGTGTCCAACCCGATTAGCTGGTAATGACCCCAGCGTTTAGTACAGTGCTTGGTGTATAGTAAGTATTCCACAAATACCATAAAACAAAACAAAGCAAGAGCATTAAGAAATGAGTCTTTGGGTATTTGGGCTTCTCCTGTCCCATCTGGCACTGGCACTGGACTGGCAGCGGTAGATAAATGCCCTGTCTTGGGGAGTCTTTGCTGAATTCATCTCTCATCCAATTAACAGATCACCAAAACGGCTGGTGGGGAGGGAAGCTAGAGAACCTGCCTCTTCACTTTCGGCATAACAAGTCCGTTAGCACCATTTAGGCAGAGCCCCAAGGTCGCAGGAAGATGGTATCCACTGTCTTCTCGGAAAACGCATCCCCCCCATGGGAGATGGGAAGGTGCAGGCTCCCACATCGTGTTTCCTTTGATGAGTTGACGAGATTCATTAGCACCCCCTCTGATTCCATTCGGCTCAAAACACCTTGCTGATTCAATTAAAATATTTTCCTTGGAACTGCTTTAAACTGCACTAATTATAATGTAACTGTTATGTAACTAATATGTGCAGGTAATATTGTGATTATATATAGACAGCCATATGCTTCTTTGCAGTCACTCGCGATGCCGTTAAACCGCTGAAGCAGAGAACTCCGAATCCGTGCGCAAAGTAATTGCACCAAACTAATTTGTGTTTGCAAACAGAACTGAAATTAACTATGTAAATAGGCAGATCTGCAGACTAAATATGATAGCACGGAGAGATGTGTGGGCCTATCTGGGGAATTGGGGAAGGGACTCTATTCTAGTGACTGGGGAATCTCAGTAGGAATGGGAAAGTGTTTTCCAGTGACCAGAGTCTGGCAGGCTACAATCCAGGTGGCCCTTACCCCTTCCAGTTTGAACACTGGAATGCTTAAACAGAAATAACCTCTAAGTTGGCGGCCAGCTGGTCAGTCTTCCAAAGTCATTCCCAAGATGTACCAAAAGGCTACTCAGTTCCCAAATTCCCAATGACCCCTCCAGGACTTCTTAGCATTTCCCACCTAGCCTCTGCTACCTCCTGCTCTGACTTAGCCGATCACTAGGGTGAAAAACTGAAGCAGCTGCCCACAGTGATGAATTCTGGGTTCCAGCACAGAGTCCTAGTGAAGGGGGAAAAGGAGAGGAGGAAGGGGAGGAAATAAGACAGAGAGAAGAGGCCAGACAGAATGAATCACAGGTGAGGGGTAAGAATCACTTTGTCTGGCAGCAGGGTCCAAGATCGGATAATTGAGCAGGGGTTGCCAAGGCCCCTATGCTTCTCTATGGGAGGTGGTGAGTACCAGGGCCCAGGTGAGCTCTCACCCAGACAGATGTGGTATGGAGTGCTGAATTTAGGAAACCAAAAACAAGGAAAGCAGGGAGCGCATTTAAAGACAATCTAAGACACTGCGGCATCCCAGCTGAAGACTGAGAGTCAATAGCTGAGGGTAAACCAGCATGGTGTATGGTTATCAAGAAATGAGTGGCTCTTTTTGAGCAGAAGCTTATAAGAATCCAGGAATAAGGAAGCAAAAGTGAAAACAGCTCCAGGCCCTGCAAGTTGCAGTGAGAGCGACACAACAAGGGACAGCCTGTGGGTCTCACAACAGCCTTTCTAGCCAAACACACACACACACACACACACAACACACCCTCCTCACCCCCAAAATCTGATCCTCTAGCCACAGTACCTTACTGAGCTTTATTTTTATCTAGATGTTGGTGTTTGGTTTCATCTCTCTTTATGTACTCATTGCTAGTCCCCTTTCCTCCTTTTTATTTTTACATTGCAAGTCCCCCAAGGGAAGGCAACCAATTCTAATTCCCACTCATGTGTTCTTTCCCAGGATTAGTACAGTGCTCTGTATATGCTTAATAATGACTATTACTACTATTACTACAACTACTTCAACTATACATGCACACACACACACACACAACACACTCCCTCTCTCTCTCCCTCTCTCTCTCTCTTTCTCTCTCTGTCTCTCTCTCTCTCTTTCTCTCTCTCTCACAGGCAAATGTCACTGTCAGTGGTGAGCACTATCCTAAAGAAAAAAAAAACCCCTCTCTTAACCCCATGGCTCTCTCCTGTTTTCAGCCCGTCTCCCTCCTACCACTAAATTACGAACTCCTTGAGTGAGTTGTCGACAACCAATGCCTCCTCCACTTCCTCTCTTGCAAAGAGAGAACTCTTTGACCCCCTCCAATCTGGCTGTTGCCCCCTTCAATTCACAGAAACTGCCCTCTCTAAGGTCACCAATGACCTCCTTCTGCCAAATCCAATGGCCTCTACTCCATCTTAATCCTCCTCCACAGCCCAGTTGCCTTTGACACTGTCCACCACACGCTCTTCCTGGAAACATTATCTTAGCTTCCCTGACACTGTCATTTTCAGGTTCTCCTCCTATCTCTTTGTTAGCTCTTTCTTAGTCTCTTTCACAGACTCCTCCTCTGACATCCACCTGCTGATAGTAGAGATTCCTCAAGGCTCAGTTCTGGGCCTCCTGTTCTCCACCTAGAACGACACCCTTGGAGAACTCATTGCCTCCCACGACTTCAACTACCATTTCTATATGGACGATTCCTAAATCTATGTCTTCTTTCCTGACCTCCCTCCTCCTTTGCAGTCTCACATTTCCTTCTGCCTTCAGGATGTCTCTACTTGGATATCGCAATGACACCTCAAACTTAACAAGTCCAAACAGAACATATCATCTTCCCACCCGAAATCATGTTCTTCTCATGACTTTCCCATCATTCCAGACAGCACCACTATACTCCCTGTGTCACAAGCCCATAACCTTGGCATTATCCTCCACTCATCTCTTTCAATCAAAATTCATGTTCAATCTGTCATCAAATCCTATCATTTCTACATTCCCCTCAGTGCTAAAATCTGCCCTTCCCTCTCCATCTAAACTACTACTACACTGATCCATGCACTTTATCATATCCCACCTTGACTACTGTATCAGCCTCCTCACTGACCTTCCTGCCTACTATCTCTCCCCACTCCATCCTACTTCAGTCTGCTGCCTGGGCCATTTTTTAAAAAAAATGTTCAGTCCATATCTCCACACAACTCAAGCATCTCCAGTGGTTGCCCATCCAACTCCTCACCAAAATGAAACTCCTTACTATAGGCTTTAAAGCACTCAATCACCTTCCCCCCTCCAACCTTACCCTGCTGATTTCCTACTGCAATCCAGTCTATTTACTTCCTTCGTCTAATAACAACCTACTCATTGTAATGCAATCTTGTCTATCTTAACCTTGATCCCCTTCCCACATCCTTACTCTGGCCTGGAACTCCTTCCCCCTTAATGTATGACAGACCACCTCACTCCCCTCCTTCAAAACCTTACTAAAATCATATCTACTCCAAGAAGCCTTCCCTGGCTGAACCCTCATTTCCCCTACTCTTTTGCATCATCCTTTAATTTGGATGTATACTACTTAAGCAGTTGATGAGCATGGGCTTTGGAGTCAGAGGTCATGAGTTCAAATCCCAGCTCTGCCACTTGTCAGCTGTGTGACTGTGGGCAAGTCACTTAACTTCTCTGTGCCTCAGTTACCTCATCTGTAAAATGGGCATTAAGACTGTGAGCCCCACGTGGGACCACCTGATTCCCTTGTGTCTACCCCAGCGCTTAGAACAGTGCTCTGCACATAGTAAGCGCTTAACAAATACCAACATTATTACCCCTGTCAGCCCCATAGCACTTTATGTACATATTCATTATTTATGTTAATGTCTATCTAGAGAAGCAGCATGGCTCAATGGAGAGCGCAGGCTTGGGAGTCAGAGGTCACGGGTTCTAATCCCGGCTCTGCCGCTAGTCAGCTGTGTGACCTTGGGCAAGTCACTTAACTTCTCTGTGCCACAGTTACCTCATCTGTCAAATGGGGATTAAAAAAAACTGTGAGCCTCACGTGGGACAACCTGATCACCTTGTATCCCCCAGCTCTTAGAACAGTGCTTTGCACATAGTAAACGCTTAACAAATACCACAATTTATCTCCCATTCTAGACTGCAAGCTACTTGTGGGCAGGGAATGTGTCTACCACCTCTTGTATTGTGCTCTCCCAAGTGCTTCTTACAGTGTTCTGCACAGAGTAAGACCTCAATATCTCCTACTGATTGGTTGATAGCAGTAGTAGCATCAATCCATCAGTGGTATTTATTGAGCACTTTCTGTGTGCAGAATGTTTTTCTAAGCACTCAACAGAGTTGGGAAACTTGATCCCTGCCCACAAAGAGCTGACATTCTAGAGTAGTAGTAGCATTTACTGAGCTTACCCTCAGTGGAGTGCAATGTATCAGGTACTGGAGAATTGCAGAATAAAGAGGTGAAGCATTCCCTGCCTGCATAGAGCTTTCACTCTAATTCATCACTGTCTTCACCTTATCCTCCAATGGGGCTACTCAGACCCGTTCTTCCCCAATTCATAGAATGTGGTCTTCTCCTACAATTCCTGGTTGCCCTCACAGGCTCCGTTCCCTCTTGGTTTCCCCATGCTGCACCCTGATTCCTGGCAGCAGGTCTCCAGAGGAGAGGGGAGCTCCCTCAGGTTTTTCTTTCAACTTCTTAAATGCATGAGCCTTTTCCTCCACCTTAGTCGTAAAATCCACATCCTCAATTTCTGCCACCCAGCGCCTCACCGGCCAGCCGGTGTTTAATAACCATTTCAACCCAGAGGCCCCGTCATCTCGATGTTTTACAAATAAGTAGGGTTGGAGCGGGGAAGGAGAGGGGAAATGAGGAGAGAGAGCTGATAAGCTTGGCTATAAGTGCTGTTACCAAGCGACTTTAGTATCTGAAATCATCCCAAATGTATTCTGAATTACCTTGAGCATTTTTAGACAGTCCTATTTTTCATCTTTGGGCATTAATACACCGACCTGAGGGATTATTATATATATTTTTTGGCACAAACAGTTCTGTCAGTTGGTGGCATGAATGTACAATCATCCTGGAGTCCCGGGGCCAGGGAGCTGCTCTCTAAGATGAGTGGGGAGGAAAATGGGGCTGATGAGCCTGGAATTGGGACCTTGTCCTTGACCAACACAGCCTGGCCTTAGGCCACACTGGGCCTCAGCCTCCCACCACCCCCAACTCCTGCCCACAAGGAACTTACAGACTACAGGGGGAGACAGAATTACATATAGGGGAAATAGTATAGTCTAAAGATAGCTATAGAAGTGTTGTGGGGCTGGGGTGAGTATCAAAGTGCCCATGGGAACACAGCCAGGTGCATAGTCAACCCAGAAGAGAGAAAAGTAGTGGAAATTAGGGCTCCATCAGGGAAGGCCTCTTGGAAGAGACATGATTTTAGAAGGGTTTGACGGGGGAGAGGGTGGTTGCTGGATATGAAGTGAGAGGGAGGACATGAGCAAGGAATTGGTAGGGGGATAGATGAGATCGAGGTATAGGGAGGAGGTTGGCATTGGGGGAGTGAAATGTGCAGATTAGGTTGTAAGTAGATCAGCAGGGTAAGGTGGGGCAGAGCCTTGAAGTCGATGGTAAAGAATTTCCGTTCACTGTGGAGTTAAATAGACATCCACTCCCATTGCCTGAGGAGTGGGGAGATGTGGAGTGAATGTTTTTTTTGGAAAAAAAAGATCCAGGCAGCAGAGTGAAGAATAGACTGGAAAGAGGAGAGACAGGAGGCAGGGAGATCACCGAGGAGACTGGTGCAGTAGTCAAGGTGGAGAATTAGTGCTTGTATCCCCATAAAGCAGTTGGAATCAAGTGGAAAGAGCAGATTCTAGAGATGTTGAGAAGGTAGCACCAACAGGATTTCTTGATAGATGGAATAAGCCAGTTAATGAGAGAGATGAGCAGGGGATAATGCCAAGATTACTGGCTTGTGAAACAAGCAAGCTCCAATTCTCCTCCAGAGCCTTAGCCCTGTTTGCCCTTAATCCTTCTCACTGTCCCGGTTAGGGCCACTGATGACCTCCCTGCTGACTAAAGTCTTTGAATTCCTTTCCGCACCATGGTTTATGTCAATGTCAATGTTGTCACCAAGTCAATGTCATCACACGGTGGAGATGGTCCTGGTCCTTTCACCTTAGGACTGGGCTCAGACAGTTAGCGTCCTGTCTTTTTTGCAGGGTCTCCAAGAGATGTATGGTTGGGTCTTTAGCTTCTTAGCCTCATGGTTGGCCTAGGAGAAAGCACTGCTCCGGAAATCATTAGGCCTGTGCTCTAGTCCTGATTTTGACTGGAGCTGGCTAATGTGCATGAAGACTGTACATATACTTCACATATACTGTACATATACTTTGAGAAGCAGCATGGCCTAGTGGATAGACCCACAGACCTGGGAATCAGAAGGTCATGGATTCAAATCCTGACCGCCACATGTCTGCTGTGTGACCTTGGGCAAGTCACTTCACTTCTCTGGGTCTCATTTACCTCATCTTTAAAATGGGGTTTGAGGCTGTGAGTCCCACATGGGACAGGAATAGTGTCCAACCCGATTTGCCTGTATCCACCCCAGCGCTTAGTACGGTGCCTAGTGCATAGTATGAGCTTATCAAGCACCACAATTATTTTTACTATTGTTATCATTAATGGGATGTACCACTACTCACCTACTCATTCAATACCCCCAGTGTCCCAACAGGAACAAGGCTGGCAGAAATGAGAAATGCAAGAGTCACTGAAGGCCATTAGTACTTGAATCAATTTATCCCTGCAGGTTCTGAGCCTGGAAGTCCCAGAAACTAGACTCACCTTTTGATCCAGATGTGAAATTCCTTCATCAGCTTTCTAATGACTCCCACTTCCCAAGGACTCTAGTTGGCTATAGCCTATGCAGGTGACAATCAATTAATCAATCAGTGATATCAACTGGGGGCTTATTCTATGCAGAACACTACTAAGTACTTGGGAAAGCACATTATAATAGTTGGTAGATGTGATCTCTGACTTCAAGGAGCTTATGATCTACAGGGAACAGGGTCTCTTATTTGGCCAAGGGGATGCCAATTGACATTCTTCTCTATCATGTCTCTTTAATGTCTGCTTCTCTCTGTACCCCCCTTGCCCCCACACATCTCATAAGTCTGGAAAACCTCCAGAGGAGTTCAGAAGAAAGGAAGAATTAAAGAATGAAGTCACCATTAACTGTACCAGTCTTTTAAGTTGCGTGAGTTAATGAAATTGAAGGTGCTGAAATGATGTTATACCAGATATTTTGAAGATATTCAATGCCAGGTGTTGAGACCAGACCCCCAAAATGATTTGGCTGGGCAGAGAGCTCTCCAAGAGTCTGGGGCAAATGGGAGGACACTCACCAACTCTGCAGTGAAGACTGTAAAAAAAAATAATAATGGTATTTGTTAAACTCTTACTATATGCCAAGCACTGTTCTAAGCACTGGGGAAGATACAAGGTAATCAGGTTGTCCCACGTGGGGCTCACAGTCTTAATCCCCATTTTACAGAACTGTGGCATAGTGAAGTTTAGTGGCTTGACCAAGGCCACACAGCAGACAAGTGTCAGAGCTGGGGTTACAGCTCATTTCCTCTGACTCCCAAGACCATGCTGTGTATTGATTGCAGCTACACCGGCTCTGGTTCTTGTGGAAACATGGTCATACCAAGTCACTGCCTTCCTTACCACTGCTTGGAGATCCTATGCACCCTCCACTATTGTTGATGGATGCAGGGGCAGTCTGGAGGGGACCCGGTGGCTAGGACCAATGTCTTGTGGCAGGAGATGAGTGAGAACCTGGAGCAGAATGAAGATAAATCAGAGAGGCAGCCATGCCTCCTTTTGCTCCACTAACCAGGGCATCCTGCTCATGGTTTAGAGCCAGAAGAGACCCAAGAAGAAACCAACTTCTCGAACATTAGCTGGTGAAAGCTGCCATGGCACACTGGGATTCCACAATCATTGTCTGGGAATGTAAGAGCCAATATCCAGGTCTTGTCAGAGATGGGGATGAGCAGGTGTGGGAGTCAATCTCACATAGCTGAGAGAGAGAGCACCCCCTCCCCTGCATTGCCTAGTAAATAATGTACTTCATATTCCAGCCATAGCAACTTGTTTCTCTGAATAAACATAAGCCTTTCAGGTGACCTAATGATTAACGAACTCTGCAAAGAAATATTACTGTAATACCACTAATATAACAAAAGCAGCTGCTTCTGACACATTTTGGCTACACCAGGTTTTCACCTGCACACAAGGAACAAAAACAATAAACTCTGAAAAGACACTAAACGTGGACTGGATAGCCTGTAAACTGTGCTTTCCGGGAAGCCTCTGAATCTTTCTGGACCCCGGAAAGCTGGCCACAATGTCAAGAGGAAAGATCCTCATCAGTTCCAGTCTTCCCAATTATTAGGTGGTCTTGGGGCCTCCTAATGTTAAGTGATCAGTTCTGAGGCCCACTTTATTCTCCATGTACACTCATCTCTTGGAAACCTCATCCATTCCATGGCTTTCACTGTCATCTCTATGCTGATGATTCCCAAAAATGCATCTCCAGCCCCTGTCTTTCTCCTTCTTTGCAGTCTTATATTTCCTCCTGACTTCAGGACATCTCTGCTTAACATGCCCCAAACAGAACTCCTTATCTTCCTGCCCCAAAGTTTGTCCTCCCAGTGACTCTTCCGTCACTGTAGATTGCACCACTATATTCCCAGTCTCACAAGCCCATAACCTTGGCATTAACCTTCACTCATGTTTTCCACTCAAACCAAATATTAAATCTCTCACAAAGTCTCCTCATTTCTACCTTAGAACAGTACTTAGAACGGTGCTTGATTCATAGTAAGTGCTTAACAAATACCATCATCATTATTATTATTATCTTCACAATATCACTAAAATCTGCCTTATCCTCTCTATCCAACTGTTATAATAATGATTGTGGTATTTCATTCATTCAGTCATTTTTAATGAGCACTTACTGTGTGCAGAGCACTGTACTTAGCACTTGGGAAAGTGCAATGCAACAATAAACAGTGACATTCCTTGCCCTTGTTAAGCTTTTACTATGTGCCAGATGCTAAGGTCTGGGATAGATACAAGCAAAAAGGGTTGGACACAGTCCCTGTCCCAAGTGGGGCTCACAGTCTCGATTGATGTTTTCAAGTGAGGTAACTGAGGCTCAGAGAAGTGAAGTGACTTGCCCAAGGTCACACAGCAGACATGTGGCAGAGTAGGGATTAGAACCATAGCCTCCTGACTCCCAGGCCCATGCTCTATCCACTAAGCAATGCAACACTAATCCTATCTGCCTTGACTATTGCATCAGCCTCTTTGCTGACCTCTCTGCTTCCCATCTCTCCCCATTCCAGTCCATATCCATTCGACTGCCCAGATCATTTAAAAAAAATTCAGTCCATATTTCCCTATTCCTCAAGTACCCCCCAGTGGTTGCCCATCCTCCTTCACATTAAACAGAAACTCCTTACCCTCAACTTTAAAGCACTCAGTCACCTTGTCTCCTACTATCTTACCTCTCTGATTTTACTCTACAAACCAGCATGCTCATTTCATTCCCCTAATACCCACTTTCTCATTGTACCTTAGTTCAGGGGGTATGCATAATGTAAGAACTCAATAAATACTGTACTTTGATAATTTAGTCACTTAATTTAGACCCAGTAGAGACAAGATTTCTCCTCAAGGAAAGGAGAAAGTCTCACACATTAGAAGTTGTCTACAAGGCATCTTGGAACCAAATCCAGGGTCTAACTAAGCAGGAGGAATAAACTAGGTCATGGCAGTTCCTATGGACTACTCTTCATTGATTTCCTTTGGCTGGGTGATTTGGAACATTATCGGTTTCGGATAGTTATTCCTATTAGAATCTGTTTCTGAAAATCTATGGCCCCACTAGGAAATCGACAATTTATGTTTCCCCCTTAATTGAAATAATCATGTATCCACAAAATACTAGCTATTCAAAATCTGTCACACTGCAAGAGCCCTTGGTTTAAAGTGCTGTTTAAGTAGATGGAAAGCTGTGGGATTCAGATGTCTCTAGTCACAGAGGTTTGGGGAACTGCTGTTATAAATGAACAGGAAACCCCTCCTGTGAATTTAGTCCACCAAGACTCATCTGCAAAGCCCAAAATCATGTTGGCTAGAGAACGGATCATATTTTTCCTTTTTAATGAGATGAGCCATTAAGGTAGAGTTGGCAGAGATGGGAAAAAAAGAAAACCAGGAAGAACTTTAAATGTAAAATCAGTGAGTTAACCAGGAGAATCTGGGTTGTAGGACTCTGAAATCAATCACTGGACATATTTCTTTCCTGTTGTCCCATGGGGAAATGGTGGGGAAAGAAGAAACCCCAATCCTTGCAACGGCAATGTTGGTGGAAGCCTAGGTCCTGGGACTCTGGGACACTCTGGAGGCTGAGAGGAGCCCATGACTTGGATTTCCATACAGTTTACCTGTGCAGAACATTGGTGAAAAACTGGGGTAACTGAGTTAGAGCTGAGATGAGTTTCTGTTCACCTGGCATGGGCTTCTCCTGAATGGAATTATTGTTGCTGTTGCAGCCACTGCTGCTCTCAACTAAGATATCTCCATGGGAGTCTTGGATGAGTTTGCTGTTCTCTGACATCCTCCAACTCCGTGGGTCTGAAATGTGCTAGGAGTCCTGAAAGAACAGCTTTCCGCCACCCCCAGCTTCCGGTAACCTCCAAATTTGCTCTGACCCAGATGAAATTGCAGGTCCAGTTCGGCCAGTGAGTGATAATAGTAATAATAATAATAATAATGATATTTAAGTACTTACTATGTGCCAGGCAGTGTTCTAAGTGCTGGGGGAGATACGAGGTTATCAGGTTGTCTCAGGTGGGGCTCACGGTCTTAATCCCCATTTTACAGATGAGGTAAGTGAAGCAAAGAGAAGTGAAGTGATTTGCCCAAAGTCACACAGCTGACAAGTGGCAGAGCCGGGATTAGAACCCAGGACCTCTGACTTCCAAGCCCATGCACTTTGCATTAAGCCACGCTGATCCACAGTGATCCAGCTGTATAGGACTTCGGTGGGAGGGAGGAACAGGTAGCCTAGTGGAAAGAACCTGGGCCTGGGAATCAGAAGACCTAGGTTCTAATCCTGACTCCACCACTGTCTGCTGTGTGATCTTGGGCAAATCACTTCTCTGGGCCTCAGTTACCTCATCCATAAAATGCAAAGACTGTGAGCCCTATGTGGAACACAGACCGTGTCCGACCCAGTTATCTTGTGTCTCAGTACAGTGGCTGGCACATAGTAAGTGCTTAAAAAAATCATAAAAAAAAAACCCCATCTGTGAGCTTGGGGTTAGAGGTAGACTCCCACCCCACCCGCACCACCCGATAAGAGAGGAATTGGGATCTGGTTGGCTTTCTGGTGAACGGCTCTGCCGGGCCCTGAGAGTGGCTTCTTGCCCAGTACATGGTATCTGCATTCCATGAGCAGGCTCAGGTCCTCTCTCTGAATGAGGGGCCTGTTCCATGCTCCATGAAAGCCTTGTGGTAGCACAGCACAATAGCCTGGCTGTGTAGGGTATTTGACAGTCCCTTCTGCCCCAGGCAGAGAGCAGTCGGTGCTGCATTCCACAGTAATGACCAGTCTGGATGGGTTGTGAGGTCCAGTCCAGCGTTGGCTGCCACGCAGAACAATGGGCTCTTCTCCCCTTCTCCGGTGGGCGGAAAGGCTTTGGTTGGAGATTTCCCTCTCATTTTGGGCTTTCCACAGAGCTTTGTGTGATTGCGGCTGGTGAGAGTAGGGGTGGTACCCATGGCTGGAGTGGGCAGGAGACACAGAGAGCCCCCTCATCAAGTCCTGGAATGATAATTATAATGTTAGCATTTTTTAAGCTCTTACAATGTCCCGAACACTTTGTTTGATCAAAGAGACCTTCCCCAGTAAAGCCCTTTATTTCCCTGGCTCCCTCTCCCCTCTGTGCCGTCTATGCACTTGTTTCTGTGACCGTTGGACATTGACAGTCACCTCACCCTCAAACCCATAACACGCATGTATATATCTTTAAATAATATATTATAATTTATTTATCTTAACGTCTGCCTCCCCACCTGTACTGTAAGCCCTTTACAGGCAGGGAGAGTGCCCACTAATTTTGTTGTAGTGTACTCTCCCAAGTGCTTAGCACAGTGCTCTGCACATATTACATTCTCAGTAGATACCATTCATTGATTGATAGACTGATGCAAGATAAGGCGATAGAACACAGTCCCACATATGGCTCATAGAAGGGAAACCAGGTAACATCCCCATTTTACAGATGAGAAAACTAAGGCACAAAGGTTTTATGTGTCATAGAGTAGGTAAATGGGAAAGCCAGGGCTAGAACCTGACTCTCCTAACTCCCAGACCTGTCTCTCTACTCTAGACCTAAAATCTCAAACTGGTCTCCCATCATTTCCTCCTCCTCCTTTCTCCTTTTCTTTCACTATTTCCACCTCCTCTTCCTTCTCCTGCTCTTCCTCCTCTTCCTCCCCTCCTCTACCCAACTGTAGCCTCTCCTATGACTAGAGAGAGTGCTGGAGACCAGCAAGCCAACTCTCTTCCACATTTTGTCATAATAATAATAATAATTATGGTATTTAAGTGCCTAACTGTGTGCCAAGCACTGTTCTAAGCGCTGGGGGGTTACAAGGTAATCAGGTTGTCTCACGTGGGGCTCACAGTCTTATTCCCCATTTTACAGATGAGGTAATTGAGGCAGAGAAATTAAGTGACCCAAAGTCACTCAGCTGACAAATGGGCCATGACCTCTGACTCCCAAGCCTGTGCTCTTTCTACTAAGCCATGTATCAAGACTTTAATGGACATCTCATGTGAGAGTGCCTAATGTCAACCAGATATTGGCCCCAGATTATTGAAATCAATCAATCAATCATTCAATTGTATTTTTTGAGCACTTATGTGCAGAAGCCTGTACTAAATGCTTGGGAGAGTACAATATAACAGAATTGGGAGGCACATTCCCTGCCCACAACAAGCTTACAATCTAGAGGGGGAGACAGTCAGTAATGTAAATGAATATATTACAGATATGGACATAACAATCATAACAATAGTAATGTTGGTATTTGTTAAGCACTTACCATGTGCCAAGCGCTAAGTGCTGGGGTAGACACAAAGTAATCAGACATGGGGGTCACAGTCTTCATCCCCATTTTACTGATGAGGTAACTGAGGCACAGATAAGTTAATGACTTGCCCAAGGTCAAACAGCTGACAAGTGGGAGAGCCGGGATTAGAACCCATGACCTCTGACTCCCAAGCCCGTGCATTTTCCACAAGCCATGCTGCTTCTTGTAAGAGCTGTGGGGCTGAGGGAGGGGTGAATAAAGGTTGCAAATCCAAATGCAAGGGAGGCACAGAAGAGAGTGGGAGGAGGAGAAGAAATGAAGACTTAGTAGCGGAAGGCCTCTCAGAGGGGAGGTGTTTTTTATAAGGTTTAGAAGTTGGGGAATGTGGTCATCTGTCAGTTATGAAGAGGGAGGGGTTTCAGGACCAGAGGTAGGATGTGGATGAGAGATTGGAAGCGAGATAGAACAGATCAAGGTACAGTTAATAGGTTGGGATTAGAGGAGCAGAGTGTGCAGACTGGGTTGTAGTAGGAAATTGGTGAGGTGCAGTAGTAGGGGGCAAGGTGATGGAGGGTTTTAAAGCCTATGGTATGGAATTTGTATTTGATTCAGAAGTGGATGGGCAACCACTGGAGGTGCTTAAGGAGTGGGGAAACATGGACTGAATGTTCTGGTAGATAAAGGACCCAGGCAGCAGAGTGAAGTATGGACTGGAGTGGGGAGAGACAGGAGACAGGGAGTCTTTCTCATTAAACCATTCGCACTGTAATGAGAAAGAATGGGAGAGGCACAAAGGGACAAGAGGGAGCTGGGCTGCAGATGAGGACTTGGATAGTTACATCCAATTTAGGCAATGGAAGATGAGCTTCTTTTGGGTTTTGCAAATTTAGGGCATTTGCAACTAGGAAATATTAACAAGCTGTACCATGAGTTTTACTTCCAAGCATGGCATGTAGGTCAAGCATTTTAGGGTAAACTATTCAGTTTAGGACTTGCTTTACTTAATAACAACAACAATAATAATAGTAATGATAATGATTTTTTTTAATGCTTACTATGAGTCAAACAGCATACTAAACACTGGGATAAGTATAATATAATCAGGTCCCATATGGAGCTCACAGCGTGACTCAGTGGAAAGAGCGCGGGCTTGGGAGTCAGAGGTCACAGGTTCTAATCCCGGCTCCGCCGCTAGTCAGCTGTGTGACATTGGGCAAGTCACTTAACTTCTCTGTGCCTCAGTTACCTCATTTGTCAAATGGGGATTAAAACTGTGAGCCTCACATGGGGCAACCTGATCACCTTGCATCCCCCAGTGCTTAGAACAGTGCTTTGCACATAGTAAGCGCTTAACAAATACCACATTTTTGAAGTAGAAAGGAGAACAGGAATTGAATCCCCATTTTGCAGATGAGGGTACTGAGGCACAGAGAAGTTAAGTGACTTGGACAAGTTCACACAGCAGGCAAGCAACAGAGCCAAGATTAGAACCCAAGGTCCTCTGACTCCCAGGCCCATGCTCTTTCCAGTGGGCTGTGCTGCTTCTTTTATTTGAAAGAATATGAGATCCATCTGTTTGTTTTCCTTAACTGCTGAATTTCCATCTGAAAAAGTAATAATATTCAATTTATCACGACTATGCAGGTATTGTTTTCATTCTCTGTTCGGACCCTAGCAGCTGAATTTCTTTCCAATGGCTGGCCTCCAGTGGGACAGAACACTAAGAGAGCACTTCCAGTCTAGTGCACTCAGGACAAATGAAGAGGTCAAAAAGAATCGATCTAGCCCATCCCGCCTCCAGACAGGATGTCTGTGAAGGGCCAGGAGAGCAGGACGATGGGCTCCTGAATGGCTTCTCTAAACAGCAGCTCCTGTATACCAGGCAGCCTGGTCTAGTGGACAGAGCAGGAACTGAGATACCGGAGCTCCAAGTTCTGAGCCTGGCTCCACTATATGCATGCCACGTGACCTTGAGCATGTCACTTAACCCCTCTGAAACTCAGTTTTCTCATTTGTAAAATGGGAGTAATAATGTTGGTATTTGTTAAGCGCTTACTATGTGCAGAGCACTGTTCTAAGCCCTGGGTTATATACAGGGTTAATCAGGTTGTCCCACATGGGGCTCACACTCTTAATCCCCATTTTACAGATGAGGTAATTGAGGCACAGAGAAGTTAAGTGACTTGCCCACAGTCATACAGCTGACAAGTGACAGAGCTGGGATTTGAACCCATGACCTCTGACTCCCAAGCCCGTGTTCTTTCCACTGAGCCACCCCTCTTCTCATAACCACGCTGCTTTTCAGAAGTAAGATACTCCCTTATCCTTCCTTACACAGTGAGCCCTGTGCGGGACAAGAACTGTGTCCAATCTGGTTATTTTGTAACTGCTCCAGTGTTTGGCACTTAAGAAGAACCATAATAACTATTACAGTCACAGAGTCCACTCACTGCATAGGAGTGAGTCACTCAGTCGCTCAGGATGCAAAAGATGTCAGGCTGCTGGGGAAGCTAACAGTACTTTACACAATTATTAAATCTTCATGTTGAATCTCTTGGTTTCAAATGGATATGATTCCTAATTCATTAATTCATTCAATCATATCTATTGAGCGCTTACTATGTGCAGAGCACTGTACTAAGCGCTTGGAATGTACAATTCGGCAACAGATAGAGACAATCCCTGCCCAACGACGGGCTCACAGTCTAAACGGGGGAGACAACAAAATGAAACAAAACAAGTAGTGTGGCATCAGTATCATAAAGATAAATAGAATCATAGATATAATACAAAATAGAGAAATAATATATACAAATAATAATGTTGGTATTTGTTAAGTGCTTACTATGTGCAGAGCACTGTTCTAAGCACCGGGGTAGACACAGGGGAATCAGGTTGTCCCACGTGGGGCTCACAGTCTTAATCCCCATTTTACAGATGAGGTAACTGAGGCACAGAGAAGTTGTGACTTGCCCACCGTCACACAGCTGACAAGTGGCCAAGCTGGAATTCGAACCCATGACCTCTGGCTCCAAAGCCCGTGCTTTTTCCACTGAGCCACTATGCACAGTGCTGTGGGGAGGGGAAGGGGAAGAGCAGAATGAGGGAGTAGGGGGAAAGGGGAGGGGAGGAAGAGCAGAGGGAAAGGGAGGGCTCAGTCTGGGAAGGCCTCCTAGAGGAGGTGAGCTCTCACTAGGGCTTTGAAGAGGGGAAGAGAGTGGAATTTTATGTCCAGACACATCTATTGAGTTTTTTTTAAATTCAGTTAGATAATTTTAAGACAGACACGAGTGGGCTTTGGTGTAATGCTCAGCAGTGAAAAGAGGAAAGCAGGTATAATAAAAGTAATAATAATAATAATTGTGGTATTTGTTAAGCACTCACTCTGTGCCAAGCATTGTTCTAAGCTCTGGGGTAGATATAAGGTAATCAGTTTGTCCCACGTTGGGGCTTACAGTCTCAATCCCCATTTTACAGATGAGGTAACTGAGGCACAGGAAAGTTAAGTGGCTTGCCCAAGGTCACCCAGCAAACAAGTGTTCGAGTTGGGATTCGAACCACGTTCTCTGACTCCCAAGCCCGTGCTCTCTCCCCTAAGCCACACTGTTTGTCGTGATTGACCAAGCCAAAGAAGTTAGAAGTCAGAGAAGCAGCATGGCTTAGGGGTTAGAGCATGGACTTGGGAGTCAGAGGTTACCTGGGTTCTAATACCGGCTCCCTCACTTCTCTGCTTTGTGACTTTGGGCAAGTCACTTAACTTCTCCGTGCCTCAGCTCCCTCATGTGAATAATGGGGATTAACACTACTATCCTGTGTGAGAAATGGACCGTGTCGAACCTGATTATCTTGTATCTACCCTAGTGCTTAGTACAGGGCCTGGCACACAATCCACATTTTACAAATATTATTTTAAAAAAAAAAGTCAGGATATGGTAAATCACTTGGAGTTTTTATCCCCGAAGTCGCACTTCCCTTGTTCCACAAAAAGGTGACACTGTGACTTTGGGGTTGTTGGGAAAACAGCAGAAATGACACAGCAATGGCCGTTTCAGAGAAAGATGAGGCAGGATCTTTTCCAAGAGAGAAACTGCAGAGTAGCTGAGTGAGACTAGCTATACGGCCCGTGTATGGAACCCTTATTTTTGGTGACACACCTGGAGCAAAGCAGAGCCTTGTGGTCCCTGACCCAGCCCTTTCCACCCAGCCCTGCTGACTGCCAGAGAAGGTGCCGAGGGCAGAAGGCTAACCCCTTGCAAAGCCTGTGGCTTAGGACAGATGCCATAGCTCCAGTGAGCTGCACATCAACTTTAAAAAAAAATTGGTTTTGAAGTCAATAAAACCTCTCTTGCCACGGTTGTCAGAAAGAGGAGTGTGCCCTTAGCCGGTGACCTTGGTAGTTATCAGTGCTGCCGGAGATGTTTATTGCTTCCATCACACTGGCCCAGGACGAAGTTTTAGTTATGTCAGAGGCTTGGCTGGCAGGCAACGTGACCTGTCTGGGGGAACGATGCACCCTGGCTTCAGCTAAGCAGGGTTGGAAGGTTGGCTCAGGGGGCGGGAGGCAAGCGAACAGGGAGGGGAAGTGGGATTGTGGAGTCTTGTCTCTGAGGTATAGCTTGGATCAGCAGAGAGAGCGGATATATTGTTATATTGTACTCTCCCAAGCGCTTAGTACAGTGCTTTGCACAGAGTAAGCACTCAATAAATATGTTTGAATGAATGCATGAATGAATATATTTACCTAACCCCAGAGGATGGAGTGGGGCTAAGGGGAACAGTCACTTTTCTTAGTGGAGCAAGGACACACAATACAGAAATGTGGGGCTTTGGCTCCATGTTTGGCCTTTCATCTCTCTGAGACCATTTGCCAGGTGCCACATTTGGGTTAATTTGGTGGTTTAGGAAGAGAAAAAGTGAGACAAGGAGGAAGCTGCAGAATTTCTGTTTACTCCTAGTGGCCCTTCTCTCACCTCTCTCCCCACTCTCGTTCCATTCCTCTGTGTTCACATTTTCCTCCTTCCATTGTCCATTTTCCTTGGCCTTACTTGGGCTCATGGCTTTGTGGGTATTTGGGGAACAAGTCCTCTCCCTCCTTGGTTGTGGAAGGGAACTGTGTGATCAAAGGTAAGCTAGAGTCCTGTAATGCCCTCATGGTGGAGAGCTGGCAGGAGATCCTCGGTTCAGACCAAGACTCTTTGAGAGAAAGCCAAGCAGGAGGGAGAGAGAACCAGGCCCTGCTCAGCCCCACACCTGGCAAGGTGCCCAGAGAGCTGTTTTGAGCGATTGCCCTTCTACAATTTGCAGTCTATAAAACCCATTATCCTGGCTTCCCCAGCCCAACGCAGGCACGTCCTGCTCCTTGGATAAAACAAGCTTCTGGATCAAGGAGCACAGCATCCTGGGGACTTAGTTGGCTTCTGTGGAAGGAGGGTAGGTGACAGAATCTCTCCTCAAACTCAGTTTAACCCCTTCTATGCCCAGATGACCCAGAAAGGCCAAAACGTTCCCACATGAAAGTGCCTAAATTGGGTCAGCGAACAAAAGACCCCGGTCTCTCTGTTATGTTTTTGTTTCATCTTTCCTAACCAGTGTCCCTCATCAGTCCCCTTCCTGCCTTATTCCACCCAAATTGTGACTCTTCTGGGGCTGGGGAACAGGATATAGCCAACCTATGTACTTCTTTTGCAGCCCTTAGGAATGGTGCTTTGCATAAAGTAGATGCTTAATAAATACAATTATTACTGTTCAATCAGTCAGTCAATTGTATTTAGTGAGCATTTACTAGGTGTATAGTTCTATACTAAGTTCTTGGGGGAGATTCACATAACTCTAAACTTATCCATTCCCTGCCCACAGTGAGTTTGTAATCTAGAGGGATAACTAGTTGAGGGATGGGAATATTGATCTAGGATGAATCCTTCTCTGGCTCTCTGACCTTAACCAAGTGACTGTCCCTCTCTGAGCCCAGTGCCACCATCTGAAAGAATAACAATGAAAATTAGGTGAATTTCTAACCAGTAAAGGATTTTTAGACCAACGATAGGGTGAATGAAGGGGAAAAATACAGGTTAGCAATTGAATGTTGTTGTCATTATCTCCCTGTCTCAGAGTGGCAGTGGGGGAGTCTTTAATAAGACCCAGTGTTCAAGCTGGAGGAGTGTGTGCAATTTACTCTCATTTATCTCTGAGAAAGAATCAGGCAGTCTGGCTGTGGTGTTGCTAGGTGGGAAAGTCCACTTTCCCATAGTTTCTTCAGCACAATCACTGGGTATGCCTTCTGTGAGGTTAGGGTGGCCAACTGTCTAGTCCAATAGTAGATAGTCTGGTTTTCAGCTATTTTCACCCATCTAAACATATATGGGCGTACAGGGGATTGTGGGAACCAGACAATGGAAGGTGTCTGGTGTTTTTCAATGCCGACAGTGCATTCCTTAGCTGAAGCAGAATCCCCCGTTCCCTCTGAGCCCTCTGAATCCTTCCTCTCTGCCCTTCATGCCAGCTTTGGATTGTCCTTTTGATCCACCTTATTAGGAAGAGAAAAGTCAGGTGTGAGCTTCTTCAGGCTGACTCTATTCAGAAATTATTGGAGGGAGCTGCTTACTTTGGTTCTGTGATCCCCGATGATTGGATTCAATGCCAAAGGGGAAAACAGACCAGTCCATGGATTGAACTCCCGAGAGAGGCGGTCATCCCCTCCAGTGGACTATGGAAAACAAGATATGTTTGTGTATAGTTGCAGGGCGTGGGTGGAAACCACACCCCAGTATAAGACACTAAACTGCAGTTGACCCTCCTCTGGAGGAAGCACTAATTGGTTGAGCAGAAATGTGAAGAAAATAACATTAAACATTAAAGGAAAAGAAAAAAAAAATCCAATCAGCTTGTTAAGAAAACATCCAGCTGGTAGAAATTTCCTTGAATATCTCTGTCAGCCATTTACCCAGAAGAAGAAATATCACTAAGCCAAATTCTCCCTTAATCCCCACAACAAGAGCATCAATATTTTTGGCTGCCAAACTTCTCCCAAATCTAAAAACCTAGGTGCCCAGATTTTGCCCAGGAGGGGCTGGCAGCCATGCTGATTACATTTGGATTTTCTTGCTTAGGCACTGTCTTCCCGTCGTTTTCCCATATCCCGATCTCTTTCTGCCTCCTAACCGGTAATGGTTAGTTACCCCACCACCTCCATCCCCTCACCCAGCGGATGGGAATTCAGAGTGTAAATGGCACTTTAATCTGCTGAAAATGTGCATCCTGTCACCAGCCCCCAGTTCTGTCATGCTTATCGGGGAAGGGGAGGGACAGAGAAAGATTCAGAGCGATGTTCCGAGGCCCTGCTCATGCTGGAAGAATGATAGATAATAGCATTTCCAGACGTGACGTGGCGGCGAAGCTGACGGACAGGAATTAAGGCACCAAATGGAGGAGTCAATCGCTTATTTGCTTCGAGTTTCATATTTGAGGGAAATGCTATTTACTTTTGGAGGCCCCCACCTTCCCCTTTCTTCCTTTTAAGAGGCAGAATGCAGCAAAATTAATTCCCTTTCCCTCACCCTCCTGTTTTCCAGCCTCACTGAGAGTATCTGGATGTCAGTCCTCATTTGGACCTCTAATAAGGTCTTGCAGATTTGCATTACTTGGCTCTGGGCATCTTCTGAAGAGCGTGATGAGAAGAGGAGAATCTCTCTGATCACTGGGACTTTGCCCTTAGCTCTGGTGCATGGAGGTACCGTAAAAAGGAGTCACAGAGGATGTGAAATAAGCCTTTAATTCCATACAGATATAGGGTCTCATCTGCAGCTGGCAGCAAACTTGGCTGGAGTGGGTGGGTAAACTGAGGCAAAGGGTGAAGGAGCCAAGAGGGAAGTGAAAGTTGGAAGCTAGGAACTGAACTCAGGCCAGGAGGAAGGCCACAAGCCACACATCATTTCCCATCTCTCTTGACCAGCCTCCTCATGAGACCCTGCCCCCTGTGAATATCAATTTATGATACTTACTGAGTGCTTACCATGTGCAGAGCACTGTACTAAGCAATTGGGACAGTACAATTCAACAGAGTTGGAAATCATGTTCCCTGACCACAGCGAGTTTACCATCTAGAGAGTAATGAATAATATGTCATGATAAAATGCCTATGGCTGTAAAGAACTCTGGCTGGGTTAGAGCCGGCTCTTGTCAAAACCTCTGTGCAGCAGGTGGGAACTTACCCCTTTGAAAGGGCTTGGATATCTCTTTTCCCTACACCAAATTCTCACTTCCCATTCCTCCCAGGATGAAAAGTATTGGGAGAACGAGGCCAACATGAAAGAACAAGAACTGCCATCCATGAGAAATTCTGGCATCCAACCATGGCCAAGAAGCAGCATGGCCTAGTGGATAGAGCACCGGCCTGGGAGTCAGAAGGATCTGGGCTGTGTAGGCTGTGTGAGATTGGGCAAGTCACTTAACCTCTCTGTTCCTCTGTGAACCCTATGTGGCACAAGGACTGTGTTCAACTTGATTGACTTGTGTCTACCCTAGAGCCTAGTACAGTGCCTGGCACATAATAAGTGCTTAACAAATACCCTATGTAAAGAACTCACATCTAATCTTCCCATCTACGCATCCCTCAGGTGCAGAGTTGTTCACAGCCAGATTTAAATCTGCTTGAAACATCCGGGTCATTTTGGATTCCTCTTGAAGTGAAAAATAACCGTTGACAATTTCAACCCTGATTTACACATCAGCATTTTTCTCCAAGCAGTTTCACATTGATTATCTGACAACTTAACAATAAACCACAAAAGGCAAAGGACCACAGATTTCTATGCCTATATTCCAGATGGAGAAATTACAATAGAATATCCAGATCTCCTGGATCCCAGTTTGAGACTCTATTCACAAGACCTGTGCATTGTAAATGGAAACAACAACAGAAAAAAAAAAGCCAATCACAAGCACTTGTTTACCAAAACCAAGATAAGATGACTCGAAAGGTGTCTCTAACCAACCTGCTCCCTGGGCCTCATTCAATCAATGCTATTTATTGAGCACTTACTATGTGCAGAGCACTGTCCTAAGTGTTTGGAAGAGTACGATACAACAGAATTAATGGACAGGTTCCCTGCCCTTAATGAGCTCATGCTGACCAATCTTGCCATCATCCTCTTGCTCGTGCCCTCCCTTTTGCCTGGAACTCCTCTCTTCACACTGCTCTCTCCATCTTCAAAGACCTTCTGAAAACACATGTGCTCCAGAAGGCCTTCCCTATTTATTCTCCCATCTCCTCACCTGCTATCCTCAGTTACTATCACTCCTTGAGCACTTCTGCTTCACCTAAGCAATTATCTACCTACCCCAACCCTCATGGAGAACTTACGTTCGTATCTTTTCTTCGCCCTGTCTGGAATTTATTTTTTTTCTCTCTCCCCCGCTAGATTGTAAGCTCCTTGAGAGTGGGAAGCTTGGCTATCAATGCTGTTTAATCTCTCAAGGGCAAAGTAAAGTGCTCTGCAGAGAGTAAACTCTCAATAAATACCACTGATTAATTGATGTCATTGATCTGGATGGCACTATCAGGCTTGTGCCAAGTATTTCTTTCACTGTTCTAGAACACTGGATCTGGGGTTTGATTCCAATTCATACCTTCTCCAGTGATTAGAATAGGTGAAGCTCATGGTCAAGGTTGAGGGATTGAGAATTCTGCAGTTTTGTCGAGGTGGGAAGATTTCATCCTGAGTCCCAGGGACTGAATTTTAATTCAGAGGAGGAGCCCCGGTGGCTGCTTATAATTCTGCGTGATTTGTTCTTTTCTCTTGTGGAAAATATTGTGAAGGTCATCTGAAGATCTTTTCTCACAGGCTAGACGGAAGAGGGTTTGAATTATGCCCATTCATTTGGACCAGAGAAGTGGTCACTCCAGAAGTGGCATTAACTTCCCCCTAGGTGTTGGGCAAAGATCTCCAAAAGACACCCCAGCAAAGACCCCATTATTGTGGCAAGAGAAAGGTGGGGTTGCCTGGCAATGGGGGGAAGAAGCTTCCAGGACTGAATATCAGCCTGTCAATCTTCAATCTCCAATTTGCTTACATGGATCTAATGATATCACAGAGGGACATCAGGCCAGGAGAAGCAAATAGACTCTTTCATGAACCCAAGACGGAGACATCTCTGAGAGACAATGAGATGAAAAATAGATTTATCACCCTTTCATGTTTGATTAGGGGAACTTACAGGAAACCAGTCAAGAAATCTGCCTTAAACAAGGGCACCTTGGTTGTCCTCTACATATACCTCAAGTAAAGGAAAATTGGCCTAATGGTTCTCACACATGCACATTACTGCTTCTTCCACTGCCCTACACTGCACTCTCTCTGGAGAGAGATGTGTTGCCGGAGCAATATTCCCTCCGTTTGCAACTGCAGTTCATCCCAAATTCAGAATGAAAACTCATGTTATGAGGGGACCGAGTGTACGAGGCACTGCCAAAACAGTTCCATTGGAAATAGTCCTTGGGAAGGAGAAGTCACCCCAACTAAGGAAAAGTTTTTGGGAGGAGAGTGGCCTGAAGAAAGTTCCTGGAGAAACCACCTGAAGACAGTGAACAAACCTTCAGGAGAAAAGTTTGTTTGGGACAGATAAATTTTCCATTGAAAATACCCTTCTGGCCCTGTTTCCTCATGCAGCAGGCCTGAAGCTAATCACTAAATTAAGAACTGAGTTTCAGAACCATGTAGGCTTGACAAGAATAATAATTGTTATATTTGTTAAGCGCTTACTATGTGCCAAACACAGAGGTAAACATAGGATGATCAGATTGGATACAGTTCCAACACGCCTCACAGGGGAAGGGGGAAGGAAAGCAAACATTCAATTCCCATTTTGCAGATGAGGAAACTGAGGCACAGAAAATTTAAGGTCACACAGCAGACAAGTGGTGGAGTCAGGTTTAGAAACCAGATCTCCTGAAACCTAGACCTGTGCCCTAGCCAGTAGGCTATGCTGCTTCCCTGTGACAAACCAAGGGAAGCCCAGAGGACACCTGAAGTGACCAGGGGTGTGGGATCAGACATTTACATGGGTAGACAATAAGTTTACACTTACTAAAGCCTGGCCCGCCACAAGACATTACTGTTTCCTGGGCAGCCTGCTTGGATCATATTCTGTCAGTTAAAAAGCATTGATTTACGAGATGTTAACGGATTGCTTTCCCTGACAGCTTACCCCAGGCAGGATATGATTGGTTGACTCATCTACCTATCTACCTGTTAAGACTTTTTCTAATTGGTTGCCTCAGACAGAATCTGACTGGGGACGGGGGAGGAAATGGTGTTGGTGGCACCAAACACCACACCACTCTGGGGACAGGATCCATCCCCATCTCTGACCTCCCACCCCTAACCCTTCTATGCTCATCTCCTTGCACCAGGGGACTCTGGGATCAGAGAGGAGACCTGGACTGGGGTTGGGCTGGCAGCTGGCCCCGGGAATCCTCCCCAGATCCCGGCTCCTCGGGAGGGGGTGAAAGCAGGAAGCACCTGACCTTCTACCTACCCCTGAACCTCCTGGCAAATGCTGAGCGTAGTGAGAGTTTTGTAGCCCAACTGGGTCTCCAGCACAGCTCTGATTCATAGCTCGCTCCCAGGGTGGTGATGCGACGATGACCGATATTTGTGACGACAACAGCTGCAGTGGCTGTAACGATAGTGACCGGCCCCAAATTTCGTGTTTCATAATTTAAAAGGTCCTTAAATCCCTGAAGGAAACAGGTTTTTGTTTCAAAAATATACAGTGAAAACGTTTCAGTACAGCGGGGTCCAGGCAAAGAAGGAGTGATATTGGGATAGGTTGGAGAATGTAGGGGTGATGGCAGGATACAGAAAGAGACAAGGAGAAACAGGGAGATTTAATGAGATCCAAGGGGAGAAGGGGATACGGCAGGACCGGGGCAGATGCCGTGAGATGACGAGAGGCCGGGAGTGGTAACAGGTCACAGGGAAATACAGGCAGAGGCAAATGGAAGGTCCAACCCCACTTGCTTCCCTGGCACCACTCCATCTTTGCTAATATTGGCAAGAGTGACTCTTAAATGACTCGGGGAAGAATTGATTCAGCCAGCTACCCTGGCCTCATGGCCGCCGGTCTTTAGGAGATTTGACAAATAGTAGGATTGCTGTTCATAAAGGCTTTGTGGAGCCATTGTGAAGGGATGTGGCTAAGGCAAATATGGAATTACTGTTCACTGGATCCTGATGCTGGGAGGAGCTTCCAAACACACATGAACCCACTGAGAAAGAATCGTGCTGTTTGTTAAGTGCTGTTTGCTAAGTGCCAGGTACTCTAAGTGAGTAGATACAAGATCATCAGGTCCTTCATGGGGCTCACTTTCTAAGTAGGGAGGGAGAAGAGCCAAAATTAGAATAAATAGTGGCTAGGGGATGGGCTTGGGAGTCAGAAGCACCTGGGTTCTAATCCCAGTTCCACCACTTGTCTACTGTGTGACCTTGGGCAACTCACTTAACTTCTCTGTGCCTCAGTTACCTCATCTGTAAAATAGGGATCAAGCCTCAGAGCCCCATGTGGGACATGGACTGTGTCCTACCTGATTATCTTGTATCTACCCCAGCACTTAGTAAAGAGCCTAGCAAAGAGTAAGCACATAACAAATACCATAAAGAAAGTAGAATCCAGTTCTTCCGACTCCCAGACACAATCTCTTTCCATTAGGCCACCCTGAAAGAAATGACTTTACACTAGGATGGCCACTGACAACACTCACAAACAGAGGACACCCTTTTGTATCTAGGAAGCTACGGGTATAAGCTTCATGATGTAGTGCAATGGCATAATAAGCATGCACAATAAGGCCCTTTGTGAAAATCCACTACCCCCAGGCTGACCTCCTCTGTTGCCTTCCCCTTCCAGATCCTCATAAAAAAAGACACCGCTTCAGAGCTACAGGACCTGGTGGCGGGAACTAAGGTGGAGGGATGTTGGGTGTTAAAAATTCCAGGTGAAAAGGCATCTCGTGCTGTGTCAGGGAATGGAACAGGTGAAAACAATCAGCCATCCAGCAGGGAAGCAGCAGGACCTAATGGAAAGAACGGTAGCCTGGGAGTTAAGGAACCTAGGTTTTAGTTTAGGTCCACACTTCACTCCTTGGTCAAGTCACTTAACTTCTCTGGACCTCAGTATCCTCATCTGTAAAAGGGGAAAAAAGATACCTGCTCTCCCTACCTCTTAGGCTGTGAGCCTCTCATGAGACAGTGACTGTTTCCAATCTGATTATCTTGAATCTAGCACAGTTCTTGGCTCATAGCACCTGCTCAACAAATACCATTATTGTTAATAATCCATGGGTAGTACACTTATAGAGTTATTCCCCCAAAGCTTTGGGAAACAAAATCATCACTAGTTCCCTAGGGTCTTTGGATAAATTAATGGATTAGCAGTCCATATGGGTCTTTGGGCTAGAGGAAAAAGTTAGGGTTGCTGTATAATCCATCCTTAAGCAAGAGGTTGATATCTAGGAATGACTGCAAAATCACAAGTATCTAGGAGGATTCATGAGTTTAGTAGGAGAAAAAAGTAAAAAAAAAAAAAAAATGAAAAAAAAGAAGGGTAAAGAATTCTGTATCTGTGGACAGATTCATTTTTGTTTTATTATTTTATTTTATGGTATTTGTTAAGTGCTTACTATGTGCCAGGCACTGTACTAAGCACTGGGGTAGATACAGGCTAGTCAGGTTGGACACAGTCCCTGTCCCACAATGGGGCTCAGAGTCTTAATCCCCATTTTACAGATGAGGTAACGGAGGCCAGGGAAGGGAAGTGACTGTCCCAAGGTCACCCAGCAGACAAGTGGCAGAGCTGACTCTCAGGCCTGAGCTCTTTCCACTAAGCCATGCTGCTTCTCCAGTGGGTGTGTGTTGTCATCAGGGGATCTCTGCTCTAAATTCTGACCAAAGGACCCTACTCCAGGATTCGCTTTAGGAGTGTTCTGCTGGGTTCTATAGTCTTTCAGTTCTTCCGTTCTTAAAACATAATTGTGGACCAGCACCCGTAACACTGCCCCGATCCTTTGACAGAAACCCAAACATCTTCCTGATGGCAAAGGGGTCACTGGGTCTATCTTACCACTCTACTCCCAGGGCTCACTGCAGAAAGCTCATGGAGGAAGATCTTCTTTCCCCTCCTGCATTTTCCCAAGTCCTCATGCCTCTGTGGCTCCTGAAGCTTCTTCTCTAGCCCTAAAGCAGGCGAACACACTGAGATCTCCACAATGTTTAATGGTCTCTTAATTCAGTTGATGATGAAAACACTTGTGATTTAATCCTCCTTTCCCTAAATCTACTACATTTGTCCTCAGGACCCTCCGTACTTCTCTGAAGGTGTCCCAGGGCTCACTCTCCTCTTGACCTAGTCCCTCTTTTAGGGCATCCCAGATTTCCAATCTCAATTTCTCCAAGTCCTTAGGAGGCAGGGTCTCTCAACATCTTTTCCTCCCCACCAGGGGCAGTTACCTATCTCCTCCAGAGTCTGGATTCTGGATCCTGAAACTTCACCTAACTCTCACCTGGAATCATCTCCAATCACTTCCTGGCCCTGACTCCTACCAGGATCACAGCATGAGATTTCCCTGTGTTCTGCTCTCCCAGGCACACAGCTCATAACCCCTCAGCCTCCAAGATGTCCAAGGGTCTTCTCCAACTACCTGGTCCCCCTATTTCCTCCCCAATTCTTCTCTCTACCCCTTTCCCCTCCTAAATGCAAAGGTCAGTTGGCCCACCCATTTCTGGAAGCTTCAGCTGCAAAGCATGAGGGATTTTGAATGAAACATGAACTTCCCAGAAAATGTGCAGTCTTTAACAATTGGTCTAGTGAATTGCACAAGGGCCGGGAAGTCTAATCCCAGCTGGGTTCTAATCCCAGCTGCACCAACTGGCCACTCATTCATTCATTCATTCATTCAATCAATCATTTATTTAGCACCTACTGTATGCAGAGCACTATATTAAGTTCTTGGGAGAGTACGATACAATGATAAACAGTTATATTCCCTGCCCACAACAAGCTCACAGTCTAGAGGGGAGGAGACAGACATCAATACAAGCAAATGAAATTACAGATATGTACATAAGTGCCGTGGGGCTGGGAGGAGGGATGAGCAAAGGGAGCAAGTCAGGGCAATGCAGAAGGAAGTGGGAGATGAGGAAAAGTGGGGCTTAGTCTAGGAAGACCTCTTGTAGGAGATGAGCCTTCAATAAGGCTTTGAAGCGGGGGAGAGTTTGATTTAATTTGTCGGATTTGATGAGGGTGGGTGTTCCAGGCCAGAGGCAGGACGTGGGCTAGGGGTCAGCGGGGAGGCAGGTAGATGGATGCACGATGAAGAGGTTAACACTAGAGGAGCCAAGTGTGTCAGCTGGATTGTAGAGGGAGAGAAGTGGGTGAGACGTTATCCCCATTTGAACTTGTTAAAAGGGATAAGATACTTGTTTTCCCTACCTCTTAGATCATAAACTCTCTCTGTGACAGGAATTGTCTTTTTATTTTTAATGGTATTTGTTACGCATTTAGTATGTGCCAGGCACTATTCTAAACTCTGGTGTAATAATCGGGTTGGACACAGTCACTGTCCCACATAGGACTCAAAATCTCAATCCCTATTGTACAAATGAGGAAACTGAGGCACAGAGAAGTCAAATGACTTGCCCAAGAAGGCACAGCAGACAAGTGGCAGATCTGGGATTAGCACCCAGGTCCTGTGACTCCCCGGCCCATGCTCTTTCCATTAGGCCACACTGCTTCTAATCATTTACTCTGGTTATCTTGTATCTTACATGGTGTTTGGCTCAGTCCTTGTTACACTGAAAGTGCTGAATAGATACCATAATCATTCATTATTATTAATTTGATTGGTGTGTGTGTGTTTTCCAAGTTTCCATCAAACAGCTCCCCTAAAAGCAACACTGGGGTAGTCTAAAAACATCCATTGATTCCAGCAACAGTTGGAGCTGACTGGGACCCTTTCCCTGCCTTCCCATTGAAACAATCATTTCTAATGCCCACTCCTCTAGTAACAAACCTCCTCCAGGACACATCTGTCAGAATTAGAGAGAGATGGCGATGTTCTAGGCTCCGAAATGTTGTTGAAATGCTCTGAGCGGAGAACCTGTAAAAAATGCTGAATGGAAAAGAGATAGTGAAAAGGGGAAACAAATGAGTTGTTAGCGTTTTCTTAAAGATAAGTGTTTTATAGTATGGGCAAGGAGAGGAACAGAATACAGAAATGCAGGCTGATAGCCAACTAGGAAGTGTATCAGACATCTTTGGTAAGGCAGGTGTGAGAAATTAAGGGTAGATTTTGGTCCACAGTTTTCAGAAAGAAGAAAATGCATTGATTTTCTTTAGGAATATACAATGTATCATACCCAAGTGGACTGCTGTTCTCTGCTTCCAGTGGCTTCCAGACTCGATGCTGCAAAATCGTGTTGAATCTCCCAGCTTGATTAATCTTTCCCTATTTACGTGTCTACAAACAGTACCAACAGTCGTAGCTGAAAAATCTTGCAATCTTTATAGGTCTGGGATGTGACTGTTTAGGTTATAGCATCCACAATAGCAAACGCTATCACTGTGTTGGAAAAATCATGAGAAAATAAGTGATTTTAAGATGGCATTTTGTGACTATGTGCTAAAAACACTGTTTGATTTCTATTTGTTTTACTGTTAACGCTGCACTGAATAAATAGCCTTGCTGCAGCAAGATTTCTTTCCTGCTGTTTTCTTCTCCTTTGTCTTTCAAAACCTAAATTCCAAACCTTTCCAATTCATACGAAACGATGAGATAATCCAACATTAAGAGCGGTTTAAACAAAATTAAAGGTTATCCTACAAATGTCAGTCCTCCCCTGTCGTACATAATACGAAATTTGCATTAGCATGGGGCCTGTCGCAGGTGGACAATTTCATATCCAGCAGGCAGGGCAAGGCAGGGAACTCAACTTTTCCAAAAGGACCTGTTATTTCACCTCCTGGTGATCTGCTTCTTATTTTGAATGTATGGTGTGCTGCTCTGTAACAGGGATTTCCTCCAACATCTTCATTATATTCCTGCAAGAAACAATGTGTAATTCCAGCTATGTGATTCGGCGCTTAATGACGTCTGATAATAGCAGGATGCTGTATACATACACTCAATTTAGGAGACATTCGATAATACACAAGGGAAGACTGCCCTCTTTATGAGTTATCAGTTATCTCCTCCAAGTGGAGATGAATGTCATATCAGACCTGAGCCAATTATGCAGTTCAAGCATTTCCTGGATTTGGAGTGGCAAATGTCATGGGTATTTTGCTTTTTTATTTGGTATGCTGCTAAGTGGGGACAGTATCGCTTTTTAGAATAATAGTTTTCTTAATTTTCCTTTTATTCGGCAGTTGCTGGCTTTAAGCAAGGACATTGTACCCACACATTCACAGGCAGACACACACACACGCATACATACAGTCTAGCAAGGAGTGATTAGTGACTTTTATATACTCGGAGGGCCTGGCAGATGCCACTGGCTGGAACGTTTCCATGGTAAATCAAACTACGGCATTGATTGGTGGATTCATCAAGCAGGTACTACTGTTCTAATGGACTCCAAAACTGTTGAGACCATTGTGTTTTGACTCCCCTGAAAATCCCTTACCTTCCCAGGGGCACCCACTGTCCAGTGGTTTAAAAAAAAAGTATAGTTTACCTGAAGATGTCCCAGGTGAGGAAGGGGGTGGGTGGAAGGGTGGGTGGGATGATTTTGATGTGTTGGCAATGAGTACTTTGCAAGCAGGTTAAAGTGTGAGGGAGGAAGGGGGCGTGGAGGGTGCTGATCAGGTTGCCTGGAATTTGCGGAAACTCAATCAACTAGTTGCACGCAGTAACACTCGTACACCGTCTTGATCCACGGTAGCTCATCCCTGTCTGTTCCTGGGGCTCTATGTATCTGTCCCAGTGCTCCTTTCCAGACCTTTGCCTGACATTTCAATTAATAACCCTCAAGGCACAAGCTCTGCTTTTTAGAATCGTGGACCTGGTGGACAGGAAAGGGAAATCCTTACCCGGAGCTGGTGGGAATGTGAATTTAGCCAAGTGATAGGTAAGACCACTTAATCCTTCACAACTGCTCTCTGCTCCCAGACAGCAGAGCCTGCTTTTGAAAGACAGGCAGAGGGAGATTTCTGGGAACTGGGACTGGAGGAACCCAGTTTTCTCAGAGCAGAGCTTCGGCTGGGAGTCCCATCATCATGGAGATGGATCCAAAAGGACTGGGGAAATGTCCCCTAAAGGGGTAAGGATCTGGAACACACTCCCTTTGTAGTTTGTCCTGCTCTCCCCCAAATCATTAGAATGTTGAAGTAGTTAGGCAGATTTATTTGGTTAATGTGACATTGATTTGTTTTGTCTGCACATGAAATGTGTGGTCTTTGCAAGTTAATAGAAAATGAAGTCTTTATCGAACACTAATTGCCATGTAGTGTGTTATATGGAGGAACGGAAGGCAGCTGTATGAGAGGGAGAGGGGAAGGATATGAGAAGGAGGAAGTATGGCAAGCAAGAGAGAGCAAGGTGTATGCCGGGAACATTCGGTACCAGTTGGGTGAAGGGGAAGTAAGTGGGTGAGGAGTGTGTGTAGTGTTGACCAGGATGTACTTGAAAATGATCGTCATTAATGATTGATCATTATTCACGCACCCAGAAGTCAGCATCAGTGAATGTGGAGCGTTTAGACAAAGAGACGGATATAAAGAGGGATGGTAAAGCTAGATCTGTGCATGTGAGGAGCGCTGTAAGAGAATTATGTTCAGTCAACACTATGTCTTTCTCTATGTCTTTCCTACTTGCTCTTTCGGGCTTGGCCTTTTGGCATCTTGATCTTCCCAAAGCCCTTGTCCAAGGAGAACAAACCCCTTCCTGATTAGTCCAGAAATTTCCAAAAGTGAGGGCAGTGTGGTGTAGATGTTATTTTTATCAGGGCCAGACTGGCAGATTTTGTCATGGGCTGAACTCAGGTGTTGAGATTGAAATCGCTTGGAAGTTACTGAAGTGAGAAGCGGCATGGTCTAGTGGATAAAGCATGGTCCTGGGAGCCAGAAGGTCCTGGGTTCTAATCCCTGTTCTGCCACTTGTCTGCTCTGTGACCTTGGGCAAGTCACTTCACTTCTCTGTGCCTCAGCTACGTCATCTGTAAAACCCCAGGCTGGTTTGTCTGTCACTACTCATTCATGCATTCATTCAATCGTATTTCTTTAATGCTTACTGTGTGTAGAGCTCTGTACTAAGTGCTTGGAATGTGTAACTTGGCAACAGATAGAGACAATCCCTGCCCAACATCGGGCTCACAGTCTAAAAGGGGGAGACAGACAACAAAACAAATAGTCAGGCATCAGTACCATCAAAATAGATAAATAGAATCATAGATATATACACATCATTAATAAAATAAATAGAGGAATAAACAGTAATAATAATAATGTTGGAATTTGTTAAGTGCTTACTATGTGCAGAGCACTGTTCTAAGCGCTGGGGTAGATACAGGGTAATCAGGTTGCCCCACGTGAGGCTCACAGTTAATCCCCATTTTACAGATGAGGTAACTGAGGCACAGAGAAGTTAAGTGACTTGCCCACAGTCACACAGCTGACAAGTTGGAGAGCCGGGAGTCGAACTCATGACCTCTGACTCTGAAGCCCAGGCTCTTTTCCACTGAGTCACGCAATATATACAATATAATAATGTTGGTATTTGTTAAGCGCTTACTATGTGCAGAGCACTGTTCTAAGCGCTGGGAGGGATACAGGGTAATCAGGTGGCCCCACGTGAGGCTCACAGTTAATCCCCATTTTACAGATGAGGGAACTGAGGCACAGAGAAGCTAAGTGACTTGCCCACAGTCACACAGCTGATAAGTGGCAGAGCTGGGAGTCGAACTCATGACCTCTGACTCCAAAGCCCAGGCTCTTTCCACTGAGACACGCTGCTTCCTATAATATACACAAGTGCTGTGGGGAGGGGGAAGGGGTAGAGCAGAGAGAAGGAGTAGGGGTAATGGGGAGGGGGAGAAGGGCAGAGGAAAAGGGAGGGCTCAGTCTGGGAAGGCCTCCTGGAAAAGCTGAGCTCTCAGTAGGGCTTTGAAGAGGAGAAGAGAGTTAGCTTGGCAGATGTGAGGAGGGAGGACATTCCAGGACAGCGGTAGGTCATGGGCCAGGGGTTGACAGTGGGACAGGTGAAAACGAGGCTCAGTGAGGAGGTTCTGAGGGTTTTGAGAGTTCTGTTCTGTCTTCACAGACCTAGCATTCTCCATTCCAGAGCTGTGAGCATTGTGTTAATGCTGGCAAAATGACTTTGCTCCAGAACCCTATTGGTGATGATCCTGCCCAACGATTTTTGTATCTGAATGATAGTTATTTAGTGCTTACACTGTGCCAGAAACTCTACTAAGCACTGGGGCAGATATAAGCTAATAAAATTGGACACGGTTCATGTCCCACTGGGGGCTGACAGTTTTAATCTCCATTTTATAGATGAGGTAAACTGAGGCACAAAGAAGTCAAGTGACTTGTCCAAAGCCACAGGGCAGACAAGTGGTGGAGCTGGGATAAGAACCCAGATCCTGCTACTCTCAGGTCTGTGCTGTATCCAGTAGGCCATTATGCTCATCAGATTTTACATAGGCAGGATGGCCTGGTGGAAACAGTACCAGACTGGAAGTGAGGAGAACTGATTGTGAGTCAGTGCTCTGCCACAGTCGTTTTGGGTCTTGGTAGTTAGTAGAAATTTCCAAAAGTGAGGGCAGTGTGGTGTAGATGTTATTTTTATCAGGGCCAGACTGGCCAATTCTGTCATGGGCTGAACTCAGATGTTGAGATTGAAACCGGTTAGACTGTAAGCCTGTCAGTGGGGATGGACTGTCTCTATCTGTTGCTGATTTGTATATTCCAAGCTCTTAGTATAGTGTTCTGCACATAGTAAGCGCTCAGTAAATACTATTGAATGAAATCGCTTGGAAGTAATTGAAGTGAGAAGCGGCATGGTCTAGTGGGTAAAGCATGGGCCTGGGAGCCAGAAGGTCCTGGGTTCTAATTCCGGCTCTGCCACTTTTCTGCTCTGTGACCTTGGGCAAGTCACTTCACTTCTCTGTGCCTCAGCTACCTCATCTGTAAAATGGGGATTAAGACTGTGAGCCCCATGTGGGACAGGGACTGTGTCCAAACATAGTAACTTATATCCACCCCAACGGTTAGAACACTGCTTGGCACATAGTGAGTGCTTAACAAATACCATCATCATCATTATTATTATTATTATTATTAAGAAAAAAGAAAGGTCCTGTTGGATACCTGACCTGACCTCAGTGAGAACAGGGGAAAGGCCTGGAATCCTAGCCCACCCATTAGCGTGGCCCCTTCACAGGAGTGATCGGACTTTTAGACTTCCTTGGAAATGGGTATTTTTCCTCCACCCAAACCACTTCTGGCCTCCTTTTCCTAAAACCCTAACTACTCCCAGCTTTCAACTCTTTTACACCCCTGTGGGATCAATCGTTTAATCAGTAGTATTTATTGAGCTCTCACTGTGTGTAGAGCACTGTCCTAAGTACTTGGGAGAGTACAATACAACTCAGTTCAGAGATATGTTCTCTGCACATAAGGAGCTTACAATCTAGAGGGAAGGTGGTGAGCCTTCTGTATGCTCAGTAAGACCTCCCTAACAGTCCTTGCTGCTACTAGCCTACACCTGACACTTCCAACTCTCGTCATGAAGAGAAAGACTGAGACTCGCTGCCACCCAACGGCCCCAGGAAGAAAGATTCCACACTCCAGCTTGGAGATAAAATGACCCTTTCACCATTCATCCTCCCACCTGGAAGGTCCATGGCCCAACCGCAGTGGAGTCAGATCCAGTCCAAACTCACTTAGCTTGCCCTAAATATCTGTACCCAGTTCGGGAAGCAGAACTGTGTCACAGAGCATTATGGGTAAAACCGTACAATTAGCCAGGAATGCACACTGAGCTTGAGCAGACCGGAGGGCCCACAAAAATGATGAAGGGACTTGAGGGTGAGTTGACAGAGAAGATTTAAAGAACAGGCACTGTAAATCCATACAGCTTGGTTAAATGGCAATTAAGGGCAGGAGGCAGGATTCTAATCGCATAAGCATTTGAAGGGCGCAAATACCAGAGACTATAAAGTGCTTCTGCATCAGAGGGGGAGCAGCGGTTAATATGGGATAAAATCGAGCGAGGGAAAATTCAAGGTGAACGTGAGGAATCATGTGTGAGGAATACAAGTGAGGCCTCATAAACAATTGAATATTCTTCAAAGGAGGCGATTGGAAGTTATGTTTTTTCAGTGATTTAAAATGAGTCTTGATAAAGCTCTGGCTGACATACTATATAAAACAAACCTGGGAAGGCCAGTAAATATATGAATGAGCAAATAAATAAATGGTCAGAATAAGCCAAAAAGATAGCTAAATGCACCAATAGATGAGTTACTGTTTCATGTAAAATGAATCTAATCCGGCAGACAATAAGTGTTTTTCAATAGACCGTCTTTTGTATCCAACTCTATGGTAGATTAAAAATCTCTCATTTCACCTCGTGAATGGATGAAAATCCTAGCACAAAGCAGACTCGGTGCTCTTCCATTGAGCCTAATGTGATTAGCTGTTAATTGTGTTTCCACATTCCTGCTTTACCCTGCACTGGATTTTGAGACTATTTGATGTGGCTATACAGTCCTGGGGACTGGAGGCTAAAGAGCTTTCTCTGCATCCTGGCACCCAGAGAATGGGGTTGGGAGGCTGCCCTCAGGATGGAACTATGACCAGTTAATCAATGGGATTTATTGAGTGCTTACTTCAAACAGAGCACTGTACTAAACAGTTGGGTGAGGTGAGTGCAACATAACAGAGTTGGTAGGACATATTCCCTGCCCAAAAGGAGCTTTTACTGTCTGGAGGGGGAAGGGGCAAGCCCTTGAGCAGACAAGACATGAATGACATATGACACCTTCAATTGCCATCAGTCATAAAGGAGATCGCATGAGGGAGGGAGCAGAGGACTAAGATTTAGAAGAACTGGGTTCTAATTCCTGCTCTACCTCTTGCCTGTTGTGTAACCTTGGGTAAGTCACGTATCCTCTTTCAGCCTCAGTTTTCTCATCTGAGAAAGAGGAGTAGGGAACCTCCCCTCCCTCCCTCTTAGACTGCAAGCCTGTGTGGGACTGGGAGGAAATAGCACATCTCTTCCAGTACTTAGCACAGTGCTTGGTACAGTTCTAAATATCATTGTTGGAGAAGCTGTGTCCCCCTTCAGCATGCTCCCAGACCCTAATCTTGGCTGTTCCTCAGTCACCTTCCCCAGGAAGGTTGTCAAGATTAGATTCCCACCCTAAAATAACCATTCACAATCTCCTCTTCCTCCCAACTTCACATCAGGAGAAAAGCAGAATCAGCATGGTATAGTGGATAGAGCACGAGCCTGAGAGTCAGAAGGTCATGGGTTCTAATCCCTGCTCCACCACTTGTCTGCTGTGTGACCTTGGACAAGTCATTAAAGTTCTCTGGGCCTCAGTTACCTCACCTGTAAAATGGGGATTGAGACTTAGAGCCCATTTGGGACAAGGGACTATATCCAACCTGATTTTCTTGTATCCACCCCAGCGGTTAGTACAGTGGCTGGCACAAAGTAAGGTCTTAACAAATGCCACAATTATCGTTATTATCAGTACCCCCTAGGCCTCCTTGGCAGGCACTTCCTAAAGGCTTAGGTCTTGGGATTTTGCCATGGGCTCTGTCCCAGCCATTGCTGCTGCCAAGGTTGAATAGAAGAGTCTATCAGGTCAGGTTGGGTGCAGTCAACAGTGTTTAGTGAGCACCCTCCTTGAGCAAAGTGTTCTACCAAGCGCTTGGCATAGTATAGTAGAGGTGAAATGCACAATTCCTGACTTTCAGGAACTGACAGTCTACAGGGGTGTAGAAAGGAAAGCAGACGAAAGAGGAAGGAATTAAAACCCACTGGATCATGGAGCCTAGGGACAGTTCCAAGTTATCAGCTCTACTGTACTCTCCCAAGTGCTTAGTTCAGTGTTTTGCATAGGGTTAACTCTCAGTAAATAGCACTTATTGATTCCAAGAGTGATGTGAGTGGAGTCTTTGTCTAGTGGGTACACAGGAAACAGGGAGGCATCCCTCAAATTGCAACTCCCAAAGGTTTCTGGGTCCACGAGGCCCTTCTCAGCCTGGTTCAGCTACAGTGGCATTGTGTTAGTTGGCTGGACCAATGTGACATCAGCTGGCAAATTTAATCCCTAAGTGCAGAACCCTGTGATAAATAAAAGATAATCAGATCAGACCCAGGCACTGTCCTCCTCCAAATGGCTCACAGTCAAAGAGGTATGGGGGAAGCAGGTATCTAATCCCCATTTTACAGATGAGGAAAGTGAGGTGCAGGCCGGTTAAGTGACTTGGAAAAGGTCACAGGGCCGATCATTCTCGGTCTCCTACGCTGGAGCCTCCTCCCTCTCCCATCCTTTAACTGTTGGAGTTCCTCAAGGGTCAGTTCTTGGCCCTCTTCTGTTCTCCATTTACACTCACTCCCTCGGTGAACTCATTCGCTCTCACGGCTTTGACTACCATCTCTACGCAGATGACACGCAGATCTACATCTCCGCCCCTGTCCTCTCCCCCTCCCTTCAGGCTCGCATCTCCTCCTGCCTCCGGGACGTCTCCACCTGGATGTCTGCCCGCCACCTAAAACTCAACATGAGCAAGACTGAGCTCCTCATCTTCCCTCCCAAGCCCGGTCCGCTCCCAGACTTCTCCATCACCGTGGATGGCACGACCATCCTTCCCGTCCCGCAGGCCCGCAATCTCGGTGTCATCCTTGACTCGTCCCTCTCGTTCACCCCACACATCCTATCCGTTACCAAGACCTGCCGGTTTCACCTCTACAATATCGCCAAGATCCGCCCTTTCCTCTCCACCCAAACGGCTACCTTACTATTACGGGCTCTCGTTATATCCCGGCTAGACTACTGTGTCAGCCTTCTCTCTGACCTCCCTTCCTCCTCTCTCGCCCCGCTCCGGTCTATTCTTCACTCCGCTGCCCGGCTCATCTTCCTGCAGAAACGATCTGGGCATGTCACTCCCCTTCTTAAACAACTCCAGTGGTTGCCTATCGACCTCCGCTCCAAACAAAAACTCCTCACTCTAGGCTTCAAGGCTCTCCATCACCTTGCCCCTTCCTACCTCTCCTCCCTTCTCTCTTTCTACCGCCCACCCCGCACGCTCCGCTCCTCTGCCGCCCACCTCCTCGCCGTCCCTCGGTCTCGCCTATCCCGCCGTCGACCCCTGGGTCACGTCCTCCCGCGGTCCTGGAACGCCCTCCCTCCTCACCTCCGCCAAACTGATTCTCTTTCCCTCTTCAAAACCTTACTTAAAAATCACCTCCTCCAAGAGGCCTTCCCAGACTGAGCTCCTCTTCCCCCTCTACTCCCTCTGCCATCCCCCCTTTACCTCTCCGCAGCTAAAGCCTCATTTTCCCCTTTTCCCTCTGCTCCTCCACCTCTCCCTTCCCATCCCCACAGCACTGTACCCGTCCGCTCAACTGTATATATTTTCGTTACCCTATTTATTTTGTTAATGAATTGTACATCGCCTTGATTCTATTTAGTTGCCATTGTTTTTACGAGATGTTCTTCCCCTTGACGCTGTTTAGTGCCATTGTTCTTGTCTGTCTGTCTCCCCCGATCAGACTGTAAGCCCGTCAAACGGCAGGGACTGTCTCTATCTGTTGCTGACTTGTTCATCCCAAGCGCTTAGTACAGTGCTCTGCACATAGTAAGCGCTCAATAAATACTATTGAATGAATGAATGAACAGAGCAGGTCAGAGGCAGAGTGGGGTTTAGAACGTGAATTTCCTGAGTCCGGTAGGCCATACTGCTAAGAGACAGTCCTCGCTTTCTACAGACTTCCAGGATGGGTCTCAGCCCAGCACAAGCGCTGATCATGACCCAGTTTGTTGTCAGCCATATCCCAGCTCTTTCCCTACTCAGGGAAGGAATTAATATGCAGATGGCTGGAATGCTCCTCCTTCCACCCTACATGCAGGCAGGAAATATAAAGCCATATTCACATCATGCACTTTAAGTACCTTGTCTTGTAAACCCCAGGATATGGCATGCCTTATAAGAATCTCCTTTGATTGTGAATCTGATTCCCTGTAGGGAAGGGAAGGGGGAAGATAGCAGAGGAAACATATAATTAGGGGACGTAAAGAAGAATAAAGGTTTTCATCTGTATGTACTTGTTTCTTATTTGTTATGTTCCAGTACAATCCTATATGATATAATTAGTCATGGTTCGGGTAAGGGGGTGGGGTCAGCTGCTAGGTAGCGGGTGGGGGGTTGTGAAAAGAACAGTTCTCTGTAGCCGCATTTTCAAAGAACGACTAAGTAAAGACGAGATGTGAATAAGAAAGAAAATGCAGACTTTTTGGAGAGATGCCATTATAGCAATGTCAGAAATTCCTCTCGTATTTGGATAAATCTTTCTCGTTATTTTTAGTTTTGCAGAAGCCGGGAAGGCTGTTTCAACAAGGGAGTGCTGGGTAACACAGATCCTGGTCCTTTCTGCCCCTGAGAGAGTTTGTCTCTGCTGGGCTGTCCCTGAGGGACCCTGACTGTCTCTGTCTCTAACAGCGTAACCTATTGGATAGAGCACATGTCTGGAGCCTGGAAGTCAGAAGGACCTGGGTTCTAATTCTGCTCTGTCACTTGTCTGCTGTGTGACCTTGGGCAAGTCACTTCGCTTCTCATTGCCTCAGTCACCTCATCTGTAAATTGGGGATTAAGACTGTGAGCCCCATGGGGTACAGAGTCTGTGTCCAACCTGATTATCTTGTTTCTACCCCAGCACTTAAAATAGTGCTTGATACATAATAAGCACTTAACAAATATCACTATTATTATTAGACCTGGCTCTGAGCGGTGGACGAGTCCTCGGGGAGTCATGCATCAGACCGGGAAGGTTTGTTTTGGACACGCTGATGGTCTGGATAATCCTGGGGTGGTTGTCCTTTCCAACAAACCAGAGTTGCGGATACGTCCATCACAGATGCCCTGGCAGCCACCTCCACAGGCTTTCAGAATGGATTCTTTGACTTCACTAGACCCTTCTGCTCTCTCAGAGTCCACTCCAATGACATTAAGAAAAGTCCATTAGCATTCCCTTGCCTAGGTTAAATGCCCTTCTGCTTAAGGCGGGGACACAGAGATAGGGTTTCAACTTCCCAGAGGAATGGGGAAAGGTCCTTCAAAACCCCTGAGGCCTCTTTACTTGATTCTTAGGGGGCCCTAGGGCAAGTCAGTCAGGTCTCATTTTGTCCATCCAGAAAAATGGGAGCTTAAATCCTTCCCTGTCCCACAGGGGTGTTGGAAGATTTAATGAAGCAGAACTCGGTAATGATTTTCTCATGCAAATCAGGCCGTCAGCACAGCAGTTTGCATCTGGGGAAGGAAATGAGAAATTAGGGGCTTTGTCAAAAAGAGGAGGGATCATAAGGGAGGGTACTAGAGGAAGTTGGGCAACTGTCAGGAGCTTTGGAATTCCCAAATATACAGTCCTTAACCCTGGGCCAAAGACCAGGGGACAAGAGATCCAGAAAATCACAGCTGAATTCAGCTCTCAGCCATTCAGGATTCACTGATGCCTGACTATGGTACTGATGCCTGACTACTTGTTTTGTTTTGCTGTCTGACTCCCCCTTTTAGACTGAGCCCGTTGTTGGGCAGGGATTGCCTCTATCTGTTGCCGAATTGTACATTCCAAGCGCTCAGTACAGTGCTTTGTACACAGTAAGTGCTCAATAAATACAATTGAATGAATGATTGAATGAATTCACAGCTCTTGGTCACTCAGTGTCTCTCCACAACCTTGGTTCTGGTGGTAGAGGGGCCAGGTCTGAACTGTTCCTTCCAAATAAGGCATTTCCCGTTAACTCTTTCTCTATTCTGCTCTCAGGCTGTCCACTTAGGTGCAGGCATCCACGAAGGAGGGATGTAGACATTGTCCTCTGATTCCCCTGCCTCCTCTCTCCTTCCCTCCACCCACCATCTTCGGTGCTGCTGAAATCTGGAACAGCAATGTGGTGTATGGCCTAATTGGCTGAGGGTGAGCCTTGAAATGTCAGGGAAAGAGTTATTTCCCAGCATAGAACCCGTTAGCTAGCTTTGATGGAGCGCTCCTGATCACAACTTGTTCTGAAAATGAGGGTCCATCACTCCCATTCTAAATTTTTTTCCTCTGTGCATTGGATCATAGAGGTGAAAGTTCCACAGGGAATGAAGCCTGTTGGTGTATTTTAGAGAAAGAATGTGGTCCTGGGGTTGTTGTTCAGGAGTCAGAAGCTCTGGATTCTAGTCTGAGTTCTGCCTGTGCTGTGTGACCTCAGGTTAGGCACTTAGCCTGTCTGAGACAGTTTCTTCATATGTAAATTTAAGATAATCCCTTCCTTTCCCTATCTCACAGGAATGTTATAAGGATGAAATGAGATAAGTGAGAGAGTGGTTTGGAAAAATAATAATAAAAAAGACACTATAGGAATTCAAAATACAGTATTATTACACAGTGACAGTGCAGATTCAGATAGAGCCTTTATTTTCCACACAAGTCTTCCAATAAGAATTGGAAAGTGAGAACTTGGCTCTGACGTTGTGCCTTATAGGGAGCTGGAAGGCAAGTCCCTAATGCATCTGCTCAAGAAAGCAAGCCCAGAACCTTTTAGTGGTTTGCTAATTTTGTTTCTTAAGGAATGTTCTTCCAAGTAATGCAGGCGCCATTTCTGAGTTATTCTTAGCACAGGAGAAACTGGAACCTTGCTGACTACATTTGAATATCTTACTTTTGACTTGAGTCAATCCATCAATCATTTTTACTGTTATTTACTATGTGCAGAGCACTGTGCTAAGCACATGGGAGAGTTCAATATAGAATTCCCTGCCCACAACAACCTAATAGATTAGAGGGGAGACAGACATTAATACGAATAAATACATTACTGAGGTGTACATAAGCGCTGTGGGGCTGAGAGAGGGATGAATCAAGGGTACAAATATGAATGCATTGGTGATGCAGAGGGGAGTAAGAGAAGAGGAAATGAGGGCTTAGTCAGGGAAAGCTTCTTGGAGGAGATGGGCTTTTAATAAGACTTTGATGGTGGGAATAATGATTGTTGGTCAGATATGAAGAAAGAGGGCAATCCAGGCCAGAGGCAGGACATGGGTGAAGAGGCGGGGTGGATGAGAATGAAGTAGAGTGAGGAGGATGGCATTAGAGGAGTGAAGTGTGTGGACTGGGTTATAAAAGAAGATCAGAGAGGCAAGGTGGGAGTGGGCAAGAGGTTGAGTGCTTTATAGCCATTAGTGAGGAATTTCTGTTTGAGAAGCAGCAGAAGGGCTTGGGAGTCAGAGGCCGTGGGTTCTAATCCTGGCTCTGCCATTTATCTGCTGTGTGACCTTGGGCAAGTCACTTTTCTTCTCTGGGCCTCAGTTACCTCATCCGTAAAGTGGGGATTAAGTCTGTGAGCCCCACGTGGGACAACCTGATCACCTTGTATTTACCCCAACGCTTAAAACAGTGTTTGGCACATAGCACTTAACAAAATACCACCATTATTATTATTATGTGGAAGTGGAAGGGGCATAATGTGGTCCTCATAGTATTATCCCTTTATTAGTCAACCAATCAGTTAATCAGTGGTACTTACTGTGCGCTTACTGTGTACAGAGCATGGTACTAAGCACTAGCAGCTTGACTTAAGGGAAAGAGCGCGGGCTTGGGAGTCAGAGGTCGTGGGTTCTAATCCCGGTTGGCCATTTGTCCGCTGTGTGACTTTTGGCAAGTCACTCAACTTCTCTGAGCCTCAGTTACCTCATCTGTAAAAATACGGATTAAGACTCTGAGCCCCACCTGGGACAACCTGATAACCTTGTATCTTCCCTTAGTGCTTAGAACAGTGCTTGGCACATAGTAAGCGCTTAACAAATACCGTTAGTATTACTACCGTAGAGTTGGTAGACTTATTCCCTGCCCACAAGGAGCTTACAGTCTACAGGGGGAGATGGACACTAATATAGAAGCAGCATGGCTCAGTGGAAAGAGCCCGGGCTTGGAAGTAAGAGGTCATGGGTTCTAATCCCGGCTCTGCCGCTTGCCAGCTGTATGACTTTGGGCAAGTCACTTAACTTCTCTGTGCCTCAGTTCTCTCATCTGTTAAATGGGGATTGAAACTCTGAGCCCCACGTGGGACAACCTGATCACCTTGAATCCCCCCAGAGCTTAGAACAGTGCTTTGCACATAGTAAGTGCTTAACAAATACCACCATTATTATTATTAATATAAATTACAGAAATGAACATAAGTGTTGTGGAGCTGAGGATAGAGTGATGGAAATCTTCCAGCCCTCAAGATGCTCAGTCTGCTTTTCTTCCTGTATATTTCAGTGGGAGAAATCAATGCCTCTCCACATTAATGACTGAGAACAGACCAACCTAGAGACATGGACAGTCTATCTGTAATTTGTAGTAGAGTAACACAGAACGACTGCAGATGGAAGTGGGGCATTCTGGGAGAGATGGCATCGCTATGGGTCAGACACGACTCGATGGTATAAGGCAACAACATCACAGAAAAGCAGGGTCTGCAGGACCAGTGTGTTCATTTCAACCCACTTACACACATGGGTAGGATCTTACCATCAGTACCATCATCTTCAAAACGCGTATACCCCATGTGTATTCATGGATACCATTCTACTGTTAGAAGAAACTTCTTCACTCTCTGTTTACTGTCTTTCCCTCTCTCTCTTTCTCCCCCCCCCCCACTTTTTCTTGTTGGTTAGCTGCAGGCACTTGCAAGGAGTAAGCCACATGTCTGCTGTGTGACCTTGGGCAAGTTCTTCAACTTCTCTTTGCCTCAGTTACTTCCTCTGATACTTTGTATCTACTTTTGTGTCATGTAGTAAGAGCTTAACAAATAATAATAATGATAATTATGGTATTTGTTAAGTGCTTCCCATGTGCCAAGCACTGTTCTAAGCACTGGGGTAAATACAAGGTAATCAGATTGTCCCACGTGGGGCTCACAGTCTCAAGCCCCCTTTTACAGATGAGGGAACTGAGGCACAGAGATATTAAGTGACTTGCCCAAAGCCACACAGCAGAAAAGTAGTGAAACGGGCACTAGAACCCCCGACTACTGACTCCCAAGCCCGTGCTCTTGCCACTAGGCCATATTGTAAATGTAGTAATAATAGTAATTATGATATTTGTGATTAACGGTAGAGTTCTACTAGTAATAGTAGCAATAGTAGTTATAATAGGAGTAATAGTAGGAGTAGTAATAGGAGAAGGAGTAGGAATAGTAGGAATAGCAGTTGTTTATTAGTGCCAATAGCAGTTGTAATAGAGTAATAATAATAATATTAGTATTAATAGTAGAGGTTGTAATAGTATTAGAAGTAGCAGTAATAGTAATAATAGCATTTGCTGAGACCCTACTGGTTGTAGTCTACTGTACTAAGGGCTTGGGAATAATAATAATAATAATAATAACATTGATATTTGTTAAGTGCTTACTATGTGCCGAACACTGTTCTAAGCGCCGGGGTAGATACAGGGTAATCAGGTTGTCCCACGTGAGGCTCACAGCCTGAATCCCCATTTTACAGATGAGGTAACTGAGGCAACGAGAAGTGAAGTGACTTGCCCAAAGTCACACAGTTGGCAAGTGGCAGAGCCAGGATTAGAACCCATGACTTCTGACTCCCAAGCCTGGGCTCTTTCCACTGAGCCATGCTACTTCTCTATAATAATAATGATGGCATAGTGCTTACTATGTGCCAGACACTGTGGTAAAGAGTGAATATAAGTAAAGAAGGGGTGGACCCGCTGAGTTGGATACAAGAAAATCAGGTTGGATGCAGTCCCTGTCCCACAAGGGGCTCACAATCCTAATCCCCATTTTACCAACAAGGCCCAGAGAAGCCAAGTGGTCACACAGCAGACGAATGGCTGAGTTGAGATTAGAACCCAGGTACTTCTGACTCCCAGCTCTATGCTCTATCCTCCAGGTCAGGCTGTTTCCGTAATAATTATGGTGACTTGTTAAGTGCTAACTACGTGCCAGGAACTGTACTAAGTGCTGGGGTGGACACAAGCAAATTGGGTTGGACACAGTTCCTTTCCCACATGGGACTCACACTCTTAATTCCCATGAGGTAACTAAGACCCAGAGAATATTAATCATAAAGGTATTTGTTAAGTGCCAAGCACTGTTCTAAGCACTGGGTAGATACAAGCTAATCAGGTTGTCCCATGTGGGGCTCACAGTTATTAATCCCCATTTTACAGATGAGGGAACTGAGGCACAGAGAAGTTAAATGACTTGCCCAAAGTCACTCAGCTGACAAGTGGCAGAGCTGGGATTAGAGCCCATGACCTCTGACTCCCAAGCCCGTGCTCTTTCCACTAAGCCACACTGAGAAGTGAAGTGACTTGCCCAAACGGAGAAGCAGCGTGGCTCAGTGGAAAGAGCATGGGCTTTGGAGTCAGGGCTCATGAGTTCGAATCCCGGCTCTGCCACTTGTCAGCTGTGTGACTGTGGGCAAGTCACTTAACTTCTCTGTGCCTCAGTTCCCTCATCTGTAAAATGGGGATTAAGACTGTGAGCCCCACGTGGGACAACCTGATTCCCCTGTGTCTACCCCAGCGCTTAGAACAGTGCTCTGTACATAGTAAGCGCTTAACAAATACCAACATTATTATTGAAGTAACGGATCAGACATGTGGCAGAGCCAGGATTAGAACCCAGATCCTTCCCAGATCCTTCTGACTCCCAGGCGTGTCCTGTATCCACAGAGCCACACACAAGCAAGTAATACTTTCCCTGCCCATAGTCATAAAAGTATTTTCCAGCAAAGTAATCATAATAATTTCTGAAGATGAGAATAAGTAGAGGAAGGATAGAGAGAAAGCGAAAGAGAGATAGAAGATAGTTTTCCTTTGGTTTAAGGGAGACAGTACCAGTGAATTTTCATGTGTGTACATATGTACACAAACACACACAAATATATTCCCACACTTGTGCCTACAGGGAAACACACACACATATACACAAACACACACTTCTGGCTGAGCTGATTCTGGAAAGATGTGTATGGATAATTGGGGTCTGTGGATAACCCGAACTTCTTCCCCCTAAGTAACATTTGACCAAAACAACTCAGAAATCTCAAAATTCAATGTGAATTTCCCTTCCTTTCCTCCACCGCTCCTGGGAAACACTAATGAGAAGTGAAATGGCTGTCCAACAGCAGAGAAGGAAAACAAGGGAAAATAAGAGCCAGGGATAATCCAAAACTAGGGTAATCAGATCTGGATGATCAATAGCTGGCTGAATATCAATCAATAGAAACCTGAATACACTGCTGAAGGAAACTTTGCTGTTCCTCGCACTTCCCTGAGCTAAGGTAAATATCAATGGATGACTAGTGTTTAAATTTATATAAAAAATAGCATTAGTAACAATAGTATTGATTACTCTAGACGGTTATGTGATAAATAGCTGCATTCATCTGATTTACCTGAGCTGCTGATGTGCACCAACTGTCTTACTCCTGCAACCTGAGCCCAGCAATGTCCCACCAATGAAATGTTTTGTTTTGTTTTGTTTCCCTCCTCCTCATGTTCCATTTGGATCTGGGAGCTCTCTAGTTGTATCCTTTCTTGCCACTCAGTATTCTTGGGTTTCCAAGCTTTATTTCCTTTGATAAACATTTCTCAAAGCTTGTCTGAAATCTCCAGGAAGCCCAGCAGAGGGTGTCTCTACACTTCTTTCCCCCGCCAAAGTTGGATTCAGGAAGACTGAGAGTGTGTTGAAGTTGCAAGCTTTCCAAAGAGGGAGGTCTACACAAGCAAATTGTCATGGCTTAAATTAATTGGATATTTTGGATGACTTTTTTATTGATATAATGGAGAAAACGCACATATTTTATCTCCCATTCTTGTCTCTCTTTAGGGCATGGAATAGTTAATATGATGTGTTAGGGAAAGAAGATTTTGAACACTGTATTTCATCAGGGGAAGCATGACAGAGGAGCTGACAGGCTGAGAGCTTTGGATTCTAAAATGTTTTCAACCCTCAGAATGAAGACAGCAGGAGCTAAACAACTACAATCCTAGGCAGATACTAATAACTACGATGTTTAATATACATTAAGCATTAAGGTAAATATGACACTGTGAGATTGGACACAGTTCCATCCCACATTAGTTCCACATCCCAATTTTGCAGATGAGGAAACAGAGGCCCAGGAGAAGTTGAGTGACTTGACTCTTGCCCAGATCCCCTGACTCCCCGTCCTGTGCTCTTTCTACCAGACCGTGCTACCTCCCCAATGTAGTTAAGCTCCTGGTCATTTAGGAATGCCAAGTGGCTCCTTACTATCTGTTAACCAAGCACCTGGAAAACCAGCCCACTCATCTGACAGCTGAGGTATGGTAGGGTCCAGCAAACAGGTATCACCAGGCGATTCTCCCCTCTCACCTTCTTGCTCTGGGGAGGCCAGGTCTCCTGAAAAGAGGTAGATAGGACCTCCAAGTGGTCAAAGCAGCAAGGGCTGGGCATGCCACAAAGGAATAACTGTGGACAGGTGTCATCACTGGGTCTGAGGAAACCTATCATGGGCCTGGAGGAGGCGTAGAGAAGACAGAAGTCTTTAGCGTAATGTGAAGGGAAGTGGAGCAAGGTGCCAGGAAAGTAGGAGGGTATGTAGTGGGCATGTGGAGGGCCATGGGTGTTTTAGGGGGTAGGTGGGTGAGGAAGGGTTGTGAGAAGCAGGAAAACAGTCTCTACACTGTTAGGTTGTTGTGGGCAGGGAACATGTCTACCAACTTTGGTGTATCGTACTTACTCAAACATTTAGTTCAGTGCTCTGCACACAGTAAGTGCTCAATAAATACCATTGATAGGCAGATTGATTATAGATGGGATCAGTGGGAAAATGAGTAATGAAGAGGGGAGTGGCCTAGTGGAAAAAACATGGGCCTGGAAATCAGGGAACTTGGGTTCTAATTCTGGTTCTGCCACTTCTCTGCTGTGTGACTCTGGGCAAGTCACTTAACTTCTCTGGGCCGGAGTTTCTTCCTCTGAATATTAGAGGTTAAATACCAATTCTCCCTCCATGCTAGACTGTGAGCTCCATGTGGGATGAGGACTGTGACCAACCTGATTATCTTGTATCTATCCCACTGCTTTGTACAATGCTTGGCACATAGTGTATACTTAAAAAAGATTACAATAAAATTAAAGAAGGGAAAATAATCCCACAACAGGAATGAAGTGGCTTCTATTATGACGATAGAAAACATCAGGAAAAACAGTAGATTGAAGTTTCTAAAATCATAAAAAGTGTGGTAAGGGAAACCCTGAAATTGTGGTTCACCGAATTCTAGAGATGAGAAGTACCTCAAAAAGGCAGTAAGTTTGAAAAAAAAGAAAAAGAAATATGAGTATACAAATACAAGATAATGATCATATTTACTAATTGCTAGCTATATGTAAAGCACTGTTCTAACCACTGAGATAGACAAAAGACCATCAGATCAGACATAGTCTGTGTCCCACACAGTGCTCGCAATCCAAGACAGAGGGAGAACAGGTTTTTATTTCCTTCTTAAAGAAGAGGGCTCTGAAGCAAAGAAGAGGTAAATGATTTATCTAAGGTCACCCAGTGGACAAATGTCAGAGCCAAGACTAGAACCCTGGTTTTGAGGGCCGCAGAAACAACTCTGTTATAGTGTAAAAAAAAAATTGTTAAGCTCTTACTATGTGCCAGGCACTGGTCTTAGCAGGGTTAGATACAAGGTTATCCGGTTGTTATCCGGTTGTCCCACATGGGGCTCACAGTCTTAATCCCCATTTTACAGATGAGGTAACTGAGGCCCAGAGAAGTTAAGTGATTTGCCCAAAGCCGCACAGCTGACAAGTGATAGAACCGGGTTTAGAACCCATGATCTCTGACTCCCAAGCCTGTGCTTTTTCTGTTAGGCCATGCTCCTTCTCCCAAGCTCATAAGAAATGATCTCTGACTCCCAAGTCTGTGCTCTTTCCACTAGGCCATGCTCCTTCTCCCAAGCTCATAAGACTGTGCTCTGCACTCAGTAAGTGCTCAATAAATACCATTGATTGATTGATTGTTTGATTCCCACAGTGCCAAATCCTAGGAAGAGTGGAAGATAGTACGTAAGAGTGAGATTCAACCGGAGTGTGGATGCATTCATGGAGGAAGGGCCACGTTGCTCTACTAGGGATATTAGACTCTCTAGATTGGAAGCTCCTTGTGGGCAGTGAACATGTCTACCAACTCTGTTATATCATAGTCACCCAAGCATTTAGTACAGTGTATTTTGCACAGATAAGTGCTTAAATAAATATGATTGATTGATGGATGTTTGATGGTCCATCCATAACCATGAGGATGGATGCCCAGGTGGTCAAACTTCACATTGGTCCTCCAAGTATCACATTACCATTTTTGAGGACTAATTATCCAATGGGACCACTGGTATGACCCAGTAATGGAATTGGTGATGACCTGAGTTTTTAGCCACAAACATCTGGCCCATTAATAATTAGCCATTAAGGGAAGAGAAATAGAAAAATGCTGCAGATGTGAAATAGTCTCCCATGGGAAGCAGCAAATGTTGAACCACCTCTCTCTCCCTTAAAACTGCTCACAGAGAATCAGGGCCTTTGTTGTGAGGGTGAAATGGTTCAGGCTATTTCTCTAAATGTTTTAGATTCCACAGAAGGCCCAAATACATTCTACCCAGTGCTTCTTCCTTTAATTTTTAAATGCGTTTGGATTTCAAGAGGGATTTAATCTGTGTGTTTCTGGTTCTTTTACACTTAACTCATCACAATGTTGTTCTCTAAGAGTTGTTTGATCTCTAAGGCTTATGAGCCTTTTTCGTAAGCCTTTTGAAAAACCTCTTTCCCCGTTTTGAATCAGGAGATGGAGTGTTGCCAGCTCTGAATGGGATTTAAATGAAGTAAGGTTCCTATGTGGTTATAAAGTCAGACTCTCTGTTGTGACTAACCCCTTCATTCAACAAGAAAAGCAATGGAGAAATCATGGAACCACGATTGGAAGGGCCTGCGGTTAAGAAAAGGCTGCATATCAAGATCTTTCACATCTTTGATCAAGATGCTCAGTAGAGGGCATGTAGGTAAAGTTTCAATGCATTTAGGGTGACCTCTTATTCGGTTTCACTTCAATTTTCATCTGGCCTGTCGCTTGTCCGATTCCAACGCTGTTGGAGGAGATATGCCTTCAATAAGGCTTTGAAGACAGGAGAGAGTTTTTGTACCCCAAAATTGGCCATAGGACCCCTCAAACTCATTTTCTGGCCTTTGTAGCATTTTCAGATTTTCCAGGCCCAGAGCAGATGCTTGTTTAGAGGCCCAAGGTACTAACAGGGCAGTCCCAGTAGCCCATGTTGGGCAGCTGCATGGGTCACCTTGTCCAAGGCCAGCGTGCTGAACTGACTCATCTTGATCCTAAATGAAGTGCCCACCAGCATTGGTGTTCGGATTTAATACAGAGCTGAACTTCACATTGGCCCAGGGTAGATTTCCCAGCTGGTCAATGGCCTCCCTGGCATGCCTGGCCAGTGGGCACTGTCCCCAGCCTCAAGGGAGGGAGAGGATTTCACAGGCCCTGACATCTCCCGGATTTGGGCTTCAAGTGAGGTCACTAAGCCATCGGGCTAACAAGGCCTCATCCAGCTGCTGCTCTAGGCCAAATTTCTCCCTGAAGAAGCCTCCCCTGTCAGTGGTTTTTATACCCGGTGGCTCCTGGGCTATCTGGAAAAGCAAGCAGGCAGTGACTTCTTCTCCAAATGAGCCATGCATGATCTGAAGACTTTCACATGATACCTTCCCAAATCCTGCTCCCCTGAAACCTCCCCAGTCTTAATAATGATGCTCCAGTTGGGTTTCCACAACCAAAGCTTGTTTGATTCAGAATCTGGGCCGGGATTTCTCTGAGATACGCTGCCGGGAGATCATGTGATCAGTCGGCAGCTGGGATCTGAAAATCGAAGAGCTGCTGGTCCTGCCGGGGCCTTCTAGGAAGATAGTCAAAGGCTTCCAGACTCGTTGTTACCTAAAGGACAATGGAACCCACCTGGTCACTCCAAGTAGGGATTGGAACTATGTGGAGAGAAGAGGAGAAGAGGAAAGAGGGAGCAGTTTGTTAATAGTAGTGTGTAGTAGTAGAATTAACAAACTACTTTGACCGACAGCTAGTTACAGAGTCAGATTGGAATTCTGGGAAGGCAATAACCTGGCCTGTACATTCTGGGGCTTGGTGGATTCTGTTAGACTTTAAAAAAGGCAGGTTTGACCCCTAGTTAATTGGGAGGCAGCATAGCCTAGTTATTTAGTTAGTTATGACATGTGTCAAATGATGGGCTAAGTGCTGGGGTAGGTCCAAACTTATCATATTAGCAGATCCCTTAGACAGGGAGTCCCATGTGGAACAGGCAATGTGATGTGATTACTGTATATCTACCTCATTTCATAGCATAGTGCTTCGGCCATAGAAAGCTCTGAATAAATACCACAATTAATTAATTGATTGATTGATTGGCCAGTCGAAAGACCACAGGGCTGGGAATCAGGAGAAAAAGGTTCTAGTACCAGCTAGGCCATTCAACTGCTGTGTGACTTTGGGGTATGTCACTCAGCCTTTCTGGGACTCAGTTGCCTTATCTGTAAAAGGGGGACAAGATACTTGTTCTCCCTCTCAGATTGTGAGATTCATGTGGGGCATGGACCAAGATTTAATTTGATTATCCATATCTACTCCAGGGCTTAGCACAGTGATTGGCATGTAGTATAAAGAGTTGTTATTCAGTTCAAGGATGGTTAAACCTCATCCAACAATGAGAGTGTCTGAGAGGAAATCTCTTTTACACGTAGCCAAATTGTCCAAGAAATAGCAGGAAGGTACCTTTTCTGGTTCCTGGCTATCCAGAGAAGCATTTTTCAGGCACCAGTGGGTAAGAGAGGAAGGGCATGTCTTACTCACAATGATTGAATAAATAATAATAATGATGGCATTTGTTAAGCGCTTACTATGTGCAGAGCACTGTTCTAAGTGCTGGAGAGGATACAAGTGATCAGGTTGTCCCACGTGGGGTTCACAGTCTTACTGCCCATTTTACAGATGAGGTAAATGAGGCACAGAGAAGTGAAGTGACTTGCCCAGAGTCACACAGCTGACAAGCGGCAGCCAGAATTTGAACCCATTACCTCTGACTCCCAAGCCCGTGCTCTTTCCACTAAGCCACTCTGCTTCTCTACCATTCTTAGTATTCTGGATTCCCTGTGCATATTGAAATGGACTGTGAAAGTTCCCTGTAAGATTTCTCTGGAAGGATCTTCAGCTCACCCACTTGGCCAATGCTTACACAGGTTAAAGCTCAGCCACTGACTTTCTAGGAATCTTTGGATTCAACCTCCTCATATCCAGTCTCATAAACGACCACATCTTCCTTGGAAACTATCTGGGTTTGGATAGATCTGGTCCTTCTTCCAGTCTCCTTGTTCAGGAGGTCTTGTTCTGCCTGTTCATGCTTAGTCTGAAGGAATCCAGCCTTGCTTCCTTCAAACCTCTGCCTACAGTTTTACCCCTGCTGATTCAGATTACCCCTGCATGTTGGGTGGAAGGGAGGAAGTTGGCTTGCTAAGAAGTACTAGATGGGGCTCTGCTAGGCATCTGGTGCTCGGGTAAGAGCAGAGATGGACCCTACCTTCAGGTTGCTTACAATTTAATGGAGCAGGGAGGACAGGTGAATGGACCATTGACCTAGAAATGATACCAGCAAGAAGGAGCTGAGTCGCGGTAGCCAGGACCTGGATAGTGCTAGGTAGGCTTTTGGAAAACAGCATGGCCTGGTGGAAAGAGCACAGGCCTAGGAGTCAGAGGGCCTGGGTTCTAATCCCAGTTGTGCCATCTACCTGCTGTGTGACCTTGAGCAAGTCACTTTGCTTCGTTGTGTCTTAGTGTTCCCTTTAAGCATTTGACATTCACCTCAGAATCAAAGCACTTTTGTACGATCTGTAATTTATTTTACTGTCTGTCTGTCTCCTTCTCTCAATTGTAAACTCCTTGTGGGCAGGGAATGTTGCAACCAACTCTGTTGCACTGTACTCTCCCAAGCAACTAGTACTGTGATCTGCACATGTAGATACTCAGTAAATATGATTGATTGATTGATTGAGTGAGTGATGAATCTGAGAAAGCTTCCTGGTGAAGGAGATCTGAAGTTGTGATTGAAAGGCATGGAGAGAGATGTATGACAATCAAGCATATTTATTGAGTACTTATCATGGGCAAAGCACTGTATTAAGCACTTGGGAAAGTGCAACAAAAGAGATTTGGTAAATACGTTCCCTGCCCACAAGGAATTTACAGACTAGAGGGGGAGAAGGACACTAAAATGAATTCTGGATACGTACATACGTGCTGTGAGCCTGAGAGGGAAGTGAATAAAGAGTAATAATAATAATAATGTTGGTATTTGTTAAGCACTTACTATGTGCTGAATACTGTTCTAAGAGCTAGGATAAATACAGGGTAATCAGGTTGTCCCACATGAGGCTCACAGTCTTCATCCCCATTTTACAGATGAGAGCACAGAGTACAAATCCTAGTGCAAGGGTGATACAGATGGGAGGAGGAGCAGGGCTTAGTTGGGACAGGTAGGAACTGAGAACATATCCCATGCCAAAGGGATCATGAGAAAGAAGATGGAGGCCCGGGAGATGGGCTGACAGAAGACCACTTGGCTGGATCGGAAACCAGGTCGGGCAACAGGCAGACTGAGCCTGGCTGGGAGAGATATTTGAAGCCAGCCTAGAGGAAGTGGAGAGATGATGAAAGGTACCATGATGGAAGCAGCAGGAGCGGGTGGCTTAGTGGGGAGAGTGCAGTTCTGCAGATTCCGATTGGAGCCCTGGGACTCAAGGTGTTTGGAAATAGAAGCTTTTTCCACTACCATAGAGTGGTGTTTTTTTTCCCGTTTTATTACGATTATTATTATTATTTTGGTGTTGCTATGGAAACACCCAGGGTGTGAGAATGAAAAAGTCAAGGAGGTTAGAGTGATGAGACAGCCCCCGTATGTTTAAAGAAGACTCTGCGTATGGATGTGTGTGTGTGTGTGTGTGTGTGTGTGTGTGTGTATGCGTTTTATTCTCCAGTGCCTTGTTGGGTCAGGGGAAATTGGGCTGTTGATTTGCAGCGTTTGGTAACAAGCGGACTCGACTAAGAGACAATTCTCAGCTTTTAGCAATTAGGGAGCCTTTATAATGACAGCTCCATCAGATGAATCTGGGGGCAGAGATGGAGGCATAAGGAACGAAGGCAGAGAATGACAGAAAAGGAAAAAGAGCAAAATGGAATTTCCCATTCATTCTCATTTTAGCAGGCCAGGGATTAGTCTGGAGGCTTCCTGTTGGGCTGTAATTGGTTGTGTATGAGACAGATGACCTGTTGACCTGCATGTTCTTAGATACAGCTCTTCCTTTTGCATCGCCACATTCCCTGCTTTATCTGTTCCCAGTCTAACTGGACCCAGGTAGGCCAGCTGCTGACCAGCCCAGTTCCAATCCTATCCATGAATGGAAGCCAAAGACTCTCCTCAAGACTCTTTAGAAGATTGGCACCCTGGGGATCCTTTGTGGTGGTTCCGAGCGTGTTTGGCTGAGGCCCGAATTACTCCATTCCTCAACCTGGGTCCATGTAGTTTCCTGCTGTTCCTACCCAAACCCAGTGGGTTTGAGCTGGAATTGGGCTATCCTGGAATCTTGCTGGGTCTTGCCCCTGTTCCCAGCAGCACTAGAGTCTCTGCCAACTCCCCACTCCTTCACCCCACCCCTCACACACCACGTCAGGAGGTGACAGCTTTAACTTGGTCTGGGAGACATCTCAGAGGCCTCAAGCCAGGTTCAGAGTCCAACAAAACAACAATCCAAACCAGAGGAGAGGAGTTCAGACCTGACTGTTGTCCCTGGCTGGGAGTCTGCAGAGATTCCCCTAATAATAATAGTATTTTCAAGTGCTTATTCTGGGCCAAGCACTATGCCAAAAACTGGGGTAGATAAAATGCAATCTGATCAGGTATAGTCCTTTTCACACATGAGGCTCAGTGTCTCGGGGAAGGGAAATTGGTATTTAATCCCATTTTACAGATGAGAAATTAGAGGCACCAGAAAGTTAAAGTGATTTGCCCAAGATCACACAGCAGTCAAGTGGCAGAGCCAGAATTAGAACCCAGGTCTTCTGATTCCCAACCCTGGGATCCACCCCTCTCCTTGAATGCCCTCCCCCATCTTGACTCAGAGAGCTGTGGCTGTTGGGAACACTGGAAACACTGGGAGCAGTTCCCCATCTGAATCCATGTGGTTCCCCTGGGCTGCATTGGTCCAGAGGCAGAAGCAGTGAGCTGCTTCTGCCTCAACTCACCATTTCCATCACATGTGGCTCAGCCTTTCACCTCTGCACCAGATCTTCCTGCCAGAGGAGCCAAGGTAGAAAGCCAACCCCTGAAACCCAGAAAGAAACCTCTAATAGCCAAGCACCGAATGACCTGACTGGGGTCTAGGTAAAGCAGGGGGCATGGCTGGATGAGGCTCTGTGGCCCCCAGAACCCAGGGGTCCCACCTTGGACCCTGCCACCCCACCCATCTCCTCCTCCCCCTTTATGCCCTCCCTCCCTGCCAGGAGAAAACATGTACCAGCCTTGAATGGTGAATCTTATTTCTGACCCAAGATGAAACGGATCTGAGCCTCCACGTGCTAAGCTTCCTGTTGTACTGCCAGGGGTGCCCCTCCTCTCCCTCCCTCCCCTATAGCGCTTATTCCAACTGTTTTTACCTTCCTGCCCAGTGGCCTCTGATTGCAGGGAGCGAAGCCCGTGTGCATTACCAGAGGAGAAGAGTGTGTTGTAATTGGCTGAGAATCGGTCCTGAAATGTCAAGGAAAGATTTATTTCGCAGGCCAGCCTCTCTAGGTGCTAATTTTGCTATAGGCTGGCCTATAATGGCTCCTGCACACAATGGGGGAAGAGTCCCTAATCAGAATACAGGCCTGTAATTGGGTTGAAGGGATTTTAAATCATTAAAGTTGCATTTGGAAAGGGGAAGAGAAATAGAACCCCAAGATTGAATGACTCACTTAGTATTTAATGAGGGAGTCATGCCGTATTACTTATAATATTCTCTTAATGACCTTACAAGCAATGGAACCCATCCTCCTCACCAACCCCCACCCCGTCTCCCTCCCTCTCCCTCCGTGGCCCAATCTCCAGCCACAGTTCTGCGGGCTCAGATCCACCACTCGGGAGTAATTCATTATGCACCCATCAAACAGCAATCAGGGCCTTCCTGGCCTGCAGATGTGTGGATTTGGGTCCCTGTTATTGCTATTCACATTCTTTGCCTCCCTCCATGTATGGTGGAAATTTTCTTGGCTGGAATTGCATCACACAGATGAGGCCCAGCATCCTTCTGAGCCACAGGCCTACAGAAACAGGACTGGGAGGGTCTGAGAGTTTAGAGACCGGCCTCTGATGGGGGCCTGCTGGACGACCTTGGGAAAGTTCCTTAACCTCACTGTGCCTCAGTCTCCAGATCTGCAAAATGGGTTGAGGAATACCAACTTTTTAACATTTCAGAGAGATGTTCTGAGTTAAGCAAGTCTTGAGGCACGTGGAAGAGGTGATGACTCTAGAATTCAAGATGGTATGGTTATCATCTTTAAATCCAACTCTTGAGGTTTGAGGCTTCCAAGGCAGTCCTACATCCTGTTCTTTGTTCTGCACAAGAGGTAGATGCTCTGCCCTGATGCCTCTTCCACTCAATTCCCTCAAGGCCATCCTTTTGACTGCACTTCTGGCAAAATCCCTGGAGTTGTGCTGATGGGCAAATGGCATTACTGAGCACTGTGCACACTTGGGAGGCGTAAGGCTGAGAATGGGGTGAAATTAAAGGTACAAATACAAAAGGGATGCCAAAGAGAGAGGGAGTAGGGGAAATGAGGGTTTAATGGGAGAAGACCTCTTGGAGATGTGATTTTAATAAGGCTTTGAAGGTGGGAAGAGTGATCATCTGTTGGATATGAAGGAGAAGGAAGATTCAGGCCAGTGGCAGAATGTGGTTGAGGGGTTGGCGGTGAGCTAGATGAGACTGAGCTGCAATAATAATAATAATAATAATGTTGGTATTTGTTAAGCGCTTACTAGGTGCCAAGCATTGTTCTAAGCGCTGGGGTAGACACAGGGGAATCAGGATGTCCCACGTGGGGCTCACAGTCTTCATCCCCATTTTACAGATGAGGTAACTGAGGCACAGAGAAGTGAAGTGACTTGCCCACAGTCACACAGCTGACAAGTGGCAGAGCCGGGATTCGAACTCATGACCTCTGACTCCAAAGCCCATGCTCTTTCCACTGAGCCACGCTGCTTCTCTAACTAGGTTGGTGTTGGAGGAGTGAAGTGAGCATATTGTACTGTAGTAGGAAATCAATTAGGTAAGATAGGAGGGGGAGAGGTGATTGAGGGTTTAAAAGCTAATGTTAAGGAGTTTGTGTTTCACACCATGGTGGATAGGTGACCACTGTAGGTTCTTGAGGAGTAGGGAAAAATGGACTGAATGGTTTTGTAGAAGAATGATCCGGGCAGCAAAGTGAAGTTTGGACTGGAGTAGACAGAGAACAGAAGAAGGGAGGTCAGCAAGGAGGCAGATACAATAGTCAAGGCAGGATAGGTTAAGTGTTTCGATTAGCGAAGCAGCAGTTTGGATGGAGAGGAAAGGGAAGATTTTAGCAGTGTTGTGTCAAGAAGTCGCTTAGAAGTGAGGGGGTCTATTGGGTGTGAGCCAGAGTGGTGGGTTATCAGGGCTGTAGGATTTCCACAGAAATTAGGGTGTCTGTGGTGATGGCTTTTGGGTGCCCCTTTTTGCTGTTCCCTGCTCTGTTTTGAATAATCTCCTGGGCCAATCCCTAGGCTCTGAGCAAGGCACAGTCTTCTCTGCCCTCTGCACCACAGGATGCTCCAGTCAGATGCTCCCTAAGTTGGGCCTCACCTGCTCTGATGGGCACAGCTGCAGCCCTCGCTCTTTGATCCTTTCTTGGGGTGACCCCATTCATCCTGGGCTTTGGATTGCACAGAAAGACTGCCTTTAGGACACTTGGTCCTGGTTCACTTAGGAAAGAGGGTCTGGTCTTGTCCACAGAGCTGCAGGCTCCTTGAAGTCGGCTGGGTCCCGGCCATTTACGGGGGAATGAAAGGCATCACTTATCTCCTTGAAACAGCCTGCCTTGGAGTACCTGTGGCTTAATTAACTCGGTTTGATCGAACCCGCAGGGGTTCGAGCTCTGTAAAATAATGTTTTAAGAGCAAGATGAATTGGGAGAGGTCGACTGGCCTGAGAGAGGAGTGGGGGAGTCGGGAAGATTTTGAGCTGAAAACCCAGACATTCACAAGCCTGCTCATGAGGTACCAGTGATGGACCAGACCTGAAGACAGACTTGCAAGAAGCATTGTAATACCCACCACCTCGGCAGTTCTCTGGTAATAGGTGGATTCCGACTTATGCACATATCCTTATACTCTGCTGCTTCTCCATTCTGTAATGAGTTTTAATGCCTCCCTCTCTTACTAGATCCTCAGCTTCTTCAGAGCAGCAATCATTTCTACTAACTATTGCACTTTTCCAAGTACGTGACACAGTGCTCTGCAAACTGTAAAGTCATCAATCAATTGAATTTATTGAGCACTTACTCTGTGCAGAGCACTTTATGGTGCACTTGGGAGAGTACAATGTAACAGAGTTGGTAGACCCATTCCCTGCCCACAGTGAGCTCGCAGTCACAAGGGGGAGACAGACATTAATATAAATAAATAAATTATGGATATAGGCATAAGTGCTATGGAGCTTAAGGAGAGGTGAATGAAGGAAGCAAATCCTGGTGCAAAGGTGACACCGAGAGAGTGAGAGAAGAGGAAATGAGAGATTAGTCAGGGAAGGCATCTTGGAGGATATGTGCTTTCAATAAAGGTTTGAAGGTGGAGAGAGTAATTCTTGGTCGGATATGAAGAGGGAGGAAGTTCCAGGCCAGAAGAAAGATGTGGGTGAGAGGTTGGTGAGAAGTTAAGGTACAGTGAGTAGGTTGGCATTAAAGGAGCTCAGTGTGCCGGCTGGGTTGTAATAGGAGAGCAGTGAGGAAAGGTAGGAGGGGCAGGGTGATTGAATGCTTTAAACCCGAAGGTAAAGAGTTCCTATTTGATGCAGAGATAAATGGGCAACCACTGGAAGTTCTTGAGGAGTGGGGAAATATTGGCTGAATGTTTTTGTAGAAAAATTCAATACTATTTATTGAGTGCTTACTATGTGCAGAGCACTGTTCTAAGTGCTTGGAATGTACAAATTGGCAATAGATAGGGACAGTCCCTGCCCATTGATGGGCTTACAGTCTAATCGACGGGCTTACAGTAATGATCTAAGCAGCAGAGGGAAATATGGTCTGGAGCAGAGAGAGACAGGAGACAGGGAGTTCACCAAGGATGCTGGTAACAGTAATCAAGGTGGTATATAGGGTAAGTGATTGAATTAACATTGCAGCCGTTTGGATGGAGTTGAAGGGGCAAATATTAGCCATATTGTGAAGGTTGAATGGACAGGATTTAGTAATGGATTGAATATGTGGGTTGAATGAAAGAGATGAGTCAAGAGTAATGTCAAGATTATGGGCTTGTGAGACAGGAAGGATGGTGGGGCTGTCTACAGTGACTGGAAAATGGGAGGCAGACAAGTTTTGGGTGGGAAGATGAGAAGTTATGTTTTGGACATGTTAAGTTTGAGGTAATGAGAGTACATCCAGAAAGAGATGTTTTGAAGGCAGAACAAACTGTGAGACTGCAGTGAGGAAGAGAGAGCAGGGCAGGAGATGTAGATTTAGGAATATTCCACATACAGGTGGTATTCGAAGACCTGGGAGCGAATGAGTTCTCCAAGGGAGTGAGTGTAGATGGACAATAGAAGCCTTGAAAAACTCCCACAGAGGGTGGGAGGCAGAGGAGGAGCCCATAAAAGAGACTGAAGATTAACCAATGAGATAGTAGGAGAACTAGGAAAGGACGGTGTAAATGAAGCCGAGTTTGGATAGTATTTCCAGAAGAAGGGGGTGATAGTGTCGAAGGCAGCTGAGAGGTCAAGGAGGATTAGGATGGAGTGGAAGCCAGTGGATTTGGCAAGAAAGAAATCATTTATGACCTTTAAAGAGGGCAGTTTCTGTGCAGTGAAGGGTATGGAAACCAGATTAGAGGAGATCAAGGAGAGAACTGGAGGAGAGGAACTTGAGGCAATGGGTTTAGACCATTTGCACAAGGAGTTTGGAGAAGAATGGTAGGAGGGAGATGGGGTGATAACTGGAGGGAGCTGTGGGATCAAGGGAGGGTTGTTTTTTAAGGATAGGGGAGACCTGGGTATGTTTGAAAGTGGCAAATTCTCAATATATATTTTATTGATTGACTGGTTTCACTGCTTTTAAATGGTGAAAACCTTTCTAACCCCTACTCCTGGAGTGGAGCTTGATTGTGGTCCCAAGCACTGGGCATCTTTTCTGGGGATCAGTGACTCCTTGCTCCAGAGCTATTGCTCTGTCCTCCCAGGCAAAACTTCCAACTTGGCCTGGGCACCCTCAGAAACCTATCTACTGCCATCTCACCATCACCCCATGCCACCCGCGGTCCCACCTCCCTGACTCCACCCAGGGCCAGCTGCATCCAGAGAACCAAGCTTTAAAAAATAAGGCTGCAAGACCCTGGAGACGTCATCATCAACCCTCATTTGCTGAATTTTGGCAGTGAGGTAGTTTGGGGGTACATTGCCTCAACTTTACCCAGCCCCATAGGAAAAAGGGCTTGGTGTGAAAATGGAAAAGGGAAAGGACTGTTAACCCATTGGCTGAGATTTGGGGGCAGGGGTTGGGGGAGAAGGGGACAAGTAGTCACTGCTGGAAGATTGCCTGGGTGACAAGAGTGGGGGGTGGGTCCAGGCTGGAGCAGGCCTGCTCAGAGACAATAGCTCTGGTCAGTGAACAGCTGAGGCTGCCCACAAGGCCTGAGATGCCACCTCAGAGCTGGATGTTGGAGGTATGGGGTCCAGGGGAGGCAGGACAGGGAAGGAGGAGCAAAGTTGATGAGGGCCATTGCCAGAGCAGCAACAGATAGCAGCCCCGGCCACCGCTCGCCCCATGGCCTGAGCCTGTGGTAGCACTGAAGTGACCCTGCTGGTCTGATTCAGACACTGACTTTCCCAAGCCCACCCACCCCTGCCTTACCTTGTGACCTCTAAGCCCTCTCCCTTCCTCAGTTTCTCCAGCTCAATACCTTTGTTCAACCTTAAAATGAGGTTGAAAATAAGAAAATAAGAGAAGGACATCTCGTCTGAGAACATATTTCCCAGCATACCCCTCCACACATTGGTCCTTGCCTCCACTCCCCTTCCCAGCCATCTCTCTCTGCTCCATCTGGCCAAGGGAACACTCATTGTCAAACGAAAACACCCTCCCAGTTTCCCCAAGCAAGTCCACCCTGGGAAACCACTGAGGAAGAGAAGGGAGAAGCAGACTTAGTATTTCATTTATTTTAGGGCTGCTGCCTGGTTTCTTTTCCCTTAGTCTGATTTCTGGACCCTTGTGTGTACTACTTGGTAGCTGCAGGACCTGAGTCACTAGGGATAATCATGAATGTTCAAGCCTCAGTAGATCTTGCAGAACCTTGGATGAGGAGATTCAATGGTGAACTATCACCCTGGCCCCGGCCCTAGCCCTGTCTCCAAGTCATCCTTTGCAAATGGGCCTTAGGGGGGCCATTTACCACTCTGCTGGGGAGTTCAAGGCACCTGCTCTGGATCTGAGGGTAGGTGGGCAGGCATTTCTTTGTTGTCCCATAGACACTAGCCTTCACCTGCTGCTGCCATTGGCTCACACTGTCTCATCTCCCTGCCAAGGGGAAATCCTCCCTCCCCCCAGACCCTCACATCCCTCCAGCCCCACATGGGAAGGAGGCATGTAGAAATGTGTTGGGCTGGAGGGATGTGAGGGTCTGGCTACTGTGGGTAATCAAGACTATCACTGTCAGCCCTTACAAAATTGAATTTTATCAGCTGGTGCAAACCCCAAACTGAAACTTTGGAGGGAAATTTGACAGTCTTTTCAATCCCTTTATCAAAGCGTTTGCAGATCAAAGCAAGGAAAACAATGATGCACTTGGAATACTGAATGCTCATTTGCACCAGGAGCTTTTTAATAAATAAAAAGCTGGAGAGAAATGGGAGCAGGCCTCTGAGCTCCAATCGGCTAAGTTTCATATCCAGGCTATTGACTGACAGCTCTTTATCACAGTAATTAGAATGGATTGTTCCTAAATCCCCTTTTCAATTTGCCTTTTCTCTTCAGAACCAACCTGTCCTTCCTCTTGCCTCCTTTTCTCAGTTTGATCTCAGGCCTAATAAATCTCTTTGTGATTGGTCCAGTCTCTGGTGTGAGACACTACATGGAGTTGACTCATAGGTTCCCAGGAGCTTGCTTGGGGATATTGTTCCCTTCTGAGTCCTGGTCTATAGGGCCTCTGCAGAGCTGCCAGTCCAGTAGTGCCCATTCATGCCAAGTAGTCTATTGTTTGACCTTGCAAGGGCTTCTACAGTTCATATGATCCTGGCCCCTACCTCTATGTCTAACTCCCACCCCTCAACCAAGTACTTGCCACCTATTCATAAAAAAATAAAAAAATCAGGACTGGAGACTCCACCTCTCCCCTGGATGGCCTCTTCCACAGTTTAATCACCCTGATGATCAGAACATTCTCCCTTTGAGATTACCACACTGTCTCTTGCTGCACTTAAACAGGAGACAAACTCTCCTGCAGAGAGTTGGGGACAATATAATCACCCCTCAGCTTTCACTTCTCTAGGCTAAAGACCATGGTTCCTTCCCCCTTTTCTCCCAGAACCTCTTTTCTGTCTTCCTATAATGAGGGCTTGGAAGGTGGTGGTGGTGGTATGTGTGTGGAGGGGTTGGGGGTGGAGGTGGAGGAGGCAGCCTTCCATTCCTTGCCTGGAGCCTGAGGAGAAAGACCTGCTAAAGAGTTATTGGAATGTCAGCTCCTTGCAGGCCCGGGTTGTGCCTTTTATCTCTATTGTACTCTTCAAAGCACAATAGAGGCTCAAAGAGTAATAATAGTTAATATTCACAGTATTTAAGCGCTTATTATGGGCCAAAGTACTACCCCTCCCTTCCAGATTGGTGGATTGCCCTGCCAGGTTTAGAGTCCCTGGAGGCATCCTCAACTCCTGTCTCCTCTCCTCAGCAGCTGCAGGACACGCCAGGCACTCTTCCAGCTCACGAGTCCAGCTACACGTGCTGGGGCACATGGGCTGACACACGTGATGACATTCAACCAAAACAGTACTTCCCATTCCTCCTGAGCCAATCTGGACTTGGAAGGCCCACGTTCCAGCTGGCTCCGGGGAACATGGGCCACAAACAGTGCAAATTGGTGTCATAGAGAATGAAAGCAGCAGCTGGGCCAGTGTAGACCTCATCCCCTATCCCTTTTGTGGCAAATCAGTGGTAGATACTTCTTGAGGCCACCCTTCCAGTGTATCTGGGCAATCACTCAACTCATCAATCAGTGGAATTTATTGAGCAGTTCCTGAGTGTAGCATCAATCAATGGTATCTAATGAGCGCTGTGTACAGAGAACCATAAGCACTAAGCACTTGGGAGAATACAATACAGTAGAATTAGCATATTCTTGCTCCTAACAAGCTTACAGTCTAGGGGGACGATACTCACCCCAGCCCCACAGTACTTAAATCCATATCCTTATAATCTATTTCCCCTATCTGAAAGTGATTTATTTGTAATATATTGTCAAGCATTGTTCTAAGCACTAAGATAGATACTAATCATTCAGGCTGGGGATAGTCCCTGTCCCAAATGGGGCTTGCATTCTTAATCCCTGTTTTACAGATGAGATAACTGAGGCCCAGAGAAGTTAAGTGACCTGCCCAAGGTCAAACAGCAGACACGTGGCAGAGCTAGGATTAGAACCCAGGTCCTTCTGACTCACAGGCCCATGCTCTATCCACTAAGAGAAGCTGCTGCTAGACAGGATCTTTGCCTACAAGGAGTTTACAGTCTACAAGGCAGAGATTAAAATAAATTACAGATAGGGGAAATAGTAGACTTATAAGGATATGGACTTAAGTGTTATGGGGCTGGGGTGACTATTGTCCCTCTAGACTGTAAACTTATTATGGGCAGGGAACACGTTAATTCTATTGTATTCTACTCTCCAGAGTGCATAGTACGATGCTCTGTCCATAGGCGCTCAATTAATACCATGAATTGATTGATTATGGGATAGACAGCCAAGTGCATAGTCAACCTAGAGGGGCCGTTGCTGAACCTTCTCCTCCAGGACCCCACACCCAGCCCTGCGGGTGACAGATCCTATTGATGGATACTTACGGGTGTTTCCTTGATGACAGACTGATGGAAGCCCTCAAATGTCTTTGGGCCTATGGGACTGACACGAAAATTTCAGCCAGATAATGGCTTCTCCTTAACCTCGCCGCCACATTCTCCTTTGCTACTGTGGGGCTATTTCTAACTAAACTGCAAGGGAAAAGTTGTGTTTGTGTGTGTGTGTGTGTGTATGTGTATGTAACTGAAGCCATTCTGTGGATTCTCTTGCCACAGTCTTTGGTCTAGCACCAGAAGGGTGAGGTGGAGGAAAGTGAGACTTATGCATGGGCTTAGCCATTTAGTCTCTTAAGGAATCTCCAGACAGACTTTTTCCATCTCTCCATCTCCCAGTCGCCAACAACATAATCACTTTCTCTATCATCATCATCACTACTGACCAAGTACCTACCTTCTGGGAGCTGAGCAGTATACTGAGTGTCTGGAAGCATTCAATGAAAGAAACCATGGAGGAAGGAAGGAAGGAGGGACAGATGGAAGGAAGGAAGGGAGGAAGGGGGAGGAATGGACAGAGGGGAGGAGTGGGGAGGAAATGGGGAGGGAAGGGGAGGAAGAGAGACAGAGGGAGGGAGGGACTGAGGGAAGGATGGGTAGACCGATTTAGCTTTGTTTTCATCTCAACTGTCAAGGCCAGTTTCAAGTTTGGGATGCAGGAGGCCACCAGCCACATGGGTTAATAGTCTTTAATCATTGTTAGCTGACTCTGTCTTTGCAGCAGGTTCCAGATTCCACAGTAATCCTATTGTGGCATCAGCCTGGCCACCAGGCACCAAGCTATTGGTTTAGTACCAGGGAGTCCTGGCTCAAGGCCCACTCTCTACCCATCTGATCTCAAGAACAAGTGTCTTTAGCAAAACCTGGTAGGGGCTGGTGCCCCAGGCAGAGAAGGGCAGAGACCCCTGCATTAAACCTGTCCCAAATCCATGTGGAAAGACTCAGTGTCCCTAGCCAGCCTAGATGCTAGAGTGGACTTGCAGTGCTCTGTCAGTGAGGCTCAGGGAAATTACGTCCATGCTTGTCTGTAATAAGCTCGGGAAATGGTGAGTTTCAATTACTTACATGTTCCCTGAAGCTGAAACAATTGCTATTATCCCACATGATATTGCTTGACCTACATTTTTACTTGAAAGCCTTCAGCTAATAATTGGTCTGAGTGTTATAAATGTTAAATTATAAATAAACACTTCGCCATCCCAGAAATTAGAATAGAGTTTCCAAGAAGCCCTCCCTTCTCTCCTTCCCTGCGTTCCCCCCCCTTCCCCCCATTTACTTTTATTTGATGTTTGGGTTTGGAATTGGGAAGGTGGTGGTTCTGGAGAAATGGGCGGGGAGAGAAGGCGTTCAGAAGTAATGAGGTCAATGGGCATTTTCCTGGAGAATGACAGGCACCCAATGTGGGTGGGGGGTTCGGGGCCATCTGGACGAAAAGGGTCAAATTATCCATTGGCAGCAATTAAGCCGTCCCATGTGGGGATAATCTTGGCTCCGCCAGAACAGCTGCCAACTTGGAGAGATTAGTAAACCAAAGCACTCGCCAGAAGGCGCCCGGGAGGTCAGTTCTCTGGACACCTGGCATTCGTGATGTTTGCTGGCTCTTTTTCTGGGGGCCCATCTGTGCTCCCCATCCACCTGAGCACCCTTTCTCAGAGGAAAGTTCCATTGGAATGAAAACTTGAAAATCCAGGGGCCGAGGCTCAGGTATCTCTGCTCTGTCACTGCAGCAAGGATGAGGGCTCTCTGAAACTGTTGCTTAGGCAGCAAGAGCAGGCAGGGCCATGCCTAGGAGAGTGCTGGGTATGGAGACTCTAGGTCCAGGTCAAATGTGTCGGGGCTGACAGGCATGATGACAATGCATATTATTTTGTATTTGTGCAGCAAGCCTGCCCTAGCCCAAGGCATTCCTCTTGGGGTAGCCCTGACCTCTTTCGCTGCTCCAGAATGGTTCCGTTGCATTCTCAGGTCTCTGAGAACACTGCTTCCATGTCTAGGCCTTGGACCCCAGCAGCAGAGACTGAGGAGGACACTGGACACTGATAATAGAAATTCCAGATATAAAATTTTCCAGTGCCTTGTCTGTATTGGATGGGGAACATATCAGATTATCCTGTCCAAAACCACTTGACTGGTCATCCCAGTCTGATCAGAAACCAATCTTTCTGCACACCGTTCACTGCATCGTGTGGGGGCCGGGGATAGTGGAGCTGAATCACATGTGGCCCAAAGTCTCCTTCCGGCCCAGACTCCTGGTTCTGCAACTGCCCCATGCTCCTGCCAGAAGACGAGTACTGGAAGATTCCCTTCACATCAGTTTGAACCCTGGGGAGGCTGCCAGAGGGTTTGTGACTAAAGACTTATTGCCTGGAACAGTGGGGACCCTGGGGACTCCCACATCTAAGAACCATTCTGTAACTTGTCTTGACATTATCGCCTGGGTTTATTGACTCTGTTTTTGGTCAGTGTTCACATTCCATTCTTGTCTTATTCTGTCTACCCCCACCACAGACCTAGCTTGGGACAGGGACTATAGCTAATCTGAATCTACCCCAATGCTTAGCACAGTTCTATTTACATAGTGAGCATCTAATTAATACCATAACTAACCACTTATCTCCATTCTGCCAAGGCCCTCAAGGGGCAGAAAGGGGTGGAGGGTGGCAGCCTGGAGAGCTCTGGGGAGGACTGGCAGGAGAGCTGGGAGAGATCTGGCCAGGAAAAGTGAGGCAAGGCTGGAAAAATCCAATTCTTCTGTCCTGCTTCCTTTCTTTTTCCAAACCTTCCAGGTTCAACTCTGTTTTCCACTCCCACTTCCTACCTGGGGTTTCTTGGTCTTTACCCCTCTCCACTGACTATCACTGTTGTTTGTCAGCACCTTTACAGTCATACCTTTAGTAATGCATAATTTATTCCATGGATTATAATACAGGGTAGTCTATAAAACATAATGTATTGAGAGGATTACATATCACCTACATCCTAGCTACTTAAACTCCAAGCACTGCCATTTTCCCATCTTTATTATGGGAGTCAGGAGGCTGCATTCTAAACCCAGCCACACTACTTGCCTGTTGGGCAACTTTGGCCAAGGCATTGAATTGAACAATCGCAAGCACTTAATACAGTGCTTTGCACATAGTAAGCACTCAATAAATATGATCGGTTGATTCTCTATAACTCAGTTTCTTTATTTGTAAAATGGGATTCTCCCTCCCCTTACACTGTGATGCTCATGTGGGACAGGGACAGAGTCCGATCTGATTATCCTATGTTTAACTCAGTGTATAGTACAGTGTTCGGCATATAATAAACATTTATCAAATACCATGGTTTATTATCATTGTTATTGAAATCAATCTGTAAAAAGAGAAGCAGTATGTCCCAGTGGAAAGAGCATGGACCTGGAAGTCAGCAGACTTCTAATCTTAGGTCTGACAGTTGCTTGCTGTGTGACCTAGGGCAAGTCCCTTAATTCCTCTATGCCTCGGTTTCCTCATCTATAAAATGGGATTAAATACCTTTTCTCCCTCCTACTTAGATTGTGAGCCTCATGTGGGACAGGGACTGTGTTCAACCTGATTAGCTTGTGTCTACACCAGCACTTAGAACAGAACTCCTCATCTTCCCACCCAAATTCTGCCCTTCCCCTGACATTCTTGTCACTGTATACAGCAACACCATCCTTTCTGTCTCACAAGCCTGTGCCCTTGACATTATCCATGGCTCATCTCTCTTATTCAACCCAAATAATAAAAATAATGATAATAATAATATCTGTCAAGCACTTGTTATGTTTCAAGCACTGTACTAAGTACTGGGGTAGATACAAGATAATCAGGTTCTACATGGAGCTCACAGTCAAAGTAGGAGGAAGAACAGGTAGTGGATCCCCATTTTGCAGATGAGGAAACTAAACCATAGAGAAGTTAAGTGAATTGCCCAAGGTTACACAGAAGACAAATGGCTGAGCCAAGATCAGTCAATCAATGACATTTACTGAGTGCTTCCTATGTGCAGGCCACTGTACTAAGCTCTTGGGGACATACAATACAACTAAGTTAGCAGACATGATCCTTGATTACAATGAGTCACCAAATCCTGTCATTTTAACCTTCACAACATCAATAAAATCCAACCTTTCTTCTCCATCCAAACTGCTGTTATGCTGATGCGAGCACTCATTTTATCCCACCTTGATTATTGCATCTGCCTCCTCATCAACCTCCCTCCATCATGCCTCTCACCACTTCAGTCCATAAGTGGCTGCCCAGATCATTTTCCTAAAAAAGTTCAGTCTGCATCTCCCCACTCCTCAAGGACCTCCAGTTGTTGCCCACCTACCTCCACACCAAACAGGAACTCCTTACCATCAGCTTTAAAGCACTCAATCACCTTGACCCCTTCTATCTTACCTCTCTGATTTCCTACTGCAACCCAGCCCACACATTTTGCTCCTCTAACACCAACCTACTAACTGTAACTCGATCATGTCTATCTCACCACCATCCCTTCACCTACATCCTCCCTCTGGCCTGGAACCCCTTCTCGGTTCATATTGAACAGACGTTCACTCTCCCCACCTTCAAAGCCTTACCTAAGGTACATCTCATCCAAGAGGCCTTGCCCAGTTAGGCCCTCATTTCTGCTTTCCCCATTCCCTTCTGTGTCAATCTTGCACTTGGATTGGCACCCATATTCACGCCTTCCTCAACCTCACGGCACTTGTGTACATAGCCGTAATGTTTTTATTTAAGATCTGTTTCCCCCTCTAGACTCTAAGCTCCTTGTGGGCAGGTTACATCTCTACCAGAAGTGTTGAATCGTACTTTCCCAATGGCTTAGTATAGTACTCTGCATACAGTAAGTGCTCAGTAAATATGACTGATGGATTGCTTGACACATAGTAAGCATTTAATAAATGCTTTTATTGTATTATCCTATTATTATGGACAATTTCAGTTGTGGAAATGATGTTTTAGCATTAGAGTCAGGGTTAGGGCTATTTTTGGTTTGGAGCCAAGATTAGAGTTATTTTAGGGTCATAGCCAGAGTAAAGACTAGAGTTCTGATTAGATTAAGGGACGGGATTAGGAGTTAGGCCTGATTGGCAACTGAACAGACAAGGCTGGGTGAACTGAACATGGGGTCACAACATTTTAGGTGTAGCCTGTGGGATGATGAACTGGGAAAGTGCAAGAAGACCTTCCTGATCACTTCTCCAATGCCAAGGGCTAGATTCTTGCCAAGGGCTAGATTCTATGACCCTCTGGACCTCCTTCACACAATCTTACATCATTGCAGATGTTGTTTTCCTTAAGATCGCTTTGGTTCAGGCAACTTCTGACAAATGCCAGTTCAGATAATATGGTTGCTAGTTTACTTTTTGTTTTATTATATTTTCCCCCAAAATGTTTTTATTAATAATAATAATTTTGGTACTTGTTAAGCTCTTTCCATTTGCCAGGCACTCATGATTTAGTGGATAGAGCATGGGTCTGGGAGTCAGAAGGTCATGGGTTCTAATACTGTCTCCACCACTTGTCTGCTGTGTGACTTTGGGCAAGTCACTTCACTCTTTGGGTCTCAGATACCTCTTCTGTAAAATGGAGATTAAGACTGTGAGCCCCACTTGGGACAGGGACTGAGCCAAACTCGATTTGCTTCTATCCATTCCAGTGCTTAGTATAGTGCCTTGCACAAAGTAAGCACTTAACAAATGCCATCATCGTCATTATTATTACTAAGTGCTGAAGTGAATACAAGCGAATCAGGTTGGACACAGTGCCTGTCTCAAATGGGGCTCACAGTCTCATTCCCCATTTTATAGATGTGGTAATTGAGGAACAGAGAAGTCAAGTGACTTGTCTACAGACAAATGGCAGATTAGAACGCATGACCTTCTGAATCCCAGGACTGTGCTCTATCCACTAGGTAATGCCATATGGGTGTTTAAGGAATGACTTTCGTAGTAGTAATAGTCTTTATTAGGCATCAACTGAGTACAGAGGACAGCTTTGTGAGCCTGAGCACTGGGAAAGAAGTATGTGGGTGAGGTAGAGTTATGTCGATTAGTAAAGACGTTCAGAAAGACACTCAGAACGGCCACACTGGAAGGATGGAAAGGGAGAACTCTAGCACTGGACTTACCCTTCATCCTCCATGGAGAGTGAAGCTTTTACCAATGGTCTGATCTTGGTTTGAAACAAACTAAGCTTGTCTCCTCAGGAGAGTGGATTTAGAAGCAAATTCCCCACGGTTTATAGTTTTAAAAATCTCTTTGATCTCTTGACTTGCTCTTTTTTATCTTTTTTTGTGATTAAGATTTTGAGGGGGAAAAATAACCGTCAAAACAGACATGCTTTAGAGCAGGGTGAGTGAACAAAGGCAGGGATCTTTCTGAACTCTTTTAAATGACTGTCAGCTTAAATGCAGCCTGGTGACTGGAGACAAGGTTGGGTTTCAGGCTTCCCTGAACCTAAGTCCCAATTGTTATATTTTTTTTTTACATTCTTTTGCAATCCTAAGGTGACCCTGTGGTCTGTCAGAATGGGGAAATGGGAATAATAGCTCCAATATTGCTTAAAGGTGTCAATAAGACAAACCATGTACTTATTTAATTAGTGGACTGCAGATTGTCCAGAAATCTTTCAATTAATCAATAAATCAGTTGTATTTATTGAGCATATCTAGTTTGGAGAGAAAGAAAAGAAAGAGATTGAGAAGCGAGAGCAGGAGAGAGAGAGAAAGGGAGACACAGAGAGAGAGCCCTGTGCTAATTACTTGGGAGAGTACAAAGAGTTTATGATCTAACGGACAGACAGATGGCTAGAAAGATGGGTAGGTGAATGGTTAAGTGTTTAAAGGTTGGACTCTCCCTTTGGTTTTGAGACTTCAAGACAGAGTATCTGGTTGAAGGTATATCGTAGTGCTTGTTGCTTGTGCAAGCCACTCAGCCTCTCCCTTCTCTGCCCATCATGTTTCTGCTAGGGCACAGATTTCAGTGAGAGAGAAGGTGGGCAAGTGATCAATAAATTACCTAGGGCACACAATGTTTTTTTTAATAGGCAAAACCCATTTACAGCTAAATTGACTGCTGTATAATGCCAATTCTGAGCCGTGGCTCAATGACCCAGAAGGTGTTGGCCTTGCTAGCCTTGGTGGATTTCATTGCCCACTTTAGCCAGATGTTTTTCAGGATTTCTTCCAGGGTTGCCAATCTTGCTGAATGCTCTATGCACTTCTTTGGTCAGAAACCTTCATCACTGATAGCCAAGCTCTAACAACAGAGCAGAGTCTAGAACCCAGTAAGTGACCCTTTTTTGAAAATTCCGGTTGAAATTATATGCTATTGCAATATACATTATTATAACCCACCAATTGGCCAGGCAATCCTATCTGCAGAAATGTTTGGGGATTTGCAAGGAATAGAAGCAAGTTAATAACAATAATAATGATAATAATAATAATAATAATGTTGGTAATTGTTAAGCACTTACTAAGTGCCAAGCAGTGTTCTAAGGTCTGGGGTAGATACAAGGTAATCAGGTTGTCGCACGTAGGGCTCACAGTTTTCATCCCCATTTTACAGATGAGGTAACTGAGGCACAGAGAAATTAAGTGACTTGCCCAAAGTCACACAGCTGACAGGCAGCAGAGCCGGGATTTGAACCCGTGACCTCTGACTCCCAAGACCGGGCTCTTGCTACTAAGCCATGCTGCTTCTCTAAATGTTGGTATTTGTTAAGTGCTTACTATGTGCCAAGCACTGTTCTAAACACTAGGATAGATACAAGGTAATCAGGTTGTCCCATGTAGGGCTCACAGTGTTAATCCCAATTTACAGATGAGGTAACTGAGGCACAGAGAAGTTGTGACTTGCCCAAGGTCACACAGTTGACAAGTGACAGAGCCTCAATTACAACTCATGACCTCCGACTCCCAAGTCTGTGCTCTTTCCACTACACTATGCTGCTTTTCATCAAATTGATACTAGAGGACCTACTCCATGGGGCTCATCCTGCTTCTTATTTTGAATTTATATAGAGCCAGAAGACGTTAGTGAAGAACAGTTTCTTGAGGAAATTATTTTTCATTACAACGCCATGGCTGATATAGAAGAACACTGATGTCATTATGCCTGCTGAATGATTGCCTCATTCTCTCCTGCAAAGCCATGAGCTCATTGTGGACAGGGAATTGTCTGTTTATTGTTACATTTTATTCTCTCAAGCAGTTATTACAGTGCTCTGTACACAGTAAGTGCTCAGTAAATACAATTCAATTGAATTGAATCCAGGTCTCCTGTTTCACAAAGTCGTACTTCTGACACTGGACCAAGAGTGGGGCTCATGGTAAAGAAGCAATAAGGTCTAGTGGATAGAGCATGGACCTAGGATTCAGAAGCACCTGGGTTCTAATCCCTGCTTTGCCATTTACCTGCTGTGTGACCTTAGGCAATCACTTAACTTCTCTGTGCCTCAGTTACCTCATCTGTAAAATGGAGATTAAGACTGAACTGAGACAGGGACCGTGTCCAATCTGATTAGCTTGTATCTACCCAGAGCCCGATACCTAGCAAACACTAATGAATACCATAAAAATAGTATAACATGAAAATCGCTACAGCTGCAAAAATGTTACAGCTGGTATGATGGTCTGGGGGTATGAATCAGAGAGAAGAAAATTCAACTAGGAATGTATCCTGGAGGAGGATTTCAGGAAGAATGTGAAGAGGAGAGGCCCTTTAGTTTTCTTGAATTCACCTGCTGTCCTTGGACCCTAGGAGGGTTGCCCACTGGTTGTCAATTGGAAATGGGACCTCAAAAGTGCTGAGAGCCCCTGCTACCATTCTGGACAACCCCAACCCTCTTTCCTGCCTCTGCCATTTCCATGAGTGCCACTTGGTGAACAAGGATGAGGGAGAGGTGACACCTGTTCCCACCATCAATCAATCACTGAATGTTATTTATTGAGTGCTTCCTGTGTGCAGAGCATTATGCTAAATGTTCGGGAGAGTGCAATAGAGTTGGTAGGCACAATCCCTGCCTTCAAGGAGCTTACAGTCTAGAGGGATAGATAAACATTAAAATCAATCAGTTGTGTTTACTGAGCACTTACTATGCATTCATTCATTCAATAGTATTTATTGAGCACTTACTATGTGCAGAGCACTGTACTAAGTGCTTGGAATGTACAAATAGGCAACAGATAGAGACAGTCCCTGCCCATTGATGGGCTTACGGTCTTACTATGTGCAGATAACTGTTCTAACCACTAGAACAAGCCAGAGAAACACTGTGGATGTTAAATTCAGAAAATGGGTTTCCATGGGCAATCAATTGGTCTTTTGATGGTATTCAGTGTTTACTCTGAGATGAGCACTCTACTAAATCCTCAGTACAGTACAACAGCACCAAGGCACATCTTCCTTATCCTCAAAGAGATTACAATCTAAAGGTGGAGACAGAATAATTTACAAATAGAGGAGACAAGGGGAAGATCCAGATAACAATACAAAGGTACTGAGATTAATTGACTGAATAAATAATTATATATCTCAACTCAGATATCTTTGGACATAACTCCTGAGGAGAGGAATTAAGTACAGAACTGTTAAGGGTGACTGGTAGGTTGACATGCCTGGGTGTTGGAAATAACTTCGGAAAGTTTTCTTGGAGGAGGGTGGGATTTAAGGAGGTGTTTGAAGATTTTGTACTCTACCAAGTACTTAGTACAGTGCTTTGCACACAGTAGGAGCACAATAAATAAGATTGAATGAAGATAGGAAGTTCTATGGTCTGGTGGATTTTGTGGGGAAGGAGTCTCTCAGAGATAGAATAAATGCTAACCTGGAGAAGCCATCTGATGCAGTAAAAACCTTGTGGTCTTATGTTTTACATTTTATCCTTCTCTATCATTTCTACCCATAGTGTTTTGGTATATATTGATTTTTGCAAACCACTGTTTAAACACTTTTTTGTTCAGCAACCCATCCTTACATTCACTTTTCAAGTGGTGGAATTTATCAAGCAACTTCCGAGTGGGACATTCTATACTAAGTACTTGGAACGTCAGTAATGCTTACTTTCCCTGCCTTCAAGGAGGTCACAATCTAAGCATTTTCCTTCTTTCTGTAAATCAGTGCGTGTACATGTGTCTCCCCCATTGGACTGTAAACTTCCTGAGGGCATGGATTCTGTCTTTTTTATTTTACTTCAATCCCCCAAGTGCTAAGTAGAGTGCTCTGCCCACAGTAGGTGCTCAATAAATACAATGGAATCAATCAATCCATTATTCAATCATATTTGTTGAGCACTTACTGCATGCAGAGCACTGTACTAAGTACTTGGGAGAGTACAACGTAATGGAGTTGGTATACCCTTCCCTGCCCAAAGTGAGCTTACAGTCTAGAGAGAGACATTAATATAAATTAATAAATTACAGCTATGCCATAAGTGTTGTGGGGCTGAGGGAGGGAAGACAAAAAAGAGTTAATTTAAATGCAAGGGCAATGTAGAAGGGAGTGAGAGAAGATGAAGTGAGTGTTTAGTCAGGGAAAGCCTCTTGGAGGAATTGTGTCTTCAGTAAGACTTTGAATGGAATGACATTTTGGACCATCCATCACTGACAAAGGCACCAATCAGCGTTTTCCCCTTTTTACTATTTATCACCCTGACCACAGTGGATGACCAGTTGATGACCTTTGACTTTTCAGTAAGGAAAGTTGCCCCATTGTTAATCAGCCCCTACTTCAATGACTTGGTACTCTTAGCTCTTGCCAAAGTCAATATACAGTTCTTTCATTATGACTCTTTTTGGATTCTGTTTGTTACTTTCTTTCCCCTGCCCTGCTCCCTCCTCTGCCATTCTCCTGGAAGAGACTGGCATAGGAATGGAGAAAAATAAATAAAACTGGAAGAAACTTTAGAATCCCAAATCTCAGAAAATAACAGGACTTCTCAGAGCAAGCTCTGAGCCTCACCAAATGGAAAGAAGACAGTGTTTCAGCTCAGCACAAGGTCCTGCTGGGAAATGTTGATAACAAGACAACCTGAATCCCATTGGTAAAGCAAGTGTGGCTAAAGATATGGAAAAAACAGACCCTTGCTGTCCACTGGGTTGGAGGGGAGAGGGGCAGAGAGAGAGAGAAACAGAGAAAGAGACCTGCTTTTCCAATTACCAGCTCTCAGGAGGCCATAGGCTAGGACACACAGGCTTGGACTGCCCTAATGAAACATTTATCAGAGTTGGGAGGCCTAGTCCCTCCGAGCCGGGGCGTATGTATGAAGCGATTAAAGGTTCTGCCCCTTTGACACAGTGATCTGCTTGTCAGCGCCAGTCATTGGATTTATTCTTCCTTGAAAAACTTCAGGAGTCATGTCTTTATGCCCTGTCAGGGCCAGGACTCAGACTTGATTGCAAAGATTCCAGAAAATCTCTAGAAATTGGCAGGTGAGGAGGGGAAGAAAACACAGGGGGAAGAGACATAGATAGGTCCCTTCAGCAGATGGCCTGGGAACACTGACTCAATCTTCAAGGGTTTTTGAGAGAGGGGAGTTCTGAAGCTTCAGAAAAAGTTTCTGGGATCCTAAAGAGCAATGTTTTGAGCCATTCCCTGAATATGATGCCAAAATGTTTGGGCATCACAGGACAGAGGCAGGACAGAGGTGAGGAATCAGTGGTGAGATAGACAAGATAAAAGTACAGTGAGAAAATTGGCATTAGAGAAGCAAAATGTGCAGGCTGGGTTGTTGCAGGAGAACAGTGAGGTGAGGTGGGACGGGGTAGGAAGACGTGAGCGCTTTAATGTGGAGGGTAAGGTGTTTCTGTTTGATGTGGTTGTGGGTGGCAACCACTGGAGATTCTTTAGGAGTGGAGAGATGTGATTTTGTAGAAAAATGATCCAGGCAACAGAATGAAATATGGACTTGAGTGGGGACTGACAGGAGGCAGGGAGATCAACAAGGAGGTTGATGCAGTAGTCAGAGCAGGATGGATAAATGCTTGGATGCTTTGAAGATGGTGAGATGTATGGTCTGTCAGAGTTGAAGTACGAGGGATTCCAGGCTGTGGGGAGGGCATGAGCAATAGGTGAGCATCAGGAAATGAGAACCAGTTAGTAGCTTAATTTGAGAGGAATCAAGGGAATGAGCTGAGGTATTATGGGAGAGAAGAATGGAAGTAGCACACTTTGGGCATCACCATCATCTAACTCCCTGATACTTTTATGGTAAGAAATTCCCTGTTTTGCACCAGAGGGTAAAAAGTGTTATCCATTATTATTTTTCAACTGACATGGGTCTTCCTAGGGATATTTACATCTGGGGCAGAGCTGGCCTGGAACAGTCTCTTGGGGTCTACAGAGTCATGTTACCTTAGGTCCCAGAGGAACTCTGAGCTGGGCCAGTACTGACTGAGACCCAAAAGTTTGGCACCATCGCAGACTAAGAATTCAGCCAGTGACGAGCCCTTGACGGCATTTTCCAAGGCCTGGCCCTGAGTATAAAACATGGCTTGCCGATTTGCATTTAAATGGTTTCTTTTATCCACAGATCACAAAGTGTCATTATGGTCAGAAATCTCCCCACATAAAATTAGCCCCTATCCACCAACATAGTTCTTCCCTTTAGGTCTCGGTCAGTTCTGTTTATCTCGCTGATCAAAGCTGGTGTTTACTTCTTATAGCATGTTACAACCAAAACAACTCTGGGAGCGAGGGCCAGATTCTCTGCCTTCTTGTACATTATCAACACAATTGTCAGATGAGCTCAGATTGCTGGGGCCTCATCCCTGGCTGTGCAGTCCTAGGCAGAAGAAGTCTCGAGTGACTCGCTCAGCTCTCCAGAGGGGTATGTCTCACTGCACACTCAGGAAAATCAGGCACTAAGCTGCAAATAAAGCCAATTTGATATAAGACTGATAGAAAGAGAGAGAGAATGTGTGTGTGTGAGAGAGAGAGAGAGAGAGAGAGAGAGAGAGAGAGAGAGAGAGAGAGAACCTGCAGTATCAGTCTTCCAGAGATACTTTACAGAGCAAAGCTATACTTTGAAAAACCCCACTTTTGCTTTTAGGGCCATACCCAGTCATTACAGCCCAGGGGAAACTAAAGAGACAAAAGGTTTTGTTCAGAACACAGTCGACAAGAAAGATCCTTTTGCCTTGGCCTGTCTTCCTGTTATCCGGACTTAATATCAGGCCCAGAATTTCACCACCATCGGCAGAGCTCAGAGCTGGAGCTCAGCTGTGTTGCCCCCCTGCAGGTTGCAAATTCCTTCCCCTTCTTTCATTGTGTCTCTGACACTCCAACGGGCAGCAGTTCAGGTTTGGGTTGGTATTTTCTTTTTTGTTTTGTGAGCCTGGATTGGTTTCATCATCTGCAAACCCTTCGCAAGTCCATGAATATAATTTGCCATCCAGTTTCCTTTGAAGATATCCTTCTTTGCAATAAGCTTCACTGGCCAGGATTCTCCCTTTCCCTGAAAAACCCAGCTGTGCATGTGGCCGAGGAGAATAGGGAAACGCAGCCATTGGACAGACGCGACATCGGGAAAATATGTTAATGATCAAAAGCAAGTTTTCCCAGAATGCCGCAGGGCATGAGCTAAGTCAATGAAGCCCTGTGGCCCAAGCTCTGTTGTGCTTTGAAAATGTATCCGCTACTGTGACTGCCTTTCTTTTGTTCACTCTGTGCATCTAGAGTTCCTCGCCCCATAGCCCATGATAATCCACCACTAGAGGGAAGTACAGGGTGGAGATTTGCCTGCAGGCCTGTTTAGATTGTTTACGGTACTTCAAATATGTAGAGGATCTCTGATTTCTGATTCTGTGTGCTTAAAGAACAAGGGATCCTTCGTCTTAGAGGAATTTCATTTGACCCCTCCTTCCTGCTCCCTTCTCACCAATGCCGTAGTACTCACATCCAGGGAAGTGAGGAGAATGGCTGGCCTCTTTCCCCCTGCTCAACTATTAAGCGCCGAGTTCAGAGTTTCCAGCCTTGGTTCAGTACTCACCCTCCCCTGAGGCGGAACGGAGTTAGTTTCTCAAAGCCCGCCCTTCCGGGAGAATAGAATGAAGCCAGTCAGACTCAGAGCTCTGGCTGAGGGTAGGAGGATGAGGGCATGAGAAACCCTTTTCTGAACGGAGGGCACTGAAGTGGGTGTCTGATGGAGGCTGTGGGGTGGTGGTCTTCCCTAGGGATTGTTTCAGAGAGGAGAGTGGCATGGGAGGGGTGGAGTGGCCAGAGTTCAGTCTGACCAGTGGTGAGCAGATGATCTCAATTCGCTCAAAGATGCCTTGGAGAACGCTGAGCCCCAAATTTCCATCCCACGTGCTCGGCTGGGGCTTCCACCTGCACGGCCATCTGGATCTTGCATCGGCTGCTCTGGAGGGGAGAACTGGACTAGTGTTTGTCATCAATTTTGGCCATATGACTCAATCCAAGGGTGGAAAGGCCTGAGCCTCTCCGTCTTGAGCATCTAGCCGGGATGGAACTTTGTGCTCTGGAGATGGAGGCTGGGTCTGGACAGCTCAAAGGGCAGTGAAGACTTGGAAAATGTTTCCATTGCTGTTTGGGGCATGAACTACCCAGCAGGCCCACCTACTGGGGTCAACAGAGCCCGACAGTCAGGGTACCCCATTTCTGTTGGTGCAGACAGATGTCCCTGGGAGCACTTTCCACAGCTGCGTTAATATTTTTCTAACTAGAAAATGGCAGGACAGGCTTCCCTCCCTTCCCTGATTAAGCACATTGATTTCCTCTACTGGGAAGAAGTGTAACAGCACATTAGCTTTTTAACAAACATCGGCTTACTCTAGTGTCCAGAACGGTGAGAGTCAGATCCCAGGCACACTCCTCTGCCATCATAAGACTCCCTCTAGACTGAAAGCTTGAGGTGGGCGGGGAATGTTTCTACAAACTCTGGCATATTCTACTCTCCCAGGGACTTAGTACAGTGCTCTGCATAAAGTTTATTCTCAGTAAATATCAGTGAGAAGCAGCGTGGCTCACTGGAAAGAGCACGGGCTTTGGAGTCAGAGGTCATGGGTTCGAACCCCGGCTCTACCACTTGTCAGCTGTGTGACTTTGGGCAAGTCACTTAACTTCTCGGTGCCTCAGTTACCTCATCTGTAAAATGGGGATTAAGACTGTGAGCCCCACGTGGGACAACCTGATTCCCCTGTGTCTACCCCAGCGCTTAGAACAGTGCTCGGCACATAGTAAGCGCTTAACAAATACCAACCAACATTAAATATCACTGATTGGTAAGTTTAGCAGATCTGATGCTCTTGGACCCTTAAAAGCCCTCAGGCAATCAGTCAATTGTATTTATTGACCACTTACTGTGCAGAGTACTATACTAAGCGCTTGGGAGAGAGTAATATAACAAGGTAACATACAGTTTTGCCTCAGTGAAGCAGTGGGGATTCAAGTCTTATCAGGGACATGGCTCATTTGACTGCGATTTAGGTGATCTGAATTCTAATTGTAACTGTGCTATTTCATTCATTCATTCATTCATTCATTCAATAGTATTTATTGAGCGCTTACTATGTGCAGAGCACTGTACTAAGCACTTGGGATGAACAAGTCGGCAACAGATAGAGACAGTCCCTGCCGTTTGACGGGCTTACAGTCTAATCGGGGGAGACAGACAGACAAGAACAATGGCAATAAATAGAGTCAAGGGGAAGAACATCTCGTAAAAACAATGGCAACTAAATAGAATCAAGGCAATGTACAATTCATTAACAAAATAAATAGTGTAATGAAAATATATACAGTTGAGCGGACGAGTACAGTGCTGTGGGGATTGGAAGGGAGAGGTGGAAGAGCAGAGGGAAAAGGGGAAAATGAGGGTTTAGCTGCGGAGAGGTAAAGGGGGGATGGCAGAGGGAGTAGAGGGAGAAGAGGAGCTCAGTCTGGGAACGCCTCTTGGAGGAGGTGAGTTTTAAGTAGGGTTTTGAAGAGGGAAAGAGAATCAGTTTGGCGGAGGTGAGGAGGGAGGGCGTTCCAGGACCGCGGGAGGACGTGACCCAGGGGTCGACGGCGGGATAGGCGAGACCGAGGGACGGTGAGGAGGTGGGCGGCAGAGGAGCGGAGCGTGCGGGGTGGTCGGTAGAAAGAGAGAAGGGAGGAGAGGTAGGAAGGGGCAAGATGATGGAGAGCCTTGAAGCCTAGAGTGAGGAGTTTTTGTTTGGAGTGGAGGTTGATAGGCAACCACTGGAGTTGTTTAAGAAGGGGAGTGACATGCCCAGATTGTTTCTGCAGGAAGATGAGCCGGGCAGCGGAGTGAAGAATAGACTGGAGCGGGGCGAGAGAGGAGGAAGGGAGGTCAGAGAGGAGGCTGACACAGTAGTCTAGCCGGGATATAACGAGAGCCCGTAACAGTAAGGTAGCCGTTTGGGTGGAGAGGAAAGGGCGGATCTTGGCGATATTGTAGAGGTGAAACCGGCAGGTCTTGGTAACGGATAGGATGCGTGGGGGGAACGAGAGAGACGAGTCAAGGATGACACCGAGATTGCGGGCCTGAGAGATGGGAAGGATGGTTGTGCCATCCACGGTGATAGAGAAGTCTGGGAGAGGACCGGGTTTGGGAGGGAAGATGAGGAGCTCAGTCTTGCTCATGTTGAGTTTTAGGTGGCGGGCTTAAGTGCTCACTATGTGATGACCTCTGAGGAAGATACAAGACACGCAAAATGACCACAGTCCCTGTCCTACATGAGGCTCACAGCCTAAGGGGGATTCAGCTTCCCCATTTTCATAGATGGGGAAACTGAGACACAGAGAAGTTAAGGGACTTACCTGAGAGCACACAGCAGACAAGTGATGGAGGCAGGATTAGAACCCAGTTTTCTCTCCCAAGCCTATGCTTTTCTTACCTAGCCATGGTGCATCTCTTCTTAGGCAAATGATGGAACTTCTTTCTCCATTAGTTTCTCCATTTGGGTCTATGGATGTCTTAAGGTCATATGAGCTCATGGTGGTGATGAAGACCTGAGTTCTTTGGAAGAAAAGCACACTGCCAATTCAAGGAAAATAAAGTGGCTGTCACTGAGCAGTCTACTCATGAGTGCAATACCCACAATAGATATACACATTCTCGGCAGGGATGAACCATCTTCCTTCCTTCCTTCCAGGATCCCAAGCTGCAACCTGGGTCCTCTGACTTCCAGGCCCAGGATCTACCCACTAGGCCTTGCTGCTTCTCATTAGTATCCTGTAGACCATACTGCTTCTCATCAGACCCTTATTCCTCATTGACTCAACCCAATTAGGAGTTCAGGGTATTTATTATCTGATATCATAACAGCATTTAGTCATATGATAAACTTTGAGATGGATCACACTGGCCCCTCTATGAGCACTTGATTTTAACACTATAGAAGCAAGCAACAAGCTCTGTGGAGTGCTCCGAGAATGGGGAAGGCTAATGGCGTGTCAAGTTCTGTTATATTTGAGGAAATGAGAAGAGGAGACTGTTGTCCTGTTGGGAAGATACCCTAGCCCTTGGGCACCCCCTCCCACCATGTCTCTGCAGCTGACTTGGCTTCTTGGCCAAGTTTCTTAAAACACTCAGCTCCCCCATTTACCTCTTAGGAAGAGAAACCAGAGTCATTTCTTCCACAAAGGGCAGGAATGCTGGCAGAGCACTTTGAAATACCCAGAAGCATAAAGTGTCATTATTCGTATGAGTGATGTTGAAGAGACTGAACCACAAAGTCCTTAGTGCCTCCACAGACCGAAAACCCACAGGGATGTGGTCGTGGCAGAGAAGACAGAGCCGGTGAGCGGACAGATTTTTGGCTTGACAGTTCTCTCCTGGGAGTCCCCCTGGTTCAGGTTGATCCCGTTTGGCTTGGAACCCGCTGGAGGATTGTGCTCTGAAGGCAGTGGACTCCAGAAATCTGGACCACTGGTGGAACTAGGCTATTCCAGACCTGAAAATCCCAGGGGACTGATCTGTTTTGGGGTCTCCCCGAGGGGCCCACAGGCCTCATCAGCCCACCTGGTTGTCCCAGGCTTCTAGAATCATTCTTCATGCTCTCCTTCAAATCAAAGGCATCATCCTGGCCTAGTAAGAGGCCCTTAGGATGCAGATGACCCAAACTAGTTAAGTTATCAAAAGTCCTGCTACCGATGGGCCCTCACCTCTTAGAACCAAAAGCTATGACTATTCTAACCCAAAACCAAGGGTTTCAGGAAATTGGTCACCTTCCCCCATCTCCCCCTCACAAGAGGGAAGTAACAACTAGTTTTTGTTTGACCACTGACCCTTGACGTCCAGCTGCCAAACAGGCGATGTCTCAGTTTGGCCAGCAAAATGCAGCTGTTTAAATCCAGAACCCTCTTATTGCTTAAGGACAGAACCATGAGAGCAGCCCCGTTGTCCAGGGCCAGGACATGTGTTTCCCAGAGGAGGAGGAGAAGGAGGAGAAATAGGAGGTGGGTACTGGTTTGGAGGACTTGATCTGGATCAGGAACTCCATCCCATCCCGTGTTAGCTCAATCCCTGCAATTTCATCTATCTGCTGGTGTGACACCATTGATTAATTACAGCCCAGTTCAATATGCATTGGTATGGCGTCTCCACAGTCATCTCAGGGTCCCTTGCAATCTTCCAATCTAATTAAAATTCAGCTTCAAACATGAATTCTTTTTGTTTAAATTTGTAGACAGAAACAGATGTGTCTTCTCCCCTTCCCCTCCTCCTTCTCAAACTCAACGCTGAGGAGATTCTGCAGTCTGGAGCATTATTAATTACCAGCAGTGGAGATCGATAGTAAGAGCTCATGTGGAGAGCTTGCTTTTACCATTTCCTGGGTCCAGATGAGGATAGGATTTCACAGGAGGGGGCGGGTGTCATTACTCAGAGGGGTGAGGGTTGGACTCTAAAAAGGATTTCCAGGGACTGAATTCCCATTTTGCAGAAAGTATACAGGCTACGATCATCCAGGTGGAATGGCGGCCCAGCAAGAAAACAGCCAAGGAGGAAAGAAACCTTTAGGCCAAGCATAAATGCCTGCTCCAGGTCCTCCTTTGGGCCAAAACGCCCACAGTGCTATCACTTCCTGGGGTCACTAGTGCCTGGGGAGCTGGTCGGGAGAAGGTCCCGAAGGTACCAAAGGAGACTGGGGGGCAAAGAAGGTCAACCCAAGGAAGAATGATGACGGGCTCCTTTAAATAGAAACCTCTGGAGCCCCAGACCCGGTGAACATTCTCTCAAGTATTCAAATGAGATTGCAGCATCAGATTGGTATGCATTAGGCTGGTTTCAATGAAAATTAACATGTAATTGCTTCAAATGAAGTAAGTGAGGAGGTAATCTGTTCTTAAATTGGATTCCTAGGATTTTGTGGTACCATAATGCAGCTGTGAAATGAAATATATTTTAAGGATGATGTCCTCAAGGGGGTGAGGGGCTGGGAGCAGGAGGAGGCGGATAGTGTAGAAGAAAGCTGCTTCTTTCTCTCCCCTCCTTCCTACCCCCCACCTCCACCCACTCGTTCCTTAGACTTTGGCCTCAGCTGGGGATGGAACTGAGCAAACTCCCTTGCTCCTAGGGAGCATCACAACTCCCCTCTCCCCACAGACCCTGTCCTTGGCACATGATCCCACTTTGTCCCAAGTCAGAAGCCAGGCGGGGGAGGAGGGCCAGTCCCTGGTGGCTTGGAAAGCTGTGATTCTCTAGGGTCTCAGGGTCATCTGTAGTGGCCATATTGGCTCTGTACCTGGCTTCAATCTAGGACCAAAGGCAGGCTCAATCCAGAATATGTATCTTCCTGAAAGGATCTGTGCATGTTGGAGGCACCATCCATTTCTCCTCTTTTTGTGGGAAAGCAGCACTCCCCTTAACCCTTGGGGCTGCCAAAGGTGCCATCCTGGGGGAGCGACAGCACCAAGCTTTGGGGTCGGTATCTGTGCCAGGGCAGCTGGTGAGATCAGTCAACCAATCAATTAATGGTTTTTATTTAGCAATTACTGTGTGCAGAGCACTTTACGGGGCTCTTGGGAGAATTTGATACAAAAGAGTTTAGAGAGATGTTCCCTGCCCATGGCAATCTTACAGTCTGGAAGGAGAGAAAAACACAAATATAAATAAATTAGTTATGGATATATACCACAGTGCTGTGGGATTGAGGGTAAACAGAAGTCACAGTTCCAAGTGTATAGGTGACACAGAAGGGAGAGGGAGTTGGTTAAAAAGTGCTTAATCTGGAAAGACCTCTTGGAGGAGACGTGACCTCAATAAGGCTTTGAAGGTGGGGAGCATTGTGGTCTGGCATATGCGGAGGGCGAGGGAGTTCCAGGCCAAAGGGAGGATGTGGAAAATGCGTTGTCAGCCAGATAGATGAGATCGGTGCTCAGTGAGCAAGCTGGCTCTAGAGGAGCAAAATGTGTAGGCTGGACTGTAGTAGATCAGTGAGGTAAAGTAGGATGGGGCAGGATGATTGAGTGCTTTAAAGCTGATTGTAAGGAGCATCTGTCGATGTGGAGGTGTTTCTGAAACAGGCCCTGAGCTCCTTGCCTGGGTGTGACAGCCATATGGCCTATGAGCTGTGATGACAAAACTGACCTTTTTGTTTCTTTAATGGTACTTTTTCAGTACTTACTATGAGCCAGTTACTGCACTAATCACCAGTGTAGATACAAGATAACCAGGTTGGACACAGTCCCTGTCCCACACAGGACTCACAGGCTTAAACCCTATTTTCACAGATGAGGTAACTGAGGCACATAGTTGGTAAGTGACTTACCCAAGGTTACAAGGTAGACAAGTGGTGGAGCTGGAATTAGAACCCAGGTCCTCCTACTCCTAGGTCTGTGCTCTTTCCACTAGACCATACTGCCCACAGAAATGCAGTAAAATGTGACCCTAGAGACTTTTTCCCGGTGAAACTCCAGTGGCAAGAAGATGTTAATCACCAGTGCCTTGATGAATCAGCCACTCTTAGCCTTCTCTGGAGTTCCTCCTGAACATGCCAGGTCCTCTTTCCTAGCGCTGGGGAGGCAGGGAGCAACCCAGCTGAGGCATTAGTGACCTGTACCACATGCAGACGGGGCAGAGTCCCTGGCAGGGCAGAACCTGTTGCCGGCCAGTGTCCCAGTGATTTCAGGTTCCATAGACATATCCAGCGTGTCATCAACTGTCCCCAGCCCCTAAGGGTGGAAATTTCAAGACATATAAGACACAAGAGCTTTAGATTAAGGAAATTAAGGAAAAAAACTGCAGAAGATGTTAGACCCCATAAATTCACTACCGTGCTGCTCCATCAACATGCCAGCCCCAGCCTCGCTCCTCCTTCCTCCCTGGCCCAGCTCGGTTCCAAAGGTGAGCTCATGACTTCCTTAATTCTGCCCACCATTTCCCTTGGCTTACATCGTTCTTTACCATCTTCACACTTGGAAAAGCCCTTGCTGTTCGAGTTATAAGAGAGAATGGATCCTTGTCCGTTGGATACCCTGTGCTTAGATCTCTGGGAGGTTTTTAAAGCAAGATACGGTGATGCTTTAGCCCTCTGCAGAGAAACTTTGACTCGTAAGTCCTTGCAATCTGGGACTCTGCTCCGTAAAGAAGGAATGATCATGGTAATGATGGTATTTGAGTGCTTAATATGGCCCAAGCATCTTGCTAATCTTGGCCGCAAGATAATTGGATTGGACACAACCTCTTCACCTCATTCATTCACTCACTTACATTTATTGAGTCTTTACTGTGTGCAAAGCACTGTACTAAGCACTTGGAAAGTACAATACAGCAATACAGAGAGATGATCCCTGCCCACAATGGGCTTACAGCACGGGGCTCTCAGACTACGAGGGAGGGTAAACAGTGTTTTTCCCCCATTCAGATGAGAAAACTGAGGCCCAGAGAGTTTCAGTGACTTCCCAAGGTCATGCAGCAGGCAGGTGATAGAACTGGGGCAAAACCTTAGTCTCCTGCTCCCAGCTCCGTGCTCTTTCCACTTGGCTATGCTGCTTCCAGCTCTGACCTTTTGAGTCCCCCGATGGAAAATGGGGAGAATGATTCCCACCAGCTCCTATGGCTTTGACAAGGATAAATTATTTCTGTAAAGTGCTGGGAGTCACCAGAGAAAGGCAACATAATGACCCCAGTGGGAGTTCGATTCCTCTCCTGTCAGAAAACCACAGCCTGGGTGACACTTCAAGGCTTTCTTCAAAAAGACAAGTACAAAAACTAAAATATCAATTGAAATCCATAAAACAGCAGAGACCATGAATAAAACTGATAAAATAGCATAAAAATGTCAGCTACCAAGAAAGGACAATTTAAATACGTCTGTTTGCATAAATGGGAATTTTCTGAAGAAAGCAAATGCATATTCCAGCCTACACCTGGGAAACCGTACACATATCCAGAGATTTTCATCTGCAACACAGTGCTTAATGATGATAATGAATTTTGCTACCTTGGCAGTGATGTAAGATTCCCAAGTAACTGTTGTGTTTGGTGCTCAATAGATGGATGGGGAAGCAAGCAAGGAGAACAGAAGCAGATAAGGCCTGGGTAGCCTTTCTATGCACATGAATGGACTTGTATTGGTTAAATCAGAATTCTCAAGCACATCCACTGCTTGGATAGGACCTTAATGCCAGCACATCATTTTCAATAGTAATATTGAATTTGTGTTTCCTGTGCTTCTGTTGCATTTTTCTCAAGCACTCAGAACAGTACATGATACCCAGTGAGTGCTCAATAGATATCATTACCAATAACAAAGGAGACAAACATAACCTTTATTATCGAGAGGAGAAAGAAGGGGAAAAAGACAGAGAGAGAGGAAGACTTTTATTCAGGAACTTGTAACCTGCTGCAGAATGGAGCTCCTTTTGGGTCTAGAAGAAGCAAGAATTTGAAGGATAAGGACCTTCAGGTGGAAGGCTGTAACATTCAGGCAGGCTGAACAAGAAATTGCAGATATGGACAGTGGGCAATTCCCTAGCAGCTTTCTCACACACCTGTTTCCTCACCTCTAACGTCTCCTGACCTTGAGGTCTCCTTTCACCACTGTGTGCTAACGACAGTCTTAATTCTCACCAATTTTTTGTATAGTGCTTTCCATTTCTATTTGGCTCCCCACCCTCTTCCCTCCAAGATTGCCACAGCTGGACCAATCCCCCTCCATCCTGGTCCTCAATCCCGCCCCTTCCATTTCATCTTTGGATCTCAGGAGAGCTGAAACTGACAATTTTGCCTATAGTTTTCATACTTAATAACTTAAGTGCATCACTTTTCTCCAAACATGTTATCATTAGAGTTCAATTCTTCTTTCAGCTCCTAGCCTTTGTACCTAGTAAATAGATGTGTTTGGCAGGTCTTTCTGAAGATGGCTTGAATTTATGCGTGGTCCATTAATGCCAAAAGCACAAAGCACAGACCCAATTTGCCCATGTTCTGATAATGTGGGCATCGCGGTGGAGAAGCAGGCTTGCATTCCCAGTATTGGACAAGATGAGAGAATGAGACGGCCACCTCCCACCATCCCCTTAATTGAAACTACAGGTATTTGTCCATCAGTGGAGAAAAGGGCCAAGCCAGACTTTGGCAGGTAGTGGGGAGAGATCCCAGGCTGAGGATGCCAAAGACAGCCTAAGAGGTCTGTTATTGCAAGAACAGGAAGGAGTGGAGCCTGCTGGGAGCTTTCTGTCTAGATGGAAAGAGTCCAGATCTGGTACCAAGAAACCCAGGTTCTAGTCCTCATATTCATTCAATAGTATTTATTGAGTACTTACTTTGTGCAGAGTATTGTACTAAGCACTTGGAATGTACAATTCGGCAACAGATAGGGACAATCCCTGACCATTGATGGGCTCACAGTCTGATCGGGGGAGACAGACAAAAACAAGACAACTTAATCACGATAAATAGAATCAAGGGGATGTACACCTCATTAACAAAATAAATTGGGTAATATTATGCCACCAACCTCCTGGGTGACCTGGGGGGAGTCACTTTACCTTTCTGCACCTCAGTTTCCTCATCTGTACAATGAGGAAAAGAGATCTGCTGCCTCTACTTCATAGATTGTGAACCCTCTGTGGCACAAGGACTGTGTCTCGTCCTAGCCCACTGTTTGGTATATAAGTGTCTAATAAATACCATCTATCAGTTGACATCCACTTTTTAGAACACCACTTCCCTGCCAGTGGGGAGGTGGTTTCTCTGGTAGGCTGGCTCTGGTCCAGTCCAGAAGGGGCAGCCCCAGGCTAAGGAAAGAGTGTAGCTTAGTTGGAAAGAGCACAGGCTTGGGAATCGTTGATCATGGGTTCTAATCCTAGCTCTGCCACTTATCAGCTATGTGACTTTGGGCAAGTCAATTAACTTCTCTGTACCGCAGTTACCTCCCCTGTAAAATAGGGATTAAGACTGTGAGCCACACATGGGACAACCTGATTACCTTGTAATAATAATGTTGGTATTTGTTAAGCACTTACTTTTTTTTTTTGAAGCGCTTACTATGTGCCAAGCACTGTTCTAAGCGCTGGGGTAGACACAGGGGAATCAGGATGTCCCACGTGGGGCTCACAGTCTTGATCCCCATTTTACAGATGAGGTAAATGAGGCACAGAGAAGTGAAGTGACTTGCCCACAGTCACACAGCTGACAAGTGGCAGAGCCAGGCTTTGAACTCATGACCTATGACTCCAAAGCCCGTGCTCTTTCCACTGAGCCACGCTGCTTTCAGAGCTTAGAACAGTGCTTGGCACATAGTAAGCACTTAAATGCCATTGTTATTATTATTAATAATAATAATATTAACATAGCCGAGGGCACACTGGCTCCAGAAAGGGAGGTGGAACCCAGGCCCAACAGAACTCCTCATCTTCCCACACAAACCCTGTCCTCCCCCTGACTTTCCTGACACTGTAGACAGCATCGCCATATTTCTTGTCTCACAAGCCTGTAACGTTGGCATTATCCTCCATTTACCTCTCATTCAATCCACTTATTCAATCTGTCACTAAATCTTGTTGGTTCAACGTTCACACCATCACTAAAATTCACCCTTTCCTCTCTATACAAATTACTACCACGTTAATCCAAGCATTTATCTTATCCCTCCTTGATTACTGCATCAGACTCCTTGCTGCTCTCCCTGCCTCCTGTCTCTACCTTCTCTAGTACACACTTCACTCTGCTGCCTTTGCATTTTTCTATAGAAATGGTCAGTCCATGTTTCCCCATGCCTCAACCACCACCAGGGGTTGCCCATCCACCTCCACATCAAGCAGAAATGCCTTGCTCTCAGCTTTAAAGCAATCACCTTGGCCCCTCCTACCCTTACCTCATTGCTTTCCCTCCACAACCAAGCCAAAACACTCCACTCCTCTAATTCTAACCTACTCACTGTACTTCCATCGCAATTATCTTCCACCGACTCCTTGCCCACATCCTGCCTCTGGCCTGGAATGACCTCCCTCTTCATACCTGACAATTACCCTCCTCTGCTTCAAAGCCTTACTGAAGGCACAGCTCCTTCAAGAAGCCTTCCCTGACTAAACCTTCAGTACCTCTTCTCCTACTCCCTTCTGTGTTGCCCTGTTCTGCTCCTTTTATTCACCCCTCCCTTCAGCCCCACAACACTTATGCACATATCCCTAATTCACTTATTTACATTAATGTCAGTGTCTTTCTCTCTAGACCTTAAGCTCATTAAGAACGGGGAATGTGTCTACCAACTCTGCTATATTGCTATATTGTACTCTCCCAAACACTTAGTATGGTGCTTTGCACACAGTAAACGCTCAATAAATATGAATGATTGATTGATTGACTGGGTCAAGGGCAGATGAAGACTGTTACAGCCTACTTTGGTCAGAAAGCTGCAGGCATGACCACCTTACCTCTCATTCCATGATTCATCCACTGTGACTTCGTTTGTATGAGCTCCTTAACCCAACCTTCTTCGACAATCTCCCCCTGCTCAGTAAGTCTTCCATTTTGGGGATTGTCACAGGTTGTCCAGAATTAGATTCCTAATTCCTTATCACATACATTCAGATACACAGAGCCCCCCCCAGCTCCCGCCCCCCCCGGCCCCCGGCTCCCACCCCCCCCCACACATATACATGTAACCACATACACAAGCACACACCAGAAATGCTGAAGCCTATGCCTTTTACTTATACCCGGCTCATTTTCAATAATCTAGTTTGCTTTCTTTTCTTTAAACTTCATTTCCTTCCTTTTTTCCCTCTCTCCTTTTCTCCCTTCCTTCTATTCTCTTACAGTTTTGATTCTCTTCTGTGTCATTTTTTCTCTGGTTATTGGTCCCGTGCCTGTGTCCATCACTCAGAGGGTCCATCTCATATATAACTGAGGGATCAATGTATAACTGAGGGATCAATGTAAGAGCTTCCCAGACAAGGAGAGCTGACATCAACGTTTATAGCTTTAGAGCAAAGTTAGTGTCCCCTGCTAGGACAGCCCAGGGGCAGGGGGCCAAGTTTTGGGGAGAGGGCAGCGTCTCACAAAATTTGTGTTTGATGCCCAGAGCACTTTCATTAAGTCAGCCCCAGCTCAGGATGTCAGGTAGCTTATAGGATGCTTTGGGTGCTGCAATGAAATATGGGAACTAGCCACATGTCATGGGGAGCCCTGCTCGGGGCATGACAGAGGAGCTTGGCTCTTCTGTATCCACCTGGGGATGGGGTTGGGGCCATTAGATGGGCCTTTAAGGGTGGTAGTAATGATGATTACTAAAGATTGCCAGTATCCGTCAAAAACTTTTTACAGGATAAGCACTGTGCTGTCCTCTGGAGTGGACAAAGAAGACCGAGCCCTGGCCCCAAGGAATTGAATATAGTGCTCACATGGTTTGCTCAACGTTTTGCACTCTTCTTTTTCTGCCAATCAGAATGCTCAAGAACACGGAGTTCAACAAGTGACCATGCAAGTTAGCTTGCAGAACGTGACAGACGGTCTGAAATGTCTAATGTGCAGGGTTCACTGTGGCCAGAGTGCCCACAGAAAAGTGCCAGAGCTGGTCTGAAAAGCCGTAACTCAGTAGGAAATGGACTTGATAGCTGCTGTGGTCTTCATTGCTTCCGTAGGCCAGAGATTATTTTACCTACTCCTGTTGGGTCCGTGTACTTCATGGAATGCTCTAGGAAGCTCCTGGACAGAAATCTCCCCTACTGAAGGCGGTGACCCTGAAACTCTTCCCCCATTAGAAGAGCGAGGACTAGAACTCAGTTTTCCTGATTTCTGCTCTTGCCACTGATCCAGTAGCAGCAAGACTTGGGGAGATTCAAGATAATTAGATCAGATACAGGCCCTGTCACACCCTGGGCTCACAGTATAAGAGGAAAGGAAAGCAGGTATTTTATGCCCATTTTACCAATGAAGAAACTGAGGCTGACAGGTCATACATCGGGCCCTTGGCAAGCTGACATCCGAACCTCAGCCCCAGCCTTATGCTCTTTCCACTAGGCTATGCTGCCTCCCCTGTTATCAGAGGTTTTTGTTCCAGAAAGACCAGTGAATCTTGAAGGAGTGATGTTTCCTCTGAGATTTTGGTTCTTTTTGGAATTTATCACTCCCTACCCTAGTTTTTCCCCCTGCCTCTCCTGCACCACCTGAAGCTTCTTTCTACACTAGAACCCAAGCAGCATGATGTAGTTGGTAGATCACTGGCCTGGGAGTTGGAAGGTCATGAGTTCTAATCATGGCTCTGCCGCTTGTCTGCTGTATGACCATGGGTGAGTCACTTCACTTCTCTGGGCCTCAGTTACTTCATCTGTAAAATGGGATTGACTATGAGCTCCACATGGGACAGGGACTGTGTCCAACCAGATTTGTTTGTATCTACCACAGTGCTTAGTACAGTGCCTGGCACATAGTAAGTACTTAAATAACATTATTATTAATATTATTATTTTTAACTATAGCTAAGAACAAAGGACTGTAAGCAATGTTGTTTTTGGAGCACACAAGTGGTCTTTCCAACTGTGTATTTCCTTTGTCTCTCTGGCAAAGGCAGTGGCCATTAATGTAGTGTCCTTGATTCCTTCCCCTTCTTTAACCCCCACATTCAGCCAGATGCCACAAATCCTCTGGTTCTTCCTCCACAGCATTTCCAGGATCTGATCCTCCCTCTTCATTCCAGTTGCCACCACAGTAGTCTCAGCACTTGTCATATCCCAACCTGATTGCATCAGCTGCCTCTCTGACCTCCCTGACTCCAGCCTTTCTCCTCTCCAGTCCAATCACTCTGTTGCCCAAATCATGTTTCTAAAATGTCATTCTAAGCATATCTCCCCACGCCTCAAATTCAAACACCTCATTAATTCATTCATTTAATCATTTATTAAGTGCTTAGTGTATGCAAAGCGCTTGGGAGAGTACACTCTAACAGCAAATAGTAGTACAATAAGCTCACATTCTGTAGGAGGAGACAGACAATTTAAATATATAAATACATAGATACACAAATATATAAATAAATTACAGGTGTATACATATGTGCTATGAGGATGGGAGGGAGGATGAATGGTGGAGCAAGTAAGATTGGGGCAGAAGGGAGTGGAAGAAGAGAAGAGGGCTTAATCAGGGAATGCTTCTTGGAGGTGATATGCCTTCAATAAGGTTTGGAAGTGGGGAAAAGCAATTATCTGTCTGATATGAGGAGGGAGGGTGTTTCAGGCCAGAGGTAGGATGTGGGCGAGAGGTCAGTAGTGAGACAGATGAGATCGAGGTACAGTGAGTAGGTTAGCATTAGAAGAATGAAGTGCGCAGGCTGAGTTGTAGTAGGAGAGTAGTGAGGTAAATTAGGAAGGGGCAAGGTTATTAAGTGCTTTAAAGCCAATGCTGAGGAGTTTTTGTCAGATGAGGAGGTGGGTGGGCTACCACTGGAGTTCCTTGAGGAGTGGGGAATCTTGGTCTGAATGTTTTTGAAGGAAAATGATTCGGGCAGCAGAATGGAGTATGGACTAGAGCGGGGAGAGACAGAAAGCTGGAAGGTCAGCAAGGAGGCTGATACAATAATCAAGGTGGGATAGGATAAATGCTTGCTTTAATGTGGTAGCAGTTTGGATGGAGAAGAAGGTGTGGATTTTGGCGATGTTCTGAAGGTAGAATTGACAGGATTTAGGGTTGGCTTGAATATGTGGATGGAATGAGAGAGGAGTCAAGGATAATGCTAAGGTGATGGGTTTGTGAGACAGGATGGTGGTGCTCGCTACAGTGATGTGAAAGTGAGAAGGAGGACAGGGTTTGGGTGGGAAGATAAGAAGCTCAGTTTTAACTATATTAAGTTTGAGGTGATGGGAGGACATCCAGATAGAGATGTCATGAAGGCAGGAGGAAATATAAGACTGCAGAGAGGGAGAGAGATCAAGGCCAGAGATGTAGATTTGGGTGTCATCAGCATAGAGGTGATAGTTGAAGCCATGAGAGTGAATTAGTTTTCCAAAGAAGTGAGTGTAGATGGAGAAAAGATGGGCACCCAGAACAGAACCTTGAGTGACACCCGCAGTTAGGGGATGGGTGGCAGAGGAGGAGCTCATGAAAGAGACATAAACTCCTGACCACATCCTTTAAGGACTCTCCCCTACTCATCACCTCTCTTCTTCCATTTCACCTCACCTCACAGTTCCCTACCCTATTTCTCCTTACTACTTTTTCAGCTCTTTTGAATCATTTAAGTATTTAATCAATTGATTTAATTTGATTTAATTCAATTGATTAACTTCATCAATCAATTTCTGTAATCACTGCCGCCCTCCCCTGCCCCCTGCACTTACATGCCTATCTTTATACTCTATTGCTTCCTCCTACCTGCAAAGTATTTTAGTGTCTGTCTTCCCTGCTAAATTGTACACTCCTGGAGGGCAGAGATCATGTCTACCTATTCTATTATATCCTCCCAAACTCTTAGTACTCTAAAAAATAGGTGCTCAATAAATACTTCTGATTAAGGGAATAGACTAACAGTAAGGTTCTTGTAGAAACAGTATGATGGACTCATTTTATTGGTTTAAGTTAACTTCTAAAATGACTAAATCTTTCCTCTAATAAATCTGTTACAAGAATTAAGTAACTTTTCTCTCTAACATTTTCTTTTTTTCTCACCGGTCATCATCAATCAATTTAATCTTTCTCTTCCCCTGTAATGTACCTAAACATTCCCTCTAACATTCATTCTAACAACCTCACAGATCTTTCACTCATGAATGAATTCAAACTCTTCTCAAACTTAGAATCTTCACTCTAAACATCTTGGGGAAGCATTCCAGATGGTTTTTGGGGTTTTTTTTGCCACTCAAATGAGGAAGAGGGAGTCTTACCTATTTACAGTTCTGTATCTCAGAGGAAAGAAAGGATCAAACCCACCTAAGCGTGGGAATCATAACTGCATGAAGATTTTAAGTCTAGTCAACTTTGTTCTGCCCCTTTTAAATCCAATCCCAGCTCCCTAAATATCCAGCCAGTTTCACATACCGCCAACATTCTCCTCTACATCCCGCAGTTTAGCCACCGCCCATGGTACTGGGGCCCAGTTATACCTCTGTTACGTTCTTTCCCAGAGACAGTCACATGTCTGAGGTAATAGAACATTATTCTCTCCTGAAGTCTATGTAGCAAGTCTTTCTGTAAGGCACCTTGAGACTTGTGAAGAACCCCATAGCCATGCAGGGATGGGAAACAGAGTGAGGAAGACTGAATGGATGTGTGTGTGTGTGTGGAGTATTTCAGAAAAATTACAGCTGAGATAAAAAAGAAACTCGGCCTCATAAATTTCCCCATCCAGAACGTCTGACTGATAGAAATTGCCAATGCAAGATGACTGAGACCAAAGCAAGATAATACCATCCTTGCCTGACCCAGCTGAGCTGAGCTATCCCCAGGGAGTAGTGAGATTCAGTCACTGCGGAGGTGTGTTGGTGAGGCCTAGGGTGGTGATTCATTATGTGAGAAAGGGGTTTCTTCCTCCTCCGCTGAAGCATGATAAATGGAGACTGGGCTTCCTGTGTCATCGGCAGGCTGACAAAAGGAGGGCGATCCGATTGGAAATCAAAGCTTTCCATGTCGTCCCCTCCACCCCCTGCATCGAGAGAAGCAGCCACTGCCGTTTCTGCCCCGGGAAGCACATTGGTTTCTGGTTACTTCGGTTTCTCCCCAGGTTAGAGAAGCTGATAGAAGTGCCAGACAAACCCAGCAAGAGAGGAAAGGGCAAAGAGCTGGTTGGGCTGGAAAAGTGAACCTCTTGGCGTGAAAAGGGAGAGGAAACAGCAGAGGGAGAAGGAGGGAGAGAACAGAGACTGAAGGGGAAGAAAGGGAAAAGGCATAAGGTGGCCTGGCCAGTAGGTGGAGTGAGCATGAATGAGCAAGAGAGGATCACTCGGAGCAGGAACATATAAGAGAGAAGGCGGGAGGTGTGGAAGATGAGGAGAGAGCAAGACTATTCCAAGCTGGGTTTTCTTTTCCTCGCCTCATCCCCTGTCTCTTCCAGCTGGTGTTACCCATGGCAGCATGACAGGGGGCTCAGGTCGCTCAGCAGGCTCTCTGGTCCTAGGCATCCATCAGGGCGATCAGCAGGTGCTCCTGTCAGGAAAGCTCTTTGGTGCACACCTCCTGCATTGGAAAACCAGCCTTACATCAACAAGGGCAGAGCAGGACATTCCCCATCTGTTCTGGCAGCTCTGGTGGGCTCACTCATTTCCCCAAAGCCCACCGCCTGGATTCTGAGCCAGAGTTGGAGGAAGCTGAAAATCTTCCCCCTGTCTTGTTGGATCATCTCCTCAGCCTCAGATGGCTGGATGGAGTCCCAGCTTTCCAAGAGAGGGCCTGGAAGCGCTATCCAGCTGAGAGCAGAGAGATTCTTCACAGGATATTGGCTTTTGAGCAGAAATAGGTCCTTCCCAGTGGTGTACCCTGAGTCTATGAATATCTCAATTCACATGAGCACAGCTCAACTCTTTCCCAAACCTCAGCTCCCACCTCCTCCCATCTTATGTCTCTCCCAACCACTTATCTCCTTTACAACTTTCCCCACCATTCCTATCTCTGTGGCTCCATCTCCTGGCCTTTCTGTGTCCTGATTGTCTGATGTTTGCTTCTTCAAAGCACCAGCTCCTGTTCTGTCTTTGAAATGGCTACCCTGCCCTCAAATCGATATCCCTCAGATTGATTTTTACATCAGAACATGCCTTGGGCAATTGGGAAGCTTGTAGAAAAAAGGAAAGGATATGTTCCCCACCTCTGGAAAGCTTGCAATATAATGAGAGAGAAAGTAGTTATGAATTGATGAAGATGTAATTGTTGAAGGACTTAGAGAATAGATGCAAAAGACAAATGCAAGCAAATGAAGGGTAATAAGTAAACAGATAAATCCACAAGTCCTGAAGTGAGTGAAGGAATGAAATGGCTGGGAAGATGGAGAGGTTAATTGGGGGTGGCTTTGTAGAGGAGATGGCTTTATAGAAGGCAAGAAACATGGGTTTGCAAAGCTGTGGCAGGAGGCAATTCTGGAGAGGTGAAAATGGATTGAAGGCTGAGCCATCAATTAAGAAATTAGTCAGTGGTATTTACTGAGTGCTTACTCTGTGTAGAGCACGATACCAAACTCTTGAGAGAGTACACTTGAGTTGGTGGATATACTCCCTGGCCTCAAGGAGGTTACAATTTAATGAGCAATAGGTCAGGGAAGAAGCTTACTGTTCCTCCACATCCAACTCTTTTACTAATCAGTGACTATTTATTGAGCTCTAAATGGGTGCAGAGTACTGTACTAAACCCTTGAGAATGTACATTGTGACAGAATTGGTAGACGCAGTCCCTGACCACAAGGCACTTACATCCTAAAACCCTAATCAGTTCTTGTGTTGTCCAGGATGGTGTTCATTTCATTCTTGACAGGGGGTGAGTTCAAAGACAACACAACAACCAGAAGATTGTTCCAAAGGATGAGGGGTCACAATCAATCAGTCAATCATTGGTATTTATTGAATGTTTACTATGTGCAAAGCACTGTACTAAGGGCTTGGGAGAGTACAATGCAACAGAATTAGAAGACATGTTCCCCGCCAATTATGAGCTTATAGTTAATCATTGTTATTTATCGAACATCTACGGAGTGTGAAGCTCTGTACCAAGGCCATGCGAGAGTACAGTGGAAACAAGATAAACATTCCCTGTTCTTAAGTATTGGCAGGAGGGAGATACTCACATGGAAATTATTTACAAATGGTGGGAGTAGGAGAGGGAACAGGGATCTAACAAGGAGCATGAAAAAATCAGGAAAACAAGATGAATAAACAGTTGAATAAATAAATAAACATTTAGAAGATTTAAACTTATACAAGAGTTCTGGGATATTATATGAAATGTATGATGACTAGGGCTTGGTTGACCTGACTGGGGTGTGGGAAATTGACTGGGGATTAATTCTACCAATTCTTTCCAGACTGCCCCCAAGGTAGAGACATATCATCCTATTCAGGGCAAGGTCACTTCCTAGGAGAGGGTTTTCCAGGTCTCTCATTTCACTCCTTACCTTCTCCCCAGAAAGGGCTATAGTTAGAGCTTTGAATAACAAAGTGGCTAGGAAGAAGTCTTGCCCAGGTGGAGAAAGGGAGATAAGGAATTATCTAAGGTTTATTTTTAAAATCTGGTTATGCCTCCCTTTTGCTAATATAAATGGGGTAAGATAATTTCCCTTCCTTCAGCAGTCCAACAAACTTCCCATTGTGGCCCATCACTAGACCAAGTTTCATGGAGCCAGGTTTCAGAAAAGAGCTATAAGGGCTTTGACAACCAATTCTACTGGTCTCGAAACTTTAGGAGGAGTAGAAGGTAGCCAGGAGAATCATCGGTGGTGGTTTCCTCAGCCTCCCCACCCCAGAGTGATGTGTAAATAATTAGCCAAGCCAATCAGAGGAAAGGACTGGGGAGGGAGCAGAGGAACCAGATAGCTGGGGAGGAAAATTATAAGCCATTTTGGAGGCAAGAGGTGGCGAGCCATGTGCTTGGGAGAGGAGGGCCTAGGGATGGCTTGTGCTATGATCCTGGTTGGACACAGGGCCTGCAGGAATACTGGACACACCAGACAAGTGGAAGGACAAGTATTAGAACCCAGGTCCTTTATCTCCCAGGCCCAAACATGGTCTATCCATGAGGCCACACTGCTACTCAGAAATTCCACAGGAATCTCTTCTCAGAGGAAATCCCTCTCCTGATGATATAAACAGTACTGATTCCTCCCCTTTTTGTTGATAGTATGTGGGAAGACTGTCCTTGAGAGATCTTTGTTTTGATGCTAGTATGTTCACACCTTCTCCTCGAGCAGTTACAGAGTTGTCTAGATTGTCCACCCTGGTCAGATGCAGGATCAGGGTGCTATTTTGCTGCTATTTTGCCATAACTGGCAGGTTTTGTGCCCAGAGACCCCCTAGCCTATTGCTACCACCCTCCTCAAGGCCTTCCTTGACTAAGCCCTCATTTCACTATCCCCTCTGCATCACCTATGCACTTGGATGTGTTCTCCTTCGGCAGTGTGATCTCACCACACCCCCAACCTCAAAGCACTTATGGGTATATCCTTACCTTCTGCCGTTTCCCATTTCTGTAGTGGATTTTAATGTCTGTATCGCCATTTACACAATAAACTCCTTGTGGCCAGGGATCAAGTCAACCAACTATACTGTATTATACTTTCCCAAGTACTTAGTACAGTGTTCAGTACTCTGCACACAGTAAGCACTCAATAAAACCTGTTGATTGATTAATTGATTAGAGAATATAGGGTGCCTGGAGGTGGGGGTTTCTGGGGATTAGTGACATTTCAGTTAGGGTGACAATAGGGGTTGCTAGGGGTCAGTTTGGGGAAGACCTTAGATTGGGTTTCCCTGCCCTAAAGTTCACTATCAACAGCATTTTCTGAGCACCCACTTAATGCAGAGTAGGAGAGTAGCTTGGGGAACATTCAGTTGTTCAGATGCTATGCACTGAATGCCTACAGAATTCTCTGAGAAGCACCTACTCTGAAGTGGCATGACCTAATGGAAAGAACATGGGCCTGGGAGTCAGGGGACCGGGATTCTAATCTTGGCTCTGCTGTTTGCTGTATGACCTTGGGCAAGTCAGTTAACTTCTCTGTGCCTCAGTTTTCTCATCTATGCCTCCTACTTAGACTGTTAGCCCCATGCGGGACCTGATCATCTTGTATCTACCTGAGAGGTTAATATTGACTCATTCATTCGATTGTATTTGTTGAACACTTACTGGGTGCAGAGCACTGTACTTGGGACAGTACAATAGAACAATAAAAGGACACATTCCCTGCCCACAATGAGTTTACAGTCTAAATCAGGAGAGACAGACATTAATATAATTAAATACATTGCAGATATGTACATAGAGCACTTAGAACAGTGTCTGGTGCTTAGTAAGCGCTTACCAAATAACATTATTATTATTATTATTATTATTACTATCATAATGTGCTGTGGGGCTGGGGAAGGGGAAAAACAAAGGGAGAAAGTCAGGACAATGCAGAAGGGACTGAGAGGAGTAGAAAAGGGGGGCTTAGTCATGGTAGGCCTCTCAGAGAAGATGTCTTCAATAACGTTTTGACAAGGAGAGTAATTGTCTGTTGTATTTGAGGATGGAGGGCAATCCAGGCCAGAGTCAGGACGTGGGCGAGGGGTCAGGGGGAGAAATAGATGAGATCAAGGCCCAGTGAGAAGACGAGCATTAGAGGAGTGAAGTGTGCAGGCTGGGTTGTAGTAGGAGAGTAGTGAGGTGAGGTAGAAGGGGGCAAGGTGATTTAGTGCTTCGAAGCCAATGGTGAGGAATTTCTGCTTGGTTCATTCAATCATAATTATTGAGTGTTTACTGTGTGCAGAGCATTGTTCTAAGTGCTTCATGCAGAGGTGCTTGATGTGAGCAATCCCTGGAGTTTTTAAAGGAGTGGGGAAACTTGTCCTGAATGTTTATATAGCAAAAGGATCCAGGCAGAAGAGTGAAGTATGGACTGGAGAGGGGAGAGACAAGAGGCTAGAAGATCAGCAAGGACGCTGATGAAGTAATCCAGGAGGATAGATAAGTGATTGTATGAAAGTAGTAGCAGTTTGGATGGAGAGGAAAGGGTGGATTTTAGCAACGTTGTGAAGGCGGGACAGACAGAATTTGCTTGACACATAATAAGACCCTAACAAATGCCGAAGTAAAGTACCATACTAAGTGTTTAGGAGATATGACAAAAGCAGCGTGGCTTAATGGAAAGAGCCTGGGCTTGGGAGTTGGAGGTCGTGAGTTCTAATCCTGGCTCCGCCACTTGTCAGCTGTGTGACTTAGAGCAAGTCACTTCACTTCTCTGTGCCTCAGTTAACTCGTCTGTAAAATGGGGATTAAGACTGTGAGTCCCACGTGGGACAACTTGATTACCCTATATCTACCCCAGTGCTTAGAACAGTGCTTGGCATTTAACAAATACCATCATTATTATTATAAGACATGCCCTGCCCACAAGAAGCTGATGCCTAACTGGAGAGACAGGCACAGAAATATTAAAAAATGAGCAAATACATGGAGGCACAGCATGACCTAGTGGAAAGAGCAAGGGCCTGGAAGTCAGGAGACCTGATTCTAACCTTGGCTCTGCCACTTTCCTGTTGAATTACCTGGGCAAGTCCTTAACTTCTCTGTCCCTCACCTGAGAAAACTGGGATAAAATTGGAATAAAATACCTGTTCTCCTTCCTCTCAGACTGTGAGCCCTATGTGGCTCAGAGTCCCAATCTGCTTATCTGTACCCCAGCTTGATACCTAGAAATTCCAACAAATACAATTATTATTTTTATCATCATTATCACTAGCTGAAGCTCACTGAGAATAACTTGTACACTTGCATATTTTGTCTGTGAAAATGTACCTTGTCTATCCCTGGGCTTCTTAGAGTGAGTACTGCTCCAACATTAATGGGCAAGATGGGAAAATCATATCCTTCTTGCTAGCAAAAAATGGCCTTGAATTGCTTTTGCAATAATGCTGATGGTTTGCCCTGAGTCATCTATGCTTGCTTGCCCAGTCTCCCCAGCAACCTAGGTTCCACATTACCAGATGGCTGGTAGAGAGATGGGGTACAGTCTGGGGGCCAAGACCACCTTGGCAGTGTGCTCTCACCCAGTATCTAAGCCGATGCCGAGTATGTGACTCAGATGATCTTATTAAGGGTTGTGGGGACCTTTAACTCTTTCTTGGGGAAATCGAGGAAAAGCCATAAACAGAAAAGGACAAGCAAAACAAGAACACAACAGTAAGAACCAAAGATATATACAATGACCTTTGGAGGACAGAGTTATTTATTCAGTGTTTGCTGTTTCTTCTTCTACCCACCCCTCCCTCTTTTGGGTCATTTAAAGATCTTGAAGCTCCTCTTCCACAGTGATTGAGCAAGTGTTACAGCCTTCCTAGGTGTTAGCTTATGATCCCCATTTTACAGAAGGGAAAATTGAGAGCTTCTCCATTCCTGACTTCCCATCTTAGTCTCCCACTCCCTCCAGCACCAAGAAGGTGTTAGTCATCTCACCCCAGTTGGCTCTGTTCTCTCTCTTCCCCTTCCCTCTGCCTCAAGTCCCTTTCCTCCCCTCAGAGGCTACTCTTCTCCAAATGGTCCCTGGCTAATGTCCCTTGGCTCATGATTCATGGATGGATTCTGCCCTCTGCTGGGCCGATAGAAGCCCGGGTGCAGACTAGAGGGAGACTGCCTTCTGCGGCCCTTCCCTGGCTTGCTTCCCAGAAAAGTCGTTGGCTAAAACAACCTGAACCCTAAATGAATATAGCTCAATATTCCTGTGATGTATTAATACACTGATAAGCTGGTCAGAATGTGTTTCCAAATAGACCAATTACATAAGTAGCAGTAAATATTAACCATCCCTGCTGCTGGGGCTGGGGGATGCGGGGAGAGGAGGAATGAGAGGTAGTCACGCTCAGGGACACCAGAGGAGAATTAGCTGATCTAGCATTCCTAGATCCAGATCCCTGTACTATTTGCTCTTCTCCACCACCCACCTTGTTATAACCACCCTGTCCACGTCTTCGCCCCTGCATCTGCATCTGCATTCTTGTTTGCCAAGTTGGCTTCTCTTTATGGTCACTGATTGCTGGGTGGTATCCCCACACCAGTGTTTTGCCTCTGGCTGAGACCTTTTGTGGAAAGGTTTCAAAATGTCATTCTGAACACCATCTCCTTGCCACGGAGGGATCTGTGCTCTTCCCCTTGGGTTCTTGAGCCCCCTAGCTGCCAGACTGGGTGCAGTGGGGCAGAAAGATCTGTGTCTGGCACAGCTGCGGAGAAGCTGATGTGATTCCATTGGATGTATGTGCTCTTTCCATGCCTGAGAAGCTGCGCTTGGCTCTCTATCTGCTTTCCTCTCCCTCCTTCCCTCCACCCCACTGCCACCCTCTCTACCCAAAGACCCCGAGCTTTGCCCAGGTGAGCCCCAACACTAGCAACATTGGGCCACTGCTGAACCTCGTTCACCTCTTGGGGTGTGTTTTCTTCCCCAAGCCAGTACTGAACCTACATGGTAAGAAAGAAAACAAAACTCCTGAAGATCTCTTAATCATACCAGCTATCAACCCTTGGAGATGGGCCACTTTCAGTGTCCTCCTGCCCACCTTGCCTGGTGGCTCCCTGCTCCCTCCAGTGTCCTGTCCTGAGCAGTCAGTCAGTCGGTCAATTGTATTTATTGAGCACTTACTATGTGCAGAGCATTGTACTGTTTGGGAGAGTATAATAAACAATAAACAGACAGTCTCTGTCCACATGCTGTTGGTATTTTATGAGAGGATGTCCCTATGTTACTAAACTGTAATGGAAGAGGTCCTGGGTCTTGGAACTGTGATCCTTCCTGTGATCACCTTCTCCCTGTGCCTCATTCTTGACTCTCTCACCCTCTGTTCAAGCAGTCTCCCATGCCTGGAACTTCCTCTCACTCCAAATCCACCAGAGCACTAATCTCTCCCTGTGGACAAAGTCCTCCTGAAATCTCACCTCCTCCAGAATGTATTCCTTGATTCATTTTCTTCCTCCTCCATCTCTCAACAACCTCCTCTGTACTGATGTGTTTACAGGCACATACAACTTTTTAATTCATATTGACTTATGAACTGGTGAAGCACTCATTTGATCATCCTGTTCTGTTTCTTCCCCTTTGATGATTATTTTGTCACTGCCTCCCCTCCTAAATTTTGAGCTTCTTGAGGCCAGGAACTGTGCTTTTTATCTCCACTGTACTTTCCTAAAGGCCTAGCGGAGTGCTTCAAACAACCAATTTGTATTTACTGAATGCTTATTGTATGAAGAGCACTGTACTGAATGCTTGGGAGAGAACCCACAAGGTGCTTGCAATCTAGAGGGAGGAGCCTACATGCTAGAGAGCTTGGCATATAGGATGAATTTTGCAAGTATCATTACTTTGGGGAAGGCTTGGATCATCTAGAGCCAAGTCATCAGCCATGATGAATACAGGTCTGACTTCTGCTCCACCCCTCCAGAATGCTGAGGACGTAGGGCAAAGCATTCTATTATGAAGGTGGTAAACAACTTTTAAAGTAGCACTTTTAACCAGCCTGAATTTGCCCATGTGATCTGATCCACCCTTTCATGAAAAGTCATCTCACCCTCTCCAGGTAACTTAACTTTTGTTTCCTGATTGGTCACTGATGAGACGTTTTGGCAGAAAAGAAGCCCCAGAGGAAGAGAAGGCTGATTGCAACCATACAAGTTAGGCCAAACCCCTGGCCTCCTGGCCATCACAGAGAGACAATCCATCTCAACGCCTGGGTTCAGGAATGGGATGGAGGGAGGTAGGAAATATGGGGACCAGTAGGAGTCCCATTTGGGATTCCCATATGGCAGTCCCAGCTATCAGGTCGTCTGGAAGGATCGCACATCTGGATGCAGACAGGGGTCTGTCAGGAAAGACTGGACCAGAGAAGGGAGGTCAGACCAATTGATCTGGGCTGTGGGAGAGACCCAGGTTTCCTGGCTCCCCAATCAGAGGGGAAGCCTCCAACTCTTCCCAGCTCCTTCATGTGAGTCTTCTGATAATTACCCTGGAAAGAGCAATCATGTTGCTAATTTTATTCTGTGCTTTTAAATTATAATTAATATTATTCAATTCTTCTGTGTCCTGCTGGGTTGAAATAAAACATGCTCTCTTGTACTCCTCACCTCCCCTCTCCTTCCCCCTGGAATGCCAGTGATTTGCATTAGTAGCACAAGTCATGTGAACTAGTTTAGTGCACTTCAGTAATTAGCATCCCAGGCCTTCTCCCCTCTCCATCCACTTCACCCTCAGAGACTGAGGAAAGGGTTAAAGTATCACAAGCCAGATGACTCTGGCCCTAGGCTGAGCCATTTGGGAGCTGGTCACGGGAGGAGTGGATGGTGGGCTGGCCCATTTGGACTCTCTGAGGAGGACAGGGCAGCCAGTGATGACATTCCAATGCTGTGTCACCTAGCAGATAGAGCATGGACGTGGGAGTCAGAAAGACCTGGGTTCTAATCCCAGCTCCACCACTTGTCTGCTCTGTGGTCTTGGGAAAGTCACTTTAACTTCTCTGTGTCTCAGTTACCTCATCTGCAAAATTGGGATTAAGATTGTGAGCCCCATGTGGGATACAGACTATGTCCAATCTGATTAGCTTGCAAATACCCCAGTGCTTAGTACAGTGCCTGACACATAGTAAGCATTTAACAATTACTATAAGAAAAGCCAAACAAACATGGAACATTGACAGGCAGTGAACTGACATGCAGCATGATGAGGTGGCATCCCATGCATACAGTTTTGTGGAAGTTGCGAACGACTCAAATTGCCAATTGCAATTGCTCCAGGTGCTTTTCATTCCCCTCCCAAGTCTAAGTGAATTAGGACACCACATCCAAACTGTGACAGAGAGAGTTGGAAATTCAAATCATGGACATAAAATTGTCTGGTACTCTATCCATAGTGGACAGGGACAGACCGGCCCAAATCCAGACAATCTTTTGTAAGTACAGACAAATATTCTACCTAGAGGTGGTTGGAAATGAGGAGAATGGGAAGGAAGCATGGAGATGGAGAAGATGGGGAGAGCAGGATGATGGCCTGTGTTGGCATCACTAGATGTGGATAGCCAGGTGTCCATGGCTGAAATCGTGTCACAGCCCCGCCCACCCTCGGTGGACATTTCCACATTGAAAGTTTGGCCTTCCTGACCTGGGCCTTGCCCCACCCTGAGGAAACTTTGGGATTAGGGCAACCTGAGGCATGAAGGGGAGGTACCACAGCAGGAAGGAGGTTTTCCTGCTCTGTTTTAGATGAATAAGGATCCATGCAGGAATAGTCTTCTTTCTTGCAGGGAAGAGACTGGATTGAGTATTCGTCCAGCTTTGTATCAGATGGTCTGGTCCCCTGCCTGGTGCTGATTCACCATCAACCAGCCTCCCTGAGCTTCAGCTCCCACCCCTAAGCCAGTGGATCAGAAGCAGTGCTCAGGCATATGGGGACCTGGATGGGAACACCAAGGCTCTGGAGCAAGTGGGAAGTTCAGGGCATTTCCCAGAGAAGCACTCCAGGATTGTGGAAAAACTGCATACTTTTATCAGATGAGACCTGCTATATCATCACATTTCACTGCTCCCCTGATCCAACTCGAAGGATGTCATTGTGATTCCTGACACAGCCCAATGGCCGCCCAACTGATGGCATGAAGAAATATCAAGCACCCATTTGGCCAACAGAAAGCAGCAGATGTGCATCAGGTTGCATGCATTACTTAGGGCATATCACGTGACATGATGGTTGCAAGGAAAATGGTTGCAAGGAAATGATCTTTGTGGGAAGTCCTCTGAATCTAGCACTGGTCACTGGTTGAACACTGATTCCCAGGCAACTGTATTCTGCCTTGGTGCCTTGGTGCTGGGACCTCCAGTGAATCCCTAGGTTACCCTTGTCCACCTTCTGCCTGGCCTGGGTATGAGGGTGAGTAACTAGCAAAAGGGTGAAGCTGACCTTGTTCGGGTGGCACCCAGATATCGGGCCAGTAGAGTTTCTGGAAGAAGGATGACTTACCTCCTGGAGCAACTGTGCCATCATCCTGCCCAGGACATTTGATTCACCTCCCGAGCCACGGTAGATAAGGAACTCCTGGCTGTTAGCAGGCCTGGGGGAACATGTCAGATTTTGGCAGGTCACGGGGCTTGACAGTGATAATGATGATGGTGACAATAATAATAATAACACTTGTTAAGCACTTATTATGTCCCAATCCATGCTCTAAGGACTTTTTTATGGTATTTGTTAAGCCCTAACTATGTGTCACACATTGAACTAAGCACTGGGGTAGATACAGGATAATCAGGCTGAACCCAGTCCATATCTTACATGAGGCTCAGAGCTTTAATCTCCATTTTACAGATGAGGAAACTGAGGCACAGAGAATAATAATGATGGTATTTGCTAAGTGCTTATTATGTGCCACGTACCACACTAAGCAGGGGGGTGGATACAAGCAAATCAAGTTGGACAGAGTCACTGTCCCAGCGGGGGCTCACAGTCTCAATTCCCACTTTGCAGATGAGGGAACTGAGGCACAGAGAAATTAAGTGACTTACCCAAAGTCACACGGCAGACAAATGATGGAGCCGGGATCATAGCCCAGGTCATTTGACTCCCAGGCCCAAGCTCTTTCAACTAGGCTGCGTTGCTTCTCTCCTATTATGGCACTTAGCACTTATTATGGGTTCATGGTCTTTCTCTGTGCTCTGCACACAGAAAGCTCTCAATACATTCGATTGAATGAATGAGTCAACTAAGCAGGAGTAGGATTTAAGTTAAGGTAAGCACCTTAGCTTGGGGCAACCTTTGAAGGGTACAGGGCTCAAAGGGGCCAAGATACCTGGCCATGGGGAGGTGTGAACCAGAAAGGTATGAACCAGTGCAGAAAGTCAGGCAGAGGAGCCCCATCAGAATCACTTTCTGTGAAGATCAGTTAGAAAACAACGTCAGTGATGACGTCGAGAGCTGTCAGCAAGGACTCGGATAATCATGTGCCGGGAGCTGATGGAAAAGTTGGCTACATTAGCATAAGCCTGTGCCAGTTCTGACTCACCTGCTTGGCTCTGAACTATTTCTGCACAATCAGACCCCACTGGAGGCTTGGGCCACTTTTCCTGACCAAGTCAGACGGATGAGGTGGAAGGACGACAGTAGCAGGGAAGGATCAAGAAGGACCGTGATGAGTTATTAGAGGAAAAAGTCAAGTGCTCTTAGCTGGTGATGGATTTTTCCCATCGAGAATGACAGACGAGCCTTTGTCCAGAGGCTTCGGGATTGAGAACGTGTGCAAACCTATTGACTGGAGAGGGAGTGGTTCGGGCAGTCCCCTCTGCACTTTCCTGCCCTTGCCAGTCCTGTTCTGTCTGGGGCACGAGTATAATATATGTATGGGAAAGCAGGGTTGTGTGTCACATCCAGAAGGATTTCCTGTGCAGGACCCATTTATGGCCAGAGTGACCTCAGCATAGTCAGATCCACTGCACTACAACCCAGGACTTTGCAATCAATCAGTCTAACAGTGCTTATGCAATATAATGGTGATACTGAAAGAGCATGGGCCTGGGAGTCAGAGGAACAGGGTTCTAATTCTGGCTCCACAACTTGTCTGCTGTATGGCTTTGGACAAGTCACTGAACTTATCTCTGCCTCAATGTCCTCATCAGTAAAATTAAAATTAGTTCCTACTCCCTCCTACTTACACTGTGAGCCCCATGTAGACAGAGACTATGTCCAACCTGATGATCTTGTACAATAATAATAATAACAACAATAATATTTGTTAAGTTCTTACTACGTGCCAAGCACAGTAGCAGTCATGGGGATGGATTCAAGCAAATTGGGTTGGACACAATCCCTGTCCCACACAGGGCTCAAATTCTTAATTCCCATTTTACAGATGAGGGAACTGAGGCCCAGAGAAGTGAAGTGACTTGCCCAAGGTCACATATCAGACATGGCAGATCTGGGATTAGAACCGAGGTCGTTTTGATTTCCCGGACCCATGCTCTATTTACTAGTCCACACTGCTTCTCTGCCAGCACTTACTACAGGGTTTGACACATACTAAACACTTGCCATTGTTATTAATATTATTATAAATCTTATTATCATGTACTTATACATAATGTATTTTGACATCTGTCTCCCCCTCTAGACCATAAACTCCTGGTGAGCAGAGAAGGTGTCTACCAACTCTGTGGTATTGTACTTTCCCAAGTGTTTAATACAGTGGTCTGCACACAGTGAAAGCTTAGTAAATACCATTGTTTGATTTTTTTTCTGTCATTTGTTAAGCGCTTACTGTACTAAGCGCTGGGGTAGAAACAAGCTGATCAGGTTAGTCACAGACCCTCTCCCACAGTGGGGCTCACAGTCTTAATCCCCATTTTACAGATGAGTTAACTAAGGCCCAGAAAAGTGAAGTGATTTTCTCAAGGTCGCCCAAAAAACTAGTGGCAGAGTTGGGATTAGGACCCAGGTCCTTTGACTCCCAGGCCCATGATCTTTGCACCCGGCCCCACTACTTCTCTTAAATCACACTTTCCAAAGTCCACTTCTCTGGCCCCAGAAATGAGAGTAAAAGGCAAGGAGGATGAGGACAGAGGTCTTTTAGGATGCATGTGAGGAGTTCGATAAGTGAGTGGAAACTATGGTCTAGGATCCAGGCTGGTTCTGAAGAAAACTCTCACCCTCTAACACCCTTGACTTGTGATGACCAAGTGCTAAGGCAGGATCTTACTTTCTGGATTCTCTGGGGTCCAGGGGAAAGGTAGCACCTCCATCCTTTACTGCTTAAGCTGTTTATTATTGGCTCTCTCAGTCCTTCCCAATATATTGGCAATATACATATATATATATGTATTCTCGGCATTCTTATCACCTCTCTCCCCCTCCTATGCCTAACCGGTTCACCATGGAAATGGCTAAAGACTTAGGAATTGTCCTGCTGAAGGCTCCACTCTCTCCTAAGCATTCTTCCAGTCTCTAAACTTTCTGGCACTGCTTTCCCTGAGTTCCTCTAACTGGTCTCTCAGGGCTTGGCCTCCCACAGTGAACTTCTGACTCCTCTGTCCTATTTTCACGGAACATAAGGAGAGGAGATTGGGAAAGTAGGTGGGAATTGTGTCGGGGGAGGGTTTGCAACCTTAGAGACCCCAGGATTCAGGAGAGTGCCACAATGAGCAGTGAGCCAGGCAGAAACCATCCAAATGCCCACTGGAGACTTTTTAATCTTCCTCAAGGAGAAACCCCACCACAGAGGTATAAACGTAGCAGGAATTAAGGGTCTGGAGAGACACAATTACCACTTTGGTGCTTAATTATTTTTACATCTACTAGTCTTTGTCAAGTGCTATTTTTTGTTGTGCCCTAGGGACCCCCTCCCTCGCCCCTCATTCTCTCTCTCTCTTTCTCTCTCTCATGCACATCAGAGAGAAGGGAGGGCAGGCAGCTTCAAAGAGCCTGTGAAGGCGGAAGGAGACAATACCTATGAGCTTTCAGTGTTTTCTGCAAAGAAAAAGAAGAAAGTTTTATGGCTCAGTCCTCTATCTTTGTTAGTTCAGCTTTCACAAGATAGCTTTGTCTTTGCTACTCCAGTACTCAAACTGACCCTTTCCTGCCTGCTGCTCCTTTCAGGATAGGATCTCAAAGCACTGACATGTTCCTCATCCCCCAGACCATCATCATCACCAGTATTGCTCGAGTACCTGCTGGGTGTGAGAAAACACTGCACTAGGAGCTTAAGAGGATGTAGGAAAGTGAAGATGTGATGAAGTGAAGGAGGAGATACGAGCCTGGAGCTCGTAACAAACACCACAATTATTGTTATTGATATTATCTCTTAAGTTCTCTTCACTGCAAATACGAAGAACTTGTGTACGGAGATGCCACTCCTTTAAGCCGCAATATGTAAACATGGTATGTGCAAGAAAGGCAGTGCAGAAAGGCAGTTAACCTCTTTCCCCATGACTACCAGTCAATCAATCAATTGATGATATTGATTGAGTGCTTACTGTGTGCTGCACATATAATTAATTCAATTTAATATAATATAAATTCAAATTAAGGAAAGAGGTTTAGTTTCGTTGTATTTATTTAGAATCTCTCCACAGGAAGCAACAAATCCTTGCAGTTATTATCTTTCAATCATTCATTCAATGGTATTTATTGAGCACCTAGTGTATGCAGAGCACAGTTCTAAGTGCTTCGAAAGGGCAATTCAGCAACAAATAGAAACAATCCTTACCCAACAACGGGCTCACAGTCTAGAAGGGGGGGAGACAGACAACAAAACAAAACAAATCAAGTAGACAGGCATCAATAGCATCAATATAAATAAATAAAATTATAGATATACACATCATTAATAAAATAAATGGATTAATAAGTGTGTACATATATACACAAGTGCTGTGGGGCGAGGAGGGGGGTAGAGCAGAGGGAAGGAGTAGAAGCTATGGGGAGGGGAAGAGGAGCAGAGGAAAAGGGGGGCTCAGTCTGAGAAGGCCTCCTGGAGGAGGTGAGCTCTCAGTAGGACTTTGAAGAGGGGAAGAGAGCTAGTTTGGCAGATGTGAGGAGGAGGGAGGGCATTCCAGGTCAGAGGAAGGATGTGGGCCAGGGGTTAATGGCGGGAAAGGTGAGAATGAGGCACAGTGAGGAGGTTAGTAGCAGAGGAGCAGAGTGTGCATGCTGGGCTGGAGAAGAAGAGAAGGGAATCTGTTTCAGAGTCACAGTGTCATGAAGTAAAAAAGCATGGTTCCTATTTCTGCGTTTGCTCCTCTATGTGTGTGTATATCTCTGAGTGTGTTTTTGTGTAATGTGTACAAATGTGTATATGTTATAAGTATATTATACAATATTAGATTTCATTCATACGTATACATATATTTACATGTTTTCATAGCATTCTACAGCCTGCTTCAGTGCACTCTTTGTTACTGTAGTAATGAAATGGTCATTACACAGCTCTTCCAACCATCCTAGTTATTTGCCCTTTGGGCCCTACCCTCCCCAAGGAAGGCCCTGCTGGGTTTTGACCGGAAGAAGGGGATGGAGAAGATCTCTTTGCCAAATAAGTCCAGTCCCAAAACAGGATCCTTGTAGGAGCTTTTGGGACACAAGCAGCAAGAATGTAACTCCTAGAGGGCAGGGATTATACCCATCACCCTACTGTATGCCCATATATTGACTGACTGATTGATTAACTATTGATTAATTCCTCTGCTAGGTTGTAAGCTTCTCGAGGGCAGGGATTGAGTTTACTGATTCCGTTACATTCTTCTAAGTGCTCAGTTCAATGCTCCTCACAAAATAAGCATTCAGTAAATACCATTAATTGATTGATAAATTGATTGATTCATTCTATAACATTTATTAAGTACTTTCTGTGTGCAGAACACTGTATTAAGCACTCGGGAAAGAACGGTGCAACAAAAAGCAGTGACAATCCCTGCCCACAAAGAACTCACAGTCTAGAGGTTGGGGGGATAGACATTAATACAAATAAAATTACAGATCTATAAATAAGTGCTGTGGGGCTGGGGGTGGGGAGAAGAGCAAAAGGAGAAAGTTAGGGCAATGCAGAAGGAAGTGGAAGATGAGGAAAAGGGGGTGTTGAAGGAGCTGTGCCTTCAATAAGACTTTGAAGGTGGTGGAGTGGGGGAGAAATTGTCTGTCTGATTTGAGGAGGGAGGGTATTCCAGGCCAGAAGTAAGGGAGTCTCATAAGAGTTATAGTGCTTCTTGCTCCCAATTGTGAAGGAAAGTAGCTTCTTTCCTAGAGGATTTTTTGAGTTACAGAGCTATGACAAGGGCAGATGCGGTGGTGAATATTTAAATGACAGAGGAGAGGAGAAAAGAGAGCTTTCTCAAACCTCAAATTGTTTGGCTTGAGTTTTTGGCAAAACCAGCGGGAGACTTTTAGCAGTGTGTTTATGTTGCCTTTCTTTTTTCTCTTTTCCCCATGAACCAGTTCCCCACTCTGTTACAGAAGAAGAAGTGAGAAAGCAAACAGATCTTGAATACACAAACCCCACACTGCTTTTGCTTGGTATTTCAGAGCTGTTTGTGTTGTGATTTTCTGCTGGGAAGCTTTGTGAGAGAGTAGAGGAGCAGGAAGGAGGAGGGAACGGGGACTAGGGAGCCTAATACTTGAATGGGTCAACCTGAGGGACCACCTGAGCGTGTCTCTGAGATAAGAGAAGATTGTGAGCAGGGGCTGTGAAGGGCGAAAGCACTTATTTCCTCTGCTAAGGCTCAAGCATTGCCAGAGCTCTGATGCTTTTGAAAAGCAGTTAAAGGCTCATTTGATGGGCCGAATGCTTGGATTTTACACTGTCTGGAGCCATTATTGTCCTCAGATCTTCAGGCAGGTGTGTTTCAGAACAGCCAAGCCTGGATTTAAACCTTCCCCTTGGTCTGACCCTCCCACTTCCATCTGCCTCCAGAAGGCTCGAAGAAAACCCTGTGCCACAATAACTACTCAATATCCAGCTTCTTATCTCTCCCTAAACCACCAATACCCCAAAGTGTCTCAGGGTCCCACCTCCAGCTCTTCTCTGTTCTGTCTCACCGGCTCTTGCCCAGTCCAATAACGCTAGGTCTAAATGAAGAAAGCGGAACAAATCTGCCTCATCCCGAAGATGTAAGAATGTAAAGAGCTGCAATTCCAAGGGTTCAGTATAACAGGTGCAGCTGCAGAAAGAACCCGCCTGGCTACTTTTCCCACCAAGTCCCTCATGCCTCTGCCCGGAGCAGCATGTGGAAACATGCACTGCATCACTGATACCCGCAGCTGTCCAGCTACACATGCAATTATCCTCAATCATCAAATTGTCTTCATCTAATATATTCATGCCACAAAGATGTTAGTAGGCTTTCAGAGAGCTTTCATCGAGGGTTCTTGACCAATCGACATCCATCTGGTCACTCTTCCCTGAGGAGCAGCAGACTGGGTGATGGTGGGTGGGGAGAAGAGGGGAGAAGGTTGGCCGGGGGATCTTCCAAGAGGAACAGTAGCTGGTCGGAGGAGAAGACAGTCAAGAGATTGAGTGAAAATTGAGCAGCCAGTGTTGAATCTTTCACTGGTCCTCTTACTTATTCTCAAGTCAGTTCTTTCCAGCAACCTCTTCTGCCACTCCTATTGCAGCCTGAACCTCCCCCGTAACTCTCCAAGCCCTAAATGTAATATTTATTGGCCACTTATATTTGTACATCACCCTTCAGAATTGGCACCAAAAAAAATGCCCTTCCCTCAGGGAGTAAATTTGAATTCTATGCCCATAGCCTCCAAATTTATGATGCATAAGAAGCTTCTCCCCAAACCCAGGTTAGAAAGGTTGACTTGAACATAAATAGATTAAAAATGGGAACCAGCATCTCTTCTCCCCTAGACGTTCTACCAGCAAAAACAAGATCTTTTTTACCAGTCTGGAGAAAGACAATCCTATTTTATTTTATAATGAAAACTCCCCATCACCCAGATTTTTGTTGTTCCCAGGAACCCCTGTTTCAGTTTGAATGAGATCAGTGGGAAGAAAAAAGTAAAGAAACAAAATAAAACCCCAGACCTGTTTCTGAGGCGACAATATCAAGAGTTTTTAAAGTATTTTGGGCAGTGAGAAATGCAAACATTTTGCTTTCATCAAATTGAGAAAGGCTTTTTGGAGGAGGTGGCATGCTCCAGGGAACTGGGTCTTCAGAGCCATGGAGGCTTGATTTCGGGCAGGGGAATAGCTCTGAAAAGAGGGACAGGACCATGGGCACCTCTATGGCCTAAGGGTATGTGAAACACATCCATGGCAGCTTGCTTTATTGCAGAATTGGCATGTCTGCCTCTCAGTTCCCATCTGCAGGAGAACAGATAAATGAGCCAGAAAGACAAGGCCAAGCACTGAAGCCATAGAAATCAGGTTCTATGTTCCAATCATGATATATCTCACGAAGGGCCCGCATCCATTCCAATGACAAGCCACCAAGACTGACACTCAGTAGTGACAGTTTGGACATCTAAGTCTGACCCAGAATGTGCCCAGGACCCCAGCTAAAGGGGCATTTTATATATTTTCCATATATCACAAGAGCCACATGAGTATGTGGAAAATTGGCTGCGTTGGATGCATCGGTGTCTCTGCAGATGAATATCCTTGGCCCTTTAACTGCCGTGCGGTCTGCTGAGGCCGCTTCAGTTTCAGTCAATTTTCAATGATTAGACAACCCTGAGAATGCCTGGCTTGCTCCTCCCCTATCCATCATTAGGTTGTTAGATGCCCCACTGTGTGTCTCAACACGAATTATTCATTCCATTTATAGGTTGATGATCAGTGCTTCTTTTTTACTGCTTAGGGCCGACAGCCTCTTGGGGGGAACCTAGGGACACTTAACTCCTCAAATCCAAGTTGTAACAAAGCATCAACCCACCTCTAGCACTTAGATATGTACTTATACCCCCCCTTCAGCAACTGTGAATATTTGTGATGGGCAGGGAACTTGCCTACCAACCTTTGTGTGTTATAAACTCTCCCAAGGGCTTAATGCTCTGCCCACAGTAAGTGCTCAATAAATACAACTGAATGATTAGTTAATATGTAGAAACGATAGTAGAGTTTATTTATTTGTTCTGATTTCTCCATTTGTAAATACTTTTATCTCTCCCTCATTAGAGTATAAGCTCCTTGGGGGAAGGGAATGTTTCTCTTGGTTTATAGTGCTTGCTTAGCACAGTGGATTGCATTCAGTGAGTTCTCAATAAATACCTTTATTACCACTATTATTACTATTATAAAGCAATGAGAGGTAGTGTGGCCTAGTGGATGGACCATGAGCCTGGGAGTCAGAAGGATTCGGGTTCTAATCCCACATCTGCCACTTGTCTGCTGTGTGACCTTGGCAAGTCACTTAAACTACTCTGTGCCTCAGCTCCCTCATCTGTAAAATGGGGGCTAAGATTGTGAGCCCTAGGTGGGACATGGACCGTGTCAAACCTGATTAGCTTGTATCTTCTCCAGTTCTTAGTTCAGTGCCTGGCACATGGTAAACCCTTAACGAATACCATTAAAAACACAAAATAATCCATCAGTGGTATTTATTGAGTGCTTACTGTGTGCAGATCCCTGTACTAAGCTCTTGGGAGAGTACAGTACAACAGAGAAGGTAGACATGTTCCCTGGCCACAAATTATTGATAGGTACTTAAGTTGTGGGGTTGAAGGTGGAATGAATAAAGGGTGCAAATCAAAGTGCAAGGATGACACAGAAGGGAGAGGGAGTAGGGGGAATGAAGATTTAGTCAGGGAAGACCGCTTGACAGAAATGTGATTTCAATAAGGCTTTGTCAGAAGAGTGATAATCTGTCGGATATGAACAGCAGGGGGTTGTTCCAGATCAGAGGCGGGACATGGGTGAAGGATTGGTAGTGTGCCAGATGAGACTGAAGTACAGTAAGTAGGTTGGTGTTAGAGAAGCAAAATAAATGTGCTAAATTATAGCAGGAAATCAGAAAGATAAGATAGGAGGGGGCAAGGTAATTAAGTGCTTTCAAGTCAATAGTAAGGAGTTTCTAATTGATGCTGAGGTGGATTGACAACCACTGGAGGTTCTAGAGGAGAGGGGAAACATGGATTCACTTTTTTTTAGAAAAATGATCTGGGCAGCAGAATAAAAAGTGGGTAGAGACAGGAGGCAGGGAGATCAACAAAGAGGCTGTCGCCAAGCAGGATAGGACCAACATAGTAACAGTTCAGATGGAGAGGAAAGGGTGGATTTTGGCAATGTTGTGAAGGTAGAACTAATAGGATTTAGTAACAGATTGAATATGTGGGTTGTATGTGAGAGATGAGTCAAGGATAATGTCAAGGTTAGGGGCTTGTGAGATAGGGAGGAGAATGGTGTTGTTTCTACAGTGATGAGAAAGACAAGGAAAAGACAGGGTAGGTAGGAAGGTAGGTAGATAGATAGGTAGGATGATAAGGAACTCTATTACTTCTACAACCATTACCAACATCTCTACTAATAACCTAATGGAAAGATCATGGGCCCAGGAGTCAGAGGACTTGGTTTTCAATCCCGGCTCTGCCATGTACTTGCTGTGTGACCTTGGACAAGTCATTTTACTTCTCTATGTCTCAATTCCCTCATCTACAAACTGGGGATTCAGTACCTGATTTCCCTCCTATGTTAGCCTCATGTGGGACCTGTTATCTTTTCCCCAGAGCTTAGTACAGTGCTTTACAAATACCACAGTTACTACTACTATTACACTACTACTTATACCTACAACGTGAGAAAAAGTGAATCTGTTCTCTTCCATATGTACAACAGAAAGACTGTCAGTCCTGCTCTGTGTCAGAGTGAAAAGCCTCCCTGTTGCTGGGGTACCAGGTAGTTATCAGTCTGTTGAGCAGGGAACAAGCCTGCTCTCTTTACTGCCATTACTCAAGAAATTGTAATTAGTCTTAATTCTTCTTTATTCTTTCTAATGCAGCATTTATTTTTCTTAATGCTGTTACTGATGCTGCTGATCCCAATCATCTATATTATTAAGTCATAATCATAGGCAATGGCTTGTTTCTCTCCTGGGTCATCAAATTTGGACCCCAAATTAAATATTATCTTTAAACTGATGCACTGCAGTCTGGTCGGCTTAAAGCAGGAATCTGTTTAGGCCCAGAGGGAAAACAGAATTAAGACATTTTGGAGGTGGGATTGGGGCATCTGACAGTGTTACAATGCTTTGAAGGTGCTTAGAAGAAGAATGAGGAAGGGGAATTTCTAGTGCTGACAGGATGGGGGAGCCTCAACCTTTAGGAAAACCCAGTGCTCCACTGTTTACAGACTCGCTGTAGTAATGCTTATGTCAGGCCCATTTTAACAGGTCACTAAAAATCTCTGTTCCTGGGTGGAATTTAGAAACCAAATGGTGGGAGAAGTGGGCTGGGAATGAGCTCAACTACACTGTGTCTATCAAGCCTTCTTCCTTAACAAGGGGGCTGTACAAAGTAGGGAGCCTCAGGAATTCATAAGGACCAGCCTTCCTGGGTTGGGGATGGGCCATCAGAGAGCCAATAGGATGCTAGTCTATGGAGCCTTTGGGGTTCATCCACTGGATGGCTTTGGTGCTAGTATTCTTTGAGGAGCTGCCCCTGCTGAATCACAGAAACCACCACCCACAACACATTAAGTAAAAGAAAGGGAGGATGGGGCTGTGGCAAGGGAGGGGAGTGACCAGAATGTGACTGAAGCAGCCACGCTCTTCCCTGAATCCCTACATTGAAAGTCCATAAGAAAGGCCATTTCTTGGTCTGGCCCTTGCCCCATCCAGCTGAGTGTTCTGCCTTTGACAGTGGCACTGAGACACTTGGAGGAAAGGGAGGGTTGTTGCCTCCCTGCACATAATGATAATAACAGTGATGGTATTTGTTAAGTAGTTACTATGTGTTGTGCACTGTTCTAAGTGCTGGGTAGATACAAGCTAATCAGGTTGGACACAGTCCTTGTCCTTCATGGGGCTCACAGTCTTCATCCCCATTTTACAGATGAGGTCATTGTTGTACAAAGAAGGGAAGTGACTTGCCCAAGGTCACACAGCAGACAAGTGGAAGAGCTGGAATTAGAACCCAGGTCCTACTGACTCCCAGGCCTGTACTCTATCCACTAGGCCATGCTGCTTCCCAATGCTTCCTTTCTCATAGCCCAAGAATGCAGTCTAACATTCTTTCTTTACCCTCCATTGACCTGAAGCATAGGTAATGAACTTTCATCCCTCCTTGTGCCTTCTGACTTCCCTAGTTCTGTTTTGCCTAGCTGGTGAGGAATTTGGTGATCACATCTGGGAATGGGTGATCCTGTGTCTCCCGTGTCTCACCATCTTGCCTCCCTTCCCCAGGTGCACTGTGGACAACCGGGTGACACGGGTGGCCTGGCTGAACCGCAGCACCATTCTATACGCCGGGAATGACAAGTGGTGCCTGGATCCACGGGTGGTCCTGCTGACCAACACTCAAACCCAATACAGCATTGAGATCCAGAACGTGGATGTCTACGATGAGGGTCCATACACCTGCTCTGTGCAGACAGACAACCACCCAAAAACATCGCGTGTCCACCTCATTGTGCAAGGTACGGCTTCGCTGGGGCAGCATGCCCACTCTCTGGGGCCGGGATGGGGAGATCTGGAGAGAAGGTGGGTGGGGTAGGGAATGTATAATAAACTCTTTTGGGCTCCCTCTTTCACCCCACCATTTTGTTAAGTAGATGTACAGAGTCCTCTCTTTCTCTGAATAAATGTGGTATTTGTTTAATGCTTATGATGTGTCAAGCAGTCTAGTAAGGGCTGGGGTAGATAAAAGACTTTTGGACACAGCCTCAGTTCCACATGGCAAAAGGCTTTTGAATCCCCATTTTAGGGATGAGGACACTAAGGCACAGAGTAGTTAAGAAATTTGCCCAAGATCACATAGCAGGCAAGAGTCAGAGCCAGATTAAAACCCAGCTCTTTTGACACCCAACCTGCTGCTCTTTTCAGAGAGGGGCCAAATTCATAAGCTCAGGGTGTTTCTCGTGGGTGGCCGAGTAGAAGGAGCACGAGACTGGTTGTCAGGAGACCTGTGTTCTAATGTCAATTCTACCACTTGCCTGGTGTCCAGCCACTTAACCTAGCTGGACCTCACTTTTCTCATCTGGAAATGCCTGCTCTCCCCACCACTTGGAAAGTGAACTCCCAGTGGGATAGGGACTGTATCCATTATGATCATCTTGAATCTACCCCGGTGCTTGGCAACAGTGTTTGGCACATATTAAATGCTTAATAAACACCATGATGAAATTAAATGTTTCTGAAGCCAAGTCTCCACAATAGAGCTGCCTATATTTATATAGCTCAGTCCTCCTTGTTTGAAAGGGATGCTCCAGTAGTGATTCCCTAAACATTCAATGTGTGAAGTGCAGTTCTCCCACCCGATCAACACAAAAGTCCCTTTTGCCGGACTGTTGGATTTGCTGATACTTTACAAAATTTTTTGACACAATTTCACACTGGCGTCTAATGGGTTAGATTAACTTTGATCGCATTTCTTAGCATTTTCCATGGAGATAAGGTTAGAACTGAGACCTGAATCCGCACAGTCCAAACACACACCGATCTGATGGGCTCCTCTGCCTCCTGGATGTTCCTCCCAACTGCATAGAGAGAGCATATCTCCTGGGGCACTGCTTGGGTCTCATCTTTCCTCTCCTCTCCTCTCCTCAAATCCCTCCACTTCACCTCATACAAAAAGTCATCAACATTGGCTTCAAGATTCTCAATCAGCTGGCCCCACTATATCTATTGGCTATCTTTACCAGCTATTCCCCTACTTGTTTTTTTCATTCTTCCCAAGCCAATTTACTAGTTTTTAGGGGAGGTTGGTGTTTTTTTTTCAGTGTATTTGTTAAGCCCTTACTATGTGGGTATATATAAGTTAATCAGGTTGGACACAGTCCATGTCCTCCATGGGGCTCACAGTCTTAATCTTCATTTTACCAAAGAGGGAACTAGGGCAAGGAAAAGTTAAGTGACTTACCCGAGGTCAAACAGCATGCAAGTGGTGGAGCTGGGATTAGAACTCAAGTCCTGTGACTCAGGCCTCTCTCTTTCCACTAGGCCAAGCTACTTCTCACTAGGCCACTCTGCTTATAGTTGTACCTTGCTCTTGATTTTCCCACTGCGATCCCCAAGCTCATGTTGTATCCCCTCAGCTTGGAGCTCCCTCCCTCTTGACATCAGACAGACCCCAGCTCTCTGGACATTCAAACCCCTCCTAAAATTCTGCTTCTTCTGCCAAGGTTTCTCCAGTGAAATTTGCTGGCTTTCTAAAGTAGTATCATCATATCAGTCAACTTTAGCCACTTATGAACTTATTCAATTTTCCCCTGATCCTGCTGGTAAAGTAGGCTGAGCAAGCTTCTTTTCTTATTTTAATGCACCCACTGCTTGACACGTCCCTTTGGAGATGGGTTTCTAGATGTTGGTCTGGTTTGGCCTAGTGGATAAAGAATGGGCCTGGGAGTCAGAAAGACCTGGATTCTAATCCTGGCTCTGCCACTGTCTGCTGGGTGACCTTTGGCAAGTCCCTTAACTTCTCTGTGCCTCAGTTACCATACCTGTAAAATGGAGATTAAGTCTGTGAGCCCCATGTGGGACAGGGACCATGTCCAACCCGATTTGTTTGTATTCACCTCGGCATTTAGAATGGTACCTGGCACATTGTAAACACTTAGCAAATACCGCAGTTATCAATTATTTTCACAGTAAGGCAGTGGCTAGTGTTGCAGCAACTTGTTTCTGGGAGGATGGGGTGCAAAGGGAGGGAGTGATCCACAGACAGCTGGTTTGAGCGTGAGACCGGCATTCTGAATTTGGGCCACTTCAGTCGGGGTTAAAAAAAAATGTCAAATCCCTTGCCAACTGCCATTTCCCTGTAAGTTGCCTGGAAGTCTGGAAGTCCCCTTAGCATGACACACCAACACAGGTATTGGAAGCTCATCGTGGGCTAATTTTCAAATGCTGATGGAGTTATTGATTTGAAAACAAGCTGGGTTAAAAAAAGGCATTGGCCTTATATACAGAGGTAGCCTAGACTAATCCGATATCGATACGCTGGGCCCAAGTATTATAGAAACGCTAATGAAGAGGGTGCAATCATTTTGCAGTGATGGAGGGACCCCCCTGTCTCTTTCAAGCACTCAGGAGCACTGTATAGTGCCAGACACCCCTAGTCTCAGTTCCCAGAGAGCTGAAACGAGGATGAATTACAATCCTAGATGCTTTTGGTTTATTCTGTGAGCTCGTAGTCTATGGAGGGTGCTTCTCTTAGCATGTGGATTCTTGCCTGGTTACTGCCAACTCTGATTAGGGGTACTGGACAAGAATTCATTGGGTCCAGCTTCAGTTTTGGTGCCAGGTATTCTGACCTGAATTTTTCGTATCCCTGGGTATTCAGAATCCAGCCTTCTGTAAGTGTCCCAATTTTTAAGGGAGACCTAGTTTGGCTGCAGTAGCCTTATTAGGCCAAACCTCTACCTCAGCTTAGCTGGAACTACTGGAGAGCAACCCGGACAATTTTAGAAAACTAGGCAAATGTCACAGAACTGAAACTGCTCTGGATCATCTGGCCAGCCAGCCGCCATCCCCTACTCAACTGTTCTTCCTCACTCTAATTGTTTGCATTTAGAAATTGGCACTGAATCCACTCAGTGCCCACTCAGTTAGAGCACTGTAGCATTCTAGGATTTGTACTTCAGATGGTCCCAGAGTGCTGAGGTAATTCTAACTGTACAGCAGACCCTCTCCTGCTCTTATGGTAGCTGTGAGGGAAGGGGAAGGCAGGAAAGCTTGGGAAGGAGCAGTGAGACTATGATTTTCAACAGAAGCATGTGGTCTGTTCTTACAAGGGTATGTGTGACAGGGAATAAATAAGTGTATTGCTTCCAGAAGTGTGAGAATGCAGTTGAAATGGTTAGGAGGTCCTGGAGGGCAAGGCATCCACTGCTTAGTAAGGTGGTTATCTTCTAAAAGAGAAGCAGCGTAGCCTAGAGGATAGAGCATGGGCATGGAGTTAGAAGGAGTCAGAGTTCTAAATATGGCTCTGTCACTTATATGCTGTGTGACATTGGGTAAGTCACTTAACTTCTTTGTGCCTCAGTTACTTCCTCTGTAAAATGGTGATTAAGACTGTGAGCACCATATGGGACATGGATAAAGTCCAGCTTTATTTGCTTGTATCTACCCCAGTGCTTAGTATGCCTGACACATAGTAAGTGCTTAACAAATACCAAAAAAGAAAAATTTTTAAAAAAATCAGCTAAAGCCAGGAGACCTAGGAGTGAGGAGAGTAGTATGGACAAGGCCACTGTATGTACTTGTTTTTGCTATATTCCCTGGGCACTGAGTGAAGTGTTTTGCTCTCACCAGGTCCTTGGTAAAAGGTGATTGATTGATTGATTGATTGATTTAAAACTGCATGAATGGCCCATTTTTCTCCAAGACACAGATTTAAGATTCTGAAATACCTATCACTTTTCTTGTGCTACTTGTTAAGTAGTCAGAGACAGGTAAAGGGGAAAGTGGCTTGGAATTTGAGACATACTAGAGGCCCAAGCCCCGGTTTGAAATACGAGGTGAGAGGGTGTTTACGGGGTTGGTGTCTAAAGAGCAGAAATCCCTTTGCTTCTGTGCTTCCTTTGCTCAGCTCCCTGGTGCTGAGCAGTCTCTCGGCTTGGAGCCCATTAGAATTTCATGGCAGAAGTAGAGAAACTTCCAAGAACCTTCAAACAGATGCAGCCAGCTGGGTTCACACTGGGTTACCCTGAAGATGACTGACTTAGATCAGGGGGCTCAGAAAGTTGTGCAGATGTCTCAGTATTAATCCAGCCCTGTCACAGTACCTCCTTTCTTCTTCTACTGACTAAAGGGTGTTGAGTTCTCTCTGCCAGAAGAGAGCATGGAAGTGTCTTTTCCAAACATGTCAACTCTAGAGTCATCTGCCAAGGAATGGTAAGCTACAAACTTTCCTGGAGGAAGAGGGATCGATCCATGCCTTCTAAAAAGTCTTTCCAATCTGTAGTTTTGGGGATGCCCAACTGGATTAGAAAGAAACCTGAGATGAGGCTGGAAATCCCAAATGTTCTTCCTGATTTTCTTCATGGGTGTTCTGTATAGAGCCCCCTCTACATTGTAAGATCCTTGAAAACAGGGAGAGTGGCTTCTAATTCTATTGCACCCTCCACAGAACTCAATAAATATGTGTGATTGATTGATAGCCCTATTAAAGACCCCGAGACCCCCCAAAACATTCCCACTGACACTAGTGACCTCTCCCTTGAAAATGCAAGCTCCTTGAGGGAAAGAATCGCAAGCGTCATCGCATTACTGCCTAATCCCAAAACATCTACCACAGTGTCATGCATTTAGCAGGTGGTGAATGACTGTTGCCAATGCCATGGGCCAGACCCTCCAGGTTTCTATATAACAGTGCCTTAGTTGAAGAGGGAAGGTCTATTTTTCTGCCTAAATGCTTTGAGGTGCTGTCATTGAAATACCACTAAAGATGAATGAAAAGAACTTCCTGTAAGAGTGCCAGGATGGCCACCAAAGTGCACAGAAGATGCCTCAGGAGGTTCATCCTTTGGCCTGATTACCCAGGAACCACCAGCCGGGCTTTATCAACTGTACTTTATAGTGGCTTCTTCTCCATTAATGATAGTGATCAAACAATGGATTGCCCAACACTGCTGGCATCATAATTACAGTATTTTTAAAATGCTTACTATGAGATGATGATGGTGTTTGTTAAGCGTTTACTATGTGCCAAACACTTTTCTAAGCACTGGGGGAGATACAAGGTTAGCAGGTTGACCTAGGTGGACTCACAGGTTTAATCGTCATTTTACAGATGAGGCAACTAAGGCACAGAGAAGGTAAGTGACTTCCCCAAAGTCACACAGCTGACAAGTGGCAGAGCCGGGGTTAGAACCCATGACCTCTGACTCCCAAGCCCGGGCTCTTTCCACTAAACCACGCTTCTATGTGCCAAGCACAACATTGGAGTAAATACAAGTTAATCGGGTCGGACTCAGACTCTGGCCCACATGAGGATCACCTTCTAAGGGGAAAAGAGAATACATATTTAATTCCCATTTTACAGATGAGGAAATTGAGGCTGAAAAGTTAGATGAGTAATAGATGGTCACCCAGCAGTCATATGGCAGAGTTGGGATTGGAACCCAGATCCTCTGACTTTCTGGCCCATGCTCTTTCTGTAAGACGTGTTGGCAGGTGGACGCTCAGTAGGTGGCGCCCCACCCATGACTCCTTAAAAACAGCTCATCTCCATCTCAGCCAGTCCAACCCACCCAATGCTTTACTCCTGGATCCCGTGCTTGAGACATCTGATGCAGATGTCCTAGGTTTTAGTCCCAGCTCTGCTAATTGCCTGCTGTCTGACCTTGGGCAAGTCATATAAATTGTCTAAACCTCAGTTTCCTCATCTGCCAAGAAGGCAAAGATTCACACTCTCCCCTACCTCTCTGGCTGTAAGCCCTACATGGAATAGGAACTATGTCTGATTTGATTGTCTTGAATCTAGTCCAGCTCATGTCACATAGTAAATGCTTACTAAATATCAATAAATGCCAATATCAAATACACTTATTCAGATTATAGCATTAGTGGATGCACAGTTAAAAAGAGCAGATAGGACATCCTGCAAGTCTTATTTGTGGGGCTAAAACCCCTGCTAGGCCCCGGGCTTCTGCATTGCTTCCCCCAAATTCACCCTCCTCCTTGAAAAATGCATTAAGGAAGGCTCATTTTTATCTCAGCAGCAGAAATAGACTTCTCCCAAGAATGCTGCCCGGCAGGACTTTAATCTCATTTAGAGCCCTATATTTGCATGATAGAAAGCTGTAGAGTCTACAACTTAAAATACACACACATACACACACATACCCAAAAATCACACATTGGGAATGTTAGTGTAATAATAAAACAGCTTTTCTCCTCTTTATCAGTTTTCCTGGCCCTATCTACCTCTTTCCATTGTCATTCCAGCAACTAATCATCCCCCTCCCCTTTGTTTGGTGTAAATGAATTTCCACACTTCTTCCTGGGCAGAATTAATCAGTAAATCCCTGCTATTGTTTGATGGTTAGGATAGGAGGACACAGGCAGCAGAGTCCTAAGAGGCCTGGCGTAGTAGATAGAGCAGGATCCTGGGAGTCAGAAGGTCATGGGTTCTAATTCCATTCTGACACTCATCTGCTGTGTGACCTTGAGCTAATCTCTTCACTTCTCTGTGCCTTAGTTACCTCATCTGGAAAATAGGGATTGAGACTGGAGCCCCAGGTGGGACAGTGACTGTGTCCAACCCGATTTGCTTGTATCCACTCCAGCCCTTAGAAGAGTGCCTGGCACATAGTAAGTGCTTAACAAATACCACAATTATTAAGAGGCAGGAATAAGAAGCAGTAGTTGGACTTTCCATCCAGGCCCCAGTGCCAGTGCAATTCAAAGGGATGGGGTAGTGGGGATTTCTTAGCTCCTCTGTCCAGGCTTGTAACCTATAGAAAATGGAAGCTTTATCACCCTCAGATAGGCTGGTCATAAAGTCTAATGAATTGTCTCCCCCATTAGACTGTAAGCCTCCCCCATTAGACTGTAAGCCCGTCAAAGGGCAGGGACTGTCTATATCTGTTACCGATTTGTACATTCCAAGCACTTAGTACAGTACTCTGCACTTAGTAAGCGCTCAATAAATACTACTGAATGAATGAATGAACTTGGTCTAGGGGTAAGACCACGGGCCTGAGAGTCAGGAGACCAGAGTTCTAATACCATTTGCCTACTATGTGACCTTGGTCAGGTCATTTCACCTCTCTATGCCTCAGTTTCCTCACCTGTAAAATAGGTATTAAATATCTATTCTCCCTGTTATTTAGATTGTGAGCCTCATGTCGGAGAGAAACAGTGTCCAACCTGCATATATTGTGTCAACCCCAGAGCATAGAACAGTACTTGGCGTATAGTAAGTGCTTAACAAATACCACAGTTATTATAATTATTAGGTAGGCAATCCTTGGCAGTTATAGAAAACATACAGCAGTCTCAGAATTGGAATGATGCCAACTTAATATGTTAACCTCCTTTACATCAATCAACACCTGCTTTTCCAAACTATGAATGCTTCTTTACCATATCCACGCTGGAGCAGGCTCAGTATGTACCTAGTTTAGCTTCCTTAGCATTCTGGGATTTGTAGTTTGGTTGCAAAGGATTTTCTCTCCATTCTTCCCTCCAACCTCCTCACCCAGTTCTCACAGTCTCTAACAGGGATGGGGAAGCTGGACATTTTTGGTATGGTGAACTATTTCAGCTTTCAGTAAAATATATTGAAGCAAATTGGCAACACTGAAGTCAATCAGTCAATTGTATTTGAGTGCTTACTGTGTGCAGAACACTATACTAAATAGAGCTTGGGACAATACAATATAACAATATAACAGACACACTCCATGCCCACACTGAGCTTACAGTCTAGAGGGGGAGACAGGCATTAGTAGAAATAAATACATTTTGGATATGTATGTAAGTGCTGTGGGGCTGAGGGAGGGGTGAATAAAAGGAGCAAGTCAGGGTGATGCAGGAGGGAGTGGAAGAAAAGGAAAGAGAGCCTAGTCAGGAAAGACCTCTTGGAGAAGATGTGCCTTCAATAATGCTCCGAAGGTGGGGAGAGTAATTGTCTGTCAGATATGAGGAAGGAGGGCGTTCCAGGACAGAGGTAGGAACAAAAACTCCTTACTCTAGGCTTCAAGGCTCTCCATCACCTTGCCCCTTCCTACCTCTCCTCCCTTCTCTCTTTCTACCGACCACCCCGCACGCTCCGCTCCTCTGCCGCCCACCTCCTCACCGTCCCTCGGTCTCGCCTATCCCGCCGTCGACCCCCGGGTCACGTCCTCCCGCGGTCCTGGAACGCCCTCCCTCCTCACCTCCGCTGAACTGATTCTCTTTCCCTCTTCAAAACCTTACTTAAAAATCACCTCCTCCAAGAGATATTCCCAGACTGAGCTCCTCTTCTCCCTCTACTCCCTCTGCCATCCCCCCTTTACCTCTCCGCAGCTAAACCCTCTTTTTCCCCTTTACCCTCTGCTCCTCCACCTCTCCCTTCCCATCCCCACAGCACTGTACTTGTCCGCTCAACTGTATATATTTTCGTTACCCTATTTATTTTGTTAATGAATTGTACATCGCCTTGATTCTATTTAGTTGCCCTTGTTTTTACGAGATGTTCTTCCCCTTGACGCTGTTTAGTGCCATTGTTCTTGTCTGTCCATCTCCCCCGATTAGACTGTAAGCCCGTCAAACGGCAGGGACTGTCTCTATCTGTTGCCGACTTGTTCATCCCAAGCGCTTAGTACAGTGCTCTGCACATAGTAAGCGCTCAATAAATACTATTGAATGAATGAATGAATGTGAATGAGAGGTCAGTGGCACGATAGATGAGATAAGTATTAAGTGGCCCTGCTCAAGGTATAAACTTAAGTTAATTCAATGAAACCATTTCCTATCCAGTAGAAAACATGGTTGAATAAGTGGCATAAAAGGGACATCTGAATCAGTTGTCAAAGAGGGACTAAAGAGTGTAGACTCTAAGCTTCTCATGAACAGGGATCCTGTCTACCAACTCTGTTTTTCGTACTTTCCCAAATACTTTATACAGAACTGTGCACCCAGTAAATGCTCAGTGTATACCCTTGATTGATTGAGTGTTGGGTACCTATAAAATAATAACAATAATAATAATTATGGTATTTGTTAAGCACTTACTATGTGCCAATCACTGTATCAAGTGCTGGGGTGGATAAAGGCAAACTGGGTTAGACACCATCCCTGTCCCATGTGGGGCTCACAGTCTCAATCCCCATTTTACAGATGAGGCAACTGAGGCACAGAGAAGTGAAGTGACTTGCCCAAGGTCATACAGCAGATACGTGGCAGAGCTGGGATTAGAACCCATGACCTTCTGACTCCCAGTCCCGTGCTGTATCCATTCTGCCATCCTCTTTCTGAATGCCCTTGGTCTATCAGTCATTCTTTCCAGTCAGGACAGAGGTGATGGACATTCAGTACCACTGATCACTGGTCCTCAGTATCACCGATATTCTGAAGCAGATGAAGCAGGTAACCCTCCACTTTGTGATATTTAGCAATGAATTCAAACAGAGGGTGGCAGCATTCCTCCAGAAAGGAAGCCAGGACAGATGGCAGAGTGTCTGTCCAGTATGGACTTCCATGCATTCTCTCAGCTAGGAACTCCAAGACTCAGCTTCCAGGAAATTCACCAGAAGGTATCAGATCCTCTTGTGTGTCCATTTTCCAACTACTCTCAAAATGAGAAAGGCATCTTTTATTTTTTCCCTACAGTCTACATTTATGCTTCTCTATGGTGCCATCCTGTCTTCTGGGCTGGCCACTCTCTTTTTGATTGTTGGTTTTATGGCATTTATTAAGTGTTCACTATAAGTCAAGCACTATTTTAGGTGCTGGGGCAGATACAAGTTAATCAGACTAGACACAGTTCCTGTTCCACATGGGACTGACAGTCTAAGTAGAAAGGGGAACAGATACTGAATCACCATTTTGCAGATGAGGAATCTGAGGCACAGAGAAGTGAAGCTACTTGCCCCAGGTCACATAACAATCAAGTGGCAGAGCAGGGGATCAGAACCCAGGTTGCTGGCTTCCAGGCCAGAGCTTTTTCCTCTAGCCCTCCTGCTTCCTGAAGAGGGAAGCAAGAGTCTCCAGACACCCAGAATCTCAAACCATGAACTTCCTACAACCAATTAGGTTGAATTTCAAAGATGTGACTCAGGAGGCAGTTTCTAGAAGCCCAAGGTTCATCAGTGTTATTCGGAGCAAGTATCGAAATCAACATCTCCAGTGTTCCACAGGGGGAGCCTAAGTTAGGAGTTCCCTGTACAGGAAGAACCAGAATTTAAGGTGTCTAGTCTGGTCTCTCTGTCAAGAGACCGTATTAGGCCAACATTGCTATCCAACATGGCAACCCCTCTGCTATTCTCCAATGCTCAACTTGTACCATCTGCTTCACTAGGCAGCAGTGAGCAGCTTGTGCCTGAGGCTCTCAGTACAGCTGGGGTGGAATTCAAGGGAGACACCTGGCAGTGTGTTTGGGTCTCACCCTGAGCTCAACTTGGCTGGCCCTTGCTGGGGTCTCTTCTGCAGCAGAGCACCTCATCCCTTCCAAAGAGCCCAAATGAAATTTGGCTAGAAATCTTTTGATAAAGGGCCTTTGGTGGATGAACCAGTGACTGCAAATCCATAAACTATCACCCAGACCCAACCTCTAGGGAAAAGAAAGAAGGAAAAAAACCTTTCCCACCTTCAAGCAGTTCATCGGGGATGAATGCCGCTTTTGGACATCTAATTCAAGGCAAACCATGGCCTAGTGGAAAAGGCATGGGCTTATAAATCAGAGGACCTGGGTTCTAATCCCAGGTCTGCCACTTTCTTAGGGTGTCACTTAACTTCTCTGTGCTTAAGTTTCCTCATCTGTGAAATGGGGATTCAACACCTGTTTATCCCCCTACTTAGAATGTGAAGCCCATTTGGGTCAGGGATTCGGTCCAAACTGATTACCCAGAGCTTTCAATGGTGCTGTGTCATATAATAAGCACTTAATAAATACCATGAAAACAAACAAAACCTCAGTTACAGAAGATGATCCACATGGAACCTTGATAATTCCACATAGCTGGAGAAATATTTGGATGGAGAAGAGGCAAACATAATGACCCAGGGAGCTGGATAAAGGTAATTCACAACCTATCTGACCCAGGTGGCTCTCAGGAGGTAAAGTTTGAAAGAAATAGGAATGAAAGTTGGCTATGTCTTCCCTGTGCCTAGCTCATCCCTAACCCTCTCCCAGCTGCAGACACAAAGCCACACAATTTCTATCATTCCCCCTACCTCACAGGCTTTATTATGCTGGGTGGTCAGGATGGCTTTCAGCGTGGTGAGTCCAAGGGCCATCAGCTGGATGGAGGAGAGTCACAAAGTGTGTGGTCTCCAGCTGTCACACTTTGACTTCAAAAGAGCTGAAAGGGAATGGACTCAAGATATTTTCAGAGTCATTTTCTGGAAATCTGATTAGTTGGAGACCTAGACAGAGAGTTTTTCACCGAGGAAACGGCAGATTCCCCGATGCATTCAAGTATGGATTCTTAAAAGAATGCAGCAACTACCAGGCCACTGTCTGCTGGGTCATGGCACCTTGGCACAAGACAGGTACTATGCTGAGGCCTCTTAGGCCATGAAATGTCCCTGTCCTAAAGTAAAACTTTGCTTGCAGTTTGCAATGGGTGATGCCCACAAGCTTGTTCATTAGACGCCCCAGTGAGAACACACTGGCAGAAATGACAAAGTGCTAGTAACACTGTGCAGACCACTATCAATCAGCAGCATTGACTGAGCACCTGGAATATGCAGCAGACTGAGCTAAATGCTTGGGAGGGTACAGTAGAATTAGTAAGTAAATATGATCCCTGCCTACAAAGAGCTTGTAATAGAGCAGAGGAGATTGACATAATCCATTTCTCCACACAGATTTTCTGTTCCAGAGAAGAAACTCCACCCATCACCATTGTCAAACTATGGAGTCACAGAAGTAGGTCTTCCAAAGAAACATTTATCCTAGGTTTTCTTGCCAGGTGAAAAAGACCTCCATACAGCTGGCCTTGGTTGTAGAAGAAGAAACATCAGAGGGAAAATATAAAGAGGCATCATCAGTGCCATTTTTTTTTTTTTGTGGTACTTGTTAAGCACTTACTATATGCCAGGCACTGTACTAAACCCTGAGGTGCATACAAACTAATCATGTTGGACACAGTCCCTGCCACTCGTGGAGCTCACAGTCATTCAGTCATTCAATTGTATTTATTGAGCGCCTAATGTACTAAGCGCTTGGAAAGTACAATTCAGCAACAGAGACAATCCCTACCCAAAAATGGGCTCACAGTCTTAATCCCCATTTTATAGGTGAGGTAAATGAGGCACAGAGAAGTTAAGTGATGCACCCAAGATCACCCAGCAAACAAGTGGTCCCAGGTCTTTCTGACTCCCAGGCCCTTGCTCTCTCCACTAGGCCATGCTCCTGACCCTCACCATGGCTTTGTGTTCAATTCTGCTGATGTGAGGGAGGCAGGGATGAAATAAACTTGCCTTTATAATGAAGAGATAAATTCAGTTCTTAAATGTCCTCAGGGTGACCTGGCCTTTGAGGTTCCATCTTCAGATAGAGGAACAAGAAGCATTTGATCTCCAGTCTGATTTTCCTTTCTTGCCTGCCTACAAGATAAAAACCACGAGGTCGTGTTGGTATCGACTGGCATCTTCCAAATGACTGAGCTCTAATCAGATGCAGCTGGAGTGCTCATCAACCTCACCCTGACTCAGTGACCACAAATGCTCCAGAAGTAGTTAGAACATCTTTTTCTTCCTCTTGAGAGATCTTCATTACAGGTTATTTTTAAAAAGTAGTTATTGATTTAATATTAAGAGAGTTTAATTTGGAGATATTTTTGCTTCATGTCTTGATTATAGATTCATCTCTTTTGTGGGAAACTTAGCTTGTGGGAAATTAGGCATTCAAAATAGCTTTCTTTATCACTTCACCAACAGCTTTTTTCCCCTGGGGTTAAGTGAGAGAGTGGTATGAAAAAGTTCTGGGGTGCTCAGTTTGGAAACTTGGACCATTAGAGGGAATATTTGATGGACAGGAAGGAAACCCGGATCAGAGTCTGGTCAAGCTGCAATGTGGGGAAAGTAATCAGTAGTTCTCCTCAGGCTGCCCTTCAATCTGTTCATCTCTCAATTGACTAATCAATAGTATTTATTGAGAACTTATTTTGGACAGAGTATGGTTCTAAGCATTTGGGAAAGTACAACAGAATCAGTAGACATGATACCTAGTCTCATGGATTTTACAATGTAGTGGCGGGAGTCAGACACTAAAATAAATTAGTATAACAGGTGAATGGACAGACCTATTGTTTCCCAAAGCACTGAACAGGAAAGAACACTCTAAATCTCATTGGATAAAGTATGCTAGATAACATCAAGGTATCTTCCCCAAATAAAGTTTACCCATCTCAACTCCATACTTTATTCAGATCACCTTTTCATTCGAAAGGAGCTTTATCCCACTGGGGCAAGAAGAATTGGGCCATATGTGTAATTATTATTTGGCTTTTTATCTTCCAAAGTCTGCTGTTGCATTGCTATAACAGGGAGGGCTGTGATACTCTGTGCTTTATGAACTCCAGCCCTCCTCTGCTTTATAAATGGCTTCCATCAAATGAATTGGCTTAACCACCTCCTTCCCTGGAATACAGGGGCAAAGCAGATGTTTCTCTGTTTCACCATGTCTGCATAGGCCAAGGCAGGTTTGCCAGTTTCCTGTCCTCACCTACTTGTGCCTTGGATTCAGAGAATCCTGGTTTAGCCAAGACATTCTGGGATTTTTGTAGGCTATCCCAGAGAGTGTTAGGAAAATATACAGTGTTCCAGAGTTGTTCCTGACCTGGCCAAAATGGTCAACTGGGTGGCCACTGATATTATTCAAGTTATACTGGACATTGAAACACTTGAGATATCACATGCATTCCACCAAACATACAACGTGAGGTGCTGTGATATCATTCTTGCCATTTTGTGGAAATGCACTGAGCCTGTCAGTATCTAGAACGTTCTATGGGGGGGAAGGGGAGTTGACCCCCTGACCTTTGCTCCAGAGGTCCCTGAGTTCCCTTTCCAATTCCATGTGACCTTGAACTTGGGTGGTGATCAAAGCTTGGCAGTAGAAGCGGAAGAGGAGTTAAGAGGCTGAGCTCTTAAATTTAAAATATTGGACAAAAGGACATCCTGCACCTTATCCATACCAGCAAGGACCGACGACCTGAAAACCAGGCTGTCTAGGATAAAACCAGATGATTAGCCACCTGCTGCTCAGTCTGTTTTAGCTGATCGGCAGTTGTTCTTGTTCTCACTTTAACTGTTTCTGCTTCCATGGTGGGAAGGAAACTCTTCAGGGTAGGCTCAGTTTATGTCCCCCATAATCTGGGATTTTTGAATTGATGTTGAGAAATTTTATCTTTATTCTCCTCCCTCTCTCTTTCTGTTCCATTCTTTACAGTCACCAAGAGGGAAAGGCAAAGCATACAGGCTTGAAATGGTGTCCTGATTTCCCAGTTATCAGCAAAAATAATATAGCCAGCTTGGGTGTTGTGTACACTTCAAATTGACATCTGAGAGATGAAAATCTGGACAAGCCTATGGGTTATCTCAGAAGTCAAGGGTGCTATGGAGAAAAGCACATTAAGGAGAAAGAAGACAGGTGTCCCAAATCTCTTGATTGTTATCCTAAGGGAGTCCATTTGGGCTTTCCTAACTGAGATTATGGCCTTGGATAAAGAATAAAATGTCTCAGACATCACCTCAGGAAAGATTTAAATCAGGGAATGGGTGGTCCTAGCCTGGCTGCATTGAGTATGACTTCTTGGAGATCAAGAAAAGGGAAGGTGGAAGATAAAAATTTTTCTTTCTTCAGCTGTGCAATTTCACCTCACTCCCCTTCCTCCTCCCTTCACTATTTCCATCCATCAGTTTGGGGTCCTTTATTATTTCTTTTGTTTCTTCTGTCCTCCCCCTCTCTATTCTCATTAATTTGCCTTTCTCTCTCTTCCTTCCTATTCCACTTCTCAGTCCCTCTCTCCTTCTGTGTTGATTCCCCTTCTCCAAACTCTCTGCCCCTCATTCCTCTTCTTTTCTGTTTCTCTGAAAAACTGTAGTTTGTTTTCTCTGACTTCTTCAGGAGTGTTGTCTTCAATCAATCAGTGTTATTTTTGAGTGCCTACTAAGTGTAGAGCACTACTAAGCACTTGGGAAAGTACAGTGTGGTAGAGTTGGTAGACACGATCTCTGCCCACAGGGGACTTTCAATCTAGAGGGAGAGACTGACATTAAATTACAGATAGGGAAAATGACCAATTATAAGGATATGTGTAGAAGTTCTGTGGAACTGAGAATGGGGTGAATTCCAGGGTCTCAGAGTGTACAGTAAATATCAAACATCAAGATCCAAGTATATAGGTACCACAGAAAAGGGTCGAGTAGAGTAGGATAGAGTAGTTGGGGAAGACATCTCTATCTTGTCTCATTTGCCCGTATGTCTGTGCTGACAACCCAGAGACTCAGCAGACCAGTCCATCAATCATATTTATTGAGCACTAACTGTCTGCTGAGCACTTGAGAGAGTTGGTAGACATGTTCCTTGCCCACATTGAGCCTACAGTCTGGAGGGGAAGTCAAATTAACAAGATAACTGGAAGAAGTGTTTTGGTATCACTTCTAAGGAGTTGGTCTGGCCACCATACTTGCAGATACCAAAGGCCAAAACTCCATAACTGAGTCAAAGCCCCTTCCTCTTCCTTGGACTATCCATCTCCTGGAGCCTGGGACAAAGGGCAGTGCAAGCCACACTTCCTTTTGAACTTCAGATAGTCTCTGTATACTCTGTTGTAGGAGAAGAATCAGTGTGCCTGTATGTGTTGTGTGTGTATGTGTGTCTGTGTATGTGTGTTTTTGGTATATGTGTGTGTGTATGCTTGAGAGGCAGGAGCTACCAGTGACTCTGGTAATAGGCATAATGGGTTTTTAATGCTTGTCTCATGGAAGATGAGAGACACACAGAGAGGTCAGCTCTGAACACAGGGCTGGGTGACCCCTGATTCAAGGGGTGGGGTTGGAAGGGACATTAGGTACAGACCAACCTGCTGCATTCAGTTAGTTCTCTAATTAACCTCAGCTAATTCTCCCCAGGAGTACGGTCAGTTGTTAAAGGCTCATTATGAAGCGTAAATCACTGGAAATGTCAGTGCCACTCCAGCGGCTCGCCTGGGGCTCAGGGGACTGAGAGAGAGAGACAGACAGAAAGAGAGAGAGGAATAGAAATAGAAAGGGGGAGAGAGAGAAAGAAGTGGGGGGAGAGACAGGAAGTGGGGAGAATGAGAGAGAGGCTTGTTTGTGGCATGAAGTTACCACATCTTGCTCCTGAGGGCTGGCTATTTTTGGGAAGGGAGTTGGGGATATCACAATGGACATGACTTCTTACGCAGGAGTCATCTGAATCCAGTGTGACCTCTGCAGAGAATGTGGGTCCTCTGGTCACCTTGGCAGAATGAATCTGTCCCCTGTCTCCATTCCTAAATTTCCTAACCCTACAGGGGTTGGGGGCATGCCATAGGATTTGTTCTTTCCTGCTTTTACCCATGGAGACCCAGGCCCCACATGTCCTGAGAAACTGGGCATGCCCCGCACTCTGGCAAATGGAAGGATGAAGAAGGAGGGTGGAGTTTCCCTCTGGAGGCTGGACAATTCTAGAAATTCCAGAGGGGGAGTGGAGAAGCACAGCTAGGACTTCCTCAGAGGGATGACAGTGAGGGATGGCCCAGGATTGTCTCTTGGATCCACAGATACCCAGCAAGGAAACCTAGGTTACCCTTTCCTCATAGGGATTTGAACCCACCCTTCTAATACAGCCCAACACAAGTGAGTGGGCTCTGTTTCACCTTATAACTCACCTTATAACTCACCTGCTTCTACAGTGCATGAAATACCTAGATTTATTTGGGTCCATCTTCAGTCTAGCTATCTCACCTTTTTTCAGACTCATTTTAGGAATACACCAAACCTGTTCTCTAAGCTGTTCTAATTGGGCCCAAGCTTAATTCAGAGAATTCCAAGTTCAAAAAGATAAAGTACTTTTTTTATGGTTGTTTGTTATGCCCTTACTATGTGCACAGTACTAAGTGCTAGAGCAGATACAAGATTATCAGTTTGGACACAGTCTATGTCTCACATGGGGCTCACAGTCTTAATTCCCATTTTACAGATGAGGAAGCTGAGGCACAGAGAAGTTTAGTGACTTGCCCAAGGTTACACAACAGACAAATGGAAGAGCTGGGTTTAGAACACAGGTTCTCTGACTCCCAGACCCATGCTCTTTCCACTAGGCCAGGCTGTTTGCCCGCTGATGTCATATCCTCGGTCAGACGGCTCCTCAAATTGGTCTGGCCGTTTCATATAATGACTTTTCAGGTCACTGACTTGCTTCTAGATCCAATCTGAAAGATTTGTCCATACTAAAAGCACAGTGTGGATCCAGGGTGCTGATCTATTTTTTCATTCAATCATTCAATCGTATTTATTAAGTGTTTTCTCTGTGCAGAGCACTGTAACTAAGTGCTTGGGAAACTACAATACAACAATAAACAGACATGCCCTGCCCACAGTGAGCTCACAGTCTAGGAGAAGAGACAGACATCAATACACATAAATAAATTACAGATATGTACATAAATGCTGTGGGACTGTGGGGGCTGGGACAGGGAGAGAGCAAAGGAAGTGAGTCAGGGTGATGCGAAGAGAGTGGGAGATGAGGAAAAGTGGGAAATTTAGGAAAAGTGGAAGTTACATGAGATCCAAATCTGAAGGAGGGGAAAACTGTGGAGACACGGAGGCTGCCCCCTATTGGCTTGGGACCCAGTGCCTCTGTCTGGTCCTTCAAAGGGATGGCTGCAATGGGACCATCCTAAAGTGGATTTGTCCCTGTCCAAATTCATGGCTCCCTCCAGGCCTGGAAATCTACCTAGAGGCAAAGACATAATCACAGCCATTTGTTTTTGAAGATGATACTCTCGTGGCAGGAAGATCCAGTGTGTGTGTGTGTGTGTGTGTGTGTGTGTGTGTGTGTGTGTGTGTGTGTGTGTGTGTGTGTCTCAAAGGTCCAATGCAATGTTTAAGACCCCCTTCCTAAAATTTTCCCCATTGGGTGAGCTGTGCATCTCTATACATTTGCCTACATAGACCCCCTTGACAGTTGCCAAGCATGGCTCCTGACTCCTTAGAAATTGGGAGACCAATATCCTGAACCTACTTGCATAGGCAGCTCTTCAGGGCTAGGGCAATGGGCTATACCACCATCGACAGGAGAGCCACTTAGTTGTTCCTCCATAATGGTGATGGTTTTCTTAAAGTCCTCTATACTTTCACCTGGTTCCCTGAGACCAACAGCAGAGACTGTGAGGGTTGAGGAGGGGCAGTCCACATGAATCCAAAAGGACCCCTCTTGTGGTTTCTTTGGAGTCTTCTTGTTCCTCAGCATTATGGATTTCAGTGCATTTCCACACATTGCCTGGTTAAACTGAGTTTATTTTGGATTACTGTACAACATCTCAAACACATCAATGAAAAGAAGGATTTTATAAATGCATTTATTTTTATACCTGGTCTGATGGCTGCTCTGGAGCTGTTTTGTCATTGTTATTCTGTCATAAAGTATAGAAACCATTAATTGATTATTGGCTAGGTCGATAAACTCCATGAATAGGCCTTTATGGCTCAAACCTTCCTCCAGTTTTGCTGCTCTCTCTATGTCTCCCTCTCTCCTCTTCTCTGTCACTCCCTCTGGTCCTCTCTCTCTCCCCTTTCTTTTTCTTTCTCTCTCCCCTCTCCCTGTCTCCCTTTCTCCTTTCTCCCTCTCTCTCCCCCCTCTCTTCCTCTCTCCTCTCTGTCTCTCCTTCTCCCTCTCTCTCCTTTCTCTCCTTCCTCTCTCTTTCTCTCTCCCCTTCCCTCCCTCTCTCCTTTGGGCTGTAGTAAGGACAGACTTGTAGAATTTCTCTTCCTTTATTCCCTTCTGGAATTGTACATGCTGAACCTCATCCAAGGCCCCCATGTAATGCATTCCTGAGAACATGACCCAATTTCTTTAACCTTTCTGAAGACATGCAATTCTCCAATCCCCTATGCCCATCCTATAATGTCACTTTAACGATGAGGTAACCCAAGCTGCCCACCGCATGTTAACTAAGGCCCCATTAGCTCTTTAGACACAGACAAAATCTCTCTTCCAATACTACAGGGCTCTGTGACAAAAACTCAAAACCTTGTTAGAGGCCACTGTGAGAGGCTGTGGGGCTGTAAGAAGGATGAGACCAAATTCCTAAAAGTTTCCCAGAGGGGAATTTGGTACAGGCAGGATAAGATGCATAGGACTGTAGATTGCTATTCAGTGCTGATATTCACACCTGCCTCAGCCCCAACAATGAAAGATCTCAGAACACTTTCCTCAAGAGAGCTCAGCCAGAATCACTAAGCCTCTCTCAGAGAGGGGGCACTCATTCCCAAAGAGTGGTAGGTATTTGACTGAAATTAGCCTCTGCAAGCCAAAGATCTCTTGCCACACAGAATAATCTGTTTCTCCTTCCACTGGAAATGGGGTAGGGCCAGTCTATCCACAGTCCCTCCCAAAGTGCTCTAGATCAGGGAAAGAAAGACTTTGGCCATTCACATCCCTATCCCTTCTTAGGCCAGAAGTCTTTCTGCTACCCTAGTGAAAAGAGCACAAGGCTGGTTCCGCCTTTGCCTAGTATGCAAGTTCCTAGACTTCTCTGTGTCTCAGTCCCTTCATCTATAAAATGGGGATAACATATCTGTTTTTCCTTCCTCTTAGGTAAGGATCCCAATATGGAACAGGTACTGGGTCTAAGTATGTCTGCCTAGACCCTTAGGGGTTCACCAAGAATGGCTCCAGCCTACTTAGAGGTTGAGAGGTCAGTACCCTGAAACTACTTATATAGAAATCTGTTTAGGGCTAGGATGATGAGCTATTCCACCATTAGCAAGGAGACACTCAGTTGCTTTTCCCACAGTGATGATAGTTTGCTTATTATCTTGTAGCTACCCTAGTGCCCAGCACAGTGCTTGGCAAAAAGTAAGTACTTCATAAAGAACATTTTCAAGAAAGTCATTATCATTCAAGTGCACTGCCCATCCCAGTGCATCTGAATATATGGCTTAGTCCAAAAGTCCCAGTCCTGCTCCCTCTCATCCCCTCTCCCTCTATTATATACTCTCTTACTCCACTCCCACTCCTGTCCTCCCAGCCCGCCTCACCACCATTGTCTCCAACATTCTTTCCCCTGATCTTTTACAGGCTTGCTCTTATGGCCCTTGAACACGTCTGGGTGGCCAATTGAAAGCTATCTGTGTGGGCCTGGCCCCACTCCAGTAGGCCTTTTAAACCTCCCTTCATTGTAATTCTTTGTTAGTTCCTTAATAAAAATGGCCAGCAAGCCCCCGAGATAACCGGATCGGAATCAATGGGACCCGCTATTGTCTGCGTGCCAGATCCTCCTGTCAGCCTCCTCTCCCATCCATCCTGCCAACATGGCCTCCTCTGGGACTGAGACGTTTGAAAACAGTGCAGCAGCCTCATCTCCCGGGCAGTGTTTTTCTCCATCATTTGCTTTATTAAATATTGATTTTCTGTTGCATTATTAAACCTTAAGTCCTGAGCATAAATTCTGAGCTGATACTTTAATCTGGCTCCTCACTTTTTTTTTTTGGCCTTTAGAACTGGTTTTCAGGCCAGCTCCCTTGGGGAATCCTTAAGTCAACTCCATGAAAGAAAAGGAGGAGTAGGAGGAGGTGAGGGGGGAGGAAGAGGAGGAGGAGAAAAAGAAAGAGGATGAAGGGGGCAGAGTGGGGTTGTTCCAGAGGAGTTTGATTCCGTGGAAGGAGTCCAACAGTTCTTTGCCTTAGCATCCACACTGCCCTAGCCAGAGAATCTTGTGCTACTGGGTAATGCCAGTGGATACAATTGAAGTCTCACCTCCAGCAGCTGAGGGCCGTGGAGTATTAATCTCAGAATCCCAACTGGGGGAAGATCTCAAGGGGCTACCTAATCTCTCCCTGGTCAGACAGCAGACATCTATCTAGAGATGTGGTTGCATATTCCATGGAAATATATTGGTGGGCTTGTCAATTCTGGGGCCATATCTGCACGAGACTGTGTTGGCATAGGGTAAAGGACAAGGAGATTGCTATTCTAATATTTTATGACACCCCAGGGCATTATAGGGAGAGTCTTGAGCAAATAAGCAGATGCTTTTGAAGCCAAGTAACATTCATCTTGTCCCACAGCGTGCTCTAGGTACCATGGTGTCTACACAATTGACTGACCAGATAAGTGCATACAACTGTAAACAATGACCTTACTGGGTAATGCCAATGTTTTGTTCAACCCAATATTAAAGGTCAATATCTTGTAATAGTAGATTAGTAATAGTAGCAATATTTATTAAGGGCTTACTTAATGCAGAATACTGTGCCAAGCACTGGGAAGGAATATATGGGTGAGAATTAGACAAAGTCTCTGACCCATAAGGAGCTCATAATCTAAAAATATAGGGGAGGAGGGGACTGGCGATAAGCATGTAAATTGAGCTAAAACAATAATAATAATAATGATGATGGTATTTGTTAAGCGCTTCCTATGTGCCAAACACTGTTCTAAGCGCTGAGATAGATTCAAGGTAATCAGATTGTCTCACGTGGGGCTCACAGTCTTAATCCCTGTTTTATAGATGAGGTGACTGAGTCACAGAGAAGTTAAGTGGCGTCCTCAAGGTCACACAACAGACAAGTGGCAGAGCTGGGATTAGAACCCACATGGTCTTTCCGTGCTCTTCCCGCTAAGCCACGCTGCTTCTCTGGCCACAAACAGCCCCAAGGGGAACCATATGAGGCCTAAGGTTTCACCCCACCACCCCCCAGCGAGACAGGGGCCGGCGGCCTCAGCCCCCTTGTTCCCACCCCATAATGGACAAGGTAAATAATATTAATGAAAATGACGATGATAATAACAAAAATTGTGGTATTTGTTATGTGCTTATTATGTATCAAGCACTGTTCTAAGTGCTGGAGAAGATACAGGATAAACAAATCGCACATGGTCCCTGTCCCACATGAAGCTCACAGTTTAAGTGGGAGGGAAAACAGGACCTATTTTACAAATGAGGTAACTGAGGCCCAGAAAGGTTAAGTGACTTGCCCAAGGTCACACAACAGGAATGTGGTGGACCACACAAATACATAATGATAAATAAAATAAAACTAATAAATATAAAGCAAAATGTAAAAATCAGACAGGAACTGTGGCTAGGGGAGCAGAGCTTCCCACTCCTCGCAGTTCAGTATCCAGCAGCCACGACTGCAGCCCCAGTAACCATCACAATTGCTACTTTCTCAACACTCTGCACACCAGGTAGGTGGCCTTCTGCCCCCGGTTCTGTCCTTCTTGCCAGGTTGATGCTCAGCAGGTTGGCACTGAGGTCCCAGGATGACGCGGTATGAAGTGGCACTGGTGAGATGCACTGGAGGTATTATGGGGTGGTACTCTTCTTGACACCTACCCTCATGGCTCAAGATAGATCATCCTTTCCTTTTCTTTCTTCATCTTTAACTCTCCCTCTTGCAACCCAATATAGGCTACTTGTCCACAAATGTGTCCAAACCTTTCATGAAGATACTGACATTTTCAGCCTTTTGGGAGGGAAGATAGCTTAGCTTAGTAGAAAGTAAGCACTATGTGGGACAGCGTCTGTATCCAATCTGATTATCATGTAACTACCTTAGTGCTTAAAATAGTGCCAGCCATTTAGTAAGCAGTTAATAAATACCATTAAAAAAGGAAAAAAAGAACATGGGGTTGGGTGCTTGAGCTTCAGGAGGCCTGGGTTCCATTTCCAGCTCTATCACTGGGGTGATTTGGGGCAAGTCTCTTGGTGGCTCAGTTTCCTTGGGATAATTCCTCTTCCACTTAGTGCCTTCCTTGAATATGGATAACTATATTGTGGGCCCCAGAGGGGGACAAGAATTGTGTCCTATTTGATTATCTACCTGCTAGTGCATTGCTTGGTACCTAGCAAGCACTTAATACATACCATTATTATTATTGATTAATGAATTCCGTTTGCTTACCACTCACTGTGCTATGAAGGGCTTCCTTTTATCTGAACCCATCAGGGTCAATGATCCAGTCTGGACCCCCCTCGAATGAAGAATCTCTGGGAGCTGTGTTGGTCGGAGATTCCAAAGCCTCTCAGTCCCTGCAGATGCAGAAACACTCTACAACTTTCCTCAGTCCATAAGCCTAGAGCCTGATTAAACTGACCGAGTCTTCCAATCTCCCAATCTCCATCATCTCAGGTCAACACTGGTGGGTTAGACCTGTCCTGAACGGGAGTGAACTTGACTTCAGAAACCTACCTAGAAGTAAGCTGGCCTCAGGGATGCCGGGAGAGGAATAGCAGGCCCACTGCCATTTGACCCTCCCCCCTTCAAAGCTCTATTGAAGGCAAGAGGCCTTCTCCAAAAGGCCTTCCCTGACTAACCCTCCCTTTCCTCTTCTCCCACTCCCTTCTGCATCTCCCTGACGTTCCCTTTATTCATCCCCCCTCCTAGGCCTACAACACTTATGAACATTTCTATGATTTATTTATATTAATGTTTGTCACCCCCTCTAGGCTGTAAGTTTGTTGTGGCCAGGGAATGTGCCTGTTTGTTGTTATAGGGTACTCTCCCAAGCCCTAAGTACAGTGCTCTGCACACAGTAAGTACTCAGTAAATATGATTGAATGAATGAATGAATGAATGAATGAATGGCTCCTTCTTCCAGCTCCTTTTCAGGTGGCCTTGTGCGAACTGATTACCTATTCTTGATTCTATTTATTGCTATTGTTTTTGTATGTCTGTCTCCCCCGATTAGACTGTAAGCCCGTCAAAGGGCAGGGACTGTATCTGTTACTGATTTATACATCCCAAGCACTTGGTACAGTGCTCTGCACATAGTAAGTGCTCAATAAATACTACTGAATGAATGAACTGAGTGTTGGAGAATCCAGATCTCTGTAGTGCCTTGGACTTTCAGGAGGCCAGTCACTATGGAAATCCTTTAAAGAAATGAAGAAAATGTATAAAAAACTAAATAATCAGCTATAATAGAGGTTGTGGGGAGACATGGTCAGCACTCTTCTTGCCCCCTCTTCAAGGCCTAGAGAAAATTGCTGCTTCCCATTTGTCAGCTCGGGGTCTCTGGGTCACTCATGAACATGGCCACTGGGCTGAGAATCCAGGGCATCCTGACTATTTCCATGGCTAGTTATTTTGATTTTCCATATGATGCTGTCAGAACCCCCAAGGAACTGATCATTTGTGCTGGAAATAGCACAACTTCTGCCCTCCGTTTCGATCGCTTGTGCCAGGTTTGATTGGTGAATTTGATTGCTCGCCACAGAAAATTGCATTTGTGTCAGGAGAACTCTGAATAGATCAATGAAGGAAGAAACCAAGCAAGATCAATTGTAATACCAAAGGACTAGTATTAAAAAGCTGAACGACACAGCTGTTGTCCTGCAATTCTATTTGGGTAAATATCTCCCACACTTCACTGCAATTCATTAAGGAGACCTCCTCAACCCACATGCAGTCAGCCAGAGTACGTGGCCCAGGGGGTTGTGGAAACAGAAACAGAGAGCGGTAATGAGACTAGCTTTGGGTCAGATAAATGGTTTCTGGTCAGGGCAGAAATGGCACTCCTAGTTCCTGACTTCCCATGCTCTCTTCCTGAGGCAGGGTGAATCAGGTACCTCCCATAATCTAACAGCCAAAATGCATTTCCTCTGGGAAACTAAGCTTCAAGTTGAATTCTGTTCTCCTGAGTCACAGTGCACCTTGAGACCACCTAGGCTGTGAGGCTTGGGTCTTCAGCTTCCTTATCTCCCCAGGGGTCTAGCTCAGTGCTGTGCACAGAGAAAGAGCTCAATAAATCCTGTTCTTGATGATGATGATGAGGAATAAAAAGAACTTGGGTTCTAATCCCATCTCTGCCACTTGTCTGCTGTGTGACCTTGGCCGAGTCACTTCACTTCTCTGACCCTCAGTTCCCTCATCAGTAAAATGGGGATCAAGACTCTGAGCCCCATGTGGGACAGGGACTGTGCCCAACCTGATTCTCTTATATCTACCCCAGGGCTTAGAACAGTGCTTGACACATAGTAAACACTTAACAAACACCGTCATCATCAAACCTCTTGCAGGGATGGCAGGATTCTGACCAAGAGGAGGATATTTGCATCTGAAACCTCAAGGCTTGTGGTGGGAGAAGAAGTATAGATCACAGAACTGTTTGGCTTTGTAGGCTTGAATTTTTGGAAGGGGAAGAGATTGGAGTCAGCAGAATTGGTAGAATCGCCTACAAGTAAGCTGAGTCAAATATAAGCGGGATACAGAGTGCAAAGCCAAGGGTCTTTATACCCTTGATCTGTAAAGAGAGCTAGTCCAACCTTTCTGAGTTGATATTGGTCAAGCAGCCAGTTCCATTTCTCACAATGCATCCACCTCTTTTGTCTGCAAGAAGAAATCAAACTCCAACCTGCAATATAGAATTGGATCTAAAGCATGAATCACCCTGATTACTCAGTGAAAAGTATTAACCTTTAGCCCCTTTGCTGAGCCCACCCCCTCAAAGGAAATGTCTTAACCAAATCGGTGGTATTTTGCCCCAGTGTTCACTCTAAAAAACCCACTTTATCAGCACATAGAGGAGGGCTTCAGAACTTTAAAAAAAATTTTTTAAGCTCTTACTATGAGCTAGGTACTATACTAAACATGGGGTAGATACAAGCTAATCAAGTTAGAAACAGTCCATGTCCAACATGGAGCTCACAGTCTTAATTTCCGCTTTACAGATGAGGCACAGAGAATTTATGTGACTTACCCAAGGTCACACAGCAGATAAATGATGGAGCCGGTATTAGAACCCAAGTCCTTTTGACTGCCATGCCCATGATCTATCCACTAGGCCACACTGCTTCTCTAACTCCAGATATGAATGACAGGATTAGGAGAGATCCAATGCAAATATTGTCCTGGGCTCTTGCTTAATCTACTCCATACTCCCTGCTCCTTCAGAAAGGGGAACAGGACTGCACTTGGCAGTTTCAGATCTTTGCCTGAGTTCAGTTATGCCTTCTATGTCTGGTGGTGATTCTGGAATGATTTCTTCATGTTCTCTTCCTGGCAAAGACTCTTTGAAATATTAGTTTTGCCTCCTCACTGGCCGGGCTGTATAATTGATGGTCTTACTGGGTTCTCGGCACTGTGCATTAAAATCTCCCTTGCCTTGGCTCTGACGCAGAGTTCATTACTTTTTGAAAAGCTTCATGTCTGTTTGTGATCCGATTATTGTGGCTCTGGAGAGGGAGGATACCGTCAGGCAGGAAGAGGAGTGTGGAGCTGAATTTACTATAATTGAATCCTCTTCTTCACCCTTTTGATGAATATTCCTAGGAAACAGGATTTCACATTCATCTGGAATGGCTGTTTTGAGCTGGGGGACCAGGCACCTTATAGGCTCTACCGCTGTGTGCTGGAGAGACCTTAGAAGTGTCTGGTGTTGGGCTATGGGAGGTGGCTGATTTGCAAATAAAGTGGGCAATAAATGTGCCCATGCTCCAGTCCTGGTGCAAAATTTAATGCACAGTGTATAGTAGTTATGTTTTTAATTAAACATTTGGGGTGAATTTGGTTCTCAGTGACTCTGTGAGATGAAAGGACAGGCTATAGCCAAGCATAATGCATTCGGTCTGTTTGTTGCAAGCTTGCCCTCCCATCTCTGCCAGTGCAGTTTTTTCCTATCTGTGAGTGCTTAGGACTCCTCCACAACACCCATTCCTTGCCTATACATACAGAACAACACATATCCTCGCCCACGTATCCAGCTGTTAACACACCCTGGGTTCTTAATTCCCCAAGCATATGTTTTCTTTCTTTCCCTCCACCCCCTTCACACCCCAAAGTCCCCATGGGATGAAGTGCTGGGAGAATGAATCAGGTGAGTGGCACAGTGGTAAGTTTCACAGCCCTGTCTCTACTGCACTATCTGCCTGCAAATGGCTTCCAGCTTTTATTCTTTGTTGTTTTTTTTTCCAGCTGGTTAGGGGGAGTCCCCCCAAACCTTGTGAAAAAGCATTTCCACTTGAGGTTTGGAGATGTGTTGAATGGGAGGGATGGCCAAAATATGACAGAATGCTCCATCAAGGTCCTGGAAGCAGCATGGATTCCTGGGGCATTTAGCCTCAGCCTTGCCCATGACAACTCTGAAGTACTTTGGTGTACCCAGGATGGCCCATGGGAGACTACTGGGGCAACTGGGCCATAATGGATTCTGATTTGGGAACTCTAAGGGACGTGGACAATTCAGACTTCTCCAGGAGACCAGAGGGCTGGGTGGAGAGGAGAATGTAGGTGGCTGCTGGAGAGCTCCAGAAGAAACTCAGCATTATAAGATCAGGTTCCCTCAGGCCCATTGGGATCCTGGGATTTCTCAGAATCACCCTATTCTATAGGGTTCTCGAAACAAATCATTCTTGCCCAGATGCCCCCTCAACGCCAGATGAGTCCAACACAGAGTTCTCAAAAGACCCCCACACTCCAGAGTCCCTCGGGGTAGGATTGCTGCAGCATGAGCACTGTTGGTAGAAATTGCAGGTTGTGCTGGTGCTGCACATCATTGTCATCTCTTCAGTAGTTGGGCCAACGAGTGTCAGGCTGTTTCTTTCATCACCCTCACATTAAGGATGGAGAAAATGTTCAAAACATCTTCCCTTACTAGCTCATTTAAAAACCTCCAGGCTCTTGCTTGGCTTAAAATTCAACTAATAATACATATCACACACTAGAAATATACCCAGTAAATCACTGGGTAATAATTATTAACCACTCCATGAAGACTGGGGCATAATGGCCCCAGAGAGTGGATTCCTACAGCATTTACCCAGAACCTAGGGGGATGGTTGAAACGTCTATTTCTTAGCACACCAAAGAGGTTTTAAGTATCATTATATTCTTACAAAGGATCGGAACTCAAAGTTTTCATTGTTTCCTTGTGGTTTTGACGATCTTCTTGATATATTCTGAGCTAGATTGTGTGATTTATAACTGCCTACCCCACAGAAAGGCTGAGGCGATTATCAGGATTGGAGATGCTATGACATTTTGCTGCCAAAAAGTTATTGATTTATTAAAGACATTACAATACGTGCATGATTCAACATAAGAGCCTCCTTTGAACTTTCTCAGAATCAAATCCAAAGAATTCCATTTGCTCTCCACAGACAGGAACTCACCTCCAATTCCATTCCTTTGGCCACATACAAATAAATACTGTATTACAGCTCAGCAGCAGCACTCCAGTCCAGTGGCCACAGTGTGATCCAATTTAGTAGCATTTAACAATTCCAGAGGATTGTTACTGAGAAGGGAAATACAGTATTTCCTACCTGGACTACCCTAAAAAGGAAAAATGCAAAGAGACAAAAGTAAGTGGACTGGTTTCAGAGGCTTCTAATTAGTAGGAGTACTAGCCACTTTCCGTGGCTCAGAGGAAAGAGCCTGGGCTTCAGAGTCAGAGATCATGGGTTCGACTCCCGGCTCTGCCACTTGTCAGCTGTGTGACTGTGGGCAAGTCACTTCACTTCTCTGTGCCTCAGTTACCTCATCTGTAAAATGGGGATTAACTGTGAGCCTCACTTGGCACAAGCTGATTACCCTGTATCTACCCCAGTGCTTAGAACAGTGCTCAGCATGTAGTAAGTGCTTAACAAATACCTACATTATTATTACTAATATAGAAGATTTCCACATAATTTCCACAAAATGATGTCAAGTCCTTATCTCTGTCCATGAAGGGGAATAAAAGGGACCCTGGAAATCCATAGTAGTTTCCCTTGACTGATGGGTGTGCAGGGTCTTTCGGGCAAAGGGAAATATAGGCCAGGAAGATTCCTGCTGTCCTTGCAGTGACCATCTGGGAGCTGTACACCCCCAGAAATTAGTCTAGTGGTGCCTCCAAGCTGCAGGTAGTGTACTGAGACTTGATGAATCTGGGAAACCTCTAGCTTCCCTGCAGCTTGGAAATTTGGCCAGGCCATTGGGAATTCCACCTCAGAAGCAGGATGGCTTAATGGAGAGAGCATGGGCCTGGAAGTCAGAGGACCTGGATTCTACTCATGGTTTTGCACATACCTGCCATGGAACCTTGGGCAAATCACTTAACTTCTCTGTGTCTCAGTTTCCTCAACTGGAAAATGGCAATCAAATACTTGTTCTCCCTCTTATTTAATCATTTAATCAATCAATCAATCAAAAGTATTTATCAAGTGCTTAATTGTGCAGAGCACTGTAGCAAGTGCTTTGAAGAGTACACTATTACAGTTGGTAGACATGTTCCCTGCCCTCAACAAACTTACAGTCTAGATACTGACTCTCACATGAGACAAGAACTGCATCTAACCTGATTAAAGAAGCAGCATGGCTTAGTGAAAAGGGCATGGGCTTGGGAGTCAGAGGTCATGGGTTCTAATCCTGGCTCCACCACTTGTCTGCTATGTGACCTTGGGCAAGTCATTTAACTTCTCTGTGGCTCAGTTACTTCAGTAAAATGCGGATTACTGCATGAGGGGCAACCTAATTTCCTTGTATCTACCCCAGCGCTTAGAACAGTGCTTGGCACATAGTAAGCACTTAACTAATATCACCATTATCATTATTATTAATAATAATTCTTATCTATCCCAGCAATTAGAACAGTGCTTGACACATAGTAAATGATTAACAAATATAATAACAATAACAATATTTTTACTTCTCTGTGCCACTGTTTCCTTGTCTGTAAAATGGGGATGAAATGGCTGGTCTTCTTCCCTCTTTGACTGTGGCACAGGAACTGCATCTAATCTGCTTATCTTGTATCTACCCCAGCACTTAGTACAGTGCTTGATAAATACCTCAGTTATTACCCTATTATTATTAGGTGGTACTACTTCTGAGTTGGCATGGAGAAAAGTGCACCCCATGACCTTGGGGTGATGCCATCAATCAATCATCAATTGTATTTATCAAACACAGAGCACTGAAGTAAGCACTTTTAAGTGTACAATAGAACAAAATCGGTAGGTAGGTTCCTTGCCCATCAGGAGCGTACAGTCTAGAGGGGGAGAGATACATTAAAATAATTTATTGATAAATACATAAGTGCTGTGGGGATGTTGGTGGGACTATCAAGTTCTTATAGTGTACAGATCTAAGGACATAGGTGATGCAGAAGGGAGAGGGAGTAGGTAAATGAGGGCCTGGTTGGGGAAGACCACTTGGCAGAGATGTGATAAGTCTTTAAAGGTATGGAGAGTGTTGGTCTGTTGAATACAGGGGGCAGGGGGAAGTTCCAGGTCAGAGGGACGATGTGGGCAAGGGATCAGTGGTGGAGATAGATGAGACTGAGGTCCAGTGAGTATGTTGGCATTGGAGGAGTGAATCACCCAGTGCTTAGTACAGTGCCTGGCACATAGTAAGTGCTTAACAAATACCATAATTATTATTATTATGTGGGCTGGTTTGTATTAGGAAATGATCGAGTTGTGATAGGAAGGAGAGAGCTGATTCAGTGCTTTAAAGCTAATGGTAAGGAATTTCTCTTTAATACAGAGGTATATGCACAGCCAATGGAGGTTTTTAAGAGTTGGGAGATGTGAACTGATTGTTTCCTTTAAAAAATGATCTGGCAGGAGAGTGAAATAAGAAGTGGAATAGGGAGAGACAGGAGGCAGTGAAGTCTGGAAGGAGGCTGATGCAATAGTCAAAGTGGTATGAAAAAGTACTTGTACTAGCAGAGTAGCAGTTTGGATAAGGAGTCGATTTTAGCGATGATGGTGAAGGTAGTCCCAACAGGGTTTGGTGACAGACTGAATATGTGGGTTGAATGAGACAGATGAGTCAAGTAAAATGCCAAGGTCACTGGTTTGTGAGACAAAGAGGGTAGTGGTGTTGTCTACAGTATTGTGAAAGACAGGAGAAGAAAAGGGTTTGGGTGGGAAGATGAGGAGTTATGTTTTGGACATATTTCATTTGTGGTGTTGGCTGGACATCCAAGTAGAGATGTCCTGAAGGCAGGAGGAAATGCAAGACTGCAGAGAAGGAGAGAGACCAGGGCTAGAGAGGTAGGTTTGAGATGGTAATTGAAGCAGTGGGAGCAAATGAGTTCTCCAAAGGAGTGAGTGTAGATAGAGAATAGAGGGGGACCCAGAACTGAACCTTGAGGGACTCCACGGTTAGGAGGTGGAAGGCTGAGGAGGAGCCTGCAACGGAGAAGGAACAGTCAGAGAAATAGGTAAAGAACCAGGAGAGAAGACTGTCCATGAAGCTAAAGTTGGATAATGTTTCCAGAAGAAGGGATTGGTCCATAGTGTAAAGGGCACCTGAGAGGTTGAGGAGGATTAAGATAGAGTAGAGGTCGTTAGGCCTGGAAAGAAGGAAGTCACTCGACCTTAAAGAGGGCAGTTTCCGTGGAGTGGAGGGGAAAGAAACCAGAATGGAGGGGACCAAGAAGATAATTGGAGGAGAGGAAGAGGAGGCAGTGGGGGTAGAAAACTTGGTCAAGGACTTTGGAGAGTAATGTTAGGAGGGAGATGGAGAGTTAACAAGAGGGAGGGAGCTGTGGGATCAAAGGAGGTCTTTCATTCAGTCATTCAATCATATTTATTGAGCGTTTACTGTGTGCAGAGCATTGTACTAAATGATTGGAAAGTACAATTTGGCAACAAATAGAGACAATCCATACCCAACAATGGGCTCACAGTCTAGAAGGGGGAGAGATACAACAAAACAAAACAAGTAGACAGGCATCAATACCATCTTTTTTTTCAGGATAGGGGATACATGAGCTGGAAGTCACTGGAAAGTGAATGGTGAAAATTGCAGTCAGAGATGGAAGAAATGGGCTAAATGTTTTGATAATGCGTGAAGGGATGGGGTCATAGGTACAGATGGAGGGGATAGATTTGGAGAAGAGTCATGAGATCTCCTCTTAAGATACTGATGGGAAAGATGGGAGAATCCAAGGTGCAGGAGGAAGGAGGGCCTGGAAGCAAGTAAGGGAAATTTTAGGGAGATCATCCCTGATGGTTTAAATTGTATCATTGAAGTACATAACCAGGTCATTAGGGGCAAGAAATGGTAGGATGGAAGGGCAGGAGATTTCAGGAGAGAATTTAGCATCTGAATAATCTGGCACAGGCAATGGACATGGAATTCCTTAAGGATGGAGAAATAATGTTGGCTGGCAAAGTAGAGGACATAGAGAAAGCAGGTGAGAATGTATTTGTGATGGATGAGGTCAGTCTGAAGTCAGGATTTCCACCTGCAAACTTCCACAGCTAGAGCACAGAAGGGGAGGAAGTGCACTATGTAGGTGGAGGCAGAGCAAACCACGGGTCAATGGTATAAGACTGGCCATATTTCAGGAATACAAATTCAAAGGGTCACAGAGTCAGTGCACTCCTGTAGGCAGCTCCAGGGGGCAAATGGGGTTACAAGCACTATTAGCAGTATCATAATAATTCACATTACTATTATTAGTACTAATAATAATGTTAAGTTTTCAAAATCACAACAACCATTTTCACAGCCAGTTTGAATTATTCTCAAAGGATTATCATTATTATTATTATTCTCAAATTTATTTTCTGATATGAAATGGCAAACCTTGGATGAAGAAATAGTCAAACCTGAGTTCAGAGATAACATTTAAATCAACCAATCAGTCATATTTACTGAGTGCTTACTGATGGCAGAGCACTGTATGGAGTGCTTGGGGAGTACAAATCAACAATATAACAGACACATTCCCTGCCCTCAACGAGCTTTAAGGCAAGAAGGGGACACAAGCATTAATATGAACATATAAATTACAGATATGTACATAAGTGCTGTGAGGCTAAGGGAGTGGTGAATTAAAGGAACAAATCAGGGCAATGCAGATGAGTGGAAAAAGAGGAAATGAAGATTTCATCAGGGAAGCCCTCTTGGAGGAGATGTGTCTTCAATAAGGCTTTGAAGATAGAGTCTTTTTGGATATGAAGAGAGAGGGCACACCAGGCCAGAGGCAGGTTGGGTGTGAGAAGTCAGTGGTGAGATAAACAAGACATACATACAGTGATGTAGGTTGACTTTAGAGGAGAGAAGTGTGCGGGCTGGGTTGTTATAGGAGAGCAGTGAGGTGAAGTAGGAGGGGGCAAGGTGATTGAGTGTTTTAAAGTCATTTGGTAAGGAGTTTCTATTTGATGTGGAAGTGGATGGCCAACCACTGGAGGTTCTTGAGGAGTGGGGAAATATGGACTCAATATTTTTGTAGAAAACTTTAGTAGAACATTTAGTAGAGTGAAGTATGGACTAGGGTGGGGAGATACAGGAGGCAGGGAGGCCAGAAAGGAGGCTGATACAATAATCAAGGTGAGTCAGTATAAATTCTTGGATTAACATGGTAGCAGTTTGGATGGAAAGGAAAGGGCAGATTTTAGCAATACTGTGAAGCTTGAATTGGCAGGATTTACTGATAGATTAAATATGTGGGTTGAATGAGAGAGGGGAGACAAGGACAACTCCGAGGCTTGTGGGACAGGAAGTATGGTGGTGCTATCTAGAATGATGGGAAAATCAAGGGGAGGATAGAGTTTGTGTGGGAAGATGAGACATTTTGTTTTGGCCATATTAAGTTTGAGGTGATGGCAGGTCATCCAAATAGAGATGTCTCAAAGGCAGAAGAAAATGTGAGACTGCAGAGAGAGAGAGAGATTAGGGCTGGAGATGAAGATCTGGGAATCATCCACGCATAGAGATAGTAGGTGAAATCATGGGAGTGAATGAGATTTCCAAGGGAGTGGGAGGAGATGGAGAATGGAAGGGGACCCAAAACTGAACTTTGAGGGACACCCACAATTAGGAAGTGGGAGGCAGAGGAGGAGTCCATAAAAGAGACTGAGAAGGAGAGGCCAAAGATACATGAGGAGAAGCAGGAGGGGACATCGTCAGTGAAGCCGAGGTTTGATAATGTTTCCAGGAGAAGGGGGTGGTCGACAGTGTTGAAGGTCGTTGAGAAGTTGGGGAGCATTAAGATGGTTTAGAGGTCATTAGATTTGTCAAGAAGAAGATCATTTGTGACCTTTAAGAGGACAGTTTTTGTGAGTGAAGGTGATGGAAGATAGATTGGAGGGAGTCATGAGAGAATTGAAGGAGAGCAACTTGAGATAGTGGGGGTAGACAACTCACTCAAGGAGCTTGTAGAGGAATGGAAGGATGGAGTTGGGGTGATAACTGGAGGAAGCCGTGGGGTCAAGGGAGGGTTTTTTTAGGATAGAGGAGACATAGGCATGTTTGAAAGAAACCATTGGAGAGCGAAAAGTTGAAGATGGCAGTTAGGGAGAGAAGAAGGGAAGGGGCAAGTGCTTTGGTAAGGTGCAAAGGGATGTGCAGGTGGTGATGGTGGATTTTGGGAGAGTGCAGGAGATCTCCTGTTGAGATATTGCTGGGAAAGATGGGAGCTCATCTTCCTTGAGAAGATGAATTTCAGAATTACCTGGGGAAATGATTCAGAATACTATCTTATCAGCTTAGTCCCAAGAAGATTTGGAAAATCCAAACTCTCACCACCTTTCATGGGAGATGGCAACCTACTGCCTTATTCACTTATTCATCTGTTCAATCCCAACCCAAAAAGTCACCAGGCATTGCTAGAGTGAGAGACAAGATCCTTTCTGGAGCAAGTCCTTAGTAGAAAAAAAACTGTGTGGCTGATGGAGATATCCAGAAACAAATATAGCCAGCCTGAGAGCCAGGTCTAGAGCATAAGGTCAGTGAATGTTGAACAGAGATAGATGCCTGGGCAAGTTGCCAACTGCTAAACCTAGGAATAAAGAAAATCAGGTTGATAATTCGGAAAAAATTTGCAAATGAAAGAATATCAAAGACTCCTGGAATGACTAATGCGCCTCCTTGACTCCCTCAGAGGAAGACATGGTCTGTGGTTGCTGAATTAGGCTCTGTGTTGAGATGATAAAGAGAAAGCAATGGTACAAAGTTTTATGAGTGATCAGAAAATGATTTACCAGCTTCCGGAGAGAATAAATGAGAATGCAGAGAGGGCACCACCTCAGAGGGAAGCAAAATGTAAGTTTGGGAGGAGCATCTGGAAAAAGCTTGTCAGATAGTATAGCAGTTGTATCATCTGAGCAGAGCAGTGGTGTATGAGGAATTATCAAACCTCCAGTCCTGACTCATGAGAGAATTGTAACTGAAGATGTCAGAGAATTATGCAAGACCAGGATTGGGAATCTCCTTGAGATGAATTTCAGAATTACCTGGGGAAATGATTCAGACATATGGATACCATCTTATCAGCTCAGTCCCAGACAGATTTGGGAGACCCAAACTCACCACCTTCTATGGGAGATGACAACCTATCACCTATTCACTTATTTATTTATCTATTCAAGCTATCATTACTTTGTATCTTTGTTTTTCCTCTTTCTTCCACTCTTCGTAAATGTTGTGTTTCCCTCTTTCTCCCCTTAGATAATAAAATGGATTGATGTAATTAACTTCCATGGCCCTCTCACAAGCACAGAGCAAAGTGTTCTGCATCCAGTTGATATTCAATTATTTGCTTCCCTGACTGATGTACAATACCATAGAACAATGCCTTTGATGACATGGGCAAAACTGCGAAGAAATATTATTCATTGTTGAACTCAATTCCCAGCAAGCCATAGAGTGAACACTTGAGTTCATTATAAGAAAGTGACCATATGCCACAACCCTGGTCCTTGATTAATCAGTTCATGTATAAGAAAGTTCTCACTGGTATCACTAAGCTTTTACACACTCAACAGCCCCACCTTCTTGCAAGCAGACACACACATGGACTTTATATATATATATATAATAGATCCAGTCAGTCCATATAAAGTCATCATTGTGTGTGTGTGTGTGTGTGTGTGTGTGTTTGTGTATTACCAACTCCCTGAGGAAAATAAATAAGAAACCAAAGAGAGTGCACCACCACAATGGAAAGCAATACAGAAATTTTGGAGGAGCGTCTGGAAAAAGCTTGTCAAGATAAAATAGCATTTTTGTGTCATCTCAGTCAAGTAGAAAAGTCTGAGAAAATATTAAATCTCCCAGTCCTGACTGATGATGAGAGAATCCTTATATATATATAGTGGATCTAGGCAATCTGTATAGAGACATCATTTCCCCATTAGATGTCCTTAACATACTTTAGATGTCCTTCAGATGTCTTCTTAACATTGAACATGTTGGCAAGATGCTAAGGGAGTCAAATGATGGCCCAAATTATATATTATAAAATGAATTTGAGAATGTTTTGGAAAATAGCCACTAGAAAGTGGGTATGGTTGGAACTATATGATAACTGCATGGAAAATTCTGCCACACAGAACAGATATTCTGCTTTTTTTTGTCAATGTAATGAAATCAAACCATTTATTCCCATGGCTGTTCCATCAGAAGAACACATCAACAGGAGAACAAATATGTTATGGGCTGTGTAGGAGAACAGAAATGCATGGGAAAACTGGAGCATGTTGAAGGAAAGTCATTTGGCATCTTAACATCTGGGTTGGTCTCATGTCATGCCCTTCCCACGGCCACTAAAGCAGCTGGGCATGTACTGGAAGAAGACTCAGGACTGTGGTTAGGACCTGCCTTTGCTCTCACCTATTCCACCTGGCCACAGTTTAGTTCATGCACTCTGTACTCAGAAATGCCACAGAGAGGGCATAACAATGGGGGGGGGGGTGCATAGTACACTGATAGGAGACTATCTTTCCCATCAGTGTAGGTGACATATCACCTTCTCTCTCATTCAACCCACATCATTCAACCCATCATTAAATTCTGTCGGTTTGACTTTCACAACATCACTAAAATGTGCCCTTTCCTCTTCATCCAAACTGCTACCACATTAATCCAATCACTTATTCTATCCCACCTTGATTAAGTATCAGCCTCTTTCCTGACCTCCCTGATGCCTGTCTCTCCCCACTCCAGTCCATATTTCACACTGCTGCCTGGATCATTTTTCTACAAAAACATTTAGGCCGTGTTTCCCCACTCCTCAAGAAACTCTAATAGTTTTCTATCCACCTCTGAATCAAACAGAAACTCCTCACCATTGGATTTAAAGCACTCAATCACCTTGCCCCCTCCTACCTCACCTCACTACTCTCCTACTACAACCCAGCCCACACACTTTTCTCCTCTAAAGCTAAGCTTCTCGCTGCATCTCGTTTTCGTCTATCTCACTGCTGACCTCTTGCCCACTTCCTGCCTCTGAGCTGGAATTCCCTCCTCATATCTGACACTCTCCCCAAGTTCAAAGCCTTATTTAAGACACAACTCCTCCAAGAGGTCTTCCCTAAGTCCTCCTTTCATCTTCTCCCACTCCCTTCTGCCTCACCCTGATTTGCTCCCTTTATTCATCCCCCCTCCCAGCCCCACAGTATTTATGTACATATCTGTAATTCATCTATTTATATAAATGCCTGTCTCCCTCTGTAGACTATAAGACCATTTTGGGCAGGGAACATATCTGTTTATTGTTACATTGTACTCTCCCAAGCACTTCAAACAGTGCTCTGCTCTCACTAAGCACTCAGTAAATACAGTTGACTGCCTGCCTGACTGACTGGTAGTACTGTACACTCCCAACCTGCCCATTGGATGCCCACAAACAGGGCTATGTTCTCCTTGTGGGGTTGAACCAAACAAGGTGGTATGGAATGCCCTTGCACTGTGTCTGGAGGAGGGACACTGAGGTCACTATCTTTCCATCCCCCCCACATAAGGGCATGATGATATTCCTATGCAGCCTTGAGACAGCTGCATCTTCCCCTTCACAGAGGGCAGAACCAGGCTCAATAATCATCAAAATGGAAAATAACTTAATTAAAGAGGTTTCTGGCTGAAGTTAAAGGAAAAAAAAAATAGTTTCTATTCAGGGAACCCACATGTTTGAAAGGAATGAGATAGGGAAACAGTGTAAGAAGTCTTCAAAATGATTAAACAGATCAATTATGAGGAGAAAAGAGAAAATGAGAAAATCCTCACCAGAAAATAAGAGCCAACAGGGAGATGTTGTAGCTGATTAGCTAGGGCATTAGAAAGGCAAAGTGAAATAGACAGATCGCGCGATGCCAAACATGACTTAACAAAAAGAGAAACTAAGCATTTTTTAAGTCGTATAAAAGGCAAAGATTAGCCAAGAAGAAAGTCAGATTCTTCAAAGGGAATTGGGTAAATGAATAAATATGGGGAGAGAGCTCAGATACTGAAACGAATGGGGAAACTATGAATAATAATCTAGAGCTGGACATCTTTCCTCAAGCTCCAGAAGGGAATGGAGTCCCTTAGCCTCACTCCTGTATTCTCCAAGGCAATAGGGGTGAGAGCAGTAACTCCCCCTCCCACCCACATATACACACCTACATATATACACCACTCCCACACACACATATACACTGTCAGCCATGAGTGGAAGGGTGGTGGACTGCAGCTGGCAAAGTTGGATTCTGAAGAGCAAGAGGGATTATGGTTCAAGCAGCACGTAGGTTCCACCTGTGACCAGAGGTTAGCATGGCAACCCATGACCTAGAATAGAGGCTCATTCTCATCTCTTCTGCCACAGGTCTTTTACTCCGCACATAGTAAGTGCTCAGTAAATACCACTGTTTGACTGATTGCTCACACCTGCCCCTCTGCCCCACCTCCCTTCCACATTATCACTTCTGGCAGACCACTGCCCTATTCATCTTCAAAGCCCTTCTGAAATCGCATTTCTTCTAGGAGGCTTTTCCTGATTAATCTTGCATCTTCCCACCCTATATTCCGCTTTCCATTGCCACTTTAACTCTTCCATGTCACCTAAGCAGTTGGATATTCACACGCTTCCCTTGGCCCTCGTATTTATGCACACACTTTTATACTCTTCTGCTTCCTCTTTTCAGTGGTTTATTTTAATATCTGTCTTCCCCATTAAATAATAAGCTCCACAAGTGCAGAAATCATGTCTATTAATGTTATCAATCTGTACCAAATGCCTGATACAGTTCTCTGCACACAATAGGCACTCAATAGATAATCAAACATATTTATTGAGCACCTTCTGTGTGCAGACACTGTACTAAGCGCTTGGGAGAATATAGTGTAACAGATTTGGCAGATATGTTCCCCTCCCACAGTGACCTTACAGACTAGAGTGGGGAGAAAGGCATTAATAAGAATAAATAATTTACTATTGATTGATTGAGCTACTGTCCTGAATGTCCAGAGCCTAGAAGGGGATCATTTCTATGCCCTTGAAGTACTGTCTGGAGAGTGCTGGAACCAGTCACATCATTCCACAACATTACTGAAAAGATCTGCTCTCTCCTTCTGCCCCTCCAGTCCTGCCTCAACTTGTGTTATGACTCTGCAGGCCTTCGTAACCATAGCTATACATAGTATATGCTCAGTGACACATTCTCCTTGTGATCAAGTGGAGGAGACCCGCTCCTCCATGCCTATAAGGAGAAGCAGTATGGCCTAGTGGAAAGAACACAGGCCTAGGAATCAGAGGATCCTGCTTTGATACCAGTTCTGACATTTGCCCGCTATGTGACCTTGGTCAAGTCCCTTCATTTCTCTGTGCCTCAGCTGTAAAATGGGGATTCAATACATTTCCTTCCTCCTACTTAGACAGTGAGTCCCACGTGAGATAGGGACTGTGTCTAGCCAGATTTTCTTGTATCTCCTGTGCTGCTTAGTAAGTGCTCATTCTCCTGTGTGGGATGGAGGGTCAGTGATTCTTTGTTCTTGGGCAGGTCCTTTCACAGGAGGCTCTCAGAGCAAGTGGCTATAGTTCATAGCTCACCCGTCAGTTATTGCTACTATCCTCAGTAGAAGTTGAAGTTCAGAGAGGTTAACTGGCTTGCTCAATGTCACACAGCAGTTGGTGGCAGGACTGAGACTGGAATATGAGAATCTGTGATCAATACTGCCTGAGCACCTTCATGTGCATGACACTGGATCAAACCCTTTCTCTTTCTAATTAAGCTTAACCCTGAGACACTGCTCGTACACACTAGGTATCCGGTTCAGGAAGGGGAATTTTCAAAATCCACTTTGACTTTCTTCCTCTGTGTCTGATGTGACTGTGAGTGCTCCATGTCAGGGGAATCACTCTGCATTTCTTTCATGCCCAAGGACGGTGCTGGGGTTTGTGAAGTGAGCTCAAACAGAAATCACTTCCCTCACGACCAAAGCCTAACCAACATCATCACAGAGCCGTCCAGACAGTGTGGCCCCGTCAGTGAGGAGGATAGCTCTAAAGAGAGAGCCCATTGCCAGCTCCTCATGAAACAAGACTGCTTTGTGAATATAAAATGTTTTATTTGGAAAATCATTTCCTTGAGCAGTTTTTGCATATGGAGTTGAGCTATCCCAGGGAGCAGGGCAATATATACGTATATGCATTTTCACTTCAAATGTCATCTAATCATTTCCGATCATGGAGACTCCATGGACACACCCTCTCCAGAACATCCCATCTTATTCCAAAAAGTCGTTCTGGTTAGTGCATTCATAGAGTTTTCATGGTAAAGAAGTGGTTTATCATTCCCTTCTACAGCATGGTAAAGAACTTGATTCTCTGCCGTTGTCTTTGATCAACATTTTAATCCCTTGATCCACCGCCTTTGATTCTTTCCCATGCTGCTGCTGCCCAGCCCAGCTGAATTGACTTTGTCTGCTGCTTCGGCTTAGACCTTTCCATTATGGATAACCCTATAAGGCATAGCTCTAAGCTTCGTCAGCCTACACAAATTCCCCAACCACAATATGGAGCTCACAGTCTTAATCCCCCTTTTAGAGATGAGACAACTGAGGCACAGAGAAATTAAGTGACTTGCCCAAGGTCATATAACAGATTAATAGTGGAGCAGAATTAGAACCCAGATCCTTCTGTCCATGTTCTCTCCACTTGCTTTTCAGGTTATCCCTTCAGGTTTGGGCAAGTACTCTATTTACCTGCCCTCCCCAAGTCAAAGCCCTCCTGAATTACCCACTTCCCACTTCCTCCAATATGTCTTCTCTAATTCCCAGAATCTCAAGTCATATAAATCTGTACAGCCTTCTATAGCTTTTTTTTTATGTAGTAATAATATCAGCAGTAGTAGCAATAGCATTTATTGAACACCCACTGTGTGTTGTGCACAGTATTAGGTGCTAAGGAAGTACAGAATAATAACATGGCAGGTTCCTTGCCCCTAAGGAGCTTATTTATCTACTGGTCCACATCCTCAGCATTTATGGATATAAATTTATTAAGTTGCACCTTCAAGTATTTATTTTGATGACTCTATATATACTTTTATATCCATCTTCTTCATTAGAGTGTAAGCTTTCTCCGGAAATGGAATATGACAGCTTTTTTTGTTCTTCCCAAGTGTTTATTACAGTGTACTGTACCCCGTATGTACTCAATAAATACTATTATTACTACAACTACTGTTTCTACTACCATCTGACTTGCTTATGATATTATCTCTTGCTCATAAAAGAGGAGTCCTGACCTCATCTCTTCCTAGGCAATTTATTATTATCATTATTAGTAATAATGGTATTTGTTAAGTACACACTAGGTGCCAAGCACTGTTAGGTATAAGATAATCAAGTCCCACATGGTGATCACAGTCCAAATAGGAGGGAGAACAGGTATTCAAGAGAAGCAGCATAGCCTAGTGGATAGAGAACAGGCCTGGGACTAAGAAGGACTTGGGTTCTAATTCTGGCTCTGCCACTTATCTGCTGTGTGACCATGGGCAAGTCCCTTAACTTCTCTGTGTCTCAAAATGGGGAACAGGGACTGTGTATAACTTGCTTATCTTGTATGTACCCCAGTGCCCGACATAGTAAGTGCTTAATAAATATCATTATTACCAGTGAATCCCCATTTTGCAGACAAGGGAACTGAGGCAAAGTGAAGTGACTTGCCCAAGAGCAGACAGCAGGTACCGGACAGAGCTAGGATTAGAACCCAGGTCCTCCGAGTCCCAGGCCTATATTCTTTCCACTGGGCCTTGCTTCTTGAAGGGAAAGGAAGCCCAAATTTTCATGCCAACTTTCTGATGCATTCAGAGTTTGGTGATATGGTCAGTGATGCTATTCCATCAGTCCTTGGTTCATAATTGCAGCCCACTCAGAAAGATGCCTTATAATCCCATTCTCCACCTCCTTTCAAAGAGGAAAATTTATCCTCGGCATGTGTCCCTTGGCCTTCAGCCAGGCAATTTGACAGTAGGTTTGAATTGTCCCCCGTTTCAGTTAATAATGTTAATAATATATAGCTGTCTTACATATACGAAGGAAACGTCACTGTCGGTGAAAATTGCCTTTGAATGTCTGTGGGGCTGAAAAGGCCAATGAGAGACTCACAGTCCTGGCCATATTAGGCCCAAAAAAGAAGTTGTCCATTGTTATGTTGTCATGCTTGACGTTTGACGTTTGCAGCTCCTGATGCTATTTTCTCTTTTGTGTCCTTGTCTCTCATTCCTTATACAAGTGGTATTTTTAAGCACTTACCCTGTGCCAAACATTGAACTAGGCTCTGGGGTAGATACCACATAGGTCAGACACAACCTCTGTCCCTCAAGGGACTAAAACACTAAGAGAGAGGGAGAACAGGTATTTCATTCCCATTTTACAGATAAAGAAACTGGGGCACAGAGCGGTTAAGTGACATTCCCAGCATCACGCAGCAAAGTAATAATAATAACAATGATGATGTCATTTGTTAAGCGCTTACTATGTGCCAAACACTGTTCTAAGGGCTAGAGGAGATATAAGGTAATCAGGCTGTCCCACTTGGGGCTCACAGTCTTGATCCCCATTTTACAGATGAGGTAAATGAAGCACAGAGAAGTTAAGTGACTTGCCCAAGATCACACAGCAGACAAGTGGCAGAGCTGAAATTAGAACCCATGACCTCAGACTCCCACACCCAGGTTCTTTCCACTAAGCCATGCTGCTTCTGGGATGGAGCTAGGATAAGAAATCAAAAAAGAGTCACTCCTTTCTTGATAGAAGTGCACCATCTTGTTCTCTTGGCACATGACTCCCAGTTTCTAGCTGGGCTGCAACATTGACTCAAGGTTTGTTTTATTTTATCCTTAAAAATGTTTTTTCCTGATTTAATGATAACATCCGCAATAACAACAATCCTATTATTCATCAAGCACTTACTATGTGCCAAGCACTATACTACCTACTCGGGGATGTAAAGAGCAGTTCAATTCTGCAACAGTGAGAACAGGCTCTCAGTTGGGTCTTCAATGGAAAGCTTTACATCTCAGGGCAGTCTAAGAGGATTATTTTCATGTATTCTTCCCCTACTTCTTCAAAAGTTATTCTTCACAAATGACAGAAACCACCAATATTCATATCTGAGAAGCTGTAAGGGACAAACATTACATTCGGGACTATCATCCTTAGTGATCTCCCTTTCTCTCTGTTTCCCTTCTCTCTGTCTCACATACCGATAGTCTTTTCTATAGTATAACAAAGTTTTCAGTGGTTTTTTTTCCCTAGAAAATGATGGTCTTCTCTTGAAATGCTCCTTTGAGAGTATATCAATACAGGGACTCAAAGCTTGTTTAGTTTCTTGAATCATATTCCTGGACCACGTGCCCAGAGGAAATGGAATTGGGTAGAAAAGAAACACAGAATGATAGTCTAACTCATTCCTGATGGCCAGTCCAGAGTAAGTTTACTTATGGCTCACTTCTGTTTGCCCGTGGTATAGTTGATGAAGTTTTCCTGGATGAGAACTTCTCTTCCCCAATGGTTGTTTTTATTGACTGTTCACTTGAAGTGGAGTGTCATATTAGACACTTAGCACTGATAGTGGGGACAGTAAGGGGCAGAGATCTGGCTTCCACAGTCAAACTCTGGAGTCAAACTCATGGGTCAGAGATTATTTGAATGTAGTTAAGACAGTTCCTTCCCTGGAGGAAAAACTCCCAGTCTCAGATCACAAATCCAGCCTCTTCCCTCTCCTCTTATCTTGCTGATTTTGACAATTTGGACTCCAAACGAGACACAGCCAGTTTGGTTTTTTTAATAGTATTTGTTAAGTGCTTACTATGAGCCAAGTGCTGAGGTAGATACAAGATAATGGGCCTGAACCACACTGAACTATCAGTCCTAATCACCATTTTACAAATGAGGTAACTGAGGCACAAAGAAGTTAAGTGACTTGCCCAAGGGCACACAGCAAACAAGTGGTGGAGCCTGAATTAGAGCCCAGTTCCTCTGACTCCCAAGTCTTAGGTCTTTCAACTAGGCCATGCCGCTTCTCATTAGACCACATTGCTTTTCAGTATAATAATAATGTTGGTATTTGTTAAGCGCTTACTATGTGCCGAGCACTGTTCTAAGCGCTGGGGTAGACATAGGGGAATCAGGTTGTCCCACGTGGGGCTCACAGTCTTAATCCCCATTTTACAGATGAGGGAACTGAGGCGCAGAGAAGTGAAGTGACTTGCCCACAGTCACACAGCTGACAAGTGGCAGAGCTGGGATTCGAACTCATGAGCCCTGACTCCAAAGCCTGTGCTCTTTCCACTGAGCCACGCTGCTTCTAAGAGCCATTGATGGTGTCCATGATAGATGTATAGAATGCCACTCTGCATGTGGACCTTTAGCTTGGCTTTAGTCAAGGGCTGCTGGGTAGGAATACATCAAATAAACAAGCTGGTGGGAATAGACAGTGGAGGTTGAGTCATAGCAGTAGATGAGGTTAGAGGAAGTTTGAAGGTCACTATATGCAGACAGACAGAGCTTCAGGAAAAGCCGGGAGTGAACACAGGTCATAGGGAGTTTGGAAAAGTGCCAAGACCTGATGCCATGGGTCCCTTCTATGTGTCTGTTGTTTTATATTGTGAATTTCCAGTGTATGCATTGTTCTCCAGCAAATAATAGGTCAGGTTGCTTACAAGCAGGCAGCTGCACTGGCTTGATTCATCCTAATCAAAGAATAGTAGGACCACTTGCCTATTCATCAATTTTCCACAAAAGTAAGGCGAGATTAGGGGAAGAATGAAGCCAAATTATGAGATGCTGCTGAGATTGTTTTCTTTAATGGTATCTGTTAATCACTTACTGTGTGCCAGGCACTGTACTATGAGGTGGGGCAGATGAAAGCTCATCAGGTTGGACACAGTCCATGTCCCATTCTGGACTCACAGCTTTAATCCCCAATTTACAGACGAAGTATTTGAGTCACAAAGTAGTCAAGTGATTTCCCCCAAATCACCCAGCAGAAAAGTGGCAGAGATGGAATTAGAACCCAGGTCCTTCAGACTGCCAGGTCCATTCTCTTACCACTAGGACATGCTGCCTTTCTTTGTTAAGAGGATGTTGGGAATCAGTAGAGCCAAAACTTTCAGGAAGGACCCGGAGATCCACACTGGCTAACTCTTGAAAGAAAGAAATCCTGGAAGACACCTCCCCTTAACCCCCAAAGACTAGCTTTGGCCCACAGGGGCCAAAGGTAATAAGACGCTGCATCTCAACCAGGGGAATTGGAGATTCCCAGGAGGCATCATTGTCCTGGTTCCCTGAGTTGTGTCAGGCTGAGTGTGCATCCAGGGTGCCATTATCTGTCCATCTGATTGCTTGGTGGGGGGCCATGTGACGAGGGCAGATTCAAGCTGGGTACCAGATCGCAAAGGCAACTTTATTGAGCTGCTCTGACTCTCGCCCACGGCAGAAATGAAACCCTCCAGGCCTCTGCCCACCCAAATGCCTGGTCTCATCTCCTGAAGAAAATGCCACATCTCCCTTTTTGTCTCCAGTTCATTTGGAAGACCAGATCCTTAAAAATGCCCTCATCTCTCTTCTGCTTTCACAATTTGTATTTCATATAATAATAACAATTAATAATGATATTTTCAAGCACTTACTATATGCCAAACACTGTATTATGGGAAGCAGTGTGGCATGGGAAGCAGCGTGCCTTAGTGGAATGAGCACGGGCTTGGAAGTCAGAGGTCATGGGTTCTAATTCTGGCTCCACCACTTGTCTGCTGTGTGACCTTGGGCAAGTCATTTCACTTCCCTGTGCCTCAGTTCCTTTATCTGTAAAATGGAGATTAAGACTGTGATCTCCACATGGGACAACCTGATTACCTCAAATGTACCCCAGGGCTTAGAACAGTGCTTGGCACATAGTCAGTGTTGAGCACATAGTCAGTGCTTAATAAATACCATTATTATTATTACTATTACTAAGTGCTGGGGTAGACATAGGATAAGCAAGTCCCACATGTGGCTCACAGAGTTAACGAGGGGGGAGAACAGGTATTAAATCCCCATTTTGCAGATGATGAAGCTGAGGCACAGAGAAGTTAAGTGACTTGCCCAAGGTCACACAGCAGACAAGTGGAGGAGTTGGCATTAGAACCTAGGACCTCTGACTCCCAGGCCAATGTTTTTTTCCACTAGGCCAAAACGCTTCTCTACCTATCCATCTATCTACCTTTCTATCTGCTTATCTATCCCATTAAATTGTTAGCATCTTCAGGACAGGAAACATGAGTCTTTTAAGTACTGAACTGACTCTCCGTAGTGCTTAGGATGTTGCTGTGCACTTACTAAGTGGTTGACAAATGCCACTGACTGACTGGTGGATGGATGGCTTTGAAAGTGGCTGCTTGCATGACCCACAGTCTTTCCAACATCTCCAATCCATTCCAGTCGGCTTTGCTCCCAAGCATTCCCAAAGTAAGCCAGACTCTCTGGTTGCAAAGCAAAGGCAAAGATATGGTTCTGCCCTTCAGACATGAAGGTCAAGAGGGTGGTGTTTAGAGGGGCCAGGAGGGAGACATCCTGAGTTGAAAGAGGTTGCCCCTGGCCTCTGCCTGGATTTCAGGAGGATTTCAGAATTTCTCCATGTATCCAACTTTTCATAACAGAGCCCTTTCTCCTCTCCTCAATGTCCTAGGATCCCAACTTTAACATCTTCCTGGAGGAAACTTTGGGCCCTGTAGTTCACTTCGGGGGGGTGTGTCCCCCCTTTTGTTGGGAAAGATCTGTATTCAGAACAAAGTTCCTGTTCCATCCAGATCCTGGAAAGGGCTTCATTAGTTCAGGTCCTGCAACCTTCTCCAAGTTCCTCTCCCTCCGCTTTTCTTTGAGCCGATAATCCCCACCCACGCACCCCTCAAGGGTGAGCTGACTGTGCAGCATCCCTCGGGTAAGGCAAGTGTATTTTCAGCAGCCTGATAAAAGACTCTAATAGCCCCAGATTAATGCATTCATTCCCGGCCAATTGAAGGACTCATTACCCTGCTCAGACAACGGCTCCTCTCTGATGAATCTGCCCAGGGTAATGAGCCATTCAAGCTGCTGGATACCCTGCAGGGCAGCTGGCCCGCAGAAGAGGGAGCCAGGGAGTGAGCAGCAAGGACCGAGAAAGTGGGGAGAGAGAGGACCCCCACATTCCAGAAGAAATGCTGTGGAAGGGGACACTGAAAGAGCATGGAAGAGCAGGGGCGAGAGCCACTCTGGAAGCTCCTTGTTAATGAGACTCTGCATTTCACCCGGGGGAAAGGAGATTCCCAAGTGGCACCTGATATGGGGAAAATTCAGAGAAGCTGGGGTTAGCAGCACATGCTGGGACAAGATGAGACATGAGGCTTCCAACCCCCTTGGGGGTACCCAAGGCCACTCTAAAAATAATCTATTCATAATATTAATGATGGCATTTATCAAACGCTAACAACATGTCAAGCGTTGGAGCAGAGACAAGATAATTGGATTGGACCCAGTCCCTGTCCCACACAATGCTCACAGTCTAAAAGGGAGGGAAGCAGGTAGTTTGTCACAACTGTACAAATAAGAAAATTGAGGCCCACAGAGGCTAAGGGATTTGCCAAAGGTCACACAGCCAGCCAGTGGCAGAGCAGGAATTCATTCATTCATTCATTCAATAGTATTTATTGAGCGCTTACTATGTGCAGAGCACTGTACTAAGCGCTTGGGATGAACAGGTCGGCAACAGATAGAGACAGTCCCTGCCGTTTGACGGGCTTACAGTCTAATCGGGGGAGACGGACAGACAAGAACAATGGCACTAAACAGCGTCAAGGGGAAGAACATCTCGTAAAAACAATGGCAACTAAATAGAATCAAGGCGATGTACAATTCATTAACAAAATAAATAGGGTAACGAAAATATATACAGTTGAGCGGACGAGTACAGTGCTGTGGGGATGGGAAGGGAGAGGTGGAGGAGCAGAGGGAAAAGGGGAAAATGAGGCTTTAGCTGCGGAGAGGTAAAGGGGGGATGGCAGAGGGAGTAGAGGGGGAAGAGGAGCTCAGTCTGGGAACGCCTCTTGGAGGAGGTGATTTTTAAGTAAGGTTTTGAAGAGGGAAAGAGAATCAGTTTGGCGGAGGTGAGGAGGGAGGGCGTTCCAGGACCGCGGGAGGACGTGACCCAGGGGTCGACGGCGGGATAGGCGAGACCGAGGGACGGTGAGGAGGTGGGCGGCAGAGGAGCGGAGCGTGCGGGGTGGGCGGTAGAAAGAGAGAAGGGAGGAGAGGTAGGAAGGGGCAAGGTGATGGAGAGCCTTGAAGCCTAGAGTGAGGAGTTTTTGTTTGGAGCGGAGGTCGATAGGCAACCACTGGAGTTGTTTAAGAAGGGGAGTGACATGCCCAGATCATTTCTGCAGGAAGATGAGCCGGGCAGCGGAGTGAAGAATAGACCGGAGCGGGGCAAGAGAGGAGGAAGGGAGGTCAGAGAGAAGGCTGACACAGTAGTCTAGCCGGGATATAACGAGAGCCCGTAATAGTAAGGTAGCCGTTTGGGTGGAGAGGAAAGGGCGGATCTTGGCGATATTGTAGAGGTGAAACCGGCAGGTCTTGGTAACGGATAGGATGTGTGGGGTGAACGAGAGGGACGAGTCAAGGATGACACCGAGATTGCGGGCCTGCGGGACGGGAAGGATGGTCGTGCCATCCACGGTGATGGAGAAGTCTGGGAGCGGACTGGGCTTGGGAGGGAAGATGAGGAGCTCAGTCTTGCTCATGTTGAGTTTTAGGTGGCGGGCCGACATCCAGGTGGAGACGTCCCGGAGGCAGGAGGAGATGTGAGCCTGAAGGGAGGGGGAGAGGACAGGGGCGGAGATGTAGATCTGCGTGTCATCTGCGTAGAGATGGTAGTCAAAGCCGTGAGAGCGGATGAGTTCACCAAGGGAGTGAGTGTAAATGGAGAACAGAAGAGGGCCAAGAACTGACCCTTGAGGAACTCCAACAGTTAAAGGATGGGAGGGGGAGGAGGCTCCAGCGTAGGAGACCGAGAATGATCGGCCAGAGAGGTAAGAGGAGAACCAGGAGAGGACAGAGTCCGTGAAGCCAAGGTGAGATAAGGTATGGAGGAGGAGGGGATGGTCGACAGTGTCAAAGGCAGCAGAGAGGTCAAGGAGGATCAGAATGGAGTAGGAGCCATTGGATTTGGCAAGAAGGAGGTCATGGGTGACCTTAGAGAGAGCAGTCTCGGTAGAGTGGAGGGGACGGAAGCCAGATTGGAGGGGGTCTAGGAGAGAATGGGAGTTAAGGAATTCTAGGCATCGATTGTAGATGACTCGTTCTAAGATTTTGGAAAGGAAGGGTAGTAGGGAGATAGGACGATAACTGGAGGGGGAAGTGGGGTCAAGAGCGGGTTTTTTTAGGATGGGGGAGACGTGGGCATGTTTGAAGGCAGAGGGGAAGGAGCCCTTGGAGATTGAGTGGTTAAAAATAGACGTTAAGGAAGGGAGGAGGGCAGGGGCGATGGTTTTAAGAAGGTGAGAGGGAATGGGGTCCGAGGCGCAGGTGGAGGGGGTGGCACTTGCGAGGAGGGAGGAGATCTCCTCTGAGGATACTGCAGGGAAGGATGGGAAAACCCTAGTCACCTGAATCCTAGTTCCAAGCTTTTTCCATTAGGCCTTATTACCTCCCCCTCCTCCAAGGAGTTGCATGTTGCTTTCTCCAGCCCAGTTCTTCCTGTTCCCTCAGGAAAAAAATGAACAGACAAACAAAACTGTCCTCTTTTTCATCTTCTTCTGTTGCCCTAGAAGGGCCAATACTAAATAGGGATGATACAGGAAAAAACTCCACATCAGTTGAATTCTTCATTAATAAACATTACTGAATGGAAAATTCCATGTAATGGGAAACCAAAGAATCAACTAGAGCCATCAGGCTGAAAGACCTTCCGGGAGGTAGTTTGATCCTTTCTCAGCTTCCAGATGGGGTGATGCCCAGACTATACTATATCCATCTTTTAGGAAGCCTAGTGGAAAGAGCATGGACTTGGAAGTCAGAGGACCGGGGTTCTAATTCTGGCTCCACCACTTTGCTGGGTGATCTTAGGCAAGTCACTTAACTTCTCAATGCCTCAGTTTCCTCAACTGTAAAATGGGGATTAAATACCTGCTCTTCTCCCTCCTACTTAGACTGCGAGCCCCATGAGGGACAGGGAGTGTATCTGACTTAATGAACTTGTACCTACCCCTCCCAGTGCTTGGAACAGTGATTCACATGTAGTAAGGGCATAACAAATACCATAAAACGACCTAATAATTTCCTTCAGTAATCTCTTCCTGAGTGTAAAATTGTGGCAGATAAACCTCATTCCTAAGAATTCAGGATCTAGAACCTGCACATTGAAATGGACTAAATAGTGTTAATGGGTAACTTTGCACAGTGCTTTGCACACAATAAACACTGAATAAATACCATTGTTTGATTGACTGATTGATTGGCACAGCATAACTCATGCCACTCATGTTTCTGATGGAGAACAAATTGCAATTAGCAGGTGGGCAGGCAGGGATGCATCATATTGAGAAGTGCCTAGGTGGTCTTTCCCCTCCAACTGGCCCGTTGCAGTCAGGAATGGGACTAGAACCCAGATCCAGAACCTGATTCCGAGAACAGCATTTTAATAATAATAATTATGGTATTTGTTAAGCGCTTACTATGTGCAGAGCACTGTTCTAAGTGCTGGGGTAGATACAGGGTAATCAGATTGTCCCACGTGGGGCTCACATTTTTTAATCCCCATTTTTACAGATGAGGGAACTGAGGCACAGAGAAGTAAAGTGACTTACCCAAGGTCACACAGCAGACAAGTGGCGGAGCTGGGATTAGAACCCACGACCTCTGACTCCCAAGCCTGTGCTCTTTCCACTAAGCCACGCATTTTCTCTTCAAAGGACTAATAGGAGAACTGAGGTGGATCCCGCTGCTTGGAAAGATGAAGGAACAGAGTGGGCGGGTAAGCTTGGTTCAAACAATTTCTCAGGTAGAGGCCACATGAAAACCTTTTTCCCTCCTCCTTCCATCCAGTGTACACCATGATTATTCAACATTTGGTCCAGGGGAGGTTTTTGCCATTTGGTGGCAAGAGCCCAGCACCCGCTGTGCTGTGGCTGGGACTCGGCCTCACTGATTTCAAAGCTCAGAAGAGCCACAGCCTGCTCCACCACCTTGTAATTGATTCTATGAGTGGGTGAATGGAGGTTATCGAGTTTTTATCTGGAGAGAGAGGAAAGGCTGGGGTATGTGTGCGGTTAATACACGACAAAGAAATAGTACACAGTGATGAATAGCAATTACAAACGGGATTTGATTAGTATCAGTAACTGTAAAGCTTCATGTGACAGACCCCTTTATTGCTGTGATGTTTGACTGGGGGGAGGAGGGAGCAAAAGAGAGAGACAGAGAAGGAGAAACCCGAGATAAGAACAAATATGCAAGACTGTAGTGTGTGCTTAATGGAACTGAGATTTATTTCACAGTGTGTCTTTCTGAGCCTCTAGATAGATCAGAAAAAATACAGCCAGCCACAAAAAATAGCCCAGATGTAATTTAAAGGACAGTTTTTTAACCAATACTTCAGCAACCAGACACCTGTCCTATGTTCCTTGAAGATGCTAGAAGCAGGGTTGGGGTATTAAAGTTTCTGATTTATCTTTGGGTACGCTGACTTATTGTTAATTTATGGGATAGTTTCAGAAGGCTTTTTTTTTTCCATGATAGTCAACACTGCCTTCTCAGGAAGAGGAAAGCAACTCAGTAGCTCGTTGTCCTTTGACAGCTAGGTGCCTTAGAAGAGAGGGACATTAACTTTGTCTCAGCTTTATAGAATAGTTTCACTGCTGACACTACAGTCAAATCAATCAATCAGTGGTATTTATTATCTACTGTGTACACAACACTGGTTTAAATGCTTGGGAGACTGCAAAAAAATAGAGTTGGTGGGCTTGATCCTTGCCCTCTAGACGGTAAGCTAGTTATGGGCAGGGTACGGGTCCATTAATTCTGCCATATGGTACAGTCCCAAGTCCTAAGTACAGTGCTCTGCACATAGTAAGTCCTCAATAAATACTACTGGATGACTGCCAACAAGAACAAAAATCATCTAGATTTTGGAGAGACGCAACTGGCTGATTCTGGAGACTGCAAATGACTGCTCTCATACAGAACTATTAATGTGTAGTCTTGTCTTATGCCGTGAAGTCGTTTCCAACTTCTCTCTCAGAATGCCCTGTTCTCCATCTGCAATCGTTCTGGTAGTGTATCCGTAGAGTTTTTGTGGTAAAAATATGGAAGTAGTTTATCATTGCTGCTTTCTGTGCAGTAAACTCAAATATCCGCCCTTGACTCTCTCCCTTGCTGCTGCTTCCCAGCACGGATGAGTTTTGTCTTGTAGCAGATTGCCTTCCGCTCGCTAGCCATTGCCCAAGCTAGGAATGGAATGGGCATGCCTCTGCTTGACTATCCCTCCTGTAGCCAAGACTGGTAGAGTACTGGAAACTCTCCAGGTCTGACCCTGAGAGGGGAACATGTAGTCACCCAATGGCTGTTGGAATGGATGGATTTCTCTGTGGGTTTCAATAGACTTCATTGTTATCTTTGCCTGCCAGCCCACCTTTGGTCGTGTTTTGTGCTGTTTGGTCTGAGGGCTAATGGCAAGAGACTGTGGATGATGGAAACCAAGCTAGAAGACCCATAGGCCATTGGTAAATAAGCCCTGTTGAACTGTTATTTGCCTGGGTCAGCCTTACCCCATGAGAAAGGGCTGTTGAGATGTACTCTTTGACGATGAGTTACCTTGTTGGCTTAGAGTAAGTGAAAAGCATGACTGTTGAAAACAGAATCTGGGCTGTGAATACCGGCTACTTGCTAATTGTCACAGTTCAAGATTCACTTCCAACCCAGTGAAACAGTTGGGTGTGTGACTGACCCCTCTGTGTGTCTATGATGCATGGTTTTCCACCTATCTGCTTGTGAAGAAGGCAGTTGATGAGGATGGGTGTATGTCCATCTGTGGGTACACTCTGATCTGAGCTATTCAGATCAACTTGAGAAGCAGCATGGCTCAATGGAAAGAGTCCGGGCTTGGGAGTCAGAGGTCTTGGGTTCGAATCCTGGCTTCGCCACATGTCTGCTGTAACCTTGGGCAAGTCCCTTCACTTCTCTGTGCCTCAGTTCCCTCATCTGTAAAAAGGGGATTAAGACTGTGAGCCCCATGTGGGACAACCGGATGACCTTGTTTCTCCCCCCAGTGCTTAGAACAGTGCTTGGCACATAGTAAGCGCTTAACAAATACCATCATTATTATTCAGATTGGGCTTCTCTGATATCTAAATAAACCACATGACGGCCACAGCTCTACTTTCTAGAGGGTTGTGTAGACATAACCCAAGTTTTTGGCAAAACCAGAGGTGTCCAGATGTCCTTCAGTGGATTCAGTGGAAGGAGAAAATCTTCTCTGAACCGCACAAGGCAGCAGATGGGTTCCTGTCAAAACTCATAGGCATCCTGATGGGCTCCCCTCCTGCCTGCTGCGAGCTGATGAGGGAGAAAGAGAGTTATTGTCAAATTCCCAACTTGCCCTTTCTGAAAGAAAGTTCACTTGTAATATTTTTTTGATTCTGGTTGCTAATACAGTTTGTTCTCCGGAGGGCGCGAGACCCAGCTTCATGTGTAGCCTTAATTAGTTTCTGGATGATGACATCTCCATGGAGAATCAACCGGTAGCATCTCTCCAATCTCGGGGGAGATAAGGGAATCTAATAAAGACATTTGGTATTTCTAGGTGATGTGTTTGACAAGCTTTGTATTAACAAGAAGTCATGTAGGAAACCCCACCCCCCCACCAGCCACACATACAACTTGAACTATTCTTCTCCTTCTGTCCCGACCTCCGACGCATCACTCATCGATTAACACAGCTGTTCTTCTCACTGATGACTTGTGATGTAAGTCACACAAGGCTGGAAAACTAGTCTCTCTGCCTAAGGGGAAGAAGCTGCATTTGCTCGGTGTGCCTTCTCTTACCTTTAGGGGAGATTGAGCAGCAACCAGAACTCATGGAAAGGAATTTCCAGCAGCACAGGGATATTTCCTGAAATTTCCAGATAGCGATTGAATAGATGAGCAGCATTTTTGTAATTGCTAAGCTTCTCCCTAGGAAATAAGCTAGATCCTCTGGGAGCTGGAAATATGGAGTTGAGAGATGTTTGGCATCCATGTCAGGCAACACGGGCAGGTGGATAGGAGACTGGTGTGGAGCTCAGACTAGGTTATAGTCCTGACTCTGCCATGTACTTGCTGGGTGACTTTAGGTAATTCACTTAACCTCTCTGGGCCTCATCTTTAAAGTGGTGATTATAACCCTTACCTCTGACTGTCTCATGAAGATGGTTTTGAGAATAAAATGTCGTATGAAGCAGCATGGCTTAGTGGATAAAGCACAGGCCGGGGAGTTGTGGGTTCTAATCCCGGCTCTGCCACATCTGCTGGGTGACCTTGGGCAAGTCACTTCATTTCTCTATGCATCAGCTTCCTCATCTGTAAAATGGGGATTGAGAAAGTGAGCCCCATGTGGGTCAGGTACTCTGTCCAACCTGATTGACTCGTATCCACCATAGTGCTTAGTACAGTGCCTGGCACAGAGTAAGCGCTTAACAAATAACAGAATTACTTTTATTATTATTATTTAATTGATGTAAAAGCATTTTGGAAGAATAAACAATTCTACATCGGCCTTCTTTGCTGACCTGCTTCCCACTTATCTCTCCTCACTCCAGACCATAGGTCATTTTGCTGTCCAGATCATATTTCTAAAAATTATTCAGTCCCCATCTCCCCACTCCTCAAGAATCTCCAACTGTTGCCCATTCAGTTTCTCATCAAAGAGTAACTCCTTACCAACATCAGCTTTAAGGTATTGAATCATCTCATCTCCTCCTGTCTCACCTTGCTGAATTCCTACTACAACTCATTTCACATACTTTGCTCCTCCAACTCCAGTTCACTCACTGTACCTCGTACTCATCTGTTCCACCCCTGACCCCTTGCCCATATCCTCCTTCCTACCTGGAACTCCCTCCACCACCATATAATAATAACAATGATGGTACTTATTAAGCACTTACTATGTGCCAGGCACAGTACTAAGCACTGGGTGGATACATGCAAATCGGGTTGGACACAGTTCCTGCCCCACAGTCTCAATCCCTATTTTACAGATGAGTTAATTAAGGCACAGAGAAGTGAAATGACTTGCCCAAGACCACCCAGCAGTCAAGTGGCAGAGCCCGTATTAGAAGACTGTAAGCCCGTCAAACGGCAGGGACTGTCTTTATCTGTTGCTGACTTGTTCATTCCAAGCGCTTAGTACAGTGCTCTGCACATAGTAAGTGCTCAATAAATACTATTGAATGAATGAACCCATGACCTTCTGACTCCCAGGCCTGTGCTCTATCCACTACACCATGCTGCTTAGAACAGTGCTTCGCACATAGTAAGTGCTTAACAAATGTCATCATTATTATTTTATTCTTATTACCACCACCCTCCCTATCTTCAAAGCCTTATTAAAATCACACCTCCTCCAAGAGGTCTTCCCTGATTTAGCCTTCTTTTCCAGTACATTCTCTCCCTTCCGTGTCACCTATGTGGGAAACATGTCTACTGCTTCTGTTGTATTTTACTCTCCCAAGCACTTAGTTAGGTACTCTGCTCATAATAAGCACTCAAGAAATATCATTGATTATTAGGTCCCTTCAGTGGTTCCCTGAAGAGTTAGAGTCACTTTGAACTACAATCTGTTTATTGGCAAGTTCCTCCAAAAGGAGCAGTTAAGCTGCCACAATATCTTGCCCTCATCCACTGTCTAAGTGATTTAAACTAATTAGTCAGCAGCTTAGTGACAAGGAGGCAGAGCCGGGTAAGAGGGAGCTGGCACAGGAGCTTAGTGGGGCTAAAGAGGAGATTGCCCCCAGGTGAGCATCACCCCTCCTGAGGAGTCAGGTTGTGAGAAAGCTGCCCCAAGAAGAGCTAGGATGCAGTATGATGATATCCGTGGGAGTGGCAGCAGTGGGTGTCTAAGCTCAGCCTAGAGAAAATGAGTGTAGTGGGGCACTGGAGCTGGGGAACAGCAAAGACACAGCTCCAGGAAGGAGATTTTTACTTTTCAGAAACATTCTCTCTGACTCTGTCCCCCTATGACTTCACTGCATCTGAATTTGGCAGATCTGCTCAATCAGATTCTGTCTAAGGAGCTGATAATAATAATAATAATAATCATGGTATTTGTTAAGCGCTAACTTGGTGCTGAGCACTGTTCTAAGCACTGGGGTAGATACAGGGTAATCAGATTGTCCCAAGAGGGGGGGTCACATTTTTTAAACCCCATTTTTACAGATGAGGGAACTGAGGCAGAGAGAAGTGAAGTGACTTGCCCAAGGTTACACAGCAGACAAGTGGCGGAGCCGGGATTAGAACCCACGACCTCTGACTCCAAAGCCCGTGCTCTTTCCACTAAGCCATGCTGCAACTGATCAGAGGTCGTGGCTCATTAGTGTGTAGCAAATCAACCTTTTCAACCAGGTCGAAGATGATCAGCTACAGGAGCCCAGGGTTGCCCCTAATCCAAGCAAATACACCTTAGACAAAGCATGCCTGTATCATATACCCCTCCAAGTATGAGGAAAAGGGGCCAGATTCTTCATGAAATCACTGGAGGAAGCAGCGTGGCTCACTGGAAAAGAGCCCAGGCTTGGGAGGCAGAGATCATGGGTTCGATTCCCGGCTCTGCCACTTGTCAGCTGTGTAACTGTGGGCAAGTCACTTAACTTCTCTGTGCCTCAGTTCCCTCATCTGTAAAATGGGGATGAAGATTGTGAGCCTCACATGGGACAACCTGATTACCCTGTATCTACCCCAGCGCTTAGAACAGTGCTCTGCACATAGTAGGTGCTTAACAAATACCAACATCATCATTATTATTATTATTTTAGCCATGAGATCCTGTGAATACAGATACTGGAGGTTGGGGCAGGTCTGAAGCCTTCTAGATCAAAGGGACATAGGGAAAAGTGATTCACCTCTAGGCTTCTCCAAGTATGGGCTTAGATGTTTGGCTTTTTTGAGTTAGGGTGGTCTAAAAGGGCCTAAGCCAAGCCAGGCTTTTCCCTCTCCTCAAATCTATGCCACCTGCATTCTGAGGGTCTTGGAGACATCAGAGCCCCAAATGACCCCTCCATTGTCTTTGACTTTGGCTGAGAAGGAGGCTGTGATGGAGGAGTCCCAGGGAAGAAAACACGAGTCCATGAAGATTCTTGTAATTGGACACCAGCACAAGACCACATCCCTGAGTTGGCAGTGGCTCTAAGCAGGATCCCATTCATTCATTCATTCATTCATTCATTCATTCATTCAATAGTATTTATTGAGCGCTTACTATGTGCAGAGCACTGTACTAAGAGCTTGGAATGTACAAATCGGTAACAGATACAGACAGTCCCTGCCCTTTGACAGGCTTACAGTCTAATCAGGGGAGATGGACAGACAAGAACAGTAGCAATAAATAGAATCAAGGGGATGAACATCTCATTAAAACAATAGCAAATAAATAGAATCAAGGCAATGTACATTTCATTAACAAAATAAATAAATAGGGTAATGAAAAAAGAACCCTATACAGTTGAGCGGACGAGTACAGTGCTGAGGGGATGGGAAAGGAGGGGGGAGGAGCAGAGGGATATGGAGGAAAAGAGGGTTTAGCTGCGGAGAGGTGAAGGGAGGCGGTAGAGGGAGTAGAGGGAGAAGGGGAGCTTAGTCTGGGAAGGACTCTTGGAGGAGGTGAGCTGTAAAGTAGGGTTTTGAAGAGGGGAAGGGAATTAGTTTGGTGGAGGTGAGGAGGGAGGGCATTCCAAGACCGCATTCCAACTCCTCACCCTCATATCCCAGTTCTTCAGCGGTGTAGAATCTGTATCCTTCAGGGACTTCTGCCTTAAGACTTCCACAGCCACACCCATCACAAAAAACCAGTCCATGGGCTGGTATAACCTTTGGCCAGTTGTGACCCAGAAACTAAGCCATAAGCACTGCAAAGCCTGTGGGTATTAACCTGGTCGTTTCTTTTTCCAAGCAGTGCATAGACTAAAAAATCACTCAGGATCTCAAGACTTTTCCTCTCCATGCTCTTTACCCTGCTATCAGGGATGTCAGAAAGAAAGAAACCTTCCTCCTAGAGTGGGGAACAGGGAGAACCTTCAAATTCTCCCCACAGCTGCTGGTTGATTCGCCTAAGCCAAAGATGCAGTAGTTCAAATGTTACTGCATAACGCCCAGTGCTTTTAAGCAATTAAGGATTGCTTAAAGTGCAGATGACGCCACTGAGGCAGAGGATAATGTGAATCTGGCACTGATGACAGTTGGAAAATTGACACCCTACCGCCTTAGGGCACCTGTTGCTTTAGCAAGATGAGTCACCCATAGAGCTCCAATGGAAACTGCCCAGGACTCTGAGTTCCAACGTGCCCAGAGTAATGCCAAGCAGGGACAAAGCTAGTAGTCTCCCTATTGACCCTGCAAAAGGGAATCTCAACAACTATTAAGAATTTGCTTGTAGAGCAGCAAATTCTGGAAGGCTTTTTGTTCTTCTGTACATCCCAAGTGCCTAGACTAACATACCAAGTGCATCGCCAGATAATGATAGGAATATTATTGCAACTACAGCGATAAGCCCTCTCAGGATCAAACCTGGAGAGTTTCCAGTACTCTACCAGTCTCCGCTATGGGAGGGAGAATCAAGCAAAGATATACCCATTCTATTCCTAGCATCGGCAGTGGCTAGTGAGTGGTAAGCTATCTGCTACAAATCAAAACTTACCTGTGCTGAGCAGCAGTGGCATGAGAGAAAGTTGAGGGTGGAGACTCAAATTTACTGTGTGGAAGAAGGCAATGGTAAACCACTTCCATATTTTTACCAAGAAAACTCTATAGATACACTACCAAAATGATTGCAGATGGAGAGTGGGGCGTTCTGGGTGAGATGTGTCCATGGAGTCGGTATGGCTCAGAGATGACTCAACAGCATAAGACAACTGTTACTAATAGTTAATTATGGTACTTGTTAAGTGCTTACTATGTGCCAAGCACCATTCTAAGTGCTGGGGTAGATACAAGTTAATCAGGTTGGATGTGCTCCCTGTCCCACTTGGGGCTCACACTCTCAATCCCCATTTTACAAATGAAGTAACTGAGACACAGAGAAGTTCAGAGATTTGCTCAAGGTCAAATGGCAGGCATGGGGCAGAGCCAGGATTAGAACCCAGGTCCTTATGACTACCAGGACCATGCTGTACCCATTTAACCATGCTGCTTCTCCTCCTCCTCCTCCAACTGGTAGTACTGTTACTGCTACTGTGGCCACTCTGTTAAGGCATTTTAATTATTAAGATATCCTATATCCATGCTCGAAGAGTGCCAGTTATTTTAGATGCCTGGGGTGTTGGAGGGGGAGAGCGAAGGAAGGGAGAGTTCATTTTTTGGTCATGCACCCCTCTGACTGCACAACTGTCTGAACAGATCGCTAGCATCTCTGCGGTGTGCCCAGTGTATATGGAGCATAGCTGTTCTGAAAAGAGGTGTGGTGAAGAAGAAGAGGGAGGGAAATCCATATTCAGGGATTCTTTAAACGCGGTCATATGTTAAGCCAGGACTAGAGCCTGGAGTAAAATGCCAAGGCATAGACCTTCACTCAGCTCCTTTGAGAGCAGAAGGTTATACTCAAAGTAAAATATATCTATTTCCCTGTTTCTGCTCAGCAGAGTCCTAGATGAATGGGAAACAAGCCCAAGAGAAGAAGAGAAGGGTCACGGAATCGCCCCTCCACTGTTCTGCCCAGGAGGGTGTGATGCTTATGCTTTCCTGAATCTGAAGGGGAAAATTGGGCTGGAAATGCTTCACATTATACTCAACCACTCAGGACTGCAATACAGACCCATTAAAAGGTCTGGGGGATGGTAAATTTTTAGCCATTACAACACGTTTCCCCCAGCAACTTTCTCTTTAAAATAATCACTGCTCAATGTTCCATTAGAATCTCCAATTTGATTGATTTCCCAAACCATGGCCCTGAATACAAATGTTTCAGCTAGAGCTGGACTCATCTTGGGGCCAGGAGGCATTGGTTAGGGAGGGCATTTGACCTACCAAAACAAGGAGCCAGGGGAATTAACACAGAGGCTAAAGAGCAGTTGGTCTATACCAGGTGGAATTGTCTTACATAATTCTGGTGGAAATAATTCATGATAATTTTCTAATTGTGCCAGTGTTGGTGGTACTATAGAGTGGTTTAGATGAAATGCAGTTTGCATCAGTTTACCCAGGACCATGTTTGATTCACATTCCTTATCTGCTTCCTGTGTATTGTTATTAGGATTTCCCTAAACTGAATCAGATAGATGAGTTGTCCCAGGATTTTGTGTAGAATTGACTAGTAGATATCCTTAAGAACATCTTTCCTGGGACATCCCACCGACACCTCCAACTTAACATGTCCAGATCAGAAGTCCTCACCTTTGCACCCAAACCTGGTCATCCCTGTGACTTTATTATCACTATAGACAGCATCACCATCCTCCCTGTCTCACAAGCTCGTAAGGTTGGCATTATCCTCGTCTCCTCTCTCTCATCTCAACCCACATATTCAATCTGTCACCAAATTCTCAGTTCAACATTCATAGTATCACTGAAATCTGTCCTTTCTACTCCATCCAATCTGCTACTATGCTTATTCATTCAATCGAATTTATTGAGTGCTTATTGTGTGCAGAGCACTGTACCAAGTGCTTGGGAGAGTACGATAAAACTATAAATAGACACATTTCATTCTCACAGTGAAATTAGAGTCTTATCCAAGGACTTGTCCCATTCCACCTTGATTACTGCACTAGTCTCCCTAATAATAATAATTGTGGCATTTAGTATTGTTGTAGAGAAGCAGAGTGGCTCAGTGGAAAGAGCAATGGCTTGGGAGTCAGAGGTCATGGGTTCAAATCCAGGCTCTGCCACTTGTCAGCAGTGTGACAGTGGGCAAGTCACTTTTCTGTGACTCAGTTACATCATCTGTAAAATGGGGATTAAGACTGTTTGCCTCATGTGGGACAACCTGATTACCCTGTATCTATCCCAGAGCTTAGAACAGTGTTCTGCACATAGTAAGTGCTTAACAAATACCAACATTATTATTATTATTATTACAAGCAAGCCAGGTTGGACACAGTCCCTGTTCCATGTGGGGTTTACTGTCTCAATCACTGACCTCCTCAATGACCCCCCTGCCTCCTATCTCTCCCCACTCCAGTCCATGCTTTGCTCTGTGCCTGGATCAATTTTCTAAGAAAAATTCAGTCCGTATCTTCCCACTCCTCAAGAACCTCCAGTGGTTGCCCATCCACCTCCAAATCAAAAAAGAAACTCCTCACCGTTGACTTTAAAGCAATCAAACAGCTCGTCCCCTCCTACCTTCCTACTATAACCCAACCCACAGACTTCACTCTTCTAAAACCAACCTGCTCCATGTAGGTTGATCTTGTCTGTCTCACTGTTAATCTGTTTTTTAAATGGTATTTATAAGCTCTTACTCCCCTCTCACCATCCCGCCTGGAGAGTTTCCAATACTCTACTAGTCTCAGCTAAGGGAGGGAGAATCAAGCAGAGGCCTCCCCATTCCATTCCTAGCTTGGGCAGTGGCTAGTGAGTGGAAGGCAATCTGCTACAAGTCAAAACTCACCTGTACTGGGCAACAGCGGCATGGGAGAGAGTCGAGGGTTAAAACCCAAGTTTACTGCATAGAACAAGGCAATCGTAAATTGCTTCTGCATTTTTACAAAGAAAACTCTACGCTACCAAAACGATTGCAGATGGAGAATGGGGCGTTCTGGGAGAGATGTGTCCATAGAGTCACTATTGGTCGGAGATGACGTCAACACAAGACCATAAACACAGTGTGCTAGGCATTGTACTAAGCACAGGGATAGATACAAGAATATCAGATTGGACACCCTCCATGTCCTTCATGGGGCTCACAGTCTTCATCTTCATTTTGCAAATGAGGAAACTGAGGCCTAGAGAAGTTAAGTAACTTGCCCAAGGTCACCCAACAGACAAGCAGCAGAGCAGGAATTAGAACCCTTCTAACTCCCAGTCCTATAACCTTTCCTCTAGGCCAAACTGCTTATCTTCCCATGTTCTCCCTCTGGCCTGTAACTCCCTCCCATTTTGTATGTGACAGACCATCCCACTCTCCATCTTTGAAATCTTATTAAAATTGCATCTCCTCCAAGAGGCCTTCCCTATCTAAACACTTTTGCATTGCCTGTGCACTTGGATTTGTACCCTTTAAACACTTGATATTCACCCACCCTCTCCCCCATAGCACTTATGTAAGTATCCATAATTTATTTTAATGTCCGCCAGCCCGTCTAGACTGTAGGCTCTACAGGGAACATGTCTACCTCTTCTGGTGTACTCTCCCAAGTGCTCAGCTCATAGTAAGTGCCCAATAAATATTACTGATTGTTTGATGGATGACAGTAGTGGACTACAGCCTGCAATTTTGTACTCACCAGAAACTTTCATCATTTTCAATCCTGTGTACCTTCTGGTTCTTAGCTCTGCCAAGACTATTTCCTGAGCTCTACTGATTCCAGAGCACTGTGTTCAGGGCTGGATGGGCAATACCAAAAAGTGTAAAACCTGTATCCTGCCCTTGTGTAGTTTGCAATCTACAGAAGTAGACAATACACACGAAGGGGTGAATAAACCATGATTTAAAGAGAGAGAATGCATAAGACAACAATTACACATCTGTCCAGATATGGCTGAGAGAGGAAAAGCTACTAGAACACACATCTAGGATAAAGCGCACATCTGTGTTTGCAAAGTCCACATCTGGGTGGAAAGCACAAGCATAGGACAGAGAACACATACCTGGCATGGATACTCCACAGCTGTGCTAACAGTATTGACTGTAATCCCTTCTCCTGTCCCTCTGCGGAAATGGGATCCTGACCCTAATTGAGCTGGTTCAACGGCACCTCCCAATATAGGGAGCAAGCTGTATAAATTGAGCTTAGGTCATCGTGAAGGTGAGGGCTGAGGGGAAACCAGAGAGCTCAAGGAAAAGCGAGGTGGGGAAAGACCATCCCCATTTCTGTGCTGTCTTATTTGACAATCTTGCAAAGAAATTTCCAACTCTGCCACCCTGTGGTAGTCCCAACTCTCAGTCAGTCAGTCTATTAAGTATGAGACAATATCCTACACCTTCAATAAGGTGTCCTCTGGCTCTGTGTAAGCTCTCTATAGACAGCCAGTGGGTCATTTTTGAGAAGCAGCAAGGCCTAATGGAGAGAGCACAGGCCTGGAAGTCAGAAGGTCATGGTTTCTAATCCCAACTCTACCACTTAATAATAATAATAATAATGAATAATTATGGTATTTGTTAAGTGCTATGTGCTAAGGACTGTTCTAAGCACTGGGGTAGATAACAAGGTAAGGAGATTGTCCCACGTGGGGCTCACAGTCTTAATCCCCATTTTACAGATGAGGTCATTGAGGCCCAGAGAACTTAAGTGGCTTGCCCTAGGTCACATAGCAGACAAATCCTGGAGCTGGTATTAGAACCCACGATCTCTGACTCCCAAGTGCGGGCTCTTTCCACTAAGCCATGCTGCTTCTCTACCACTTCCCTGTGACCCTTATCTGTTGTGTGACCTTGGGGAAGTCACTTTGCGTCTCTGGGCCTCAGTTACCTCATCTATACACAGTAAGTGCTCAATAAATACAATTGAATGAATGAATTAATCTGTAAAATGGGGAGTGAGACTGTGAGCCCCACATGGGGTAGGGATTGTGTCCCAACTCTATTTGCTTGTATCCACCCCAGGGCTTAGTACAGTACCTGGCACAAAGTAAGCACTTAACAAATGCCATTATCATTATTTTTATTATTCAGTACTTCCCAATCAATCAGTGGTATGTACTGAGCAATTACTATTTGTGGAGTACTATACTAACAGCTTGGGAGAGTACAATACCACAGAGTTAGTAGACGTTCCCTGCCCAAAACGAACTTACAGTCACAAGGGTCTAGTACAGTGCTCCACACTAAGTGGGTGCTCAATACAGGCTACTACTTCTCCTACTACTAGTAGTATGTTTAGTCATTTCCCTCTCCAGGCTTGTTGCCCAATCTGCAAGCCAGGAGGACATACTTGTATGAACATGGGCCTCGGAGACAGAGGATCTGGATTTTTAATTCTAGCTCTGCCACTTCCTTGCTGAGTGACCTTGGACAAGTCACTTAGCTTTTCTGTGCCTCACTTACCTCATCTGTAAAATGGGGATTAAGATTGTAATCCCTAGGTGGGATAGAGACAGCGACCAATCTGATTATCTTGTATCTACCCCAGTGCATAGTATAGTGCCTGGCATATAATAAATGCTTAACAAATACCACTAAAAAAAAGTCACAACTTATCTCTGCTTCATTTTCCCCAACTGTAAAATGGGGATTCAGTACATGTTCTCTCTCCTAAGTGGTATGAAGGCCCCATGTGGGACTGGGACTGTGTCCACCCTATCTAATCTTATATGTACCCCAGTGCTTAGGAGAGTGCTTGGCACACAGTAAGCACTTAACAAATGCCACACTTATGATTATTAAAGGAACAGAAACATCTCCTTGTTAACCTTGGAAGCAGAAACCTCATTTCTGGCTCAAGGGGCTTATTGCTGGCCAAGCCTGACTGCTCAAAGAGCGACATTCCTGGGAATGGGAATACTCCTGGAAGTTTTGGGGTCCAACAACCAACAATCTCCTTCCCTTTTCAACTGGAGCAAAAGCAATGATCAACCACTATCCCTGATTATTTGCGGAGTACCCAAGTTTCACTGAGTTTCTGATGAGTTTTGTTCATAGTTCAAAAGCACCAAACACTTACTATGTGACAAAACACTGGGACACATACAATCTAATCAGATCAGACACAGTCCCTGTCTGTGGAGCACACAGTGTAAGAGGTAGAAAGTGTGGATTCATTCATTCAATAGTATTTATTGAGCGCTTACTATGTGTGGGGCACTGTACTAAGCGCTTGGAATGTACAAATCAGTAACAGATAGAGACAGTCCCTGCCCTTTGACAGGCTTACAATCTAATTGGGGAGACAGACAGACAAGAACAATAGCAAAAATAGAATCTAGGGGATGAACATCTCATTAAAACAATAGCAAATAAATAGAATCAAGGCGATGTACATTTCATTAACAAAATAAATAGGGTAATGAAAATATATACAGTTGAGCAGATGAGTACAGTGCTGAGGGGATGGGAAGGGAGAGGGGGAGGAGCAGAGGGAAATGGGGGGAAAAGAGGGTTTTGCTGTGGAGAGGTGAAGGGGGCGGAAGAGGGAGTAGAGGGAGAAGGGGAGCTCAGTCTGGGAAGGCCTCTGGATCACTTCTTCCCACTGTATAGATGAGGTAACTGAGTCCAGAGAGGCTAAGTATGCTGCCCAAGCTCAGAGAACAGACCAGTGACAGAGATAGGATTAGAACTTGGGTCTCCTAACTTCCAGACAGATGTTATTTCCACTTGCTCCCACCGGCCACCTCAAGGAAAGGTCTGAATGGGCCTCAGCCTGACCTGGGGGCTTCAGTCTGGGAATCAGGCTAGCAGAGGAGGTGTAGTAGGCTTGGTCTGGGATGGCAATAACTGTGCCTCCACTTGATCTGCTCTTCCTTGGACCGTGGGGGTGCCTCTCTGCAAGCCCTGCAGACATTTAGAGATGTTCCACTAGACATTCATGGTGTCTCTGGCTGGTAACATGATTCCCTGGATGCCTGTTGGTGCTTGGATAGGATAACATACACATGTGACCCAATGTCAATATAGAAAATGAGCCCACACCCAGACTTTCTCCCTTACACACAAATGGTTTATTCATACTACTTTGTTGTCATCCTCTGGGCACCAGGAGCTTCTTTAAGGTTGGGGATTAGGTCTACTTCAATGTAAGCATTTAGTACAGTGCTCATCGCCTAATAAGTGCACAATAAATGCCACTGATTAATTGCTTCACTGTTCCAGGCCTGGCAATCTCTGCTGCCTTGGCCTAGGCATGGGTGGAACCTCTTTTAATGCTCAAGAGCAACTGAAAGAAAAGTGAACAATTATCCTGGCTATCTGATTAGGATGGACAGCTATATTTAACAATTCACACTCAAACAATCCTTTTTTTCTGCACATAAACACTATTAGGAACTATCCAGAGAACTGGCTCAACACTCCCCTTTCTTTTGAGGTGTAGACACAGAAAAAGCAATCGTGGGAGTCCTGTTGATTCATACAGGTAGCTCCACCTACTTAGAAGGCATTAGTAAAGATTCTCAGTTAAAATTTTGTTTGCCTAAGGATAATAATAATAATAATAATGTTGGTATTTGTTAAGCGCTTACTATGTGCCGAGCACTGTTCTAAGCGCTGAGGTAGACACAGGGGAATCCGGTTGTCCCACGTGGGGCTCACATTCTTAATCCCCATTTTACAGATGAGGTAACTGAGGCACCGAGAAGTTAAGTGACTTGCCCAAAGTCACACAGCTGACAAGTGGCTGAACGGGATTCGAACCCATGACCTCTGACTCCAAAGCCCGTGCTCTTTCCACTGAGCCACGCTGATAGGTCATTGCCTCCCCTCCCTCCTCCCCGAACTGCGATAATGGTTGCCTGCCAATCCCAACTTTTCCATTTGAGTGTTGAGACAAAAGTGGGGCAGGGAGTTTAGGAGTGATGAGACCTGGGGAGGGATGGGCTTCACAGGGAGAACAAGCCAGAGAGCCACCGCTGTGCATCAATTCAGTGTCGATTGGAAACTCTCAGGATTTATAGAGAGCTGAGGTGAGCTCGACCTCTGTGGAGTCGACACCTATGTCCTGGGACTTTTCAAAGCAAAATAGAGCTTGAACCCAGAGAAGGGCTTACTCAAAAAAAGATATAACTCAGTAGGCCCACCTTTTCCAAAGTAGAAGCACTCAATAAATACTACTGATTGATTGTAAATACTTTTTTTGTCTCCCTCATCCATTAGATTGTAAGTGCCTTGAGGACAGGGAATATGAGCCTCGTTCCTGTGATTATAATAATAATAATGATGGCATTTGTTAAGCGCTTACCATGTGCAAAGCACTGTTCTAAGTGCTGGGGAGGTTACAAGGTGATCAGGTTGTCCCACATGGAGCTCACAGTCTTAATGCCCATTTTACAGATGAGGTAACTGAGGCACAGAGAAGTTAAGTGACTTGCCCTAAGTCACACCACTGACAAGTGGCGGAGCCAGGATTTGAACCTATGACCTCTAACGCCCCAACCCATGCTCTTTCCACTGAGCCATGCTGCTTCTCTACTAAACCAAGTCCTCAGTACAGTACATTGTGCTCCATAGATACCAGTGATTTCTAGCACCTTAGTTGCCAAGACATTCATCCAGTCAGACTGTGCTGCTTGGATTGGCCTCACTTCTGCTCCTCTCTTTCTCCTTCCCCCTCTTCTCCTCCTCTTCCTCCTCCTCCCCTTCTTTCTCCTCCTCTGTGAGAAAAATGAATGGGAGAAGTCCTCAAGCATCCAGGGAAACTCCTCTGGGAAGCACAAATCTGCAAGTGTCAGCCGCAGATGTACCTGGTTCTGTCCGTTTATGGACTTTTGCGTCCCTACTGGAACTCCCTGCGCTTAATAAAGTGTTTTAATTTAGATTTAATAGGATATCTAGTGTGTGCTAAAATGGCAAATTGATATTTATTGATAACATATTTATTAAGGCTTAACACTTGGGAAGGAGAATCCAATTGTAGTTAGGAGCCTGGAAGCCTGTTTTAATAATTCCCTTATTTAATTATTTCCACATTTAATTAGCATGCAATAATGGTCGGATTAAACACTAATACCATATATTTCATCTCAGCTAGATCCCATTCATTGGCTAAAACTTTTTGCCTATTAAGTCTCAGAGTTAGTCAGCCCCAGGAGAGTCAGAGAGTACTGGACAGAGAAAGAGAGAGAGAGAGAGAGAGAGAGAAAGAGAGAGAGAGAGAGGGAAAGACAGGGAAATTGCCTTGTAAGACTTTAAAATAACTGCGGCATTTGTTAAGCATTTACTGTGTGCCAAATACTGTGAAAGATAATCAGGTTGGACATAGTCCCTGTCCCACATAGGGCTCATAGTCTAAACTGAAGGGAGAAGGATTGAATCCTCATTTTGTAGAGGTGGTAACTGAGGCACAGAGAAGGTAAGTGGCTTGCCCATGGTCACAGAGCAAAAGTGGTGGAGTTGGGCTTAGAACCCAGGTCCTCTGACTCCCAGGCTCATGCTCTTTCCACTAACTCCACTGCTTCCCTATTAAATCCTCATTTTGCATATGAGGAAAGTGAGGTTTGGAGAAGTTAAGTGACTTCTTGCCCAACATCATGCAGCAGGCAAGTGGCGAAACTGGAAATAGAACCCAAGTCCTCTGATTCCTAGGCCCGTGCTTTTTACACTTAGGCCTGCTATTGAGTAATTACATTTATTCAGCATTTACTATATGCCAAACTCTATGATAAATGCTGGGGTAGATGTGAGATAATCAGATCAGATTCAGTTCATCTCATTTCCATTTTATAGATGAAAAAACTGAGGCCCAGAGAAGCTACCAGAATGGCCCAAAGTCACAGAGCCAGCCAGTGGCAGAACTGGGACTGAAACTCAGATCTCCTGACTCCCAGTTCTGTGTTTTTTCATTAGCACCTGGATGTGATCCTGCAACTGATATGGTGGCCAAAAGCGGTTCATCAGTTGGATACCCTCTCTGGGTGCCATACTGCACTCATTGCTGGGGGGGAGTTACAAAAAAGAGTGAGATGTGGGCCTTGTCTTTAGGGAGCTTCCTAACATCACTGCCCAGAGAAGAATGGTAGATGGTGAGTAAGTCTCTCAGCAATGTGTAACTACTTTCCAGGCTGGTAGCACCATCTAGAAGGGAGTGAGACCATTACAACCCTGGAAAAGGCAGGTTTGGCATAGAGACCCATGAGGTGAATAGGATGTTTTTGTCTAGAGTGGATTTTAGGCAGAAAATTCAACTGGAAAGTGAACAGTGGTAGTAAAAGTAGCCACAGAAGCATCAGTAAGTAATCGTCATACTAGTAGTAATAGCAGCAACAGCACTCACCTGATGAGTGTGAGCTCGCGTGGAACAACCCGATAGCCTGAGGAGCAGCGTGGTTCAGCAGAAAGAGCAAGGGCTCAGGAGTCACAGGTCGTGGGTTCTAATCCCGACTCTGCCGCTTGTCAGCTGTGTGACTTTGGGCAAGTCACTTAACTTCTCTGTGCCTCAGTAACCGCACCTGTAAAATGGGTGTTATGACTGTGAGCCCCACGTGGGACAACCTGATTATCTTGTATCTACCCCAGCACTTAGAACAGTGCTCGGCACATAGTAAGTGCTTAACAAATGCCATCATCATCATCATCGTCATGTGGTGCATTATACTCATCTTGGAAAGTACACAATAAAGAAGGGACATATTCCCTGCCTTCACAAAGCTAATACTCCAAAGGAGGGACACAGACTATTATTTTTAATGTTTTTGTTAAGTGCTTACTATGTCCCTGGCACTGTTCTAAGCACTGGGGTAGATAGAAAGTAATCCGATTGAACACAGTCCATGTATCACATGGGGCCCACAATCCAAATACATTTTACAAATGAGGAAACTGAAGCCCAAAGATTTTAAGTGACTTGCCAAGGTCACGTAGCAGACAAGTGGATTAGAACCTAGGTCCTTCTGACCCCCAGGCCTGTGCTCTATAACCTAGGTCATACTGCTTCTCTTAAAAATATCGGATGCACCAGTTAGGAAAAAGATGCTTTTCTCAATGTCTGTGCCTCTGAATAGCCATTATCAAATGAGGCATTGCTCCTGCAAGCCACTTTGAAGTAGGAGCAATGGCATTAAGTGAAATGGAGTTGAGCAGGGTACTAAGTACTGAGGGAACTACAAAATAAACTAGTTCAGGCACAGTGACTGTCTGCGAAGGGGCTCCAATATAGATGAGGAAAGGCAGACACATAGGAAAAAGAAATACAATGCAGACAAGACCCAGACAGTGGGAGCACTTTAAATGAAGAATCAATGACAAGAGGAGTAGAAAGGACCATGAACAAATAAGCAATCCTTGGTGAGGACCACTCTGATGATCTTCCCGCTTCTAGCATAGTCCTTGGAAGAAAACAGACCCCATCTCCCCTCCGTTCCAGTCTTTTCAAAGGCTTGGAGGCTGCAGGCTCCCAGACTTCCTGACCTCTGAGTCTCTCAGTGGGAAGGGCCCTGGAATCCTTCAACGACTGGCAAACAGTCTTTGAAAATGGTTGCATCCCTGGCTGCCCTCTGCAGAGCCCAGAGCACAGGGTAGCGTCGTGGTTCTTTTAACTAAGACCAATGCTAGTTCCATCCTGACATGGTCTGGCCCCTCCCAGCCTGATGTCTACTGCATCACTTAGACACATTTCTGTAGCATCTCCACTGGGGCCAGTAAGGCCTCTGAGCACTGGTGCCAGAGGCAACCTTCGAAGGAGACCAAACTTGCCATAGACCAGGCCCAAGCAGACAGGCTCTTTTGCAGGAGAAAACAAGAGGAAAATTTTGGACTATTAGTCTAAGTTCAGCTCATGATTGTTTCATTTAAAGTCATTATTCTTCATACAGTTCCTGGCTCAACCGGCTCCTATTTTACTCTAGTATTGTCCAGAGTTCTCTAGTCTATGATTAGCAGATTAGCTATCATGTAAAAGCTGGGGAAATTAACTCTGGGCAAGAACTACCAAAGGCAGAGTAATTCATTACTCACCTTGATTTCCACTTAAAAGGTACTTTAAGCACACTTCCAGCCCTAAACCATAAATCACCCTGTGTTGGCCAAGTCCATCATTTTTTATTTTATTGCACGGCATTGGTGTGACATAATCCCTTCCAGAGCATCTCCAAGTGCTCTAAGGATCAATAAATTACTTACCTGCTTGTTGGAGGGACCATGTACAAGGCCAGTCCCAGCGTTCTACAATCAGGCAGTCCCCTGTAAAGTCAGCCAGAATGTGCATTCACCCAAATCACCAGGATGGGTGGGAGCAGGGAGATGGATCTGGGGAAATGGGTCTCAGAGGAGATGGAGATTGCATTGGGTGGAACTTTGGAGCAGAGGTCTTTGAGTGGGAGCTTCCTCCCCTCCAGCCCACAATATAATATATTGCTATACCGTAATCTCCCAAGCGTTTAGTACAGTGCACAGTAAATGGTCAATAAATATGACTGACTGATTGACTAACCGAGCCCACCCCATCCCACCTCAGCCCATCCCCATCCCTCTCCTCCACATGCTTACTCTTGCCCACAACCTACCTCTGGCCTGGAATGCCCTCCTTCCTCATATCAGATAGATAATTGCTCTCCCCCACTACAAAACCTCTTTGAAGGCACATCTCCTCCAAGAAGCCTTCCCTGACTAAGCTCTCCTCTCCTCTTCTCCCACTACCTTCTGCCTCGCTTGATGTGCTCCTTTCATTCATCCTCCCTCCCACCCCCACAACACATATGTATATATAAAAAATCTGTAATTTATTTATTCATTTATTAATATTCATGTCTGTCTCACCCTCTAGACTGTGAACTCATTGTGGGAAGGGAATGTGTCTGTTTGTTGTTGTATTGGACTCTCCCAAAAGCTTAAACACAGTGCTTTGCAGACTGTGTTAAATAAATATGATTGAATGAATGCATGAATGAATGCTTAGCTAAACCAGATTATGAGTTGGAAAAGAAAGAAACAAAAACTGAGTAGTTATTAGGGGAGAGGTGGTTCATGGTGCCATCTTTCAGTAAAGTAAAATGTCAAATTCCTGGGTGGTGGACACATCAGAGGCAGGCATGTCAGAAGAATCCCAATTACCAGAGGGGCCTGAAAATGGGAATGGAGTTGAGAGAACAAAATATATATTCAGGGTGCAACCATCCAGGCTATGTGAGGGGAGGAGATAGGCTTAACTGGGTCCCAGCCCCAATCCTTTCTAAGAGACAGAATTGAGCATTCAGCTCCTCTGCCAAGAAACCCCAGCACAGCTGCCCAGTGCCACTTTACAGACAGAGCTCATCCAGCTAATTAAAGCAGAATGACCTGACTCCGGGAAGAGATCATTAGTAGTGGGGAAGCTGGTGGTTTCTGGGTAGATGCAACACTGATTCCTAGGACAGTCCAGTATTGATGGCCAGGATCTTCACACCATCAGCAGAGTGGACTGCTGGGGGTCGTGGTTGGGTGTCAACACTGAAAGAAAGAGGAGGATGGGACTGAGTTATGGCTTAGGAGAGAAGCAGTTTGTCGAGTGGTTATGGTGTATGTATCTCAGACCAGACTGGGTGAATGTGAGTTAAAGGAGAGAATAATAGAATGCACTGAAAGCAGTGTGGCCTGGTCAGCTAGAGCTCAGGCCTGGGAATCAGAAGGACTTTAGGCAAGTCATTTCACTCCTCTGTGCCTCAGTTACCTCATCTGTAAAATGGGGGTAAAGATAGTGAAAATGTGGGACAGAGACTGTGATCAACCCTATTACACTGTATCTACCCCAGCACTTAGTACAGTTCCTGGCACATAGTAAGTACTTAACAGATATGACAATTATTATTATTATGGTTAGCGATGTTCTGTCAATATCTAACCATAGAAGGTGTCACCCCTACACCCATCCCCCTCAGATACATTAACTCAGGGTCTGTTTCAGCTGCTCTGCTTCCCAAATGAATCAGTTGATACTCCCCCGACCCCCACATTAAATCTATGAGCCCCATGTGGGACAGGGACAGTGTAAGACTTGATTTTCTCCTATCTACTCAGTGCTCAGTTCAGTGGTTGGCATATAGTAAGTGCTTAACAAATACTACCACTATCATTGTTTCTAGAGAGCTTTCCTACAGTTACTAATGAATCATCCACTTGCCCTTCCTCTCATTTTGTCTGTACAGTACCTCCGAAAATTATAGAGATCTCTTCAGATGTTTCCATCAACGAAGGCAGCAATATCAGCCTCACCTGCATAGCTACAGGAAGACCTGAGCCTGCAGTAACCTGGCGACACATCTCACCCAAAGGTAAAGGAATCACATGCTGGGTGGAGGTGGGAGGAGAGAGGGAGAAAGTGTTAAGGGTGGGGGAGAGTTCGAGAGGAGGAATGTATCTTGTAGATGGGGCTTAAAAGGGAAGGAGAGAAGTTAACAGAAGCAGTTAGTTTGTAATGATACTCCAGCCTCTGACCAAATCTAGGCTTGTTTAAAAGATAGCTCACTTCATCTGCTTATCCTGTGAGTCTAAAAGAAACCATGCAGCTAACTTAAAAGAAATCACAACAAGAATTTAGAAGAAACCAATAAGTTCTATTTCTCTTTTGGATTCCTTTCATGCTAGGATCTCATGAAGATTTTTTGTCTGGGTGAATTGTGAAAACCCCAGCTGCAGGATGACAATTGTGTTTTTGGTATCTAGCGGTGTGGAGAGCAGGTTTGTGGGGGATGTGACCGAGAGAGAGAAGTATTATTAGGCAGGGGCAGAAGCAGTTCGGTTCCTGGGGGCTGATGGAAACAGTGGAGGGTCACATAGATGTCTGGGTTGGTTTAATTCCGTCAGTGCTGGAGCTTCAGAGTCTGAGATTTCTCTTTCCTATTCCTTCTGGTGTTGATTTCAGTGACATTTTGGTGGCACATTAGATATTGAGATGGCTGGCTTGATATCTGTCTTCTTAGGAGTCTAAAGTGTAATTGAAATGCATTGGGCAAATGTCATATGTCAATCATGATTGGGGTGGCATTTTCTGATCCATTGGTCTAATGGAAATGAGAACTAACCACTGACATATCATGACCCGGGGGGAAAAAAGTGTGTGAAAGAATCCCACCTGCTACTTAAAGGTCTGAGTATTTATGAACTCATTTTCAATCCAACAAGTCAAGGTTGCTTTTATGTCAGTGGTAGCCAGTGTAAAGTAGCCATTGTAAAGCAGTAGTAAGTTTACGGCATTGGTTTCAAATGTATAGGTCATAATAAGCCTATGAACATATGTGACTGGCAGTTATGCACCCCTGAAACCTTCATGAATATTTTGGTCGGGGTTATTTGGATAATTTGCTAATGTAGCTCTGACCTAAATGAGGTCTTAGCCTTTGAATGGTTGAATGATCAACATTGAGTTATTTAAGGATTTACAAAATTAAGTCCATGTACCAGAGGACATGACTTTGTTTTCATGGGGTTTTGTTTATGTTTTGTAATCTAGAACCTCAACCAATAATAATGATAATCATGGTTTTAGTTAAGCACTAAACTATGCACCAGACACTGTACTAAGCACTAGGGTGGTTACAATCAGATCAGGTTGGACATGGTCTGGTCCCACGTGGAGCTCCCAATCTCAATCCCCATTTTACAGATGAGGTACTTGAGGCCCAGAGAAGTGAAGTGACTTTCCCAAGGTCACACGAAGAAAGATTCTGAGTACCAGATAATATGATGCATCTCAAATGAGCTACTGATCCTACATCAAGAGATTTTCAGATCTGAAGCCCCTAGATGATTGGCTTGGAACTCTTCTACTTTGGTTTGTGGTTTTTTAAAAAAAGACATTAGGTGGATTCCAGAGGCTACATTTTCTTTAAGACTAACTAGGTCTTTGCCCACCAAGGGTAGACATGAAACTCAATTTTTTTTTCCAACGAAGATTTTGAGTATCCACTCTGAATATTCTAAATGTAGGACCCAATGGCTGGGCATCAGCCTGCCTTTTGACATTCTAATCACTTATATCCTCATGGCCAGTCTCTGCAGCCCCCATCGCAAGGGACTTGGATGGATGGGAAATGCATGCTTCAAACTGTGGCTTGTGTTGCATTTCATGTAATTCAGATCCAGGTGCAATTTTTCTCAAATTCATTGGGATTCTGCATCTTAGTCATGGTTTCTAAGCCAAAGAGTGAGCAATTTGTGAAAAAAGCATGGAAAATTCACTTATGTAATGGCAAATGTACTGAACCAGCAATTTGCTGTAACTTTTTAAGAGTAAATTTCTGGAATCTGAAGATTTCTAGAATAATTAAAATGAACAGTAAAGTTAAGCAATAACCTGATTTTTACATCCTGAGTGTCCCTTAGTACTCGACTTTTATCACGTTTTGTGCAGGCTTGGCAAGCTTATTTGACCATCATTAGCCCTGAAACTGTAATGCAAATCATGGCGTCCCTAAATCCTTTTTTCCAAAGCCTCTAGTCATACCAATTCATCACTGTTTTGCCAGTCCTGGAGTCTTTCAGGATGCCAATCCTGGTGATTCATGAGGAAAATATGCATTTTTAAATGGTTTTATTTAATTGCATCAAAGATACTGTGAAGGGTGGAGTTGTTTGATAGCCATGGTTGTCAATGGCGAAAAGAAATTTGCTCTCTCTTGCAGCCAGCTGTCACCAAATTAATCATTTTGATATTATACTGCCGCATTCCCAATACCTCCCCCAATCATCATCTTCATCCCTGCCAGAACTTAAAAAAAAAAAAGTCCTGGGGCTTTGGGGAGACACATTTACCACATTTATGAGAAGCAGCGTGGCTTAATGGAAAGATCCCGGGCTTGGGAGCCAGAGGATGTGGTTTCCAATCCCGGCTCTGCCAGTTGTCTGCTGTGTGACTTTGGGCAAGCCACTTAACTTCTCTGTGCCTCAGTTCCCTCATCTGTAAAATGGGGATGAAGACTGTGAGTCCCACGTGGGACAACCTGATTACCTTGTGTCTACCCCAGCACTTAGAACAGTGCTTGGAACATAGTAAGCACTTAACAAATACCATAATCATCATCACCTACTCCCTATCTTCCCCACCATATTAGTCATCCATGCCTCCAGTCCTTTGAATCCTGAACCTGACAATCCTCCTTTTTCATTCAACTTTGTTGCCCCATCCTGGTCTTTGTTCATCACTGCCTCACTAATCCCATCTAATCTCTCACTGTCCAGGCTCTAAATCAGAACAGCAGTGGGAGGGATTAGTTTCCGTTCCTACCTTGCTGGCCCTGTTTCCACCACTGTTTTGGGTGTCTGGAGGGCGTCTGACAAGGGCAGGACTGACATATCAAGGATGGGTCAGGGGAGGACAGGGGACGTGTCCTCTATTGCACTGTAATTTCCCAAGGACTAATTCTGTGCTCTGCATACAGTAAGTGCTCAATAAATACCACTGCTAGACTAAAGGCAGGACATTGAAAGAAAAGACAGTCTGTCTTGGGATTTGGGCACTGAGACAGGACTGGGTGGATTTTCCCAAGCTGTGGAGATGGGAAGCCAGTTTAAAAACAGGCCGCTTTTTAAAAAAAAATTGGTTAAGGTGGAGAAGGGCTGAATGAGTCTCACTGAAGGACCTGGGAGAACAAAATGAAGATAGAGATATTAAAGAAAAATTGTCTACCTGGCAACAGCTGAGTGCAACTGGGATATTCTCAGCTGCACCTCAGAGCTATGGCTCACAGCTAATGTTAACAACTAAATCCATCAGTCCCCTCTACTTCCTTGATGACATTGTGGAGGGCTGGAGGATGATCCGAGTCCTGAATGCCAGGAGCTTAGGAGGTATGAGCATTCAGGGCCTCGGAAACTTGGATCTCCATTCAACTCGGGGCCCTTCTGATGTATCTACAGCACCAGCAAACCGAAGAGTGACCTTAGAAGCTGTTTAGGTGCTTGACCCCTTGTAAGTCTGAAACAGAATTGGAACACGTTTGCTGTAGATAGAAAAGGGAGACACTGGGGTGGAAGTGTCCCAGTCCCATCCCTGAAATAGAGGGCTTTCTGGGGAGCCTGATGGATGTGTTACTGTCCATCGAAATGAAGTGAGTTATGTACTGCAGCCCAGAACACCACATGAGCACAAATCACAATTTGCTCAGCCCTGTAGTCAAAAATCTAATAATGTGAGATCAAGGTTACTACCAGAATGTATGACATCATCAAACAGCATTTATAGTAAGATAGGACTGCCCAACCCTGCCTTTCCTCTGCCTGGCCTTCTGCCTTTTTCTTCCTTATGTTTTCTCTTTTGCCTCCCCTTTGATGTGTTTTTTCTCTCTCTCCACCTTTTACCTGTATTCGTGCATCACTCTAATTTACACTTCCTTTCTCATTGTCTTCCCCTATTATGTTATTTTGTTTCACATCATTTATTTCTTTCATTGTTATTCAATTCATATTCTGTCTCTCTTTCTCTTTCTCCCACTCCCTCTCTCCCTCCTTTCCTCCCTTCTTCTTTCTTTCCTCCTCTTTCTCTTTCTTTGTCTCTTTTTCCATCTTCATCTCTCCCTCCCTTATACCTCTCCTTCATCTTTCAATGTTGTTGAGTTTTAGAGAGTTTTTTTCCCTTTTACTACAAGCCAGCAGATTTATTTCCCCAGGGGACATTTACCTGAGCTTGGACCAGATGTTTCTATTTTACTGAGGTTTTAGCTGCTATGGAAACAGAAGATGTATCTAGGGGAGAGGAGTAGGATAATCAGTCTCCACCTGTGGATTTGAGTAATTTAGATGAACAGCTTTTTGCAGATCCCTTGTCCAGATTCGATATCCCATATTCAAACTGAGGAATGATGCTGAGTAATAACTAATCACCTCTGAACTCTTCACGGCTTCATTTTTTCCTAGCTGCCGATTATTTGGAGATAAGAGGTATCGTTGGGTGGCTGCCAAATGTGAACAGAGGCTGGGGTCCTGAAGCTGACTGGCGTTTATCTCTCCCTATTAACTCTTTCCAAAGGACAGCTTATTTCAAATGGACTAGGGACACATTAGAGTTCCTAAAAGAAAAAGGCATGGGGCCTCTCAGCAAAGTCTCTAAGGATTAGTTGGATTCCAAAAACCATATGCCCCCTACACACGTAGCCATGGAAATTTGTATTTCTAACATAGCTCCATGGAGACCAGCCCTGACACAGCCATTCATTCCCTGAATCAAGAACTGATTGCAACATCATTATCATCATCATCAATGCAATCATCATGATCAGAACACAAATATCAGCATTCCTGGGTCAGAGCCAATGGTCACGATGGCCGCATAGTCTGTCTCCAACAGGATGCTTGGAGGATAAAAGTGATTCTTTTTTTTAATGGTATTTAAGTATTTATCTTGTGGCAGGCACTGTAGTAAGCCCTGGCATTTATACAAGAGAAGCAGGTTGGACAAGTTCTATGTCCCACATGGGGCCCACAGTTTGAATCCCCATTTTACAGATGAGGTAACTGAAGCACAGATACATTAAATGACTGTCCAAGAACACCCAGCAGATAAGTGGCAGAGGCAGGATTGGCCACAGATCCTTCTGACTCCCAGGCCTGTTCATTCATTCAATAGTATTTATTGAGCGCTTACTATGTGCAGAGCACTGTACTAAGCGCTTGGGATGAACAAGTCGGCAACAGATAGAGACAGTCCCTGCCGTTCAATAGTATTTATTGAGCGCTTACTATGTGCAGAGCACTGTACTAAGCGCTTGGGATGAAACGCTTAGTCAAACGGCAGGGACTGTCTCTATCTGTTGCCGACTTGTTCATCCCAAGCGCTTAGTACAGTGCTCTGCACATAGTAAGCGCTCAATAAATACTATTGAATAATCGGGGGAAACAGACAGACAAGAAAAACAATGGCAATAAATAGAGTCAAAGGGGAAGAACATCTCGTAAAAACAATGGCAACTAAATAGAATCAAGGCAATGTACATTTCATTAACAAAATAAATAGGGTAATGAAAATATATACAGTTGAGCAGACCAATACAGTGCTGAGGGGATGGGAAGGGAGAGGGGGAGGAGCAGAGGGAAATGGGGGGAAAAGAGGGTTAAGCTGCGGAGAGGTGAAGGGGGGGTGGTAGAGGGAGTAGAGGGAGAAGAGGAGCTCAGTCTGGGAAGGCATCTTGGAGGAGGTGAGTTTTAAGTAGGGTTTTGAAGAGGGGAAGAGAATCAGTTTGGCGGAGGTGAGGAGGGAGGGCGTTCCAGGACCGCGGGAGGATGTGGCCCAGGGGTCGATGGCGGGATAGGCGAGACCGAGGGACGGTGAGGAGGTGGGCGGCAGAGGAGCGGAGCGTGCGGGGTGGGCAGTAGAAAGAGAGAAGGGAGGAGAGGTAGGAAGGGGCAAGGTGATGTAGAGCCTTGAAGCCTAGAGTGAGGAGTTTTTGTTTGGAGCAGAGGTTGCTAGGCAACCACTGGAGTTGTTTAAGAAGGGGAGTGACATGCCCAGATCGTTTCTTTCCACTAGGCCACACTTGTTCGCTTTTATTTTCCAGGCTCAAGAATAGGGTTGTGCCATAATAGTAATAGCAATAATTGTAGGAGTTATTAAACACTTACTATATGTTGAACATTGGGGTAAATGCAGTGTTATGAGATCAAGCACAGTACTTGTCTCATATGGGGCTCACTGTCATCCCATTATACAGATGAGAAACTTGAGGCCCATGAGTGCGTTGTCTAAGCAGTTTGTGTGGGACTAGAACTCAATTTTTGGAACTTCCTGTTCCATGCCTCTCAGTGCTGCTCTTCAACATCCCTAACATTTCCCTTTAGCAGTCCATCATGGACCTCATACCTGTGATTCATTCAACTGATTAGTTCCTGAAGCTCCTGCTGTTTTCAGCCTCTGCACAACCTCTGGTAAGCATTTGATTTTCCACCCACTCTAGGTGGAGTGTTCATTTTTGTCTATTTTGAACATACTCCCCTCAAGCTTCAGTAGAAGCTTCTCCATTCTTTGTTTTTGGGGACTGACTACAATCATTCCACTTTGCCCCTTTCTCCATCATGGTTGGTTTCTTTTTTTTTTTTTTGTCATCACCAACAATATATTCTAGGAGGCTAGTTTGAGGAATATTGGTTTCTTTCAACCCATCTTTTCTGCACATTCCTTTCACTACAGTCTACTGTACTTTCTCCATTCTCCCTATGAGTGTGTTCTATGCCACCCAAACTCCTTTAGCCTCGGTTGGAGATGATGGAGCCATGTAGATGCCTATGGGAGATTGTCGTGAGTTATTTGACTTTAATGTTGTCTGGATATTTGTAAATCACATGTATAATCGTAGTGTCACAGCCCAGGCTGTTGGCTCTGGTCACCTTTAAAAAAGGAATAAAACAGTCTCCTCTCGGTGAATTACCCATTCACATACATGAAAATGGGGTTGGATTAGTGAGCCCTTTCTGCTCTAGACTGTAAGTTCATCCTTTCTCCCAAAGATGTCTGAAATTCCAATTCTGAATTATTAAAGTCCTGGCCTGAGATGTAATCTTGAGAATCTTTTAAATTCCTAATTTTGGCAAGTATCTTTCTTCAATCCTCCAAATCTTAGAAAGGCTGATTGCAGTGACTTTTGTTTCTTTTTGAACTTTTCAACACTTTCAAGAACTCCCCCTGAAGGGAGGCTACTGTCTCTGTACCCTTATCCACATGAGGAGAATGGAATCTTTTCAAATGTTCCTTTTGCCAAGAATACAGTAGGCTCCAGAGTCCATTGTAAAGAAGGTTCTTGAGGGAATTCCCATCGACTCTGGCCACTTCCTCACTTCAGTAATTCAGGCACCTTAATTTTGGATCTGTTTTCCCATCCCCCTTTCAAGACTCCTCCCTGAACCTTCATTCTGTCCTAACGTCCCTTTTTCTGCCTGTGTCTTTAGCTTCTAGCCAACTTGGCTAAGGCCCTCAGTGTTTGCATTAGATCGTGTAATCTAGGATGGAAGACAGAGTAGTTTTTTGTAAAGATCAGGGGATTGGGAGTCAGGAGACCTGGACTCTAGTTGTGATTGTCCACTTGGCTTTCTCTATGACCTTGGACAAGTTAATTCACTTCTCTGTGCCTCAGTTTCCTCAGTTTTAAAATGGGGATAACATACTTGTTATCCCTTCCTCTTAAATTGATCCCTATGTGGGATGGAGATTGCATTTTATCTGACTACCTAGCCCAGCACTAAGCACAGTACTTGGTGCATTTCTAAGTATTAAACACCACCACCTTATTATAGAATGAAAACTTCTCTTTTTTTTAGGAGGGGCAAGAGTCATGTCTCCCTTTTGTTATTTTGTGCTCCTAGGCATCAGCTATAGTATTCTGCACTCTAAGTATTCATTAAATTCTAATAAGAATGTTGACAGGTTTTACATGGAGGTCAGGAGGAAGAGAGCAGGAGAGCAACATGGTTTTCTCCTTGAAAGCAGCGATCATGTCTACCTACTCTTTTTTACACACACAAGCACAAAGTAAGTTCTGCACAAAGTAAAAACTCAATAAATGCCACTGATTTATTGGTTGATCAGGGTTGACTGGAAATAATACAAACCTGGGATCCTTCGAGACATGGGGCCCGGCTGCTGTTACTGGCTTGTTGGATGACAATTGGCAGGTCAACTTACCTCTGTGAATCTCCATTTCTTCATCTAAACAGAGATGATAATATCTGCTTCTTTCTACACCACAGGAAGGTTATGAGTTAAAAAAGAGATAACTTGTGAAAATGCTGAGGAGAATAAAAACACAAAAAAGTTAAAGTTTTATTATTGTAAGGAGGAGTAAAGGGAGTAAGAGGAGAAGTTACTCCAATTACAGATTTCTGTCTTCTAAATTCTCCCCATGTCCCCTTGGAGGAAGGCAGTGAGTCAGGATCTGATGAAAAGATCACTGGTTCCATTTTTGGACACGCCCCCCTTCTTTTAGGTGACCTGATGAATCAATCAATTAATCCATTGCATCTATTAATAATAATAACGATGGTTTTGCTAAGTGCTTACTATGTGCCAACCACTGTTCTAAGCACTGGGGTAGATATGGGATGATCAGGTTGTACCACATAAGGCTCACACTATAAATCTTCATTTTGCAGATGAGGTAACAGGCACAGGGAAGTTAACTGACTTGTCCAAGGTCACACTGCAGACAAGTTCTGGAGGCTGGATTAGAAACCACAACCTCTGACTCTTAAGCCCATGCTCTTTCCACTAAGCCAAGCTGCTTAATGAGTGCTTACTGTGTACAGAGTACTGTAATTTTGTTGCTGAATTGTACTTTCCAAGCACTTAGTACAGTGCTTTGCACCCAGTAAGTGCTCAATAAATACGATTAAATGAATGAATGAATAATTAAGCGCTTGGGGGAATACAGCATAGCAGAGTTGGTAGACATGTTCTATGTCCACTAGGAGCTTACAATATAGCGGAGGAGACAGACATTAATATAAATAAATCAATAAATTCATATAAATGCATTAATATGAATAAATTACGGATATGTACATCAGTGTTGTGGGGCTGAGGGTGAGGTGAATAAAGTGTGCTCATTCTCCCTGGGAAAGAACCGAGGGAGATGGGGCAGGAGGAGAATATGGTGCAGAAAGAAAGGAGGGTTCTTTGATCTAGGGATTCCTTGTCCTAAATGCCTTGGCATGGAGTAGAAATGTTATTTCCCATAATAAAATGCATCTCTTCCCCACAGCCATATTTGCAACTTCCTCATTTCAGTTGTGAGAAGCCAGCCTAAAATGTGGAGCCTTTTGTCTTCTGCCCTAAGCTCCCTTACTATTTAATCCCGGCTCTGCCACTTGTCAGCTGTGTGACTGTGGACAAGTCACTTAACTTCTCTGCGCCTCAGTTCCCTCATCTGTAAAATGGGGATTAAGACTGTGAGCCCCACGTGGGACAACCTGATTCCCCTGTGTCTACCCAGTGCTTAGAACTGTGCTCTGCACATAGTAAGCGCTTAACAAATACCACCATTATTATTAGGAGGTTTGATTGACTATTCCTGTTACCGGAAAGAAGTATAAATTTTCCCAAGTATTAGATCTCAAGCTCCTTGAAGGCAGGGACTGTATCTCTTATTTTTATTAGGCTTTTTCAAATTCCTATTATAATAATCGTTATATGGTAGGTGATCAGTTCAATGACTGAATGACTGAATTAATGACTGGCTGAATGAACAGATGAACGAATGAACCAACAAATGATTGAATGACAGGCCCCAGGGAGGAAGCACATCAACCGAACAAGTGGTGCCTCTATATGGGAGAAGTCTCCAATCTGGACATCCCCACGCCTCCAACATTTTCCATTTGTCAGACCAGGTGAGGACTTCCTTCTCAGGCCAAGGCCCACTGGAGCATTAATTGACACTGGAGGTATCACGGTTTGACTTCAACCAGAGTTGGCAGGCGCCATGATTCTGATGACAGTTCCCTGAAAAGGTGGCCTGTGTTTGGCCGACTGCAGCACCCTGCCACTAATGAGCAGCCTGTCAGCGCCTGCGTCAGGGCCCCCAGATGCCACCAAGATCATTAGGAAGGCAGGTAGGAGGAAGCTCCTCAGCAAAAGGGGACTGTGGGAGGAGGGAAGAGGGACAAAATGGAACTAAAAAAATAATCTTTCCCTCGAATAGAAGCCACCCAGCAAGGGCATACTGAAATAAATCTTTTCCACAGTAACTCCGGTCAACTCCCACTGACAGCTCCTGAGTGACTTCCTTATTGGTCCACTTATCCTGTGATTAATCCAACCTCAAGAAAAGTCTCTCCTAGTATCGCTGCCTGAATGAAGATTTCTGAACTCAACTTTTCCTTACCTCTTAATAGCATGAGAAATTTGAGGATGAAGCTCCACATGGGACATGGGCTGGCTGACACTGACCACACAATGACTTTCTCCCAGCGTTCACTGTTAGCTCATTTTTGTTTGTTTTTTATGTTACTTGTTTAGCATTTACTATGTGCCAGTCACTCTACTAAGCAATGGGATAGATGCAAATTGATCAAGTTGGATACAGTCTCTGTCCCACGTAGGGCTCGAAATCTGAGACACAGAGAATAATAATAATAATAATGTGTGGTATTTGTTAATAATAATGATGGTATTTAAGCACTTAATATGTGCCAAGCACTGTTCTAAGCTCTGGGGGAGATACAAGGTAATCAGGTTATCCCATGTGCACCTCACAGTCTTAATCCCCATTTTACAGATGAGGTAACTGAGGTACAGAGAAGTTAAGTGACTTGCCCAAAGTCACATAGACAAGTGGTGGAGGCAGGAGTAGAACCAACAACCTCTGACTCCCAAGCCCAGATTCTTTCCACTGAGCCATGCTGTTTTGTGCTAAGCTTTGTACTAAGTGTTGGGATGGATACAGGCAAATTGGGTTGGACACAGTCCCTGTCCCATATGGGGCTCACAGTCTTAATCCCCATTTTATAGATGAGGTAACTGAGGCACAGAGAAGTGAAGTGACTTGTCCAAGGTCACACAGCAAACAAGTGGCTGATCCAGCATTAGAACTCAGGTTCTTCTGATTACCAGCCCTTGCTTTACCAGGCCACACTGCTTCGTCATTGTAGGAAAGGATCGTGTCTACTAACTTCATTGTATTGTACGCTCACAAGTATTTAGTTCAGTGTTTTGCTCACAATAAACACACAACAAATACCACTGATTGATTGATTCTGCTGGGCAGACACCATCAGAGTTTGTTCTGGTTGGCTGGGGAAGAAAGATTCATTTCATTCTCTTTTTTTCTCTCAGAAGAAAGAAAATAAGCCAAAGCTACTCCTAAGTACGAGTGTAAGACCGTCTCTAGACCAAGAGGGGAGGTGCTGTAAATCTTAAAGATTTCAGAGACGGCATCAAACCTATGTCATTTGTCCAAGAACTTTATCCAACTTTAATAGACTTTTTGGCATCTGTAGTTTGGTCCATCTGGGTGCACAGACACATATCAGATCACCCAGCCAGGCAGCCTCGGCTGTTACTTTTCTGTGAGTCCTCACTCTGTCAATGGGCAGGTGTTCCAGCCAGGCATAGCATAAACCAGGGATGGTTTGTTGAGTTACTATATGCCAGCCCCAACGCCCCATTAAGTGATCACTCCTCCCCCTCCGAATTAAACTTCTAACACTCTTATTGGAAGCACAAGCATGGGATCCAAAAGACTGTGGCCCTTTCACACCTGTGCTCTCAATTATTTTCCTTCAGGATATCATGACTTTGAGTCTTTGGGACTACCATTTCTTAGCTCTGCTCTTCCTAGCTTTATTCCCTCAGTCTTGCCTGAGAAGACAACTCTGAACAAGTTTTCTGATTGTAACTGCTTTTTGTCGTCAAACTCTCAACTGAAACTCAGACTATATGGATATGGAGGCTCCTGTTTTCTTGTTAAATACTTTGGTTATCCTCTTTCTGCTTTCATTAGCACTGTAGGGATGAAGCTCTGTGACCATAGGTTATAATAATAGGGAGAAGAAGGAAAAGGAGGTAGAGGAGGAGGAGGAGAAAGAGATGGAGGAGGAGGAGATACTGAAGAAGAATTGTGGTACTTTGTAAGCACTTATAATGTGCCAAGCACTATACTAAGTACTGGGGTAGATTCAAAATAATTAGGTCAGACACAGTCCCTGTCCCACATGGAGCTCACTGTCTAGAAGAGAAGAAGAACCAGTATTGAATCCCCATTTTACAGATGAGGAAATTGAAGCTCAGAGAAGTTAAGCGGTTTGCTCAAGGTCTCCTAGAAGAACTCAGATTAGATCCCAGGACTTCTGACTCCCAGGACCAGGCTTTTTCCTCTAAGCCACAACCCTTCCTTCTGTGACCCTGCTTTACGGAGGGTATGGACCTCCATTCTCCATACAATCCCTACTTAACTTGCTCAGTCTAGAAGCTTCACAAGGACAGAAACCATGCCTTGTTCTACCTCTGATACTCTCCACAGTGCCTAGCCCAGGGTTCTGCCCACAGAATTGATGTCGTTGTCCAAGACCCCATGAATACCACAGGAATCAGATTAGGGTGACATACAACAATTAGAAATGGGTACTAGTAATGATAGTAATATTCACTGAGTGCCCATTGGCTACATTTCATGGCATGGGTACTAAATGTGATGATGCAGAAAATAACCCTCTTCAGAGGCAGAAGGGTGGGTACATTGATGTGCCTGGTCTTAGATCTCACTCCCACATGGGGCAGTGGGAGTGGCAAAAAAAAAAAGCACAAAAGTGAGACGCTAAGGGCATTAAATCCTCAGAACATCCCTATTGCAAATTTGGTTTGGAAAGTGGAAGGACTTTCAAAGGTTCTTCAACAGTTTTCTCCGTTCCCTAATTAACAAAAGGTGCTCCATTAAAATTCCGCCTGCACCAGATGTAGCCATCCTTGGAGGGACAAGTAATTGCTATTGCAAAAGATATTACAGTGGTCATTGATGGTGGGGGAAAAAATAATTGCATCATAATGGAAAGTGGCATACCTCCTGTCCAAAATAGCACCAGAGCCTGTGTTATTAGATCCAACATACACAGAGAAAGCAATTTATTTTGATAAAGATAAACCTAAGTTACAGCCCCAAATATGGGGAAAAGCAATTGAGAAACTCATTAAGCAAATGGTTTAAATACAGAAATACAAGCCAGGGTAGAGAACGCAGCAGCCAATGAAGATAGGTTTATATATGTCTTTGGTTAACTATGTAATTCTCTTAAAACCCTAGAGTTCCTCTAAAATAGGGGGAAATTCATCTGAGTAAGAAGGAGTTTTAAAGGTTTAATCTTCATGCCCTGATTTGGGTTCATGTCGCTGAACTACAACTTCCAGATTCAAAATAAGAACAAAAAGCTTAAAAGGGCTAAGGTGAAAATAAGTAAGTTCAGTTGGGGGTGATTTTGACTTAAGACTGAGCCTAGAAAGAAAGGATACAAGTGATGACCAATAGATCCAGATTGTGATTGTGCATCATCATTTAAACATCCTTGAGAAATGCTGAGATTTGAACATACCTCCGGCTCTCATGTAATGCAAGGGTTGTGTTCTTGTGATACCTCACACTGAGGAAAATTCACCACTTTATTATTCATTCATTTATTCAATAGAATTTATTGCATGCTTACTATGTGTGGAACACTGTACTAAGTGCTTGGAATGTAGCAGCAGCAGTAGTAATAGTAAGAGTAGTATTAGTGGTCATAATATTAGCCTCATAGTAGTAGCTGTCGTAATAGTCCCAGTAGTAATAATGATAATAATAATGATGGTATTTATTAAGCACTTACTGTCAGGGTACCAGTAATAATAATATTCACTGGGGGCCACCTGTGTACAATGCACAACATAAAACACTTGGGAAGTACAAAAAAGCAAGTGATATATTCCCTGTCTTCAGGGAGGTTCCATTCTAATGGCCCTCAGTCTGACATCTAACACATGCACAAAGACAGTTTTTTTGGTGACAATACAACATGCAGCATCCAAATAGGCTCATGTTGTTGGAAGATTGTTCCCTGATTACCTAATCACATCTTAGCCAAATTGCATATTGGAAAACATGCATTATGAACGGGAGAAGTGATTGTGTGCAGAATTCAGGCATCCTTTCCAGAACCCTCGTCTCTCCCTACTCATTCTTCTGTTGTTATACACTCAGCGACTCTTACTGTTTAATGTTATACTGGCTAAATTGAGAAAACATAAGCAAGTAATATGTATACAGCCTAATGTTTATAGAGAGATCCTTGTGAGAACTTGTTATTAGCAAAATTGGCATTTGAGAACAATTGTTTCGATGGAAAAATCAGAGATTTGTTCTACCTCCTCCACCGAGTTCTTTTTTCCTGCCATCAGTGCACAAATTCATGAAGATTTATGTAAATAAAAGTCAGCACATATGGGACAATGATTGATTTTAATAGGAAAAGACCACATAAGAATAAATACAACACAGCAATTTCACATTTCACCCACAATCCCTCTGGCTTTGCCATTGACTGTAAGCCTTATAAAGGATAAGAACTGCATCTGTTCTGATTATCTTGTATCTATCCTAACATTTAGTACAGTGTCGTGGGCAGGTAACGTGACTACCAACTCATATTTAACAGTGCTTTGCACATAGTAAGCACTCAATAAATATGATTGATTGATATGGAGTAAACACTTAAACATTCCACAATTGTAATTATATAAATATAATAAATTTCTTATTCTTATTGAAACACTCTGGGCTGCACAGATATTATATCACAGTTATTTTCAATTTCCCTTTACCTTTTCACTCCTTTAATGTTTTTATTCTTTATAAACTGTTCTCATGTAAATCTACCTTTGTAGTTGAGTCTTTTCACTGTTATACTTCTGTAGGGTTAAAATCTGAGATATGGAGACCAGCTTTAGCAAGAGATTACAGGTGATTCACTGGTTTTATTTCATTAGGATGTCAGCCCCAACAGGGTAAGGATCAACCAATCAATCAATCAGAATCAGCATGGCTTAGCGGAAAGGGCATGGACTTGGGAGTCAGAGGTAGTAGGTTCTAATCCCAACTCATCCACTTGCCAGCTGTGTGACTTTGGGCAAGTTACTTTACTTCTCTGTGCCTCAGTTACCTCATTTGTAAAATGTGGATTAAAACTGTGAGCCCCACGTGGGACAACCTAATAGCCTTGTATCCACCCCAGCGCTTAGAACGGTGCTTGGCACATAGTAAGCGCTTAACAAATACCATAATTATTAATATAATAATTATTATTTATTGAGCACTTACCAAGTGCAGAACACTGTACTAAGCAATTGGCAGAGTAGAATACAACACAGTTCAAAGACATGTTCCTTGCCCATAATAAGCTCACAGTCTAGAGGAGGAAGACCAAGGATACAATGATGTATCTTCTGCAAAGAGTGAAGCATCTCAAGTGTGCCCGGGAAATCTAAACCAGCCAGTCTGTGGTGTATTCTTCTCCATACCACACCCACTTAAAGTCAGACTCTGACTCTTCTTGGTACTTTCATCATCAATAGTATTTACTGAGCCTTTACTGCATGCAGAGCACTACTCTACCGAATGCATCAGAGAATACACTACCAAATAATAATAATGATAATAATTTTGGTATTTGTTAAGCACTTACTATGTGCCAAGCACTCTTCTAAGCACTGAAGTAGATAATTTGTTGTCCCAGGTGGGGCTCACAGTCTTAATTGCCATTTTACAGATGAGGAAACTGAGGTCCAGAGAAGCAAAGTGACTTGCCCAAGGTCACACAACAGACCAGTGGTGGAGGTGGGAGTAGAACCCATGATTTTCTGACCCCCAGGCCCGGGATCCATACACTAGACCATGGTGATATTGAGGGCAGGGATCATGCCTACTGACTCCATCATATTGTCCTTTAGTATATTACTGTGCACCATGTGTGATAGAGCATGGGTCTGGGATTCAGAAGGTCAAGGGTTCTAATTCCAGCTCTGCCATTTGTCCACTGTGTCACCTTGGGCAAGTCTCTAAACGTTCTTGTGCCTCTGTTACCTCATCTGGAAAATGGGGAGTGAGAGTGTGAGCCCCACATGGGACAGTGACTGTGTCCAACCCAATTGAGAAGCAGCATGGCTCAGTGGAAAGAGCATGGGCTTTGGAGTCAGAGATCATGGGTTCGAATCCTGGCTTGGCCACTTGTCAGCTGTGTGACTTTGGGCAAGTCACTTAACTTCTCGGTGCCTCAGTTACCTCATCTGTCAAATGGGGATTAAGACTGTGAACCCCACCCGGGACAACCTGATTCCCCTGTGTCTACCCCAGTGCTTAGAACAGTGCTCGGCACATAGTAAGCACTTAACAAATACCAACATTATTATTATTATTATTAATTTGCTTGTATCCACCTCGGCGCTTAGTACAGTGCCTGATAACACAGTAAGTGCTTACCAAATACCATAATTATTAGTAATAAGCTTTCGCTAAGCACTCACCTTGCCCCCTCCTACCTCACCTCACTACACTCCTACTACAGCCCAGCCCACACACTTTGCTTCTCTAATGCTAACCTTCTCACTGTGCCTCAATACCATCTATCTCGCCGCCGACCCCTCTCCCTCGTTCTACCACTCACCTGGAATGCCCTCCCTCTTCAAATCTGTCAGACAATTACTTTCCCCCACCTTCCAAGCTTTTTTGAAGGCACATCTCCAAGAGGCCTTCCCCGACTAAGCACCCCTTTCCTCTTCTCCCACTCCCTTCTGTATTACCCTGACTTGCTCCCTTAGTTCTTCCTGCCTCGCAGTCCCACAGCACTTATGTACATATCTCTCATTTATTTATTTATATTAAATCTGTCCCTCCCGCTCAAGACTGTAAGCTTGTTTTGGGCAGGGAATATGTCTGTTCATTACTCTATTGTACTCACCCAAGAGCTTCATACATTACTGTGCACACAGTAAGCACTCAGTAAATATGATTGAATGAATGAAAGAATAAATACTATTGATTGATTACTTGGTGCCTGAAGCTGGGACCCATACTGCCTCACCATCATGAGGTCTGGGGCCTTTCAGTAGCCATTCCATGGCCAGAGCAGTCTTTCCACTTCCACCTGAAACCCGTGACAAGCAACATGGCCCAGTGGAAAAAGCACAAGACTGGCAGTCAGGGAACCTGTGTTCTAATCCTGATTCTGCCACTTGTCTGCTGTGTGACTTTGGCAAGTCATTTAACTTTTCTGGGCTTCAGTTACCTCACCTGTAAAATGGGAATTAAGATTGTGAGACCCATGTGGGGCAGGGACTTTGTGCAACCTGATTACTTTATAGCTACCCCAACACTTAATACAGTGCCTAGCATATAGTAAAAGATCAAAATTAATAAATACCGAGGTCACGGTAGTTCAGTAGCCTGGGGTAGGGAGGAGTCTAAGGATTTTCCTCTCTAAGAACTGTTTAATCTTAAAATTTTCAATCTGCTTTTATTGTGGTTGGTAATTCATACTGTTTTCTTTGGATCTGTTCTCCCAGATTTAATAATTGATGGCACAGTATAATAAATGAACTGGCATCTGTTATATACTCATTATGTGCCAAGGACTGGGATAAGCACTGAGAATAAATCAAACACAATTTGAACATGGTGCTTAAAATCCATGATAGCAGGTATCTTATCCTCCTTGTATAGATGATGTAACTGAGGGACAAAGAGGTTAAGTGACTTGCCCAAGGTCACTCTTCAGGGTAGTGGTAGAGCAGGAACTCTCAATTAATCAATCCATCAATCAATCTCACTTATTGAGTACTTACTGTGTTCAGAGCACCGTAATAAGTGCTTGGGGGAATACAACATAATAGAGATGGTAGACACTTTCCCTGCCCCCACTGAGCTTGCAATCTAGAGGGGTTTACCAGACAATAAAATGAATAAATAAATGACCAATATGTACACAGGTGGTGTAGGACTGAGAGAGAGTTAAATCAAGAGAGCAAATCCATGTGTAAGGGCAATGTAGAAGGGAGTGGGAGAAGAGGAAATGAAGGGTTAGTCAGGGGAGAACTTTTGGAGGAGTTGTGCTAGAACTAGAATTCAAGTCTCCTGATTCTCCATCCGATATATTTCCAGGAATTTTCACATCTCCTGTTTAGTCCCATTCTATAGATTTGGGAACTAGGGAACAAAGAGACTAAGTGACTTGCCCAAGGGTACACAGCCAGCCAGTGACAGAGCTGGGTTCATAACCCAGCCATCTCTTTGAGCTCCCTGCCTCCAGTCCCTCCCCTCTCCAGACCATACTTCGCTTTGCTGCTGAGATCATTTTTTCTAAAAATTGCTGTGTGCGTGTCTCCCAACTCCTCAAAAACCTCCAGTGGTTGCTCATCTCTCTCCACATCAACAGAAACTTCTCGCTATAGGTTTTAAGGTGCTCAATCAGTTCTCTACCCCCTACTTACCCCTGTGGCTCTTTCTTGCTTCTCTCATGACTGACCTTTTGCTCATTCCCTCCCTCCTGCCTTCATATCCAACAAACTACCATCTTCAAAGCCCAACTAAAATCATATCTCCTCCAGGAAGTCTGCCCTGATTAATCTCTCATTTTTCTCTCTTTCTCCCCTATTTTTCCTCCTTACTGTGTCACCTATGAACTTAGCCCTCCCCACTAAACACTTAGGTACTCACCCCACCCTCGTATCCCCAGCACTTATATACGTACCCTTTATTCCACTGCTTCCTCTACCTGTAATTTATTTTAAAGTCTGTCACCCCCAACAAGGTTGTAAGCTCCTGAGAACAGGGATCATGTCTATTTTGGCCATTGTAGTCTCCCAAGTGGAAGTACAGTGTTCTGCACACAGCAAGCCCTCAATAAATACCACTGAGTGATTTACTGGTTGATCGATTACATCACCTGACACCCTGTCCCGTGTTCTTTACGGTAAATTTCCCAACTTGCACTCTCTTCGCTTTAGATTGTGAGTACTTGGTGGGATAGAGACTATGTCTGAATCATTTACCTAGTATCCCCCTCTGTGCTCAGTCAACTGCTTCACACACAGGGCTGAGTAAATGCAATCATAACCATGATAATGATAAATAAAAATCTACTGGACAAGTCAGTGTGTTTAACAAGCAAAACCTTCAGTTCTTTCTTACTCTCTCAGGCAGATGGAATCACTATGTCAGATTTCCCATCCCTGATCTGGTCCACAGGTTTTTGATGGTGACCACCAGCCCCTTCTCTTTCCCTCTGTCCTACTCTTTTCAAATTGATTCCGTTCCTCTTTGACTGGCTTTTTTTGGAGGTGGGGGTGGGGGTTGGTTTTTTTCTTTTTTTACTTTGAATACTATCATTCCTTCCCAAAATGCTATGTCTTCTGCTTTGATTGTTATTATTAAGTTGTTCTACACCTTTGCAATTTTAGACATGGAAAGAAATAATCAGATCCCAGGGTATGCTTTTCATTATTGGACTCTATTCAACCTTCCTGTGTGTCTTTGTGGTGCTTGACACGCTTCACTGAAGCAGGTTGGACACTGAGGGGTTGCTGCAGCAGGGCTGGGGGAAAGGAAGACTGAAGAGCTGAGATCCCACACATACCCTCTCCTCCCTCACTCCTGTTCTCCTTATTCAGAGATTTCATTTCAATCCACTCCCTGCACCTCAAACAGGTCACCATTCTCCAAGCCCAGAAGCTTTGGGAGTGGAGGAAAATCTCTCTGGCCTCAAGAGGGTTGTTCCAGTCTAGTGTCTCTCAGGAACCACGTGCAGTCACCCAACACGGAAAATCCTTCACCTGTGACTGTTCAGAGCTGCTCTGCACATCTTGAGGGCAGGAGCAGGCCTCCAGGAATGGATCCTTAAACAAGAAGAGGTCCCTTGTTTAGCCGTGTTATCCTGCTTTTCTCTTTGTGTAGCTCACCTCAAACTGGACTTATCCTGGACTCATTTAAGCCGTGGCATCCCTCCAGTAGCATTTAAGGAGCACCCATGTGTGGAGCCCAGGGCCCCACACTGAATAAGAAAATGCAAAATGGAGCCTGCCTCCTTTTAGAGAGGCTTAGTTGGGTAGTGATGAGAGCCAGGAGGGCTAAATCTAAGAAGACCTCGATGAGGAGGCAGTTTTGAAATCGGCATATGGCAGCCCCTGCAACTCTATCCTTCCCCAACTCTGACTCAGACCAGGACAGAGACAGCACTTGGACTCCCACGACCATCCTGTTAGCAGTATCAATCCTCAGGTCCCTCGCCTCTCCAGGCCATACTTCGCTTTGCTGCTGCGATCATTTTTTCTAAAAATTGCTTTGTGCGTGTCTCCCAACTCCTCAAAAACCTCCAGTGGTTGCTCATCTCTCCCCACATCAACAGAAACTTCCCGCTATAGGTTTTAAGGTGCTCCTTTATTGATCCTTAGTCTGTGATGCCTTCCCCACCCCCGGAGTAAATTAAACATGTCCAAAACAGAACTCCTTATCTTCCCACCTGAACCCTGTCCTCTCCCTGTTTTTTTCCATCACTGTAGACACCACCACCACCCTTTGTCTCTCACAAGCCCATAACCTTGGCATTGTCCTCAACTCATCACTCTCATTCCACCCACATATTCAATCTGTCACCAAATTCAGTCGGTTCTACCTTCTCAATATTGCTAAAATTGTGTTGCATTATACTCTCCCAAGAGGTTGGTACAGCACTCTGCACATAGTAAGCACTCAACAAATATGACTGATTAAAATCTGCCCTTTCCTCTCCATCTGAACTGCTACCACTCTGAACCAAGCACTCATCCTAACCCACCTTGACTACTGCATCTCTCTCCTTGCTGACCGCCTTGCCTCATTTCTATCTCCACTTCAGTCCATACTTTACTGTGCTGCCCAGATCATTTTTCTAATAACAGTTCAGTCCATGTCTGCCCACTCCTCAAGAACCTCCAAAGGCTGCCCATCCACCTCTGCATCAAAACAAAAACTTCTGACCATGGACCTCAAAGCATTCAATCAGCTTGCCTCATCCTACCTCTCCTCACTAATCTCCTACTACAGCCTAACCTGCACACTTCACTCCTCTACCACCAGCTTCCTCACAGTGCCCCGATTTCATCTGTCTCTCCTCTGATTCCTTTCCCATGTCCTCCCCCAACCAGGAACTCCCTCTCCCTCCATGCATGCCGGATCACCATTCTCCCCTCTTTCAAAGCATTAAAGTCACATCTCCTCCAAGAGGTCTTCCCCGATTAAGTCGTATTTTCTTGAGTTTCCTCTCCCTCCGCATTGTCTTACGCATTTGGATCTGTGATCTCGGGGCATTTGCTATTCACCCCACCCTCAACCCCACAGCACTTTCGTGGCAGCAGCATGGCTTAGTGGAAACAGTGAGGGCTGAGGAGTCAGAGGACGTAGGTTCTAATCCCAGCTCTGCCACTTGTCTGCTGTGTGATCTTGGGTAAGTCACTTAACTTCTCTGTGCCTCAGTTACCTCATCTGTAAAATGGGGATTAAAAGCATGAGCCCTACATGGGACAGCCTGATTACACTGTAACTACTCCAGGGCTTAGAACAGTGCTTGGCACATAGTAAGCACTTAACAAATATTATAATTATTATTACATTTTCAAATGATATATTATCAATTACTTGCATATATTCATGTCGGTCTCCCCTTCTAGACCGTAAGCTCACTGTGGGCAGGGAACATGTGTTCTAATTCTGTTGTATCGTATTCTCCCAAGTGCTTAAGACAATGTTCCACACATAGTAAATGCTCGATAAGTACTACTGATTGATGGAATCCCCATTTTGCTGATGAAGGAACTGAGGCCCAGAGATGTAGGAGGGGGCAAGGTGATTGAGTTCATTAAAGCTGTTGTAGGTAAGGTTAGGTGTACCCACAGTGACTCCTCCCAGCTGCAAGTAGCTCTGTGAGTTGGTCCTTCCTCCTGCTTTACCTCTATTTGTCTTTATAGCTTGAATAGCAAAATGCTGGTCTTCGAGACCAGAATAAAGAGGTGTCATACCACAAGAAATAATAACTACCTTAAAATGTAAGCTTGCCCCTGTCCACAGGCCCTCGATGCTGCTGTCAAGATGTTTTGCTGCTGCTGCCCTCATCTGATGGTTAAATTTAGGCTTAGAGACTTTTTCCCCTTTCAGATGCAAGCTGTCTGCAGCGCCCAATGAAGAGTGGTCCACAGACACCCTCCTCCTCCCTCCGCTTGGCTGGCAAACCCGTCTGAGGTGGAGGGAGGGGGAGCCAGGAGAGTTCGCAACAGTCTCTCTCTCTTTCAAGACCCAAGTTAGCTACAAAAGGGAATTAAAAACTTCACGTCGTGTTGTTGTCCCTCTCCCTTTGTCTCGCCTCGGAGAGTTCTACAGCTGGAGAGTGCTGAGAATTCAACCCTTTAAAGCGATTACAATTCATATTGACTATAAACTTCCCACTGTGTGAATAAAGGAGGGGAGGTGCCTGCCAGGAGCTCCAAGGGGTGACTGGAAGTGATTTCACCATCTGATGATCTACACCATGTTGGGAAACATTAGGAGGCACAAAAATCCCTGGGTTGGGAAGATGGGAACTGATCACCCGATACCCATTAACGTAAGAGGAACCGGGGCATGTTTGTAAGATAAAACCACCCATTGGAGCCAAGGCTCAGTTCGGTCAGGCTTTTGACCAGCAAGACAAATGAGCATTGCATCCTCGGCCTGATTTGGGTCCGGGCGCGGCAGAAGCAGGGAGTGCATCCTGTCTGGTTTCCATAGTAACGCCCTCCCATTCTGCTATGCTGGAGGCAGGAAGAGGGAGGGGGAGGGGAAAGGGGTTGCTCCACTCAGGCAATTGCATTAGCTGTGATTCCAACCCCCATCAAACTAGAAAGGAAAAGATATAAATATTATTTTTGCTGTTCGGACAAAAACGATTATTGTTGTTATTACCGTCATTGTTATGCCTTACATTAGCATAGATCTATTAATTCCCAAACTCTCCAAAGCGTTTGACGAAATGGATAATGGCTTCTTTTTTCTCTTGCCTCTGGTGGCTGATTAGTAATGGCCCGGCAATGGTATACAGCTGTTCGGCCCAGAAAGTGAAATGGAAGCCTCATCTAAGGCTCGGCCCTAGCACCTGCATGGAGCTTTGACTTCCAGCACCTGGCAGTCCTCCTCCACCAGGTGGGCTTATCCATACGGAGCTCTCTGTGTCAGGGGTTGGAGCTTCTTCCTCGTCCCTAGTGTGTCTGCCAAGCGTTGGGTTTTGCTGGTGGACGATTTGGGGTCACCTGCCTCCTTCCTGTACCCCTGCTCCTCACAATCAATCAATCAAAGGTATTTGAGTGCTTACCATGTACAGAGCACTGTATTAAGCACTTGGGAGAGTAATAAAGCTCTTAGTACAATACTCTGCACACAGTAAGTGCTCAATAAATACAATTGATTGAAATAGTACAACAGAGTTAGTAGAGATGGTCCTTGCCCAACAAGGAGCTTCCAGTCTACAGGGGGAGGCAGACTAGATCAGTCTATTGTGCTCTGGAGTCTCTGTCCAGGTTCCCGCTTCATTTGCCATCCTTCACCACCCTCACCACCTTCCAACAGGGGAGGTATAACTGTCTCCAGCCAGATGCAGTCAGAGCAAAGCTGAGAAACACCTGGAGTTTTCAGCGAGTCAACCCTGGTTGTTTGAGCAACTCCATTCTCTCAGTGGAAGAGGGAGGTCTCTCTTTCTCTCGTAAAGTGAGCCAAGTTTCTCCTTCATAGGGAAATTGCAGAAATGCTGTTATACCCATGAATACCTATGAGATGAAGAGCAACGCTTACAAGAACATCTCATTGTGGTGGGAGCAGGGCTGAGCAAGCTAGCACGGTTCTGACTCAGTCATACAAAGGTGCTTAAAGACTCAGTCACCTCTCTTCTTCACCTTATCCTCCCTCCTCTCCTACTGCAACCCAACATATATACTTCACTCCTCTCAAGCCAACCTACTCCTGTGCCTCGTTCTCATCTCCCTTGCCACCTGCCTCTCTTGTACATGGCCTTCCTTCTACCTGGAACTTCCTCCCTTTTCAATCTGGCCGACCACTGTTCTCCCCATCTTGAAGGCCCTTCAGAAAACACATCTCCCCCACGAGGCCTTCCCTGATTAATCTCCCCATCCTATTTGACTCCCTACTGCTACTTCAGCACTTCTGTGGTCTCACTTGGGTACTCATCCAGGGGTTTCCATATTTGATTCCATCTCCTCTCTGTATTGTACTTAGTGATTATCTCCTCCCACTATAAGTTCTTTGAAGGTAGGGATAATGTGTCTCATTTTTATTATGCTCTCCCCAAGAACTTTGTACAATGTTCTGCACAGAGTAAGTGCTTAATAAATATTACTGATTAATTGATTACCAGGTGGTGGTGATATGCTAGAACCCAGTCTTGTCCAGCAGGCAAAATCATCTTCTTTCAGCATCACTTGAGTTGTTCTTGCTCCCTGGAGAGAAGGAAAATGCTGCCTTTCTGGTAATTAGACTTCAACGGGAAGCAGAAGGTCTGCCCAAACCCCCTTTTCTTTTTTATCCTGTTCCTTAAGAGCCCACCCATCTCAGGGATCCAGATGGCCCCTCTTATTTAAAGGGTCGGCAAAGAGCGGACCTTCCAGGTGCAGCTGCAGAGGTGTTTGTGTTCTCCTGCAGCTGGCAGAGATGAAAACCTACTTGACACAAACCCTCTGTTTCAACGGAGATGCTTCTCCTCTTCATTTCTTCCTTTGGGCTCTCCCAATCTCTGCTCAGCCGCTGTAAAAGCTGAGCACACCCAGTGAGATCTCCCTCTGGACTTGCTTTCAATTAGTGTAGTTAATTCATGCCAAACTCCTTGGGGCACTGGACGAGGCCTCCCACCAGAAGCATTATCAGTGGAACATCTACAGAATGATAATATTGGGGATCTCTTGGGCTGGTCCCATGAACACCTATGTGAAGTGGGTTTTGTAGGCATCATATATGTTTTCCTTCCTCCCGCCCTCTCAAACGAGGGTAAATCCTCAACTGCTCACAATCTTGGACTTGGTTTCTGTGGTGAGCCATTGAGTTAGTTGTTCGATTCCAAGCCAATCTCTTTCATAACCATTTGTACTCCTCCCTGTTTTACCCCACAGTTCTCATGACACCATTCAATTGGCTAAATGGGGGCACAGCAAGGAGGGGAGTGGTAATTGCCCAGTTAGCAACAGTCATGCACAGTTCCCTCAGAAGGGTTTGGTTAAAGTTTGTGAAGCAGCATGGCTGAGTGGAATGAGCACAGGCCTGGGAGTCAGAGGACTTGGGTTCTAACTCAGCTCCCCCAATTACTGGCTGTGTGACCATGAGCACGAAGGTCACACTTAACTTCTCTGTGCCTCAGTTCCCTTAATTGTAAAATGGGGATTCAAGTCTGTTTTCCATCTCACTTAAACTGTGAGGTCCATGTTAACCCAATGATCTTATATCTGCCCCAGTACTTAGTACAGTGTTTGGCACATAGAAAGCCTTTAATGAATTCCACAATAATTATTAGGCCAGCTAGGAAGTTCTGGTGACTGCTGAGAAGTAATGGGAGAATATCAGTGAAGAACAGACCAAAGAGAGGATCCAGGAAAGTATAAGAGGGAGGTTTTCTCTCCCCTAAACCAAGAAGTGTTCATGACCAAGGTTTCCTGAGTCCTAAAGGGGTTGCATAATAGATCAATCAATCAATCATGTTTATTGAGCACTCACTGTGTGCAGAACACTGTACTAAAACACTTGGGAGAGTACAACATAATACAACAGAAACATCCCTTGCCCACAATGAGCTTACAATAGATTTGAGTGAAAAAATAAGCTCATCTCTAGACTGTAAGCTCATTTTAGGCCCAGAGAAAGTCTGCCAGCCCTGTTGTAGTCTTCCAAGCTCTTAGCACAGTGTTCTGCACACAGTAAGCACTCAATAAATAGCATTGATTAATAATGATAATAATAATAATAATGATATTTGTTAAGCACTTACTACGTGCCAAGCCCTGTTCTAAGCACTGGGGTAGATACAAGGTAATCAGATTGTTCCACATGGGGCTCACAGTCTTAATCCTTATTTTGCAGATGAGGTAACTGAGGCACAGAGAAGTTAAGTGACTTGCCCAATGTCACACATCAGACAAGTGGCAGAACGGGATTAGAATCCACGTCCTTTCCCTCCCTAGCCCGGACATAGCCATGCTGCTTCTGCTGCTTCATGCTGCTTCTAACTGTGGTATTTGTTAAGCACTTACTCTGTGCCAAGCACTCTGCTAAGCACTGGGGATGATGCAAGATAATCAGTTGCTACATAGGACTCACACTCCTTGTAAGAGGGAGAACAGGTATTGAATCCCCATTTTACAGGTGGGGAAACTGAGGGACAGAGAAACTAAGTGATTTGCCCCAGGTCACATAGTAGACAAGTGACAGAGTTGGGATTAGAACCCGGGCCCTCTGACTGTCAGGCCTGTGCTCTTTCCCCTTCTCACTGACTGATTGATCAAATGCTAATCTAAACAGAAACCTAGCCCTGCCAACTTTCCAAATAACACTCCAACTCCTAGCATTTTGTGGAGTTTCCACCCCAAAAGCTCTATTCTTGGGAGACAAAGAGCAGTACCCATATGCAATCAAGTTTCAGACAAAGCCTACAGAGAAAATGTATGCTCAGTGGATTCTAAGACTGAGGCATGTCCCAGCTTCAATATTAGTGACTATGATTCCAGCAACTCATTCCTTCTGATCAAGTCTTGCAATCTACTATTGAGTAAGGCCCAGAGATGACGTTACTCTAGGGACCGGATGTGATGTTTGTAGGCTATGCCCGAAACTTGACTGCATAGCGAGACCACCCTCTGAGTCCCAAGAATATTTTGGGGCAGAAGCTCCACAAAATGTTAGGAGTTGGGGTGTTACTTGGAAAGTCATCAGGTCAATGTTTCTGTTCAGATTAGCATTCGATCAATCAGTCAGTCAATGAGTAGCAGCATGGCCTAGTGTATAAGAGCACAGGCCTGGCAGTCAGAGGACCTGGGTTCTAATCCTTGCTCTGCCACTTGTCTGCTGTGTGACCTTGGGCAGGCCATTTAACTACAAGGATTGTGTCCAATGTTATTATTTTGTATCTGCCGCAGGGCTTGGCTAATAGTGAGTGCTTGAAAATATCACAGTTATTGTTATTATGCAATCCACTGTCAGAAGCCCTTGGGAGATACGACGGAATCACAAGACCCATTTCCTGCTAGCCAGGATATTACATTCTAATGGGTGAGATAGATGTAGAAATGGGCACAAGTCCTGGAGTCAGAATAGATAAAACAAAATGTTCTATCAAGGATACACATGCTCAATTACTGAAGATGGGCATAAATAAATAAATACATATTTGCAAGTGGCAGCTGAAGATTGATAAGATTCAGCGTACTTATAATTAATCATGGAGGGCTTGTTGTGTAATCAACTGAATCTATCTAGGCTGCCACGCAAGAAAATGTAGGCTCCATGTTGGATAAAGTAACAGTGACATTAACTGAGCTCCTGCTCGCTATAGTGCACTATAATGGGCTCTTGGAAAGTACAGAGTGTTGAACTCTATCTATCAGTGGTATCCACTGAGAACTTGCTGTGTGCAGAGCATTGTACTAAGCACTTTGGAGAATGCAATACAATAGAGCCCATGCCTCCAAAGAGTTTACAATCCAGTAGGGGAGTCAGATCTGAAAATATACTATGGATAGGGAAGGGGCAGAGTATAGTGATACATACAAGGTACTTGTAGGGGAAGGTGAATATTAAAAGTGCATAGGTGACAGAAATGAGGAAGAATAAGATGGGGAAATAGGTTAATCAGGGAAAGCAGATTGACCAATTAATCAATCGATCAATACTATTGCAGGAAAGATTAAGGCTTCTTCGAAGAGATAGGATTTTAGTAAGGTTTTGAAGAAAGGTTTAGAAGAAGAAGTGACAACCTGCCAGATAGGAAGGGGGAGGGAGTTTCAGGAAGGAGGGAGGAGTTTAGCAAGGGATGAGTGGTAAAAGATGAGATTAAGACATATCAAGTAGACAGGAGTTAAGGGAGTGAAGTGTGTAGGCTGGATTGAAGTGGGAGAAGAGTGAGATTAGATAGAAGGGGAAGAACTGACTGAGCACTTGTACCATCCTGTCTCACCTCACAGATCTTCTACAGCCCAGCTCTTGAACTGCACTCCTCTAGTAACAGCTTACTTACTATCTCATCTATTTTTTTAATGATATCAGTTAAGTGCTTACTGTGTGCCAGGCACTGCACTAAGCACTGGAGTGGATACAAGAAAATCAGGTTGGACACAGTTCCTGATCCACATGGGACTTGCAGCCTTAATCCCCATTTTATAGATGAGGTAACTGAGGCACAGAAAAGTGAAGTGACTAGCCCCAAGTCACTCAGCCAGACAAGTGGTGGAGGCAGGAATAGAACCCAGGTCCTTCTGACTCCCAGGCCCGTGCTCTATCCACTAGGCAACACTGCTTCTCTATCTCTAGGCTGTAAGCCCATTGTGGGCAGGGATTGTTTCTCTTTATCACTGTACTGTACATTCCAAGCTCTTAGTTCAGTGTTCTGCACACAGTAACCCTCAATAAATATGATAGAGTGAATGAATAAATGAATCCGTAGCTTGTGTATCTTGTTGCTGAGCCCTTTCCTGCATTCTCCCCCTACCCTAGAGCTCCCTACCCCTCCTTATACTAAAGACCCCCATTCTCCTTACCTTCTAAGCATTATTAAGGTCACATCTCCTCTAAGATGCCTTCCCCAATTAAGCCCTCTTTTCTCATCCTTTCTCTTCTACATCATTTATGCACTTGGGTTTGTGACCTTTGAGCATTTGATATTCACCCCACCTTCAAACCCATAGCTCTATGTACATATTTTAAATTACATATTATAAATTCACTATTGACATTAATGCCTGCCTCCCCTTCTAGACTGTAAGCTTGGTGTGGGCAAGGAAAGGATCTGCTAACTCTATTGCACTGTACTTTCTCAAACATGTAATACAGTGTTCTGAAAGCACTTCAATCAATCAATCAGCCAATCACATTTATTGAGAACATTGTGTGCATTTCACACTCATTTTCCTCACCATCATCTCCCTTGTCTTCAACATCCATCATTTAGTAATGCTAGAGATTGCAATTGTCTGGTATGATTTGCACTTCTCAGTGCTATGCTGATGATTGTCTACTACCTTATGCTCTCCAAGGCAGTTCATTCATTCATTCATTCAATAGTATTTACTGAGAGCTTACTATGTGCAGAGCACTGTACTAAGCGCTTGGAATGAACAAGTCAGCAACAGATAGAGACAGTCCCTGCCGTTTGACGGGCTTAAAGTCTAATGTGGGGAGACGGACAGACAAGAACAATGGCAATAAATAGAGTCAAGGAGAAGAACATCTCGTAAAAACGATGGCAACTAAATAGAATCAAGGCGATGTACATTTCATTAACAAAATAAATAGGGTAATGGAAATATATACAGTTGAGCGGACGAGTACAGTGCTGAGGGGATGGGAAGGGAGAGGGGGAGGAGCAGAGGGAAAGGGGGAAAAGAGGGTTTAGCTGCGGAGAGGTGAAGGGGGGTGGTAGAGGGAGTAGAGGGAGAAGAGGAGCTCAGTCTGGGAAGGCCTCTTGGAGGAGGTGAGTTTTAAGTAGGGTTTTGAAGAGGGGAAGACAATCAGTTTGGCGGAGGTGAGGAGGGAGGGCGTTCCAGGACCGCGGGAGAACGTGGCCCAGGGATCGACGGCGGGATAGGCGAGACCGAGGGACGGCGAGGAGGTGGGCGGCAGAGGAGCGGAGCGTGCAGGGTGGGCGGTAGAAAGAGAGAAGGGAGGAGAGGTAGGAAGGGGCAAGGTGATGTAGAACCTTGAAGCCTAAAATGAGGAGTGTTTGTTTGGAGCAGAGGTTGATAGGCAACCACTGGAGTTGTTTAAGAAGGGGAGTGACATGCCCAGATCGTTTCTGCAGGAAGATGAGCCGGGCAGCGGAGTGAAGAATAGACTGGAGCGGGGCGAGAGATGAGGAAGGGAGGTCAGAGAGAAGGCTGACACAGTAGTCTAGCCGGGATATAACGAGAGCCCGTAGCAGTAAGGTAACCGTTTGGGTGGAGAGGAAAGGGCGGATCTTGGCGATACTGTAAAGGTGAAACCGGCAGGTCTCAGTAACGGGTAGGATGTGTGGGGTGAACGAGAGAGACGAGTCAAGGATGACACCGAGATTGCGGGCCTGAGAGATGGGAAGGATGGTCGTGCCATCCACGGTGATAGAGAAGTCTGGGAGAGGACCGGGTTTGGGAGGGAAGATGAGGGGCTCAGTCTTGCTCATGTTGAGTTTTAGGTGGCGGGCCGACATCCAGGTGGAGAGGCCCTGGAGGCAGGAGGAGATGTGAGCCTGAAGGGAGGGGGAGAGGACAGGGGCGGAGATGTAGATCTGCGTGTCATCTGCGTAGAGATGGTAGTCAAAGCCGTGAGAGCGAATGAGTTCACCGAGGGAGTGAGTGTAAATGGAGAACAGAAGAGGGCCAAGAACTGACCCTTGAGGAACTCCAACAGTTAAAGGATGGGAGGGGGAGGAGGTGCCAATGCAAATTGAATGTTCAGTAATGTGTTCTAATACCTTTCCAATAGTATTTATTGAGCGCTTACTATGTGCAGAGCACTGTACTAAGCGCTTGGGATGAACAAGTCGGCAACAGATAGAGACAGTCCCTGCCGTTTGACGGGCTTACAGTCTAATCGGGGGAGACGGACAGACAAGAACAATGGCACTAAACAGCGTCAAGGGGAAGAACATCTCGTAAAAACAATGGCAACTAAATAGAATCAAGGCGATGTACAATTCATTAACAAAATAAATAGGGTAACGAAAATATATACAGTTGAGCGGACGGGTACAGTGCTGTGGGGATGGGAAGGGAGAGGTGGAGGAGCAGAGGGAAAAGGGGGAAATGAGGCTTTAGCTGCGGAGAGGTAAAGGGGGGATGGCAGAGGGAGTAGAGGGGGAAGAGGAGCTCAGTCTGGGAAGGCCTCTTGGAGGAGGTGATTTTTAAGTAAGGTTTTGAAGAGGGAAAGAGAATCAGTTTGGTGGAGGTGAGGAGGGAGGGGGTTCCAGGACCGCGGGAGGACGTGACCCAGGGGTCGACGGCGGGATAGGCGAGACCGAGGGACGGCGAGGAGGTGGGCGGCAGAGGAGCGGAGCGTGCGGGGTGGGCGGTAGAAAGAGAGAAGGGAGGAGAGGTAGGAAGGGGCAAGGTGATGGAGAGCCTTGAAGCCTAGAGTGAGGAGTTTTTGTTTGGAGCGGAGGTCGATAGGCAACCACTGGAGTTGTTTAAGAAGGGGAGTGACATGCCCAGATCGTTTCTGCAGGAAGATGAGCCGAGCAGCGGAGTGAAGAATAGACCGGAGCGGGGCGAGAGAGGAGGAAGGGAGGTCAGAGAGAAGGCTGACACAGTAGTCTAGCCGGGATATAACGAGAGCCCGTAATAGTAAGGTAGCCGTTCGGGTGGAGAGGAAAGGGCGGATCTTGGCGATATTGTAGAGGTGAAACCGGCAGGTCTTGGTAACGGATAGGATGTGTGGGGTGAACGAGAGGGACGAGTCAAGGATGACACCGAGATTGCGGGCCTGCGGGACGGGAAGGATGGTCGTGCCATCCACGGTGATGGAGAAGTCTGGGAGCGGACCAGGCTTGGGAGGGAAGATGAGGAGCTCAGTCTTGCTCATGTTGAGTTTTAGGTGGCGGGCCGACATCCAGGTGGAGACGTCCCGGAGGCAGGAGGAGATGCGAGCCTGAAGGGAGGGGGAGAGGACAGGGGCGGAGATGTAGATCTGCGTGTCATCTGCGTAGAGATGGTAGTCAAAGCCGTGAGAGCGGATGAGTTCACCGAGGGAGTGAGTGTAAATGGAGAACAGAAGAGGGCCAAGAACTGACCCTTGAGGAACTCCAACAGTTAAAGGATGGGAGGGGGAGGAGGCTCCAGCGTAGGAGACCGAGAATGATCGGCCAGAGAGGTAAGAGGAGAACCAGGAGAGGACAGAGTCCGTGAAGCCAAGGTGAGATAACGTATGGAGGAGGAGGGGATGGTTGACAGTGTCAAAGGCAGCAGAGAGGTCAAGGAGGATCAGAATGGAGTAGGAGCCATTGGATTTGGCAAGAAGGAGGATATGGGTGACCTTAGAGAGAGCAGTCTCGGTAGAGTGGAGGGGACGGAAGCCAGATTGGAGGGGGTCTAGGAGAGAATGGGAGTTAAGGAATTCTAGGCATCGATTGTAGATGACTCGTTCTAAGATTTTGGAAAGGAAGGGTAGTAGGGAGATAGGACGATAACTGGAGGGGGAAGTGGGGTCAAGAGCGGGTTTTTTTAGGATGGGGGAGACGTGGGCGTGTTTGAAGGCAGAGGGGAAGGAGCCCTTGGAGATTGAGTGGTTAAAAATAGAAGTTAAGGAAGGGAGGAGGGCAGGGGCGATGGTTTTAAGAAGGTGAGAGGGAATGGGGTCCGAGGCGCAGGTGGAGGGGGTGGCACTTGCGAGGAGGGAGGAGATCTCCTCTGAGGATACTGCAGGGAAGGATGGGAAAGTAGGGGAGGGGGTTGTTGGGGGGGAGGGGAGAGGCGGAGGGGTGACTTTGGGGAGCTCAGACCTGATCGTGTTGATTTTCGTGAGGAAATAGGTGGCCAGATCATTAGGGGTGAGAGATGGGGGAGGGGGAGGAACAGGGGGCCTAAGGAGAGAGTTAAAGGTCCGGAACAATCGGCGGGGGTGACGGGCATGGGTGTCGATGAGGGAGGAGAAGAAGCTTTGCCTGGCGGAGGAGAGGGCAGAGTTAAGGCAGGAAAGGATAAATTTGAAGTGTGTGAGGTCGGCTTGGTGCTTGGACTTTCGCCAGCAGCGCTCAGCAGCTCGAGCATAGGAGCGTAGGAGGCAGACGGAGGAGGTGATCCAGGGCTGTGGGTTAGTGGAGCGAGAGCGGCGGAGGGAAAGGGGGGCGAGAGAGTCGAGATGAGTAGAGAGGGTGGAGTTGAGAGCGGAGACCCGCTCGTCGAGAGTGGGAAGAGAGGACAGGGCGGCAAGGTGAGGCGAGATGCTATTGGAAAGACGAATGGGATCGAGAGAGCGGAGGTCTCTGTGGGGCAGTAGCGAAGATTTGCAGGGGGAGGGAGTGTGAGAGATGAGGCAGGTGAGAAGGTTATGGTCAGAGAGAGGGATTTCAGAGTTGGTGAGTGAGGAGATAGTGCAGCGGTAGGAGATGACGAGATCGAGGGTGTGACCGAGTCGGTGAGTGGGCGCGGTATGGTGGAGGAGGAGGTCGGCAGAGTCGAGGAGGGATAGCAGGCGGGCGGCAGAGGAGTCGTCGGGTACATCCGTATGGATGTTGAAGTCTCCAAGGATCAGAGTGGGCAGAGAGAAGGAGAGGAGGAAGGTGAGAAAGGGGTCAAGGTGGTTGAAGAAGTCGGAGGTGGGACCGGGAGGGCGGTAGATGACGGCGACAAGTAACTGGAGTGGGTGGTAGAGGCGAATGATATGGGCTTCGAAGGAGGGGAAGGAGAGGGAGGGGGGAGGAGGGATAGTGCGGAAGCGGCATCGGGGCGAGAGGAGGAAGCCAACGCCTCCTCCCTTACCGGTGAGTCTGGGGGAGTGGGAGAAGGAGAGGCCTCCGCCGGAGAGAGCGGCGGCGGAGACCGTGTCTTCGGGAGAGAGCCACGTTTCCGAAAGGGCGAGGAGGAGGAGAGAGCGGGAGAGGAAAAGGTCATGGATGAAAGGTAGCTTGCCTGTAATAGAGCGGGGATTCCAGAGGCCACACTTGAAAGTAGCTGTGGGTGCAAGGGGAGGAGGGGGGGAAGGGCGGGGGGAGGGGAGGGTTTGGATGGGAAGGAGGTGGCGGGGCCCTGGATGAGGAGAGGGGGATGAGGGGTGGCGGTGGGACAAGAGGACTGGGATGGGGCATGGGTGGGGAAGAGAGAAGGGGGGAGGGGGTGAAGAGGGGGTTTGGTGGGGGGAAGAGTAGGGGGAGGGGGAAGAGGGGTAGCGCTGGTAAAGTGGGGTTCTAGGGCGGGGGGGGGGAGGAGACAGAGGAGAGAGCGGGAAAGAGCTGAGCGAGAGAGGAGAAGGGGAAGGGGAGGATAGGAAGGGGCGGGAGGTGGGAGGGAGGGAGGAGGGACATGGAGAGGCCAGAGAGGTGGGTGGCAGCACTGACAACAATAAACAGTAATAAACGAAATCGGTAATATAGCAACATGATACAATATGATACAATACAGTGGTGCTAATATAGCAACATGATACAGTATGATACAATATAGTCGTGTTAATAAAAGGGGTGATGACCAGGGTCGGGGTTAGACTCGATTAAGGGGTGACCTGATCAAATTCAAAATCTGACGACAATAAACAATAAAAAGGCAGTGGTGTTCAACTGACTGGTATATAAATACATCATCTCCTGTTTTCCCCTTTATAAGGTTGAGTACTGCATTCGACCTGTTTGGAATCTCAATGACTTCTATACCTTCGGGGGGGCTAGACTGTAATCTCTAGATTATAAGGTTGTTGTGGTCAGGGAATGTGTCTACCAGCTAATGTTGTACTGTACTCTCCCCAAGCAGCAGTTAGTACAGTGTTCTGCATACAGTAAGCACACAGTAAGCACTCAATAAATACCACTGATCAAGAGCTCAGATGATTCACTCCCAAAATTGCCATTCAGGCGAAAATAATGTGGCTTAGCCTGAATTCTTCAGCCAGGTTGTTGGTTTCAATCAAATCCACTGAATGATTGTTCAACTCTCCCCTTAACACTCCAAGGTATCTAGGAGTTGAGCCAGTGATTATAATGGTTCCCTCTTCAGGGATGGGAAAGGCAAGATACAGGAGAATAGGTGGCAAGTAGCACCATGATTGTCAACATGGTCACTGTTTGTTTCCCAATTCTGCCACCGAAGTATTAGACCATGAACCCTCTTCCAGGAGGAGGCAGCCTTTGTCTGGTAATATTTGTAATTATGTTTAGAAAAGCAGCATGGCCTAGTAGAAAGTGCACTGGCCTGGGAGTCTGAGGACCTGTGTTCTATTCCTGGCTGTGTGACCTGGAGCATGTAACTTCACTTCTCTGTGCCTCAGTTCCCATAGCTAGAAAATGGGGATTCAGTAATACCTGTTCTCCCTCCTACTGAGACTGTGAGCCCCATGTGGGACCTGCTTATCATCTATCTACCCCAGCACTTAGAACAGTGCTTGGTGCATAGTTAGCACTAAATTATTACTATTATTATTATTTCAACCTCATCAAAGAATTGACTGAGTATCCACCATACTTGGTGAGCCTAGGTAACAGAGAAAGAGGGTAAGTAAGGGGGGATGACTGCCTTCAAAGAACATGCAATTTAATAGAGAAGGCAGGTAGACATGAATAATCAATACATAGTATTTATTGAGTGATTACTGTGCATAAAACACTGTACTAGGCATTTGGGAGAGAACAATGCTGTCGAATTACTGGACATGCACTCTGCCCATAAGGAGCTCACAGTTTAGCAGGGGAGACAGATACTAAAATAAAATTCAGATGGGGGGGATGGGAGAGAATAGGAAAGTATACGTAAGTGTTGTGGGGATGGGAGTAGGGGTGAATATCAAGTGCCTAAGGGGTTCATTCACTCATTCATTCAATAGTATTTATTGAGTGCTTACTACGTGCAGAGCACTGTACTAAGCGCTTGGAATGTACAAATCGGCAACAGATAGAGACAGTCCCTGCCCTTTGACAGACTTACAGTCTAATTGAGGGAGACAGGCAGACAAGAACAATGGCAATAAATAGAGTCAAGGGGAAGAACATCTCATTAAAACAATGGCAAATAAATAGAATCAGGGTGATGTACATCTCATTAAACAAAATAAATAGGGTGATGAAGATATATACAGTTGAGCGGACGAGTACAGTGCTGAGGGGATGGGATGGGAGAGGGGGAGGAGCAGAGGGAAAGAGGGGAGAAGAGGGCTTAGCTGCAGAGAGGTGAAGGGGGGGAAGAGGGAGCAGAGGGAAAAGGGCTCAGTCTGGGAAGGTCTCTTGGAGGAGGTGAGCTTTAAGTAAAGATTTGAAGAGGGGAAGAGAATTAGATTATCGGAGGTGAGGAGGGAGGGCATTCCAGGACCGCGGGAGGACGTGGTCCAGGGGTCGACGGCAGGATAGGCGAAACCAAGGGACAATGAGGATGTGGGCGTCAGAGGAGCGGAGCGTTCGGAGTGGGCAGTAGAAAGAGAGAGGGAGGAGAGGTAGGAAGGGGCAAGGTGATGGAGAGCCTTGAAGCCTAGAGTGAGAAGTTTTTGTTTTGTGCGGAGGTTGATAGACAACCACTGGAGGTTTTTAAGAAGGGGAGTGACATGCCCAGAGCGTTTGAATCCAAGTGCATAGGCGATACAGAAGACAAAGCCAACAGAAAAATACACAATCCTTAAAAGCACTGAAGAAATCATTGTCCGCGCATTCAGAGGAAGCCTCAAACACAAGCTTAGCACTTCAGTTTTAAGGTGCCACAACCCTACAACCCCTTTCAATATGGTTTTCTTATCATCATTATTAATAAAAGCTAATGTTAGTCATATCATTAACATGCATTCAACAATCATGATGTGCGAAGCACTGTGCTAAGTGTTGGGGCAATCCGTGAAGACAGGGTCCCTACATTCCAGAGGTTTTAAAGGAGTATCTACCCCTTAAAAGGGCAGGGACCACCTAATATAGCAATGAGTGACAATACTGAAGCAACTCCAGGCCAGAATTCTGGTGGAGAGTGAACTGGGGGCATGTGGTCAGGATCTTCAGTCCAACTTTGTTCTTGAAGGTCGCAGGACTCATCTTAAATATGTGTCCAGGGTATCCGTATTTCTTGAGGAGTCTCTTGAATAGAGGGGTTTGGTCAGGAGGCCTGGGTTTTATTATCAACTCTGCCATTCACCTGCTGTGTGACTTTGAGCAGATCATTTAACTTCTCTGTTTCCTGGTCCTTGGACTGTGAGCCCCATGTGAAACAGGGAGTGTCTGACCCGATTAGCTTTTATCTACCGCGGTGCTTAGTGTTTAGGTACATATCAATCAGTGGTGTTTTATTGATGTTCAGAGCACAGTACTAAGTACTTGAGAGAATACACTATAGCAGAGTTAGTAGGGACATTTCCTGCCCACAGTAAACTTGCAGGCTATAGGGGAAGACAGATATTAATATATATAATTTATAACATATCAATTATAAATGTACTCAAGTGCTTACCCACTATTATTATTACTATTATTATTAAAAGGTAGATTAAAAGAAGAGTGGAGAGAATTTCTAGCAGATAAATCTGATTATTGCCAGGCAGAGGGTTAAAGAGTTTGCTTTAAAAATCAAGAAGCAGACATGACCTTGTTCCTAGGATACAGAGCAGGAAGCCAGCTGTTCCAGGTCTTTAAGGTCATCACAAAAGGGCAGTCAAGAAGTATCACACTCAGGGAGTGCTAAGCTGAACGTCACCTTGGGCTTCCCACTTAATTCTCATTTCTTTCTTCTCATTGAGCAAACAGCCAGAGAATTCAGTGGCTCACAGTTCTATTATTTCCCCCATTTGACTTTAACTGTCTCAAGGGCAGCAATCATGTGTTTTATTTCTTGTCTATGTTCTCCAGTTCCACGAACCCTTCAACAGTGCTCTGTATTTAATAGAAAGGTATTAATAATAATAGTGAAAATTGGGCTATTTGGTAAGCGCTTACTATATGCCAGCGCTGTATTCAGTATAAGCAAATCGGGTTGTAGATAGTCCCTGTCCCACATGGGGCTCATGGTCTTACTGCCCATTTTACAGATGAGGTAACTGAGGCACAGAGAAGGAAAGTGACTTCTCCAAAGTCATTGAACAGACAAGTGGAGGTGCTGGGATTAGAACCCAGGTTCTTCCATCATCCAGATCCATACTCTGTCCACTAGGGTACACTGCTTCTGTGTCATGATTCAGCTACCCCACTTTGACAAGTTTCTGGTAGGCTCTGTTAAATCTTTGTTCTTTCTCCTGCTTGGCCTATTTGTAAATAATTGAAGTTTTCCCATTTCCCCTGTTAGGGTTATGTGTTTTGATTCTGGGGTACTCTTCCAAGTGCTTAGTACAGTGCTTTACACAGGTAGAAGGTCAAAAAGTGCCACTAATGTCTAGGCAGTCAATAAACTATTTTGATTCAGACAACTATGTGTTGTTACCAACTTCTGGTTGCTTAAGAGTCCCTCCAAGCAGAGCAGAAAATTCTCAGTTTAGTTCATGGGTTGGTCTATCCAGCCTATTCTTCTATCTCCGATGGTAGCAACAGAATTTTTGGAGGATCTGGTGGTTTCTCATCTTGGCATCCATTCTAATGGCTATGGCTGAACCCATTATAATCCCAGAATGTTTCTTCTACTTCCCGTACTCTCTCAAACAACCCACCATCAATCTCCCAGCCATGAATTCATCATCAACATGTTGTAATGAATACCCAGTGGACAAGAGTCAGAGAATGGCACCCGGCACCACTCCTGCCCTCAACTGGCTCCTCAGAATCTTGATGTTGACATGACTTTATTGAGGTCATCTAGAGCCTGACCTTGAACTTCTGCATAAAACATCCCAGTGGTTTATGGATTTCAGCCTCCTGACCCCCAGACTCACGAAATCTGCCCTAGCCTTTCACCTACTCTGAAACTCAGCCCATCTCCTCTTTCTCTGAACCCAGGGGAAATGGGGGAAATCTGGATCCCTATCCTTCTACTATCCCTTGTTTTTGGAATCAATTTGAATGAAGCAGGTTATAGCAGTAGGAAGGAATCAGTTTCCCTTCGCCCATCAACCTCTCATGGCCAAGGATCCACCTTTAAACTGTAAGCTTGTTATGGGTGGGAAACATGTCCCCCAACTCTGTTATACTCTTCCAAGCACTTAGTACAGTGTTCTGTACAAAGTAAACATTCAATAACTATGATTGATTGATTGACTGATAGGGTAAAATTTTTAACTGTTCCTTGGTAGCGAAAATCCAAAAATAGGGACAGAAGCTACTGAATCATTTCCAGCAGACAAGGAGAAGCAAGGCTGAGAGGAGGTAGTCTGGCTCTCTCACCAGGGGTAGATGAGAGAACCCCATCTCCACCAGTCAGCTTGTCCCAGACCTCAGCTCAGAGGACGTGAACTGAACCACTTCAACAGGCTTGAATTCTGTCAGCAGCTCAACCATCCCCTTGTTTACTGTTGAAATAATTACTACTTTGCCATAATATTAGCTCTGAGCCGTGACTCCATTACCATTATCCCCGGAATATTACCCATTTATTATCTCCCAGCAACCCTGGAAGATGAATACTGGGCTTCAGAGACCAATTGTTTTACAGCAGACAGGATCTTGGTGTGCATTGTTTAATGAGGTAAACTACATTATAGCGGGCATTAATTTGGCTGCACTGCTCTCCATTAAATCACTCTTAACCTGTAAATCTGCCACCTTTTTTGATGTGCAGTTAATCAGGAAGGATGGGAGGTGTCCTTAGCAAAGCAAGAGGAAGAAAGGGGGAGAGAGAGAGAGAGAGAGAGAGCAGGCATGGGGAGAAGGTAGATCTCATGGATGGATCTGTGGGTTAAGAAAGAAGGACTGTGGCTGTGATTTGGGTGAAAGAGGAAACATGAAAGGAAGAAACGTTTACTTCTCACTGCCCTTCCCATGAAGGTCCTAGCTCAGCTATTTATTTTTTTATGTTATTTGTTAAATGCTTTCTATGTGCCAGACACTCTTCTATGTGCTGGGGCAGATACAAGGTAATCAGGTTGGACACAGTCCCTGACCACATGGCTTTCACAATCTTCGTCCCCATTTTGCAGATGAGGTAACTGAGGTACGGAGAAGTGAAATAACTTCCCCAAGGGTAATAACAGACCAGTGGTGGAGCTGGGATTAGAACCCATGACCTTCTGACTCCCAGGCCTGTGCTCTATCCACTACAACATGCTGCTTATCTAATGACCTTGTTATTTGTAAAGAGCTCACTATGTGCCAAACATTGTGATAAGCGCTGCAGTAGATGTGCTGCAGTAGATGCCACACTGCTTCTATTTCCTAAGTTGATACTTGGGTAATGATCTGCAGTCATCCTCTAAGGCAATCCCTTCTGGGTGAAGATACCTGTATTCTCAGTGGTTCTTCCTGGTATATAAATTATTTATCCATATTAATGCCTTCCTTCCCCTCTAGACCGTAAGCTCATTGTGGGCAGGGAATGTGTCTACCAACTCTTTTGTACTGCATTGTCCCAAGTGTCTAGTATAGTACTCTGCGTATGTTAAGTACTCAATAAATACTATTGATTGATTACATCATGATTATAAAGCCAGGTTGGTTGGAAGGGAGTGGAAGGGTGCAGGAGGAAACATCAGTAACTTTATCCTTTCACCCACTAGCACATTCATTCTCAGAGGTCAGAGAAATGGAGGGGGATGGAGAAGTGCTTGGATAAAACCTACTGAACAGTCTCCAAGGAATTAGGATACCTGCCCCATGCAGTGAATAGGACAGCTCACAGTCTCAGCTCAGTATTGCAACCTCAAGAGTGTTCCCATATTGTTGATAGAGCTCTGAAAATGCTCCAGAGCAAAAGCTGGGACACGCCATACATATATACAAGTCCCCTGCCTTTTAAGTGTAGATCCATGGAGAATCTTTCTGGGAAATTTTCAACCTCACTCTACCTCGAGAGCTGGTGATGAGGAGAGCCCAAATTACTCTGAGAAAGGAGGGGGAAGGGAAGGGAAAAGCTGAGAGAAATATTGAGGGTTGACAACAAGTACAAGAGTTGCCTCTTACCCATCAGTCAATCCATCAGTGGTATTTATTGAGTGCTTAATACAGTGTTCTGCACACAGTAAGCACTCAATAAATACCACAGATTGATTAGTTGGCAAGCCCCTGCCAACAAGTTGCATGCATCTGGGTGTTTGTGTCTGTGTGTCTTTGTATGTGTATTCTTCATGTCAGTGATGGTGAATTATATTTATGTTAATGTCTATCTCCCCTTCTGAACTGTGCGTTGATTGTGGGCGGGGAGTGTGTCCTTTTATTGTTGTTTTGTACTCTCCCAAGCATGTAGTATAGTGCTTTGCACGTAGTAGACACTCAATAAATATGATTGAAAGAATTAATTTGACAAACTGGTGAATTTGAGCATGGTTGTTGCTGAAAGACCACCATTCCAACTGTCAATCAATCAATGGCATTTATTGAGAGTTTACTGTTTGCTGAACCTTGTACTAAAGGCTTGGGAGAACACAATACAATAATAATAATAATTATTATGGTATTTGTTAAGCGCTTACTATGTGCTAAGCACAGTTCTAAGCCCTGGGGTAGATGCAAGATAATCAGGTTGTCCCACATGGGGTTCATAGTCTTAATCCCCATTTTACAGATGAGGTAACTGAGGCACAGACAAGTTAAATGCCTTTCCCAAGGTCACACAGTGGACTAGTGGTGGGGCCGGGATTAGAACACAAGTCAGTGTGGCTTAGTGGAAAGAGCACAGGCTTGGGAGTCAGAGGTCATGTGTTCTAATCCCGGCTCTGCTACTTGTCCCCTGTGTGACTTTGGGCAAGTCACTTCACTTCTCTGTGCCTCAGTTACCTCATCTGTAAAATGGGGATTAAGGCTGTGAGCTGCATGTGGAACAACCTTGTATCTAACACAGTTCTTAGAACAATGCTTGGCACCTAGAAAGCACCTAACAAATACCATCATTATTATTATTATTAAGTCCTCTGACTCCCAAGCCCATGGTTCTTCCCCTAAGCCACACTGCTTCTCAGAGTTAGCGGACACATTCCTTGCCTACAGTTAACTGAGAGTCTAGAAGACTGCTTTGAGCACACAGAAGACTGCCCTTTCTTATACTGTACATAGCTCCAAAAAAAGGAGCTAAAGCATACTAAAAAGGATCAAAATGGCTCCATCCATGTTAACTTAGCTCAACCATCAAACGAAGAGACTGCTGGGTAAGGGGCTCTCTGCCTTTACATGATTGCCATCTCTGGCCCACTTTCTGGTGCTTGTAGTCTGTTTGATGTCTAATCTCTCAACCTCCCTTGTTGTGTATGCTAATGACAGAATTACACCCTGTCACTGACAGGTGCGTAAATGTAGTTTGTTGAGCCTAGGCCTCTCTCTCATCCCAGATGGATGAAGCAGCAAGCCCAGTGAGCTAGAAGGGAGCCCTGGTTTCTCCAGCACAATCTCGGGGAGCTGGAATCCTTCCTTAGAGTCAGGGCCTTAGGCTGCTTGAGGCATGAAGGAAAGCTGATGCCTTTTCCTTGCTAGAATGTACAAAAAGATCACATCCACATCAGGCAGTTCGGATTTCTCAACCAAATTTGTCTGGAAGAGGGTCCGGTTTAGCTCAGTTCCATACTGATGTCCAGTACATAGCATGCTAAGAGAAAGGGGGATGTAAAGATGCAGGAAACATTAGAAGAGACTGATACCCCAGTCCTTGCTCCAAGGCCTCACCTGAAATGCACTGATGTCCAGAAAATATCTCAGGCCTTGACAACTCCCATAACTGACCCCCAGTCCCAGTGCCCATCTTGGGGGCTTCAGATAAATCCCCAGAGTCGGAACCGGTAGTCATGGGTCAGGGCCACAGATCCATTCCAGGTTACTGGCTGCCCATCATGAATACTCTTTAACCAATCAGGAGGCACAAGCCCAGTGTGAATCATTCTGAACCGCAACACAACTGGCCAGTAATCAATCCCCATTTCTTGGTTTGAAAACAAAACTAGGAATGCTCCAGCCATTAAGCAGCAGGTGGCATCCACTTTCATTATTTTGTGGTTTTGTGTTGTTTTTTCCAAAATGCCAGCATTTCACCTGTTGAAACCATACTACAGAAGCCTGGTACATGCATTTTACACAGAAGCAGATCAGTTCTATTTAAGAAATAGAGGAACTGAAGTTTGGGGTGTGTAGCTTCCCCAGTTCTTAGAACAGTGCTTGGCGCATAGTAAGCGCTTAACAAATACCATAATTATTATTATTAATATAGACTATTCATATGTAAGCAAATTGGAACAGATAACTGAAGAAACTAGAGTAGGATGGTTTCTATACAGGCACTGCAGGATGTTGTGAGCTATGCTGTGTAACATACACTAATCTTACTTTGAAGTCACCTGGCCAATATTGAATACAAGGTTTTCTTCAGATGTAGTACTGAATTGATTGAGTGCAGAAGTAATAATAGTATTTATTAAGCAATTATATTGTGCAGAGCACTGTAATAAGAACTAGGAAAGAGAATACAAATGAGAATTAGATAAGGTCCCTCTCCCTCACAGAATTCACAGTCTAAAATGAATGTTGCAAATAAACAATTTCACTTAAAGAATCAATCAATCAATCAATAGTATTTATTGAGCACTTACTGTGTACAGAACACTATACTAAATGCTTGGGAGAGTACAATACAATAGAGTTGATAGGCACTTTCCCTACCCATAAGGAGCTTTCATTCTAGATAGGGAGACAGACATTCACATAAATTGCAGATAGGGGAAATGGCAGAGGGTAAGGGGATGGAGAGAAGTGCTATATGCTGGAGGTGGGTTGAGTATCAAAGTGATAAAGTAGTCAGTAGTAGTAGTAGAAAAGCAGCGTGTCTTAGTGGCAAGAGCACGGGCTTGGGAGTCAAAGGTCATGAGTTCTAATCCCGGCTCCGCCACTTATCAGCTGTGTGACTTTGGACAAGTCACTTAACTTCTCTATGTCTCAGTTACCCCATCTGGAGATTAAGACTGTGAGCCCTACTTGGGACAACCTAATTACCTCGTATCTACCCCAGTGCTTAGAACAATGCTTGGCACTAGTAAGGGCTTAACAAACAAATACCATCATTATTATTAGTAGCAGTAATCAGTCAGCTGCAGAGTCAGAATTAGTGGCCCAGAATCCAGTTTCTCTCTTTCTTTAATGCAGGGCCTATGCTGAATTGATAAATTATTATTTTTATGCCCAAAGTCTATCATTCATCAAGTGTAAGCCAGAAATGGCTGGTTTTTTTTCCTCAACTCATGTTTCCGGGGAATGTTCTCATGAAATCCTAGTTCCATGCTAAGCTAGTCTGATCCCATGGGACTAATCTCATGTATGGTGTTGGGCCTGCATGGAGTGGGTACCCTTTCATTGGGCAGACTCACAAGATGATTTCCACTTCCTCTCCAACCTAAGAAATCCTAAAGTCCACCCTTACATCAATAGTTCTTAGGCTTTACTCCCTTTCGCACCTACTCCTGGCCTGGGTAGTCTCTATTCAGGCCTTAGGTCCAGGAATGCCAGTGCTGGGTTGAGGAGCGAGAAGTCAAATCCTTCCAGGCATCAGGCATCAAATGTCAATCATGTCACCCAAGGCCAATCAGAAAGTATGCATAAGGAAACTGTATGATTGGCCTTCTGCATTAGTGTTGTGGCATTTATTATTATTATTATTATTAATATTGATAATAGTATATGATAGCAGTATATGATAAGTGCTTACCATGTGTCAAGCACTCTACTAAACCTTGGTGTAAATATGAGATTATCAGGTTGGACACATTCCTTGTCCCACATGGGGCTTACATTTAAGCACGAGGAAAAAGAGGAATTTAAAACTCATTTTACATGTGAGGTAACTGAGGCACAGGGCAATTGAGAGATTTGGCTAAAGTCACACAACAGGAATTTGGCAGAGCTGGGATGAGACTCCAGGTAGATGCCCTGACTCCCAGGCACCTGACTAAACTCTCACTTCCCTAATTAACCTTCCCTTCTGCATCACCTATGAACTTAGGTCAGTAGTTCACTTAAGCCACTTGATTTCCATTTCTCAGGGTCTCAGTTATCTCATCTGTAAAGTGGGGATTGAGACTCTGAGCCCCAGGTGGGACAGGGACTGTGTCCAACCTGATTTACTTGTATCCACCCCAGCACTTAGTACAGTGCCTGGCACACAGTAAGCGCTAAACAAATACCACAATTATTATTACTACTATTATTATTATCCACTAGGTCGTGCTGCTTCCCTAACATCCCTTGATGGCTGTGGTAATTAGAAACTCCACCTCCTTGTTCATGCCCTTCCTTCTTCCTGTAATTCCCTCCTGCTTCTCATATCTATTGAGTACTTACTGTGTGCTGAACACTGTACTAAACTTGAGTGCTTACTATGTGTGGAGAACTATACTAAGCACTTGGAAGAGTACGATACAGTCGAGGTGGTAGACATGATCTATTTCCACAAGAAGCTAACAGATTAAGGTGAGGATGCAGGCATTAAAATAAATTGCAGATGGATATTAACATTACTGCTATTGGGGTGTAGTGAAAACCAAGGAGCTTATGGGGGTACCTAGGTGATGCAGAAGGGAGGGCTAACTGGGGAACTGAGACCTTAGTCATGGAAAGCTTCTTGGAGGAGATATGATTTTAGTAGATCTGTGAAAGGGAAACAGAATGCGTTAGCACAAAGAACATGGGAGTCAGAGGACCCGGATTCTAACCCTGGCTCTGACACGTGGCTATCCTGTGAGCTTGGACAAGTCACTTAACTTCTCTATTCCTAAATTTCCTTATTTGGAAACTGGGAATACAATACATCTTCTCCCTCCCACTTAGTCTGCAAGTCCCATGTGGGACAGGGCCTATATCCAGCATGATCATCTGGTGTCTACTCCAGGGCTTAATAGCATGTATATCACACAATACACATTTAACAAATTATTTGAAGGTACGGACAATGGTGGTCTGAATGGGGAGGGAGTTCCAGACCTGAGGGAGGAGGTGGTAGAGGAGTCGGTGGAGAGAAAGATAAGATCGAAGTACAGTGAGAAAGTTGGCTTTAGAGGAGTGAAATGTGTGGATTGGGTTATGGAAAAAGCATGGGTTTGGGAGTCAGAGGTTATGGGTACTAATCCTGGCTCTTCCACTTGTCAGCTGGGTGACTTTGGGCAAGTAACTTCTCTGTGGCTCAGTTACATCTGTAAAATGGGGATAATAATAATAATGTTGGTATTTGTTAAGTGCTTACTCTGTGCAGAGCACTGTTCTAAGTGCTGGGGGAGATACAGGGTAATCAGGTTGTCCCATGGGAGGCTCACAGTTAATCCCCATTTTACAGATGAGGGAACTAAGGCACAGAGAAGTGAAGTGACTTGCCCACAGTCACACAGCTGTCAAGTGGCAGAGTCTGAATTCGAACCCATGACCTCTGACTCCCAAGCCCGCGCTCTTTTCACTGAGCTATGCTGCTTCTCCATGATTTAGACTGTGGGCCCCACATGGGATGACCGCATTACCTTCTACCTACCCCAGTGCTTAGAACAGTGCTAGACTCATAGTAAGCACTTAACAAATACCATCATTATTATTATTGTTATTATAGAAAGAGATCAGCGAGGCAAGGGAGGAAGGGGAAAGCTGATTAAGTGCCTTGAAGCTGATAGTAAGGAGGTTCTTGTTTGATGTGGAGATGACTGAGCTACCATTAAAGGTTTTTGAGTAGTAGAGGGGAGATGATTCTTAAGCAGTTTCATGGAAAATGAAAGGGGAGAGACAGGAGGCAGGGAGGTCAGTGAGGAGGTTGATGCATTAGTCAAGACAACCTATGATAAGCACTTGAATCATCCTGGCACCAATTTGGGTGGTAGCAATTTGGATCAATTCCGTTCCATTCCATAGTCTACAGACTTATTATTCCATTACTGCTTTTGAAATGACTTACAAGCAAGATAGACTTAGGGTACCAACAGAATAAGGAGGTGACATATGCCCTGCCCATAAGGAATTAAACTCCAGCAGGGAAGACAAGTAGCATGGCCTAATGAATAGAGCATGGGCATGGGAATCAGAAGGACCCGGGTTCTAATTCTGACTCTTCTACTGGGCTGCTGTGTGACCTTGGGCAAGTCACTTAAATTCTCCAAGCCTCAGTTACCTCATCTGTAAAATGGGGATTAAGACTGTCAGCCCTATATAGGACAGGAACAGTATACAAAGCAATTTGCTCATATCCACACCAGTGTTTAGTAGAGTGACAAGCACGTAGTAAGTGCTTAGCAAATACCACAATTATTATTACATTTGCAACTAAGGTGGGAAAAAATAAATACATCAAAATCTTTCATCTATTCTCTAAATCTACCCTGATCACCTCTGCTTCTGACCCCATCCCTTTACACCTTTGTAAAACACACTCCCCCTCCTTTTTTCTCTCCTCATCTGCCATCTTCAACTGTTCATTTTCTAATGGATATTTCCCCTTTGCTTTCAAACATGTCCGTGTCTTCTTTATCCTAAAAAAACCTTCCCTCAGCCCCTCTGGCTCCTTCCAGTTATCACGCCTTTGAATATGGGGAAAGCTGTAGTCCGTTGGATGTGGGGAGGGGGAATTAGAAGCTGGGGAACAGTGTGAGAGAGGGGATGGAGGTGGGAGAGTCCAAAGTGAAGTACAGTCAGAAGCATCTCTGTGCCTCAGTTATCTCATCTGTAAAATGGAGACTGAGAATGTAACCTCAATGTAGGACATGAAAAATGGACTATATCCAACCTGATTAACTTTTTTCTACCCCAGCACTTAGTATACTGCCTGGCACATAGTAAGCACTAAACAAATACCATTAATAATACATTTTTAAAAAGAAGGTTCATTTGGCTGAAAGCTAGCAAGTTGTTGAGTAGCAGGTGAAGAGAGCCGATCGGGAAGGTTTGGCCATAGTTTTTTTGATTTATATCAGCGCAACTTCCCCTTTAGATGGTAAGTTGCCCGAGGGCAGGGCATGTTGCCCGAGTTTGCAACCCAACCCTCTGCATACAGTAGTCATTCAATGGTGTCACTGTTTTGCAACTGAGTCCAGGGTGAACCGGTGTGCTGGGTCTGGATCCTTGTTACACTGACTCACGTACCAGGCTGGAGAGCTGGGGTCCAAGCCGAGCAGCCAGAAGGATCTTCTCTGATTTGGAAGCTTAGCCAGTGCCCTTCACCTGCAGCACTCGCAACCCAACCAGCAAATTCAACTGAAAAAGAATGATCTGTTTACACACTTCAGTGTTGGCTTCAGTTCCTCCTAGACCTGTGTCCTCACAGTAGAGAGTCGAGCAGTTATCAGGATGATCTGATCAATGTAGAAGGGAAGGGCTGGCCAGACGACTCAGGTGATAATTAGCACTGTATCCCTGTGGCGACTCTGGAGAATTCTAGAACTCCACTCTTTCCACAACCAGGGGTGGCGGCCCTGCTTCCTAAAGCTGCGGTCCGACCCTCCCTACTATCACCCTTCTGCTGCAGTGAAATTCACTCAGCAAAGGGGTGAGTGGGTCTCTACAATTTCACAGCTCGTTTCTGAAGTATTAAAGAATGGCAGGTGGTGTAAATTGGGACTATCCATAGCTGAACTTCCTCCCAACGGGAAACCTATTGCATCAGGCAAACCCGCTTTTGATCTTGGGGCACTTATTAGAAACCCAATTACTATATCCATGTCTGGGGTAGGGTGGAGGGCAGTCTCCTCAAAGGAGAGCCAAAACAATAATAATCATTTTGCTTTTAAAAGGCAAGCATAATTAAAGATTAAAGAAAATCTTACTGGGGCAGGGTCACAGGGTGAACAAGGGTTCGATTTGAATTTTCTGAGGTCCCCGCTGGTCACTGCTGCCTTAGGATAGCCTCAGCCACTTGCGTTGGGGGAGAAGTGCTACCCAGGAGCTTCCTGGGGGTTCACCATGCGATTTGAGTGTGGGCAATTTTGATGGGTTTTGTAAGATTCCCTTATAGTAATGATGATGATGATGATTAATAATAATAATAATAATAACCTGAATTTCTCCCAGTATCCCTATGAAGTAGAATGGAGAATGATGAAACTGAAACCCAAAGAGGTGAAGTGACTTGGCCAAGGTTACCTAGCAGGCTAAGAACAGAGTTAGAATTAGAACATGGGTCTCCACACTTCCAAGTCCACTCTCTCCTTTTGAAGCTGATCAATCCCAGAAAAGTGCTCCTTGTGCTGTCAGATGTGATTCCAGCCATTGTTTTCCCAGGCAAGAGGAGAACAACGGTTTGCAGACCAAGACACAGAAGCACAACTCGTGGGAGGAACCCCACAGCTTCTTTTACAAGTCTCAGCATTGCCTTAATATCAATCGTATTTATCAATAATACTGACCTAGTGCTTACTGTGTACAGAGCACTGTACTAGCTCTTCAGAGCATACGATATAACAGAATTGGTTATACTAAGCCAGGAAAAACATTGGGGCTTAGTGGATAGAGCAAGGGCCTGGGAATCAGAAGGACCTGGGTTCTAATACTGGCTCTGCCACTTGTCTGCCGTGTGACCTTGTACAAATCACTTTACTTCTCTGTGCCTCAGTGTCCTCATCTGTAAAAAATGGGGATTGAGACTGTGAGCACCTTGTGGGACAAGTACTGTGTCCAACCTGATTACCTTGTATCTACCCTAGCACTTATAATAGTGACAGGCACATAGTAAGTCCTTAACAAAGCAGTGTGGCTCAGTGGAACGAGCACGGGCCTGGGAGTCAGAGGTCATGGGTTCTAATCCCGCCTCTGCCAATTTTCAGCTGTGTGACTTTGGGCAAGTCGCTTAACTTCTCTGTGCTTCAGTTCCCTCATCTGTAAAATGGGGATTAAGACTGAGAGCCCCACGTCTACAACCTGATCACGTTATATACCCCCCAGCTCTTAGAACAGTGCTTTGCACATACTAAACACTTAACCAATACCATCCTTATTATGATTATTAGAGGAGTCAGATATTAATATAAATAAATGAATTGTGGATATGTTGATAATTACTATCTGACATTTTATCTCCTCCTCTGCTTGAAGTCTCTAGCAGCTCCACTCTAGGTGGACAGGATAGGGAAATCCCTTTCCTTCTGCAACTTGCTTTGATCTCTAAATAGAAAGGGGATTTTCCTGGCAGCCTACCCCAGCACAAATATGGTATTTTAGTTATGGTAATAATAATAATGATGATGATGATGATGATGGTATTTGTTTGTTAAGCGCTTACAGTGTGCCAAGCACTGTTCTAAGCACTGGGGGGCGGGGGCGGGATACAAGGTAATCAGGTTATCCCACATGGGGCTCACAGTCTTAATCCTCAGTTTACATCTGAGGGATCTTAATCCCCATTTTACAGATGAGAGAACTGAGGCAAATTAAGTGACTTGGCCAAAGTCACACAGCTAAGTGGCAGAGCTGGGATTAGAACCCACGATCTCTGACTCCCAAACCCGCACTCTTTCCACTAAGCCACGCTGCTTCTCTAGCTACTGAGTAGTAACTGCCTAGTAGTTACTAGAAACCAGTCCCTGAGCTAAACCCTGAGGTAAATATCTAATAATCAGTTTGGCCCCAGTTCTGATTTCACCCAGAACTGAGCAAGATTGTATAGATGAGGAAACTGAATCACGGAGTGATAAAGTGGTTTATCCAAGGATACACAGGAGACCTGGGATAGAGCTGGGATTAGAACTCCTTTCCTCTAAATCAGGTTTAATGCAGTATTTGGAGGCCTAATCCAGAGAATCAATCAATCAGTCAGTCAATTACTATTTATTGATTATTAATCAATAGTATTTACTGAGTTCCAATAGTGGGTAGAGCCCTGTACTACCTAAATGGGGAGCCTTATGCTGTTGAGTTGTCTCCAACCCATAGCAACTCCATGGACGCATCTCTCCCAGAATGCCCCATTCTCCATCTGCAATCATTCTGGCAATGTATCCATAGAGTTTTCTTGGTAAAAATATGGAAGTGGTTTAACATTACCTTTTTCCTCTCAGTAAACTTGAGTCTCCATCCTCGACTCTCTCCCATGCCACTGCTGCCCAGCACAAGTAAGTTTTGACTTGTAGCAGATTGCTTTCCACTCGCTAACCACTGCCCAAGCTAGGAATGGAATGGATATGCCTCTGCTTGACTCTCCCTCCCATAGCCAAGATTGGTAGAGTACTGGAAACTCTCCGGGTGCAATCTTGAGGGGTGTGTTGGGGAGTATCATAGAATTAATGACATATTTTTCCCTTCAAGAAGCTTACCTTCTCTAAGTATATGGAGATCAGACATTGCTGATGGGCCTAATCATGCTTGAGAGCAGAACTACCAGGTTTCTTCTACTTCTTTATGATTTTGAGTCCCAGAAGATTATCTCAGGCAAATAAACTTTCTCAGCCATTGCAGAGAAATGGTAAGAGCACATTAGAATTCCTGTCTTCCATCCTGGCTAGTAACCCATCAGAGAATGATTCCTAGATTATGGATCTTCTCTTTCCCTGTCAGAGATTGGGAGAGCAGGGAAACAGAAGTGTTTGGAGTGGGATGGGACAAGGAGTAGTTCAATTCATCCATATTCTGGGACTTCTGAAATAAAAGTCCCAGAACTCTGAGCTGTAAACTGAACATACTGAGCACCCTCTGTTTTGGATATGGTTGTCGGGGCTATTAATGTGAACAGGAACGGCTAGGGGGTGGTGCTAGGTAGACCAGCCTGTTTCACAAAGATACTCTCAATTCTGTGATATTTGTCTGCCATTCTGAAATTTCTCAGGCCATCTTCCTACATTTCTGGATTGACCTGGCCTAACTAAAGGTAAGGTTAACTTAGCCACTCTTTCCCTGGTCCCCTAAAAACTTACTCTCTTATGAGAACCCAAGGATCCAGAGAGAAAGGTATTGAGTTCAGAGAAACCAAAAAATAACTATTCAATCACAATTATTAAAATAACTGAGACACTTTGTAACCCAAGGGATCGTGATATTGAAGAGAGAATTGTGTGAGTAGTTTATTGGTGGATATTCCTGTCGCCTCCCCCCTCCTGAAGCCCAGCATTCCTTACAGTGGATAGTAAATGTTACAAGCTCAGAAATTCTTTGTTAAGAAGAAGTGCTTAAGAAAGTTACAAAAATGTCTTCGGCTTTGCTGTGAGTGCTCAGTGTGTGTGCGTGTACTCTCTCCTTTTGAAGCTGATCACTCCAAGAAAAGTGCATATTATGCTATCAGGTGTGAGTCCAGCCATTGTTCTAGTGTCCTTTCCAGTGCATGATAGATTACGTTTCTTAGGTAGCATCTCCTTGGTTCACTTATCATGTTTGTTTGTCTTTGGCTAATGATCAAAATTCAGAAACTATCTGTGGGTCTCCCATCCCAGAGTCCAAGTCAAAGCTATTCACGTCCTGGGACGTCCTGGGAAACTCTCTGCTACTCAAATGTTTTCCTTCCCTCCATTTTCATCATTAGAGAAACAGCATGGGTCAATGGAAAGAGCCCGGGCTTGGGAGTCAGAGGTCGTGGGTTCAAATCCCGGGTCTGCCACTTGCCAACTGTGTGACTTTGGGCAAGTCACTTAACTTCTCTGTGTCTCAGTTCCCTCATCTGTAAAATGGAGATTAAGACTATGAACCCCACGTGGGACAACCTGATTACCTTGTATACTCCCTAGTGTTTAGAAGTGCTTGGCACATAGTACTTAACAAATACCAGTATTATTATTATCAAAAGTTTGGCCTGTTCAGGAGCAGCCTGTTGGTCTCATTTGGGTCAGAGAGATGATGATACTGGTCTCTGAGTCCCATCCTCTTGGCACATCATCAGCCTCCACTTCCTGCTGCAGAGGCTGCCCCTGGGAGAAGCCATGAGGGAACCATGGTGGTCTGCTGGGTGGAGCCATGGTGGCCTCCTGGCTAGAATCATGTAGGCCTACTGGGTGAAACTATGAGGCCAGCTGAGTGGAACCATGGTGGCCTGCTGGCTGGGACCATGGGAAACCACCATGATCTGTTGGTTGAAAACATGATAGCCTGTTGGGTGGAACCATGGTGGCCTACTTCCACCAGTTAGAAGCCTATTCCCTCCACTTACTGCCCCACTTCCCTGCTACCTGAGACTTTTCTACACCTACTGCCTCCATGATCTCTCCTCCCATTATGTCCTTGACATAATGGCTTTTGCCCTTTTCTCTCCATCAACACTGCCCTCTCAAGGGTCACCAGTGATCTCCTTCTCACCATGTCCAGTGGCCTCTACTCCATCCTAATCCTCCTAGACCTCTCAGATGCCTTCAACACAGTGGAGCACCCCCTTGTCCTGAAAACATTACCCAACCTTGGATTTATTGACACTCAGTCTCTTTCATAGGTTCCTCTGCTTCCCACCCCGTAACTGTGGGAGTTCCTCAAGGCTCAATTCTGAGTCCCCTACACCATTCTCCATCTATACCAACTCACTTGGAGAACTCATTCTCTCCCATGGCTTCAACTACCATCTTTATGCAGATGATTCCCAAATCTACACCTCCAGCCATGATCTTTCTCCTTTTCTAAATTCTCATAATTCCTCCTGCTTTTAGGACATCTCTACTTGGATATACCAGTGACACTTCCAACTAACATGCCCAAAACAGTATTTCTCATCTTTCCACCCAAACCTTGTCTTCCCCTTGACTTTCCCATCACTAATGATGGCACCATCAACTTCCCTGTTTTACAGGCCTGTTGCACTGGCATTATTCTCAACTCATCACTTTCATGAAACCCACATATTCAATCCATCACCAAATCCTGTTAGCTTAACCTTCACAACACCACTAAGAATTGCCCTTTCCTGGCCATCAAAATTGCTATATTGGTAATTCAGGTCCTATCCCACCTTGACTACTGCTTTAGCCTCTTTAATGACCTCCCTGCTCCTTGTCTCTCCCATACTTCAGTCTTCTGTCTGGATCATTTTTCTGCAAAACCATTCAGTCCATGTTTCCCTACTCCTGAAGAACATCCAGAGGTTGCCCATCCACTACCACATAATACTGTAACTCCTTACTATTGGCTTTAAAACACTCAAACACTTTGCCCTCTCCTAAGTCCTTACCTCTCTGATTTCTTAGTAGAATCCAACCCACACTCTTCTCTCCTCTAAGGCCAATGCACTCACTGTACCTCCATCTCATCTATCTTGCCACCAACACTTCTCTCATGTCCTGCCTCTGCCCTGGAACTCCCTCTCCCTTCAGACGATCCCTCTCCCCACCTTCAAAGCTATTTTAGAAACATATATCCTCCAAGAGGCCTTCCCCAACTGCATCCTCATTTCTTCTCTTGCGCCCTTCTACAGTGTTTTTGCACTTGGATTTTCACCCTTTATTCACCCCACCCTCAGCTACACAGGATTTACATTAGTATCTATAATTGATTCGTTTTTGATAAGGTCTGTCTCCCCCTCTAGACTCTAAGTACCTGGGCAGGGAATGCATCTATCAATTCTGTTATATTGTACTCTTCCAAGTGTTTAGCAAAATGCTCACAAACAGTAAGTGTTGAATAAATATGATTGATTGACTGATTGATTTTTTTTAATGGTGTTGTTAAGTGTTCACTATCTGCCTGTCACTGTACAAAGTGCTGGGTTAGGTGCATGCTAATCAGTTTGGACACAGTCTATTTTTCTCATGGGGCTCAGTCTTAATCTCCATTTTACAGATGAGGTAAATGAGGCACAAAGAAGTTAAATGACTTGCTCCAGGTCACTCATCAGAGTAGTGGCAAAGTCAGAGTTAGAACTCAACTCCTCTGACTCCAAGGCCCAGTGATCTCTCCAATACTGCTTCCCAATCAATGGGATGGAAGCATGAGGGGAGAATGGTAGTCTGCTGTGGGGAATCATGAAGGATCCATAGTGGCCCGTTGTGGAATCATGGAGGATCCGTGGTGGCCTGTTGGGGGGAATCCAGAGTGAATTTTGCTCAGAATTATGGGTTTCCTCTTAGCAACTCTGGCTAGGGGTCATTCTTGAGATTCCTAACCCTCCTTCCTCTTCCTGAAGCACCAAAGCCACAGGAGAAGTCAAAGCTCATTTTCTCATCAGCAGTGTGTTCAGTGTGCTCTGCGCAGCCCACCACGGGATGTCAGGCTGCCGTCCGAGGGCAGAAGTGGCTGCCACACAGAATGTGCAGGAGGAGTCATCCAGAGCATCGGCGACGTGGCCAATCTCCTCACAAATTAAAACCTTTTATCAGGCTCTAATAGCTGTGCAAACTAATTATATTTTGGCCATACTTTGCCAAGGACTCCCCCGAGGTATTATTATACAATTCCAAGCTGGGGAAGGGCGTCCTCATTCTGTCAACATCAGGACGTTTCAGCTGCAGGAACCACACTCGACTCATTTTTGCTTCCACGGTGTACTCGCACAAGGCTGGAGCAACCATGAGCTGGGAGGCTGGCGGGGGCCGAGGAGAGGGGGAAGTAGAAACGGTGCACAGCTGATTCAGAAACTCATGGCAGGAGTTATTGCTGTAGCCAGGATCCGAGCACCAAGAGAAACGGTGTGGCCAAGTGCACGGGCCTGGGAGGCAGAAGACCTGGATTCTGATTCCGGCTCTGCCCCTTGCTTGTTGTGCGACCTTGGACAAGTCAATTTCTCCGTGTCTCAATTTCCACATCTGTAAAATGGGGATTCAATATCTAGCTGCGGGCATCATGTGAGATGGGACTGTGGACCCTCCTGAACATCTTGCATTTACCAGCTTAGGACAGGGCTTGGTGCATAGAAAGTGCCAAACAAATTCCACAGTTATTATTATTATTAGCATTGGTTTCTCTCTTCATCAGATCAGTCAGGATTCAGACCTCAGCATTCAGCTTATACTCCAGACACTTCCTCATCAAACTGGGGTTTCTCGTGGTTCCTGTTTATTCCTTCTGGTGGAAGAGGACCCTTCTTCTAGCTCTGCTGATCCTTGATAGGAGGAGTTGGTTGGTAGACTCTTTCCTGGAGCTCTTTGAGTAGAGGTGAAACACTCTCATCTCCACCCTTCTATATGTCTAGTGCTTTGAAAATCTTCATTGCACACTTTGTCTTTAGTTTTCAGCGTGGCTACTGACCCCACCAAAAGTAGGGTCATTTTGCTCCCCTCCTGCCACTATTGCCCTCCACCTTCTTCCCCTCTCCTCTCCATCTCACTAAAAATAATAATAATAATGATGGTATTTGTTAAGCACTTACTCTGTACCAAGCACTGTTCTAAGCACCGGGGTAGGTAGAAAGTAATCAGGTTGTCCCACATGGTGCTCACAGGCTTAATCCCATTTTATAGATGAGGTCACTGAGGCACAGAGAAATGAAGTGACTTGCCCAAAATTACACAGCTGATAAGCAGTGGGGCAGGGATTAGAAACCATGACCTCCTGACTCCCAAGCCTTTGCTCTTTTCACTAAGATACTCTGCTTCTCAATAAAGTAAGGCAACAGTTAGGTCTTTCTTTAAAAGTGTGCCTCAGCTCTCCCCTGCAAGGGGAACAGGGTATGATGTGGCTGTCACTCAAGACACCTGGGATTTAATCCTGCTCCTGCCACTAGCCGACTGTATGACCTTGGGCAAGTCACTTAACTTCCTCCTCCCTTCAATTAATTTTAGTCGCCACCTCCCCTGCCAGATTAACAACTCCTTAAGGGCAGGGATCGGGAAAGAGGCTGTGTCTAATTCCCACCTGTGTATCCTGGCTCAGAGTACAGTGTTCTGCACACAGTAAGCACTTAGTTAATGCTTTAACTACTACTATTATCAAGCAATCAATCATATATATTGAGTGCTTACTCTGTTGCAGAGCTCTGTACTAAAGTGTTTGGGAGATTACAATGCTACTGTGTCTTCTAATTCTATTATTCTCTCTCAAGGATTTAGTTCAGTGGTTCACAAACAATAGGCGCTCAATAAATACTATTGATTGGTTTTTATCTCTCAGAGCCTTTGCTTCCTTCTCTAGGTTCTCCATCCTTCTTAAAGTACCAGTCTTGTGTAGGACATGAATTGTGTCTGATCTGATCATCTTGTAACTACCCCAATGACTAGCGTATAGTAAGCACTTAATAAATACCATAATTCTAGCCCTAGATTCTCAAGAACACCCCAGAGCCCAGGTCGGAGAGGCAGTGAGCAATTTATCAATAAAGCAATCAGTGGTATTTATAGAGCTCTTACTATGTTCAGAACACTATACTAAGTACTTGGGAGACAACTTGCAGACATGTTTCCTGCTCTTAATTATTTTACAGTTTAGGGGGGAGAGACATTAATATAAATAAATAATTTATAACAAATAATTTAAGGATATGAACATGAGGGCAGTGGGATTGAGGGTGGGTGAATATCAACTGGCCAAACGTCACAGATCCAAGCGCATAGACAATGCAGGAGGGAGAGCGAGCAATGGTCCGAATTTAGGCAAGCTGCCTTATTTCTTTAAGGCACCAGCACACCGACCAGCTTGTAATCCCATGGCGGACCTGTTCCTGAAGCAGAGATGGACAAAATGACCTCTGTGTCCCCATTTAACTCTTGGCCCCTGGGATGTGCTCATCATTCAAGCCTGTCCAGCTGACTGAGTTATCACCAGCTCGTCGTCCACCAGGGACCATCGTAGCTGGAGGGTCTCAAGGTCAGGCAGGGCTGCAGCCCCGCGCAGACTTTTGATTGATGCTGCAGAAGAGTGCGCTGGGGCCAGTTGGTGACTCCACCGAGCTCCCTCAGATCAAGCTGTTCTCCCCGCCAGCCCTGTCAGGTGGCTGCCAGCCCCCCGGGCCGTGAGCAGAGGCAGAGGAACTGGAACGGGGAAGCTGCCGGGAACCGGACCCCCCTTCACCAAAGGGTCCCGGCTCTCATTTTCAGCTCCGCCATCTGCTGTCCCGTCTCCTGAGCTCCTGTGATGGGCTCATCGGATTCTTGAATTCTTTCCAATCATCACTAATTACACTGCAGGTCGGTAAATCATCCCAGGCAAGGGCTGACAGCAAGGAGACGGGCTTGGTGCCACGCGGGGAGGCTGATCCTTTACCCTAGCCCGTGGCAACCACCCTCAAGGCTGAAGAGGGAGTCCCTCGCTAAGGCTGGGGACGCTTGGCATCCCTCAGATGAAACAGGCAATTTTAGCCTTGGGTCTTGGGTTCCCAGACCTGCAATACCCCAAAGGCCACTGTGTTTATAAAATAATTAGTAATAACTGTGGTACTCATCAAGCACTTACTAGACCCAAGCACTGTTCAGGGGTAGAAATGAGATAAACAGATTAGACTGTGAGCCCGTTGTGGCCAGGGACTCTTTGTTGCTAAATTATATTTTCCAAGCACTTAGTACAGCACTCTGCACACTGTAAGTGTTCAATAAATAGGATTGAATTGAATGAAGGAATGAAAGGTATTTTCCCTTTTCCAAATGGGGCTCACAATTTAATTATGAGGGTGAACAGGTATTGAATCCCTCCTTTACTGATGTGGAAACCAAGTCACTGAGGAGTGAAGTGATTTGCCCAAGGTCATGCAGCTTGAAAGTAGCCGAGCTGAAATTAGAACGCAGGTCCTCTGACTCCTAGGCCCATGCTCTTTCCACTGGGCCAGGCTGCTGCTCACTAGGCCTTGCTATTCAACCGGCCCTACGTGACTGGAGCCTGCCATCCTCTGGTGCAGGGATGGCATTTTGTCCTGGTGCTTTGAGATCCCAGTCTGCCACCCTGCCTCAGGGAAGTCTGGGGCTTTGCCCTGGGGCCTTTATTTCAGGAAGGGGCATGGAAGCAGGAAGGGATCTTGCCGTGTGCGGAAGTAGGAAATAGGCCTTTCAACGTCCATTTTAGGTGGCTCTGTTGCCCCCTGGATCTGGGAGGACAAATTGAATTCTCGTTCATTTCTGTTGGGCTCTTCCGGTCTCTTCTCCTCCTTATCTGCCAATTTCTTTCCCCCACCATTTCTGCTTCACAGACCTCCTTTCCAATTTTGACCTTGCCGATCCAGAGTGCGGGTCACCTGCTGAATCAAGCCACCTCCTGCCTGTTTAAATCCACAAAGCATCACTAATTGATGTCACTGACAGAGAGTACCTGTAACCTTTCCCGCTGTTTGGTAGTCACGGCCAGGTCGGCCATGAGGGCAGCCCCCTACCATGGCCCCCGAAGTCTCGCGGCCCCTTCGCTGCACAGATTGCTGGCTAATGGGACGGAGCTAGCAGGAGCGCCTTCCATTAATGGAGCAGAATATCAACAGAATAAAGCCTTCATTTCCCAGGCTGTGGTTTCGTTATTAATATACTTTACAGTTCACAGGTTGTACGTTTGCGCCCGTGTTTTCTCAGCTGGTGTAATCTGCAGCTCGGAGTGAGAACAGTCATAAAATTTTCATTTCCAGTTGAATGTGCGTCCAATTCACCGTGAAATGTTCTATCTGTCGTGAATATTAAGTGTGCCGAAGCCTTCGCTGCAGGATTAAGGGAAAAGGCTCCCTAGTTCCTCCTCAGTCTTGAAGGGTGGCGGTGTACTGGGACATGGGACAGGGCTTCTGCTCAGAAGTCGTGGGCCATGAAGTCCTGGTTTGGGGGAGGAGGAGAGCAGAAGGAAGAGGGACCCTGGGTGGAGCAGGTCACCATGAGTGTGGAGACGACCTGAGATGGAATCAGCGCCTTGGACAGGAGGGCAGTGGGAGTGAAAACTTTGGAAGGATGTAGTGGAAAGGGAGGGGAAAGCAAGTAAAGAGAAGAAGAAGGACTGTAAGCCCATCAGTGGGCAGGAACTGTCTCTATCTGTTGCCGATTTGTACATTCCAAGCGCTTAGTACAGTGCTCTGCACATAGTAAGCGCTCAATAAATACTATTGAATGAATGAATGAAGAAGGAAGAGAGAATGTGGAAGCACAACAGGATGAAGGGAAATGAAGGAAATATTTGGAGAGTGGAAAGAGGAGGAGCAAGGAGGAAGGAGAATATGATTGGTGAGCTTTCCTATTGAGACAGGCTGCTGCGGGCAGGATCCAAAGGAGTCAGTGTTACAACTGTCTCCACAGTCAATCAGAGACATTTATTGAGTGCCAGGTGATTGCTAGGCACTGTACTCAGTGCTGGAGAGAGGGCAACAGGAGCAAGACGTGTTCCTTGCCCTCAAGAGTTATGCTGTTTAATGAGGGAGGCTGACAAAAAGTACTTGCAGAGAGGGAAGCAGAGGAGGAATAAGGACCTAACAGGGTGCAGTAGAGACACATCAGGATAAATCATATGGATAAATCATTGAATATGCAGATAAATATACAGACAGATAGCTACCAGGCTTAGTGATATGGTCCAGGGACCATTTCAGTCTCATTGGATGGGGGGTTAAAGCCCTGATCAGTGTGCGGGTGTGATGGAGGGGAGAGGAGGCTGGGGAAGAGGGAGTTCCAAAACACAGTAATAATAAATGCACCCAACTGATGCCCAAAACCAAGACAAGATGACATTTTAAGACTTGGTTCTAAGTGCAAACGTCACCTGTCCCACTGGGGCTTGGGATTGGCAACATCTGCCTCTGGCATTACTTTACCATCCCTTCCCCGAGAGCTGAGCTATTCCAGCATCTGTAGCATCTTTTCTCCCCGCAGTCCCCTGAGATCCCGCCAGATCACGTGGAGTCGCTGTAGAAGCAGAGACGTAGGCCTCAGTGGAGGAGGAGAGAGGGTCAGCAGCAACTTGCTCAGTGGTCTTGTTCGGCCTGTTTCTGATTTCTTCCTTCCTTTAAGCCAGGGACTCCTGGTCTGGAATTTCTTCTGGCTGAATGTGTGAACTGGCTCCAGGCAGGGAGAGGAGTAGAAAGCTAGCATGGAAGCTGAAAAAACAGCAAGGTGGGCCCTAGGACCACCTTCTTGTTAGCAAATGCAGATTTTGCTAGGCCAGGCCTTGAACAAGAGGCACCTGTGAGGATTGGGAGTGGGGGACCCTTTCCTTCCCTCAATCAACCCCAGAAGTGGATAATAATAGTTAATAATAGAAACTGTGGAATTTGACAAGTTCTTACTATGAGCCGGGGACTGTACTAAGCACTGGGGTAGTACAAACAAATCAGATTGGACATAGTCTCTGTCTCACATGGGGCTCACATTTTTAATCCCCAATTTACAGATGAGGGAACTGAGGCACAGAGAAGTGAAGTGGCAGGGCTGGAATTAGAACCCTGGTCCTTCTGGTTCCCGGGCCTGTGCTCTATCTGCTAGGCCAGAATGCTTCTCTAACATTCCTTGATGGCTATGGTAACTAGAAACTCCACCCCCTTGTTCACACCCTTCCTCCTGCTTGTAAATCCCTCCTTTTTCCAATCCACCAGACCATTTTCTCCCCAACATCAAAGCCCACTTTGGAATCTCCTGTATTCTGAGATGCACTCAACTAATTAGTTTCTTCTCCCCAGGTCAACCCCTCCCCACTTCCATTTTAGCAATTTTGTACTCCCAGATGTCCTAGCACTTTTATACATATCTATTTATGTACTCAACTGTTGAAGCATTCATTCATTCACCTATCCACATGTCTCTTTTTTTCCTGTGATCTGTTAATTATTTTGTGTCTTTACCTCCATTAGATGGTAAAATACTTAAGGGCAGATAATTTCTCTTCTCTCCCTATTTTACTCTCCCAGGTATTTAGTTGAGTGTTCTGCACACAGTATGTTCTCTCTAAATACGATTAAGTATGTTTGATTGATTGAGATCAAGTGGTAACTTGTCATGTACCTTTCTGTCCCTAAGAAAAAGGGGGTTGTTACCAACTCCCACAGTTTCAGGAATTATGGGTGGTCCTCTGTAGTAGAAGGACTAGTAATAGGAAGAGGAAGAGGAGCTGTAGCAGGAGTATTTTTTGAGCACAAATTTGGTGTGGCTCACTGTACTTGGAGCTTAGAACTGACATTTCCCTTGCCCACAGAAAGCTAACGTTCTAGTGGAGGAGAACAGCATAAAAATAGAAAGGTCAAAATAAAAAACACACACATATTATGACATATATTTATATGCCTGACTTCTGAGGATAGATATATGTAAGTTCATAGACTGTAAACTCATTGTGGGTAGGGAATGTGCCTCCCAATTCTGTTGTATTGTACTCTCCCAAGTGCTTAGAACAGTGCACTTCACAGAGTAAGTGCTCAGTAAGTACCACTGATGATGATAAATGCTAAAGTTGTCAGAGGGATTTATATGGTTTAGGATTGTGGGACACTAGTGGGGGAAGACTTTTTGAGGAGGTGGGAATTCAGGGAGGGCTTTCATGAAGGGAGAGCTGTGGTCTGTCGGATTTGGGGAGAGAGGAAGAGTGAGGTATAACAAGAAGGTTGGTTTGGGGAACAAAGAGAAAGAGTTGGAAAATACCAGAAGAAGAGAGAAGTTGGCTTTTGTTCTGAAGTCTCTGCCCTGATTCATCAGAGATGCATCCCTTTTTTGAAAAAAAAAGTATTTGTACTAGGTGTTGAAGTTGACACAAGCTATCCAGTTTGGACACTGTCCATGTCCCACACGGGGCTCATATTCTTAATCTCTATTTTACAGATGTGGTAACTGAGACACAGAGAAGTGAAGTGACTTCAAGGTCACACAGCTGACAAGTGGCGGAACGCGGATTAGAACTCATGACCTTCTGACTCTCAGGCTAATGCTCTATCCACTAGACCTTGTTCCTTCTCATTTATTGAGCTGTTACTGTAGGCACAGCACAATACTAATCATTTGGGATAGCACAAAATATTGGGAGAGGACCAAAATAAGGGCTTAATAAATTCCATCATTATTTTCTGAGATCTCAGTGAGGATTCAGCTTTTCAGCATTCATTTAGTAGAAGATAACCGGTTCTGTTTCTCCATCTATTTTCCTGCTCACTCTCATTTCATTTCCCCTTACTTCTAGCCCAACCATATCTGCTTGTTGGAATCAGGATATCTGGACAACATCCTTAGATTATGAGCCTTTAGAAAAGAAAGGAACTAAAGGGCTGAAGCCCCCCAGGATTCTGGGATTGCAGAACTATAAATCCCAAAGTGCTGTGCCACCAGAAATGAACATTTACTAAGAATTTTCTTACCTGAATGGAGAGATCCAAGCATTTAGACTTGGGGGAAGAGGGGTAGTGAGGTTGAAGGTAGGGAATGCAATTTAACCAGCACAATTCCAGGACATTTATGTATTCTTTGACAGTTGTCCATGGTAGCCTACTAAAATCTGGAATTATCCCAGTTAAGTCTAGGTAAATTATCAATCCATGTATTCTCTGTTGATTAGTAATGGTGGGCAGTGGGTGCATCCACTGGAATCTGCCCCACTAAGGGCATTTTTCTGGGGTACCTTGCTCTTAATTGCTCCAAAGGTGTTGTGTTCACCTCCTAAGTGTATGTAATTCAGGGGCTCTATCCAAGCCAGATAGGTTCAGTGACCAGAACCTTTGGCAGAAGGAGGCTGAAAAATATGAATACTGAACATAAAGGAATCGGTGCTAAATCTCTGCAGAACAGGAGGCAGAGCAGATGAAAACTGGACTGTCCAATCTAAGACCAGAGAAAAGGTCATATTAATATATTCTAATTTTTATATTCCATACACTAATATATAGAGAAGCAGTGTGGCTTAGTGGAAAGAGCATCATGGGATTCAGAGGACCTGGGTTCTAACCCAGTTCCACCACTTGTCTGCTCTGTGACCTTGGGCAAGTCCCTTAACTTCTCTGTGCCTTAGTTACCTCATCTGTAAAATGGGAATTAAGACTGTGACTCTTATGTGGAACATGGACTGTGTCTGACCTGATTTTTCTGTGACTACCCCAGCACTTAATACAGAGCCTGGCATGTAGTAAGTGCTTAATGAATACCTTTAAAAAAAGTCCTTTTTGTTCTCTCAACTAGATAGCTCTGTGTTTTGCTGATACGTGGTCCGTAATTAATCAGTGGTATTTATTGAGTGCATATTGAATGCAGAGCACTCTACTGAGCAGTTGGGAAAATATAGTACAATAATATGGGTGGACATGATCTCTGCCCATGAGGAGTTTACATTTTAGAGAGGGAGAAATACATTAAAATAAGATAAGGGAAATGGCAGAATATAAAGATATGCATGTAAGTGCTGTGAAGCAGAGGGTGGGGCAAAAATAAAGGCCTTAAATGATATAGACCCAAGTGCATAGACAGTGCAGAAGGAATAAGGAGTAGAGAATGTCTCTGTCTACAGTTGTATTGTACACTCTGAAGCGCTTAGTACAGTAGTCTGCACACTGTCAGTGCTCGGTAAATACAAATGAATGAATGAGTGAATGAATGAATGAGATTGGGGCTTAGTCTGGGAAAGCCACTTGAAAGAGATGTGATTTTAGGAAGGTTTTGAAGTTGTGGGGCATAATGGTCTCTCAGATATGAATGGGCAGGAGGGCGCATTCCAGACCAGAAGGACAATGTGAGTGAGGAATCAGTGGTAGGATAGAAGAGATTAAGGTACAGTGAATAGGTTGGCATCTAGAAAGCTATTGCCTTCTGTAGTCATTTCTCTTCTACATCCAATCATCCAGGCTACCCAGCCCCCACCACACTTCTGGACCAGCCTCTCTGTTGTGTCCGATTCTCTCTGCTGTGGAGGGAAGCCATGTGGTTCCCTCTACTGCCCTTCTCAGTGGGGAAAGATTTATTCTCCCATGGCTGGTATTTGCTTAGCCTAACAGTCCCTTTGGGAGAAAAGACCAAGGGGAGAAAAGGGCAGGGAATCAATTTTACCTCTGCCCTCCCAGCTTCCCCTCCACCCAGTCCAGCTGCCACCCCCCTTATGTTTAGCTCACAGAAACGACCTTCATTCAGGAACCAGAAGTCAAGGGGGCAGCAGCCATCCTGGCCTAGACAACTCTAAAACAACCTGAAATTGGCACATTTTCTCCTTTTCAGGCTCAAAGGGGAAAATTGGGCTACATGTTGTTTTCCTACAGTCTGTGGGGTTTTTTTCTTTCTCCACAATGGACAAGAACCCAGTTCCCCAAGTCATCTGGGACCATCAGACTCTCTGGATCTATCTAACCATGCCAATGATCCCCTATGCCTCCCTCCCCTCCAGCCCCCCACTACACACACCTCCCCAGCCTATTCTGGATCCCAGGTATTCCTTGCCCCTCTAATCCCTTCAGCACCCTGGTCTTTGGACAGGGCAGGAGGAAGTTTAAATCAGCAACAAAAGGAAAATCTAAGCATAAACCAAAACCATCTCTGAATATGCAGCCTAGCAGTGACGATAATTCCACCGCTCAATTTCTTTGAAGTTTTCTGCTTCAGCCTCGGTGCTGAAATGAATTCTACCAGTGTCCCACACTCAGGGAATGGGAAAGAACTGCACATCCTTCTCCTGGCTTGTCACTGTACAGTTGAGATAATAATAGTCTTTTTCTGATCCCCTGAACTTTCCCATCTGCTTCATAAAACAATAGCAATTTTTTTCCCTTGCTCTCTCTTCCTCTCTCTCTTTTATTTTTATCCTCCTCCACTATAATTTAAAGCTGTGGCAGTGCCGCAGCCCTTGATGTTGGTTTTCTTTCTCCCCATCCGTTAATACGTGGCTTTTATTTAAAATGGCCCTTCGTCTCGGCTCCCGCAGAAGCAAGGGTTGGGGAAGCATCCGCCAGGGGATTGGTGATCCTGGGGTCGAAGCCCAATTTATCTTGAGCCTGGCCTGGGGACCTCACTGGAGGCTAAGAGTGCCTTACCGATGGGGAACTCCCAAGAGGGTGGTGATTTCTTTCAATCTCCAACACAACAGCAGAGACTGAGCACATGCCTGGCTGCCAATTAATCAGGGGTATTTATTGAGTGCTTACCGGGTGTGCAGAGCACTGTTCTAAGCATCTGGGAGAGTACAGTAGAACAAGTAGATGCTATTCCTTCCCTCAAGGAGCTTACATTCTAGTGGGGGAGACAGGCACTAAAATAAATTGCAGAAAGGGAAGCAACAGAGTATAAAGGTAATGGTCATAAGTGCTGTGTGGGCAGAGGGTGGTTGAGTACCTATGTGTTTAGGAGTACAAGCTCAAATGCAAAGGTGATGCGGTAGGGAGGGGGCAAGTAGAGTGGAGAGATGAGAGATTAGTCAGGGAATTGCCTTTAATGGCCATGGCATCTAGGTGATGAGTTACATATGGGAGGGCAGCGCAAACAGGGCCCGGACAGGCTGTGAGTAGATCCACATATGCAGGGAGGGCAGTGCCTGTCAGAAGTCAGGCTTGGAGATGCCCGTTGCTGGGGGAGTTTTCCCAGTTCAGGTCTGGTCCCTGGAGCCACCTCTGCCAGATAATAATGATGATAGCATTTGTTAAGCACTTATTATGTGCCAAGCACTGTTCTAACTAAACTCTGGGATAGATACAAGGTCATCAAATTGTCCCACGAGGGGTTCACAGTCTTAATCCCCATTTCACAGATGAGGTAAATAAGGCCCAGAGAAGTTTAGTGATGTGCTCCAAGTCATACAGCAGACAAGTGGCGGGGCTGGGATTAGAACCCATGACCTCTGACTCTCACGCCTGTGCTCTTTCCACTAAGCCACACTGCCTCTCTGGTGTCAAATATTCCAAATGTCCAGAGTCAACCAGAGCTGGGGCAGAGATTGTCATGAGGGGGGTGCGATGGAGGCTCAGTTCACCCACTCCTCAGGCACGGCCCTGTCCTGATATGGGATCAGCAGAAAAATGGTCTTAGAGGCTCCTGCTAACCTCGGGAAAGTGGCCATCTTCCATTCTGTCTGGTTTCCTGGCACCAACAAGCTCGGGTACAAGGGCCCAGTGTCTGCACAAAGTTTCTATCGACTTACAACTCTGCTGTAAAACGTCCCCTGCTATGGCAGCCTCCCACGCAACTCTGCTCTGGCACCTGCAACCCCTGAAGCTATCCATGTGCCTGGCCCACCTCTTCTCTCCTCGTGCGTTCCCTCCACTGGCAAGATTGGGCTGGAGATGAGCCAAGTTCCAAACAGTCTTCCAAAGGGGAAATGTCCATTCCCCAGCCTGTCGGGGACCAGCACTGGGCTGCAGAATAGTACCTGTGATCCAAGGGAAATTGGTTCAGACCTGACAGATTCCCAAACTGTCTGTAGTCTGTGAGACTTTTATCTGGACATGGGTGCCTGGAGTCCACCAGGGAAACCAGCACTCCCGGCCAGCTGGGGAATGAATAAAGGTGTCCTTTGGAGCTGGGAGGGAGCATGGTGCCCAGCTCTAAAGCAGGGAGGGGATGGGGCCAGGCGTCAGTCAGTCAATCATATTTACTGAGCACTTACTGTGTATAGAGCTCTGTACTAAGTGCTTGGGAGAGTACAGTATAGCAATGTGACGGACACATTCCCTGCCCACAGTGAGCTTAAAGTCTAGAGGGAAAAATTAACTGTGACGTTTGTTAAGCGCTTACTAGGTGGCAGGCACTATACTAAGAGCAGGAGTGGATACAACAAATTGGGTCAGGCACAGTCGCTGTCCCACAAGGGACTCATAGTTTTAATCTCCATTTTACAAATGAGGTAACTGAGGCACAGAGAAATGAAGTGACTTGCCCAAGATCACACAGCCAACAAGAGGCAGAGCAAGATTAGAACTCAAGTCTTTCAGATCCCCAGGCTCATGCTATATCCAGTGGGCCTTGGTGCTTCTCTAGGCATCTTCTGGAGTGTCAACCTGAGTGACAGGCTGAGGATAGGTTATGAGTAGTCACTTCGTTCAGTTCACCTGTCCTCTGGGGCATCACCAGGAACCAGAAACCGGGACTTTTCTCCTCCTCCTGCATCTCCTTCTCTGGGGAGGGAGGGGGTCCAGTTGGAGTGGCCTAGGAGGGATTTTGGAGTTGAGGGCAGGGGGGTGTCTTCTGAAAATAGAATTCCACCATTCTACTTCAACAGATCCCAAATTGGTGTAAGTGTGTTGAGCAGTTTCTCCTTGACTTCCCACAGTGCTGGTTCTTCCGGGCCTCTGCTTCCTCATTTTAATCTTACCATTTGTTCCCCATCTTAGGAAAAATTGGAAATTTATCTGCAATCAGCCCTTCGCTCGCTTCCGTCTCCCAGCTGCCCCTGCTCCTCACTTCTCATTTATTTCTGACAGGCATCATGTAACAGATCCCTAATTGACGAGCGCGAGATCGCCTGCGGCCAAAATGGTGAAACAGAAGCTGGAGCTGGGCTGCGGCAGCTCAGTTCACTCCCTTAAACTCCCAGAACCACCATCTCCACAGGGAGCAGAGGCCCCTGGAGGCGGGAGGAAGTGGGAGGCCGAAAAACAGGACCAATCGCATTGATAGTGTTGTCTCCATCCCAGGCTGCCGCAGAAGCTGTTGGGGGGGGGGCATTTGCACCTTTAAGGATACGGTTACGCTTATGGTTGGCATGAGAGGGTGCCAGCTGTGTGATTACAAAGAATTAGCTGGCAGTTTAAGTGCTGTGCTGGGCTAAATTGGCATGGGTGGAGCCCCGGAAAGAAGATTATAATGCCAATCTGGTTTTTAGGAAGTGCTTCTTAAGTGCCAGGGCAGGTGTGAGATAATCAGATCAGGCATAGTCCCTGTTCCACCTGGGGCTCATCATCTTTAGGGGAAGAGAGAGCAGATACTGTTTCTCCACTTTACAGAGGAGAAAACACAGGCTCATGGGGGTAAACGTGATTAGCAAGGTCACACAGCAGGCCAGTGGCAGACTTCCAGCCTTTACCCTTTTGAGTAGGCATCATTGCCTAGGGAGAATGGCCAAGACCAGGGCTTTGCCCAGTCTCAAGCCTCCATCCCTAAGTGTGGAGAGTGACTGGGCAGTGAGAGCGGGCACCCCTGCATCCATTTCTCCTCTGAACATGAGCTTGTGCCATCCAAACTCCGAGGACAAGATTCAGTGCTCATTTCTCTCGCCTATACCCTGGGTGCCTGTCGGGCATGGGAGTGGGGAGTGCCCACTCTATATCTCTATGTTTCTCGTATCAGTGTTTCTTACTGCCTCTAGTCCACACACTGCTTTTAGACCAGCATTGTTAAAAAAAAGCCAACGGCCCCATATTGCTAGTGCTCGGCTGCTCTGAAAGATACCCCAAGGTTCTAACCCTACCTCTGGCAGCAAAATTATGTTATGCTTTACCTCCTCTCTCCGACTCCTCTCCTTGTGTTGCTCCTAATCTCATCCTCTCCTGCCTCCTGTTCTTTCTCTGTTCTTCCTCTCTATCTTTTCCCCATTTTTGTTTGCTCTCTTTGGTTCCTCTTTCCTTCCCTTCCTGCCCCAACCCCATTAATAATAACTGTGGTATTTGTAGGGCACATACTATATGCCACACACTGGGGAGGATACAACATCATCAGGTCAGACACAGTTCCTGTCCTACACAGGGCTCGCAATCAGAGTACAAGGGGGAAGAAGTTTTGAATGTCCATTATACAGATGAGGCAACTGAGGCACAAAGAAGTTAAATGAGTTCCCCAAGATTGCTCAGCAAGCATATGGTCGAGCTGGGCTTACAACTCAGGTCCTCCGACTCCCAGGCCCAGACTCTAGGCCACAGTGTTTCTCCGTTCCATTCCCCTTTATATCAATTTCCTCAACTATTTTCATCATTAACTCATTCTTTTTGCTCTCTCCTTTCCTCTCTCTCCTTCCCTCATGGCCTAGCAAAAGAAGCCCAAGCCTGGGAGTCAGTAGTCTTGATTCTATTCTTGGTTCTGCACTTACCTGTTGAGTGACCTGGGGCCACTCACCTATCTTCTCTGTGCCGTTTCTTCATCTGTAAAATGGAGACTGTCGATTTGCTCTTCCCTTTAGACTATGATCCCTAAGTGAGACAGGGAACTAATTCCAATTTGATTATCTTGTATCTACTCCAGCACTCAATACAGTCTTTAGCATATAGTAAGTGCTTAACAATTACCACAATTTTTATTATTATTATTGTTAATAATAATGATGGTATTTGTTAAGTGCTTACTATATGCCAAGCTCTGTTCTAAGCACTGAGGTAGATACAAGGTAATCAGGATGTCAAACATAGGCCTCACAGTCTTGATCCCCATTTGACAGATGAGGTAACTGAGGCACAGAGAAGTTAAGTGACTTGCCCAAAGTCACACACCTGATAAGTGGCAGAGCCGGGATCAGAACCCACGATCTCTGACTCCCAAGACTGTGCTCTTTCCACTAAGCCACACTGCTTCTCTATTATTACCCTCTCCTCTTCTCTCTCCTCCACTATCCATCTCCTCCCTCTCCTTTTCTCTGTATACAACTGCACAGTCTCTCTTTTCTCAAAGACAATCTACATCTTTCTCAAATATAATCTCTTTTCTACCCATTTGTTTGCTGTCTTTTTCTCTGTCATTCTTCTTCTCCTCTTCATTCTGTCTCTCTCCATTAAGCCCTGGAATAGATCATCATTCCCTGTACTTACCAAGGGGTTCAAGGGCAAGGGAAGAGTTACAAAGTGCTGTGGGTTGCTGGGATGCAGCTCAACACTCCTGTCCCTCTGCTGTGGTCCCTAGCACAGAGCCTGATACCTTGCTTGAAGGGATAATATATCTGGGTGAGATTACAGACTCTGTGGACTATAAGGGAAGGGGTTGTATTTGCTGTCAGAGAGGCCACACGAGAAGCAGATTTGTGACTGGGTGAACTTGAGATGAGTCTTCTCTCTCTCTCTCTTCTCTCCCCCAACACAACCTGTTTCTCTCTCGCCCCCTGACTGTACCTTTGGCAAGGGATGCAGTAGCCTGAGCCCATGGAATGTGAACTTGTCCTCTGCGCAGAAACATGGTGGTTTCAAAGGCAGTTCTGTTTCCTACGATTGAGATTAAACCCATTAAAGAACTGCTGGAAAGTCCTCACCTACAACATCGACTCTGTCCCGGCGAAAAGGGCAAGGTGTCAGCTGGCAGCTTCTGGAAGCTCAGCACTTTGTCTCCAGGGTGGTTATGGCTGCTTGATTAGCTGTAAGATAAAATAGAGGAAATGCCAGGAGACAAATCTCAATTCAGCTTTCTGAAGGGAGCCTGCTGCCCAGCAAGGGGATGAGAAATTTTATTTCTCCGATGTCTTTCACAGTGGACCGACAAGAAGAATCCTGCATGCAGCAAGTCGATAGGATGGTGGATGCCTGTATAAGCATTCAAATGATAATATTTATTGAACACTTAGTGTGTGCAGGGAGCTGTACTAAGTGTTTATTCAGAAGTATTTATTGAGCATCTACCACAGATGGAGCATCTACTATGTACTTTTGGGAGAACACTGTACAAATGGCCAGGATCCCTGCCCTCAAAGAGCTGACCAACTCCCCCTTTGCCTTCTCAGACTGCCAGGATTAAACTCTCAGCCATGAGAGCCTCTCCTAAGTCCTACCAAGGGCTGCAGTCCTAACCCAATGATTCCCAAAGTTTTTCCCATTTTCCACGTGTCAAACCAGGTCTCTGCATTCTCAACCTTCCATCTGGCCTATCTAGTGCAAGGTGGCTACTCAGGTTAGGGACACAAAGCATCTCCAATTCAGAATCCTCCCAACATCATTCACGTTGTCAAAATCAGAAAAAGGTATGAGAAGCAGCGTGGCTCAGTGGAAAGAGCATGGGCTTTGGAGTCAGGGCTCATGAGTTCGAATCCCAGCTCTGCCACTTGTTGGCTGTGTGACTGTGGGCAAGTCACTTAACTTCTCTGTGCCTCAGTTCCCTCATCTGTAAAATGGGGATGAAGACTGTGAGCCCCACGTGGGACAACCTGATTCCCCTATGTCTACCCCAGCGCTTAGAACAGTGCTCGGCACATAGTAAGCGCTTAACAAATACCAACATTAACATTAATTAGTAAAGGAATCAGTAAAATAACCAAAGCCATATAACCCAGAGTCAAAGAAAGACGGAATCACTTTAAAATGTTGGTGTGAGTTACTAGGTGCATGATGATGATAATAATAATAATGTTTTTTAAACACTTACTATTTGCCAAGCACTGTACTTAGTACTGGAGTAGATACAATACTATCAGATCAGACTCAGTCCCACTCCCACAAGGTGGGTATGTGAGTTTGTACCTTATCTTAGAATGTCAATTACAGGAGTGAGGAATCCGGGCCATGTGTGGGTTCAGTGTATAAGATGTTGTGTTTCATGTATCCTTTCATTTAGAAGTAATTTTGAATTGCCTTCTGTGTGATGAGCACTGAACTAGCCATTTGAAAGAATCCAGTGAAAGTAAAAGACCTGCCCCTGCCCTTAAAAAGCTTGCACTCTGATCTATAAACATTCAGTGTCACTGATTAATCTGGGGCAGAGCAGATTTCTGACAGTATCACGGCCCCACAGTGATTCACTCTTGTCTACCAGGTCTACTTTCCACTCTCCCTCCAGGACTCTGATCTGGCTTCTGTTCTTTCTTTTCCCTGACATACATCACACACATTCTCCTGTTCCTCTTGCCACCTTCACCCCTCAGACTTCATTATTCTTATTATCATTGTTAATATTATGATTATTGCATTAGTTAAACCCTAAGTAGGTGTCGAGCACTGCTCTCAGGATTGGAGTAGATACAAGTTAACTGGTTCAGACACCCCATCTGTCCCACATGGGGCTTACAGTCTAAGTAGGAGGGAAGGCAGATATTTAATCCCTATTGTACAGATGAGGAAATTGAGGCCCAGAGAAGTTGTGACTTAATTCATTCATTCATTCAATAGTATTTATTGAGCACTTACTATGTGCAAAACACTATACTAAGCGCTTGGAATGTACAGTTGTTCAACAGATAGAGACAATCCCTGCCCAATGATGGGCTCACAGTCTAAACTGGGGAGACAGCAAAGTAAAACAGAACAAAACAAAAACAAGACAACCTCATCAAGATAAATAGAATAGAGGAGATATACACCTTATTAACAAAATAAATAGGGTAATAATATATACAAATGAGCACAGTGCTGAGGGGAGGGGAAGGAGGAAGAGCAAAAAGTGGGAGGGGTTTGGGGGAGAGGGTCAGAGGGAAAGGGGGACTTAGTCTGGGAAGGCCTCCTGGAGGAGGTGAGCTCTCAGTAGGGCTTTGAAGAGGGGAAGAGAGTTAGTTTGGTGGAGGTGAGGAGGGAGGGCATTCCAGGACATTGGTAGGATGTGGGCCAGGGGTCAACGGCAGGATAGGTGTGAACAGGGGACAGTGAGGAGGTGAGTGGCAGAGGAGCGCAGTGTATGGGGTGGGCAGTAGAAAGAGAGATGGGAGGTGAGGTAGGAGGGTGCAAGGTGATGGAGAGCTTTGAAGCCAAGAGTGAGGCGTTTTTGTTTCGTGCGAAGGTTGATAGGCAACCACTGGAGGTTTTTGAGGAGAGGAGTGACATGCCCAGAGCGTTTTTGTAGGAAGATGATCCGGAATGAAGAATAGAATGGAGTGGGGAGAGACAGGAGGAAGTGATATCAGAGAGGAGGTTGACACAATAATCCAGTCGGGATACTGTGAGAGCTTGTACCAGCACAATAGCAGTTTGAATGGAGAGGAAAGGGCAGATCTTGGCCATATTGTGAAGATGAGACCAGCAGGTGTTGGTGATTGGAATTGGATTGGATTGGTATGAGAGAGCTGAGTCAAGGACGACACCAAGGTTGCGGGCCTGTGAGACTGGAAGCATGGTAGTGCTGTCCACAGTGACAGGGAAGTCAGGGAGAGGACAGCGTTTGGGAGGGGAGATAAGGAGCTCAGTTTTAGACATGTTGAGTTTTAGTGGCTGGCACACTTCCAGATAGATACGTCCTGGAGGTAGGAGGAGATACAAGCCTGGAGGGAGGAGGAGAGAACAGGGGAGGAGATGTAGATTTGGGTGTCATCTGCGTACAGATGATAGTTGAGGCCGTGGGAGCGAATGTGTTCACCAAGGGAGTGAGTATAGATGGAGAACAGAAGAGGGCCAAGAACCGACCCTTGAGGAACCTCTACAGTTAGTGGATGGGAGGGGGAGGAGGAGCCCACAACGGAGACCCAGAATGAAAGGCCAGAAAGATAAGAGAACCAGGAGAGGATGGAGTCTGTGAAGCCAAGGTGAGATAAACTGTGGAGGAGAAGGGGATGGTTGACAGTGTTAAAGGCAGCTGAGGGGTCAAGGAGGATTAGGATAGAGTAGGAGCCATTGGATTTGGCAAGAAGAAGGTCATGAGTGACCTCTGAGACTTGCCCAAGGTCACACAACTGGCAAGTGTGGAGCTGGAATAAGAACCAGGTCCTCTCTCTCCCAGACCTGTGCTCGTTCTACTAGGCCATGCTGCTTTTTCTACCTCAACTCAGCCTATCCCCAACCAGGGATCCTGCCTGCTCATCAACTCTCTACCTTCTCTGACATGGGGAAGCTCCTGAACACTGTCAAGCCCGGGGGCCATTTGTCAAAACGTCAGCTATGAGCTTGAGGTCTCTGGGGTCTGCAAGAGTGGACCCATCTCCCTCATAGACTGTAAGCTCCCTGTGGGACAGGGACTGTGCACAACCTGATCACATTGCATCTACCAGAGTTTAGTGGATAGAGCACAGGCCTGGGAGTCAGAAGGTCATAGGTTCTATTACCAGCTCCGCCATTTGTCCTCTCTGTGATCTTGGGCAAGTCACTTCACTTCTCTGTGTCTCAGTTATCTCATCTGTAAAATGAGAATTGAGACTGTGAGCCTGATTTGTTTGAATCCACCTTGGTGTTTAGAAGAGTGCCTGGCACATAGTAAGTGCTTAACAAATTCCATAATTATTACTATTATTACCATAGAGCTTCATACAGTTCTCGGTTTAGAGCAAGCGCTGAACAGAGACCCCAGTTATTATTATTATCGTTTTAGTACATTAGGCAGAGGACCACCAAGGGGCCACATGCAGCCAAGACCCTACAATATCGCCAAGATCTGCCCTTTCCTCTCCACCCAAACGGCTACCTTACTATTACGGGCTCTCGTTATATCCCGGCTAGACTACTGTGTCAGCCTTCTCTCTGACCTCCCTTCCTCCTCTCTCGCCCCGCTCCGGTCTATTCTTCACTCCGCTGCCCGGCTCATCTTCCTGCAGAAACGATCTGGGCATGTCACTCCCCTTCTTAAACAACTCCAGTGGTTGCCTATCGACCTCCGCTCCAAACAAAAACTCCTCACTCTAGGCTTCAAGGCTCTCCATCACCTTGCCCCTTCCTACCTCTCCTCCCTTCTCTCTTTCTACCGCCCACCCCGCACGCTCCGCTCCTCTGCCGCCCACCTCCTCACCGTCCCTCGGTCCCGCCTATCCTGCCGTCGACCCCTGGGTCACGTCCTCCCGCAGTCCTGGAACGCCCTCCCTCCTCACCTCCACCAAACTGATTCTCTTTCCCTCTTCAAAACCCTACTTAAAACTCACCTCCTCCAAGAGGCGTTCCCAGACTGAGCTCCTCTTCTCCCTCTACTCCCTCTACCATCCCCCCTTTACCTCTCCGCAGCTAAAGCCTCATTTTCCCCTTTTCCCTCTGCTCCTCCACCTCTCCCTTCCCATCCCCACAGCACTATACTCGTCCGCTCAACTGTATATATTTTCGTTACCCTATTTATTTTGTTAATGAATTGTACATCGCCTTGATTCTATTTAGTTGCCATTGTTTTTACGAGATGTTCTACCCCTTGACGCTGTTTATTGCCATTGTTGTTGTCTGTCCGTCTCCCCCGATTAGACTGTAAGCCCGTCAAACGGCAGGGACTGTCTCTATCTGTTGCCGACTTGTTCATCCCAAGCGCTTAGTACAGTGCTCTGCACATAGTAAGTGCTCAATAAATACTATTGAATGAATGAATGAAAAGACCCGGAAGACACCCGGGAGCAAGAGCAACCACTGAGTCATACAGGCCGATTCCCCGGCCCTAAGGCCAGAGCACACTGAGGAGTGGGACTCCATCTCCCAGGCTGGAGTTGGAGTCCAAGACCCTAACTCCCACCAACAGGATGTGTGTGTTTGTCTGAGTGATTTTCCACAGGAGCATCTGTCAGTCTCCAACATTTTCTTATCATTGAAGCAAATTATTTAAACACTACCCACCGAACCCCATCTGTCACTGCGCCCCTATCGCAGTCAGGGCCCAGACTCTCCAGGTCTGTGAAGGAACTAGCCGGAGAAGGCTCCTTGCCAAACAACAGGGCAAATTAAATCAAAGCGTGGCTGCCGGACCCAGGGGGAAAATGCACATCAGCTTTGACTTATTGCATGGCGCACACTTACAAGAGAGAAGCAGCGGCTTTTGTCACTGCAAGGGGCCATGAAAAATGAATTAGGGCTTCTGCTGAGAGAGGGCATGGAGGAGAATCTTTCATTCCGAGCCACTGTCCTCTCTCACCTTGCAAGAAGCAAATAATAAAAGAAGAACTTGTGGTTGGAATACGTCGTGATGAGGTCTGACTTTACTCTCCGGGACTCCCGGGCCTGGAGAGGAGATGGAGGAGGAGGGGAGGAGGAGCGAGACCAGACCTGGTGGAAGCTGCTGAGACCCCACCCCACTTCAAGGGATAGGAAGGGGAGAATTTGGGAAAGTGTGGGCACCCTGAGGACTCGCCCCAGTCCGGGAATGCCCATGAGCATACTGGAGCAAAATACTAATGATGGCACTTGTTAAGTGCTTCCTATGTGCCCAGCACTGTTCTAATCTCTAGGATAGATACAGCCTGCACGGGACTCACAGTCTTAATCCCCATTTTACAGATAAAGTAACTGAGGCACAGAAAAGTGAAGTGACTTGCCCAAGGTCATACTACAGACAAGTCGCAGAGCTGAGATTAGAACCCGGGTCCTTCTGACCCCAGTTCTAAATCATTTCCATTCTGGATCAGGACAATGGTCTCCCCCACTCAGTTTTCTGTCTTCACCGGGAGAAACAGAGGATGCTTTGGGAAACTGGGTGAGGATTATCTTCAATAATTACATTATTTTTAAGACTCGAGTCATGTTCTCTCTCAGTCTCTGCCTTTCCAGAATAGAGCATCTTGATTGTTTCTATGTAGACAAAGGCTACCCCAACCTTCTGATAATTTTGGTTGCTCATTTCTGAACTTTCTCCAACTACATTTGGCATTCTGCTAAACACATTTCTCAAAATAGCATGCTCCTAACCAGTTGTCCTATTTAATGATTCCTAATGTTCCAATTTACCACTACTTCAGGTAGTCAGCCTTTAACCCTCGCAATCCCCTAATAGATTGGAAACTCACTGGAGGTAGGCTTTTAAGGTACTCAGTCAGCTTTTTCCTTCCTACTTTTCCTTGTTTACCTCCTACTACAACCTAATGCATACGCTCCAGTCCTCTAATGCTAACCTACCCTCTATACCTCAATCTCATGTCTCGCACCACCACATCCGCCCTCAGATCTGAAAATCCCTCTCCTTGCACATCCAACAGTCCACCACTTTCTGCGCCTTTAAAACCCTTCTAGAATCCCATGTCTTACTAGAGGCCTTCCCTGTCTGAGCCCTCATCTACTATATCCACCCTCCCTTCTGTGTCACTCTGCAGTTAAGGAGTACACTGAGTTTACTCGTTAGGCACTTTGATATTCACCCCAGTCACGCCACACTATTTGTACAGTGTTCTGCACACAGTAAGTCCTCAATAAATACCATTAATTGATGGATTGGTTAAGGACTGGATCAACATGAATCTAAGATGGACTCTTGGCATGTAATAATAATTCATAATAATAATTGTGGTCTCTACTAAGCACTGTGGTAGTTGTGAAATAATCAGTTCCTGTCCTACATGGGGTTCATGGTGCTCATGATTAGGAAACTGAAACCCAGAGAATTGAAGCGACTTGCCCAGGAGCACCTAGAAAATGGCAGAACCGGCATTGGAACACAGTTTCTCTGACTCCCCAGCCCATGATCTTTCCACCTAGTTGTACTCTATGGGTACTCAGTAACTGTTGATTTACAATAATCTCCTGAGGAGATCATAGCTGTGAATCAAACACCAGTTCTTCATCTCCTGACCTACTCAGACCCCAGTTCAAATTGCTGACTTCACACAAATGGGGACATCCAACAGGGCAGAGTTGGAGCTAGAAGCCCAGAACACTCACAACATCAAGGTCATTCTTCCTTTGCAGGACAGCCCACCTCTCAGCAATCAATCAGTAAATCAATGGTATTTACTGACCACTTTCTGAATATGCAGAGCCCAGCATTCTGTCATGCTGAAAATGGAATAATAATAATAATTAATAATTATTATTATGGTATTTGTTAAGTGCTTACTATGTGCCAAGGACTGTACTAAACACTGGAGTGGATACAAGAAAATCAGGTTGGACACAGTTCCTGTCCCATCTGGGGCTCACAATCTCAATCCCCATTTTACAGATGAGGGAACTGAGGCACAGAGAAATGAAGTGACTTACCCAGGGTCACCCCGCAGACAAGTGGTGGAGCCGGGATTAAAACCCATGACCTTCTGACTCCCAGGCCCATGCTCTATCCACTACGCCATGCTGCTTCTCAAGTGCAACCCCACTATTTACTAGTGGAATGTCTAACCAATGGAGCAAGTGTCTAGAAAAAGGCCTAGTGGTGTCCTTTGTGATTGAAACTAGTCTAGTGTGTCGCTGGCTAGTGTGAGCAGAGACTACGTAAGACCAAGTTTTCGACGGAGGCAACTCTGACAGGCCTTTTAAGATTGAAGATTGGAGAATGGAAGGCCGAGCAAGTATAATGGAAGGCAGAATGTCTGTAACTTATTGTCTGGAGAAGAGATGGGCTCAGGCTTCAGGAGAATAGGAGCTGCCAGTCAAGCGGTTTTAATAGAACAGGAGGCAGTTAGATTTCAATAAAAGAACTGAGTATAAATATTGTTAGCGGAAGAGAAAGGAAAGCAAGAATATCTTGTTGGACTGGTCACAGCAAAAAAAAACTTAGATAGAAATGCAGGCAAGTAGAATGAGGGCAGAGACCTATGCAAATCCAGAAATATCTTACCTGGTGCTCCTGAATGTTTCCTCTTCAGGATATCCAGGATGCTCAATTAACTATCTGTCTATCTAGCTATCATCTATTTACTAACCTAATTTTCCTTTTTATGTATCTAATTCTGATGATTTGAAAATGTTGTTACCAATGGTTATCCCTAGCTGTGTCTGCATTGTGTTACTGCTGAATAAAAATATACGCAATCAGCTAATGCTTCAACACTGTGTAATTTAAAGCCTGTCATTTGACACCTTATCCCACAGGCACACCTCATGGTCATTATCAAAGCCCTCAGTGCAGACAAGTATGGGAATCACAAAGCTCCATGTTGATGTCTGCTCTGAGCTTCCATTCTGACATGTCATGAATTGTTTTAGTACCTTAACTTAAGGATCAGCACAGTGCCCTAAGCCTTCCTGTCTCTCTGAGAAAGAAGCTGAAAAAAACCCCTTTAATTAATAATAATATTAACTGTGGTATCTGTTCAGGGATTACTATGTGCTAAGGACTGTATTAAGCACTAGAATAAAGGTAAGAAAATCAGATTGGTAACAGACACTGGTCCACACGGAGCTTACAGTCTAAGAGGGAAGGAGGACAGGTATTTAATTCCCATTTACACTGTGAGGAAACTAAGACACAGAAAAGTTAAGTTACTTGCCCAAGGTCACACAGCAGACAAGTGGTAGAGCCAGGATTAGAACCCAAGTCCTCTGAGTACCAGGCCTGGGCTTTTTCCATTAGGCCGTGCTGTCCCCTGTTTAAAATGGGAGTCTTCGTGTTTTTCCCAGACTTCCAACAGTGTGAATCGTCATCTTGTCTAGCCTTTCTAAAATGCCTCTACTCTGTGGAACTAAGATAGGACCCCAGTTCTAGCAGGCTTCAGCAGCCTAATCATGTCCAAGAAAAGCCTCAAAAGGTGAGCAACCAGAAGAAAGGTCCAACCAATGGGGACATTCATTGACTTCAAAAAATAGTCAAATATATCATGATGGATCACTCAGAGCTGTGACCCATTAGGACAAGATATGGCAGGTGTGGCCATCTGAGTCATGTCCAAACTTCAGCTTTGGCTTCTTGATCCAGCGTTGAGTAGTCCCAACCTTCCAACACCATCTAACCCTCTGAATCATTGCATTAGTAGTAACAGAGTAAGAGTTATTAAGTGCTTACTGTGTGCAGAACACTGTACTAAGCGCCGGGAGAGAAGTCACAGGTAGGAATTCACGTTCTACTAGTCTGGTAACTCCCGTTGATTTCTTCAGATCTACATGGTCATCCTGACTGAAGCCTTCTTCCCCAGAATTCCCTGGTCCTGGAACGCCCTCCCTCCTCACCTCCGCCAAACTGATTCTCTTCCCCTCTTCAAAACCCTACTTAAAACTCACCTCCTCCAAGAGGCCTTCCCAGACTGAGCTCCTCTTCTCCCTCTACTCCCTCTACCACCCTCCCTTCACCTCTCCGCAGCTTAACCCTCTTTTCCCCCCATTTCCCTCTGCTCCTCCCCCTCTCCCATCCCATCCCCTCAGCACTGTACTCGTCTGCTCAACTGTATATATTTTCATTACCCTATTTATTTTGTTAATGAAATGTACATCGCCTTGATTCTATTTAGTTGCCATTGTTTTTATGAGATGTTCTTCCCCTTGACTCTATTTATTGCCATTGTTCTTGTCTGTCTGTCTCCCCCGATTAGACTATAAGCCCGTCAAACGGCAGGGACTGTCTCTATCTGTTGCTGGCTTGTTCATTCCAAGTGCTTAGTACAGTGATCTGCACATAGTAAGCGTTCAATAAATACTATTGAATTGAATTTCCCGAAATAACTTCACATCCTAAAGGCATCAGCCTGTCTACATGCCCACCCCCATCCTTCAAACACTATTCCAATGGGAGACTCAAATAGAAAATAAACAAGCAATTACAAAGAAAGAAAGCAATTTCCTTTGCTTCCCAATGTGTCTCTGTTAAAGCATAAGGTTGATGATTGAGGGAGGGGGTGGTTGCTATTGTTCTACAAAGTTCTTGAACCAGAGGACAGGGAAAATTGCATTTTCCTATAGGTGGCACGACCAGGTAATGTGAAACCCAAAGTGTGATTGGCTAGGAGGGAGTGAGGGGCGTTGGAAAACTGAAATGGGGCCACTGGCGATTTTCCAGTCAGATAGAATCCTTTCCAGCCTTACAGTTTTTGAAAGCGATTTGCAAATTATGAGAACAATGGAGATTGGACAAACAGAAAGAAGTTTTCCTGGATGTTCCAATGCAATCGGGAAAAGCCCAGGAAAAGCTAGCTGCCACCACCCCTGACTTGAAATAAGTTCGGGAGCTGTGGTTACTCTTAGTCCTGCAGCCTCGGACAATCGAGATAGCTTGTGAACGGCAACTCCCATGCCTTGATCCGTTCCATCCCTGCACAGAAACAGCAAAGCAGCACTCGAGAGTATAAACAGCAAAACTGGATCTGAATGCAGGCTCTATGCATCCAATTTAATTAAATGTACAAGAGGCAGTGTATACATGTGAGGAGGAAAAGAGAGGCAAGAAATGGGAGGAGTGATTGCTTCCAGACAGAGGAGAAGGGATACAGATAGAGTGAAATGGGAATAAGGAGAAGTACAAACTGCCTTCTGTGTCTGAGAAGTAATTTTTCCTTCCCAAGCTTAATAACACACTGCTCTGTAAGCAACTCTATAGGAAGCTGGAAAATACAAAATTAGACTGTGACCAAAAGCCATTGTCGGTTCAGTCCGGTGTTTCTTGCTGCCCAGAATTCTGTCTGTCGGGGCACTTTGGTGTTAGGAGAACTGTGTGCTGGTTGCCATGAGATTAGGGAGGCCCCATCCAACACCCACTAACTTTTCCTTCCTGACTTTCCCTCTATGGACTTTTCACCATGACTGTATCCAGACTCATCTTGAGCCTGTGATTACAGGGAAAGTTTAGAAATACCCACGTCATTTTGGTTTGTGGATATTAAATCTTTTTTCAAGCTGCAATGGAGGACTGATTGGGTTTTGAATCTCCCTGGGCTGCCGTGAGACATGGGAGAATATTTTGAGCACACTAAGCAAATGAATAAATTAATAGTATCGTCATCATAGCCAGCATCATTACCATGATCAATATTTCTAGAATGCTGTGTGGAGGGTGGCTGTTTATAGCATGGATAATTTCATGTTAGTTTTCTACTGATTTGTCCCTTGCCTGGTACAGATCTGTTATTGGAAAATTTCAGTTATGTATTTTTAATTTTGATACCCAGCCTTCTTTTTGCCACTGAATTCCATGACTCTTACAGAGTCCCTGTGTTCCCTGGGAAAACAGAGGCTTGTGGAGAAAATGTAGGGGAGGAGGGGAGCATCAGGGGGATCTCTGGAGAGATCCTGTGGATTCAGACAAATTTAGGTCAACTTCCGCAAAATGGTGTGTAGGATGTTATCTTGTTCCATTCAGAGTCCAGCATGACGTGTTCAATGTCATGTACATCTCAATGTTTGAAGTATTCTTGAGTGTCCTCAGCAATAATCCCCAGGTGTTCCTAGCACTGTACTAAGCCCTTGACCCTGCACCTGGTGCTTCATGGGGGATAGAGCTAAACAGGTGGATTCTGAACCATTTTCTTACTTTTTCAAAAGGAAAAAAATAATGTTTTTTCCTCACATTGAAGAGATTGGTGAGGGTAGTCTGGGAGCCCAAACTTGTGAGCCATTTTGTTCTGAAAAAAAGCTACAAAATTATCTCAGAAGGATGCAAAGAAAAGCATTTGTCAAGACCCTTGGGAAAGAGTGTGATTTTTAGCTGAAAGATAATTCCCTGTTTGTTCAGAGGATTCCTGAGCATCTCAGTTAAACAGTACAGAGTCTTCTCTCCTCTGCTCCTCTCCTCCCCATGCACATGCTCAGTTGTCAGTGGCAATTTATTCCATTACTGTATCCAGGTCAAAGGTCTGTTGCTTGAAAATGGAACAGCAGCACGATCAGGTGGTAATGAATGAGGTTAATGACTTGGGTCTCTCGCCAGGGTCTAGGCCTGGGTCTCCAAACCCAGAGCAGGAACTGAAAGTAGGATGAGGTCTGGAGAAGCTAAAGGTGCCCCTGGGAAGAGGGGAAATTGGGGGAGTGGAGGAGGGAGGAGGAAGGGAGGAAGGAAGCAGCATGGTGAAGTGGATAGAGCATGGACTGAGTGTCAGAAGGTCATGCATTCTAATCCCGGGTTCTGCTCTTGTCTGCTGTGTGACCTTGGGCAAGTCACTTCACATCTCTGTGCCTCAGTTACCCCATCTGTAAAATGGGGAGTGAGACTTTGAGCACCCTGTGGGACAAAAACTATGTTTAACCTAATTTGCTTGTATCCACCCCAGCGCTTAGTACAGTGCCTGGCATATAGTAAGTGCTTAATAAATACCATAATAATAACTATTATTTTGAGTGTTTAACAAATACCATAATAATAATTATTTTTATTAAGTGGAGCACGGCAGGGACATCAATCATTTTGGGTTAGACTAGGGAAAGAGAAAACATAAAATTATCAAGGAATCATAATGGTCTTGTCTGGGTTGAGGTAGTTTTTTATTTTGAGTGCTATCCTTCACATTTGTGTGGATGATTGAGGCATGGAGGAGAGAGGGGAGATAGATCTGTCCCATAGCAAAACTGGAACTTCAATGTCATAGATTTGAGTTTGGTGAATGCAAGTTCAAAATGGGGGTCAGGGGACTGTGCTGGGCACCAGATATGTTGTTTAAATAACCAGTCATTCATTCATTCATTTGACCTCCTTAGGCCCTTTATTGCAATGAGGAATGGGTGGTGTATTAACCTTATGAAATCGGCATTCTCTAAGCACTCTGCATATGTTCAGCTCTTTAAAATTCATATACTGTCCTACCTATTTATCTGTCCAAGCCGCCAACACATTTCCCCGCCCTTCTCTTGAACCTGATCATACCCATATCCCCAAAAGTACTTCTGTGTTTGTGGTGTTGGGCCCTGTGTGTGCACGTGAGTATGTGTGTGTCTCTGTGTAGGCATAGGGAGATGGTTGCAGGCAGGGAGAGAATGTGCATCTGTGTGTTTGTGTTTGGTGGGTTGTGTGCATATGAGGAGGGAGGGCATTCTCTGTTTGCCTCTGTGTGTGTCGGGAGGGTGCTTGTGTGCAAGGAGTGGGGCATGTTTCTGTGCCTCTGTGCATCTGTGTGTTTGTATGAGTGGGCATGCATGCATTCATGGAGGGTGGCATGTCTCTGTGTCTCCGTGTGTGTATCTGTGCGTTTGTGTTTGGGGGGGGGGTGGTGATGCATATGTACATTGAAGGTTGCATGCTTTCATGGAGATGGGGGGAATGTCTTCGTTCCTATGTGTGCCTTTCTGTGTGCTTCTGTGTGAGAGCTTATGCATGTATGTGTGTGGAGGGGCAGGTCTTTGTGCCTCCATGTGCTTGTTGTGTATGTATACGTTTGTGTGTGTTTGGGGGGAATGCGTGTGGGCAGTGGGGAAATGACTCTGTGCCTCTTTGTTGGGAGAAGGGTGTTTTCACTGTGATGGTTAGGTGTGTTTCTCAAGGTATGCAGTGGTTTGTTTTTTATTAGTATTTGTGGAGTGATGTGAGCATAAGGCTAGGCAGATGTATAGTTGTGGTTGTGTCTGTGGGTTTGTCGTAAATGTATCTCCCCAGCCAAAGAGATGTCGGGCTGGTCTGCGAAAATCTCAGTAATAGGATCCCTTGAAGATAAATAGATTATGTGTAATTTGGTTGTCCTTTATTTCAAAGGTGGTGTTGTTTGTGGTGAGATTCTAACCATGAGTATAATTAATAATGTGAGTATGATTAATAATAACAATTTTAATATTTGTTGAGCATTTACTAAGTTCCAAGGACTAGGCTAAGTGCTGAGGCTGATGCAATACCACCAGATCAGACACAGTCCGGGTCCCACATGAGGTTCACAGTCTAACGGAGAGGAAAAACAGATATTTTATTCCCAATTTACTGATGAGGAAAATAAAACACAGAGAAATGAAGCAACTTGCCTAAGGTCACACAGCAGGCAAGTAACAGAGCTAGGATTAAAACCCAAATCTCCCAACTCCCACTCCGTATGGCAGGGGTGGCATGAGATTCTGTTGAATTCTTCCCTGTGCAAAGTACAGTGCTCTGCACACAGTAGATGATCAATGAATACTGTTTATTGACTGAGTGGTTGGTTGACCTGGATGAAAATGTCTAGGAATGACCAACAATCACTTCCCTCCTGTAGCCTTGTAAAATTTGTCCTTTATTCTTGAACTCTGCCCTCTCTATAACTCTTGAAATTCAGGTCTTGAAGGCCTCCCTTCTCTTAAATGCCACAGATCAGGCTAGTGTGTCACCCAGAAGTTCCTTCTCAGCCAGTGATATAGCTTTCACACACTCATTCTGGTCTCCCTACTGGCACCTATCCGCTTCTGTCCACCAACCAATGACTCCTTGGCTATCCTACTCTCCCCATTCACCTCCCAATCAAGTCATGTTGCAATGACCATTGTCTCTTTGGAGGTGAGCTTCAGGGCTTTGAACGGGAGAAGATCTGAGATCAAAGTGGAGTAGTAGAAGGAGCAGGAAGCCCAAAATGAGGAGAGACACATAGCAGAAACCCAAATCAGAGAAAATCTGTGTAGACCAAAGACTCATTTAGCTGAATGCACATAAAAAGTCAACATTATATACGATAGAAAGATCTTTCGGGTGTAAATTTTTTTATATCTTTAAAGTATTATGATATGAACAAAGCAGGTTTTTTTAGAAAAACAAATGCATAGTCTAACAATCTCAACAGTGTGCCCAAGTCTTATAAGGCTGCTATTTTTTATTGCCAAAAGTAACTACATATTGATATTTCAAAAATGCCTCAGGGTTTTTGTGTAACTAGTTGCTATTTCACCTCAAAAATAAATAATGTTTCCTGTTTTCACTTTTACTTATCTGGAATAAGTAGCTATTGACATCTGCTGAAGTCGGTATAAAGATTTATTTACCTGGGAGTAAATATTGACCAATAGGGAGCCTGGCTCAGTGTTTCCATTGAAGGACAATAAATTGTGATATTGACTGAGTCTAGACATCGATATTTGCATTGTTGTAAACATTTTCAAAAACTCCATTAGATATTCTCAAACAGACCCTTTTCCTGTTGAATTTCGGATCAAGGGGACAGTTTATAAGTTCAAGTGGGGAGGGGAAGTTTTCTCTCCTGTGCATTTGGAAAACTGTTCTGATTCCTGCACTTATGCAGCTTTGAGCATTTAGAATGATGTAATAATAATAATAATAATTATGATGGTATTTGTTAGGTGCTTTTACTATGTGCCAAGCACAGTTCTAAGAGCTGGGGTAGATCCAAGCTAATCATGTTGTCCAACATGGGGCTCACAGTCTTCATCCCCATTTTACAGATGAGGGAACTGAGGCCAGAGAAGTTAAGAGACTTGCCTAAAGTCACCCAGCTTACCAGTGGTAGAGTCAGGATTCGAACCCAAGACCTTCAACTCTCAAACCCGGGCTCTTGCCACTAAGCCACACTGCTTCTTCCAGGCAGGGCCTGTTTTCTAAGGATTCTGGCAAAGGTATTAGAGGATGAGAGTTGCTTTGTTTCCAACTTATATCTCATCTCAAAGGCTGAGACAGCTTCCCATTGTCTTGGTACTCTCTCTTCTATCCCCGACAGAAGACCATGTGCCTGGAAAAAGATGAAGGGTGGAAAGGGAAGGAAAGGAAAAGGGTTGTACACTAGGCCAACTCCGCCTGGAATTCTGGAGTGAACCAGGGAATTTTCAGTTTATCTAGATGCAGCCTCTTCCCAGTAACAAGGTCATGATCAACATCATTCCAGAATCAGACCAGTTGTTGTTCCATCCCAGAATTTTCTAGAAGTAATTACAGACGTTGTAATAGTAGTTGTAGCTGCAGTAGTTAGTATTTGTATTAGTAGTAGTCGTAATTGCAATAATGGCAATATTATTATTAATGGCAGTCACAGTCATAATAGCAATAGTAGTTGTCATAGTAATAGCATTTATTTAGTTCCCACTGGGTGCAGGGCACTGTATTAAGGGCTTGGGAAGTGACACAATCTTGGCCTACAGAACACTCACATTCTTTTGGGGGGAGACAGGTGTAAATGTCTTTGATACCAATAGAGCAATCAAAACTAAATGACTGACTGTGTAAATGCAAAAGTGTATACATGTAAGTGCTGAGGTTGGGCATCAGTAAGTCCATCTGATGGACAAAATGATGTCTGGAGTAGCTCTGCTCTGGAATGGAACCACCTGGTTCATTCAATTCATTCAATAGTATTTATTGAGCGCTTACTATGTGCAGAGCACTGTACTAAGCACTTGGAATGAACAAGTCAGCAACAGATAGAGACAGTCCCTGATGTTTGACGGGCTTACAGTCTAATCGGGGGAGACAGACAGACAAGAAAAACAATGGCAATAAATAGAGTCAAGGGGAAGAACATCTTGTAAAAACAATGGCAACTAAATAGAATCAAGGCGATGTACATTTCATTAACAAAATAAATAGGGTAATGAAAATATATACAGTTGAGCAGACGAGTACAGTGCTGAGGGGATGGGAAGGGAGAGGGGGAGGAGCAGAGGGAAATGGGGGGAAAAAGAGGGTTAAGCTGTGGAGAGGTGAAGGGGGGGTGGTAGAGGGAGTAGAGGGAGAAGGGGAGCTCAGTCTAGGAAGTCTCTTGGAGGAGGTGAGTTTTAAGTAGGGTTTTGAAGAGGGGAAGAGAATTAGTTTGGCGAAGGTGAGGAGGGAGGGCGTTCCAGGACCGCGGAAGGACGTGACCCAGGGATCGACGGCGGGATAGGCGAGACCGAGGGACGGTGAGGAGGTGGGTGGCAGAGGAACGGAACGTGCAGGGTGGGCGGTAGAAAGAGAGAAGGGAGGAGAGGTAGGAAGGGGCAAGGTGATGGAGAGCCTTGAAGCCTAGAGTGAGGAGTAACTGTTTGGAGCGGAGGTTGATAGGCAACCACTGGAGGTGTTTAAGAAGGGGAGTGACATGCCCAGATTGTTTCTGCAGGAAGATGAGCCGGGAAGCGGAGTGAAGAATAGACTGGAGCGGAGTGAGAGAGAAGGAAGGGAGATCAGAGAGAAGGCTGACACAGTAGTCTAGCTGGGATATAACGAGAGCCCGTAGCAGTAAGGTAGCCGTTGGGTGGAGAGGAAAGGGCGGATCTTGGCGATATTGTAAAGGTGAAACTGGCAGGTCTTGGTAATGGATAGTATGTGTGGGGTGAACGAGAGAGACGAGTCAAGGGTGACACCAAGATTGCAGGCCTGAGAGATGGGAAGGATGGTCGTGCCGTCCACAGTGATAGGGAAGTCTGGGAGAGGACTGGGCTTGGGAGGGAAGATGAGGAGCTCAGTCTTGCTCATGTTGAGTTTTAAGTGGCGGGCCGACATCCAGGTGGAGACGTCCTGGAGGCAGGAGGAGATGCGAGCCTGAAGGGAGGGGGAGAGGACAGGGGCGGAGATGTAGATCTGCGTGTCATCAGCGTAGAGATGGTAGTCAAAGCCGTGAGAGCGAATGAGTTCACCAAGGGAGTTAGTGTAAATGGAGAACAGAAGAGGACCAAGAACTGACCCTTGAGGAACTCCAACAGTTAAAGGATGGGAGGGGGAGGAGGCGCCAGTGAAGGAGACCGAGAATGACCGGCCAGAGAGATAAGAGGAGAACCAGGAGAGGACGGAGTCCGTGAAGCCAAGGTGAGATAAGGTATGGAGGAGGAGGGGATGGTCGACAGTGTCAAAGGCAGCAGAGAGGTCAAGGAGGATTAGAATGGAGTAGGAGCCATTGGATTTGGCAAGAAGGAGGTCACGGGTGACCTTAGAGAGAGCAGTCTCGGTAGAGTGGAGGGGACGGAAGCCAGATTGGAGGAGGTCCAGGAGAGAATGGGAGTTAAGGAATTCTAAGCAGCGATGGTAGATGACTCATTCTAAGATTTTGGAAAGGAAGGGTAGTAGGGAGATAGGGCGATAACTGGAAGGGGAAGTGGGGTCGAGAGCGGGTTTTTTTAGGATGGGGGAGACGTGGGCATGTTTGAAGGCAGAGGGGAAGGAGCCATTGGAGATTGAGTGGTTAAAAGTAGAAGTTAAGGAAGGGAGGAGGGCAGGGGCGATGGTTTTAATAAGGAGAGAGGGAATGGGGTCCGAGGCGCAGGTGGAGGGGGTGGCACTTGCGAGGAGGGAGGAGATCTCCTCTGAGGATACTGCAGGGAAGGAAGGGAAAGTAGGGGAGAGGGTTGGTGGGGGGGAGGGGAGAGGCGGAGGGGTGACTTTGGGCAGCTCAGACCTGATTGTGTTGATTTTTGTGATGAAATAGGTGGCCAGATCATTGGGGGTGAGAGATGGGGGAGGGGGAGGAACAGGGGGCCTAAGGAGAGAGTTAAAGGTCCAGAACAATTGATGGGGGTGACGGGCATGGGTGTCGATGAGGGAGGAGAAGAAGTTTTGCCTGGTGGAGGAGAGGGCAGAGTTAAGGCAGGAAAGGATAAATTTGCAGTGTGCGAGGTCGGCTTGGTGCTTGGACTTTCGCCAGCAGCCCTCAGCAGCTCGAGCAAAGGAGCATAGGAGGCGGACGGAGGAGGTGATCCAGGGCTGTGGGTTAGTGGAGCGAGAGCGGCGGAGGGAAAGGGGGGCGAGAGAGTTGAGATGAGTAGAGAGGGTGGAGTTGAGAGCGGAGACCTGATAATCGAGAGTGGGAAGTGAGGACAGGGCGGTAAGGTGAGGAGAGATGCTTTTGGAAAGATGGATGGGATCAAGAGAGCGGAGGTCTCTGTGGGGCAGTAGCGAAGATTTGCAGGGGGAGGGAGTGTGAGAGATGAGGCAGGTGAGAAGGTTATGGTCAGAGAGAGGGATTTCAGAGTTGGTGAGGGAGGAGATAGTGCAGCGGTAGGAGATGACGAGATCGAGGGTGTGACCAAGTTGGTGAGTGGGTGCGATATGGTGGAGGAGGAGGTCGGCAGAGTCGAGGAGGGATAGCAGGCGGGCGGCAGAGGAGTCATCGGGTACATCCATATGGATGTTGAAGTCTCCGAGGATCAGAGTGGGCAGAGAGAAGGAGAGAAGGAAAGTGAGAAAGGGGTCTAGGTGGTTGAAGAAGTCGGAGGTGGGACCAGGAGGACGGTAGATGACAGCGACAAGTATCTGCAGGGGGTGGTAGAGGCGAATGATATGGGCTTCGAAGGAGGGGAAGGAGAGGGTGGGGGAAGGAGGGATAGTGCGGAAGCGGCAACAGGGTGAGAGGAGGAAGCCGACGCCTCCTCCCTTACCGGTGAGTCGGGGGGAGAGGGAGAAGGAGAGGCCTCCGCTGGAGAAAGCAGCGGCGGAGACCGTGTCTTCGGGAGTGAGCCATGTTTCTGAAAGGGCGAGGAAGAGGAGAGAACGGGAGAGGAAAAGGTCATGGACGAAAGGTAGCTTACCTGTAATAGAGCGGGGGTTCGTCTGTAGTTCATTCATTCATTCATTCAATCATATTTATCGAGTGTTTACTGTGTGCAGAGCCCAGTACTAAATGTTTTGAAAGTACAATTTGGCAACAGAGACAATCCCTACCCAACAATGGGCTCACAGTCTAGAAGGGGGAGACAGAAAGCAAAATAAAACAAGTAGACAGGCATCAATACCATCAAATTAGATAAATAGAATTGTAGATATCTATGCATTAATAAAACAGAATGATAAATATGTGCAAATATACACAAGTGCTGTGGGGCAGGGAAGGGGGCAGATCAATAGGAGGGAGTAGTGGTGATGGGGAGGGGAGGAGGAGCAGAGGAAAAGGGGGGCTCAGTCTGGGAAGGCCTCCTGGAGGAGGTGGACTCTCAGTAGGGCTTTGAGTTTGACGTAGCTGCTGCTCCATCCAAAAGTCCTGGGGTGCTGGAGATCCTAGGGCAAGAAAGCCCCAGGGTGTTTAGAGTTGAGGAGTGGGAACAAAGGGATAAGAGCAGAGAGGGAATACCCAACTTCCCTGTCCAGTGGGAATGTGTTCAGAGAGAAAATAATTGTCAGTAACAGTATCTCCAGATCAAACACAAAGGAAGCCCTCAGGTTTTGTTTTTATTTGTCATCAGCTTTCATAACACTATACTCTTTGTTACTTTCCCTCTCTCTCTCTCCCTTTCCCACATCCCCTCCCCTCTTTCTCCTCTCTTCCCATTCCTGCCAACAACTGTCCCTGAGCTCATCCTAAACTTCATGACGTGCACACCCAAGTTGGAAAACCTGACCCTGATGTTTTCTTTCCTTGATGTTCTCATTCCTCAGACCTAATGGAAGAAGTCACGGAATGGGACCACTTGTCTTTCCAAGGGGAATCAATCACTCAGTGGTATTTATTGAATACTTACTGTCTCCAGAGTGTTGTACTAAGCAGTTGGGCGAGAACAACACAACCGAGTCGGTAGATACTGTCCACAAGGAGCTTACAGTCTAGAGGGAGAGACAGACATTAATACAAATTAATTGCAATTATAAACATGAGTGTTGTAGGGTTGAAAGTGGGGTGAATATCAAGTGGTTAGAGGGTACAGATCTAAGTGCATATATGATACAGAAAGGAGAGGGAATAGGGAAAAACATGGTTTAATCGGGAAGGCCTCTTGGAAGAGATGTGATTTTTATTGAGGGTCTGAAGGTGGGGAGAGTGGAGGTCTGTCATATATGGAAGGGAAGGGAGTTCCAGGTCAGAGGGAGGGTGGGAGCAAAATGTCAGCAGTGAGATAGATGAGATAGAGATACAGTGAGTAGATTGACATTGGAGAAGTGAAGTGTGCGGATTGGGTTGAGTAGGAAATCAACCAGGTAAAATAGGAGGGGACGAGCTGATGGAGTGCTTTAAAGCTGATGGTAAGCAGTTTCTGTTTGGTGCGGAGGTGGATGGGCAACCCCTGGAGTGGGGAAATATAGTTGGAAAAGTTTTGTAGAAAAATGATCTGAGTTAAATATGGACTGGGTTGAGGTGAGACAGGAGGCAGGTAAGTCAGTGAAGAGGCAGTTGCAGTAATCGAGGTGGGATGGGATAAGTGCTCGGATCATCACAACAGCATTTTGGATGGAGTGGTCGTGACAGGATTTGATGACAAATTGAATATATGGGTTGAATGAGAGATGAATTGAAGATAATGCCAAGACTTCTGAGGTAGGGAAGATAGCAGTGTTTTCTACACTGCTGAAAAAGAGTCGAGGAGGACAGAGTTTAGATGGGGAGATGAGTTCTGTTTGTGAACCATCACCCTTGTCTCTGGAAGCTTTCCTGCCACTGCTTCAACAGCTACTATTTAGAAAAAACTTTAAAGACAATTCCCCAAGCCCAGGAAGACTTTGAGGATAATTCCCTGAGCTCAGGAAAACTTTCAAGACAATTCCCTGGGCCATGGATGCTGCTAAAATATCAGTCAGAGCAAGGCTGAGCAAAATTAATTTAGAAATGCATACTCTCCTTCTAGTCAGCTATTATTTTGTCACAGCAACTCTATGCCAACAATGCCACTTAGAGATAGATGTGGAGATCACCTCTAGGGAAAAAGGGAGGAGGAGGAGAGGGAAAGAGTAGGGAAGGAGCAGATTAGTCAGATACAGCGTGAACCAAAAAGAAGATAAAGGAAAGAAGTGAAGTGGGAGAGAGTCGGGTGACTAATTTACAAGCTTTTCCTTATCTTGTCTTTCCAGGCTTTGGGATTCCTTTCCTTTGGCCTCTGTGGAGAGATGCTATGGGGTTGGGTTGGGGTTCAGAAGCAACCCATCCCTTCATCCCATCCCAAGGGGTACCTGGAATGCCTACCTATCTCCATAACTGCCCAGGCCATTCTCTGGTCTCTCCTCACATTCGTGCTTAGTAGCTGACAGGTAGATGAGGGTCAGAAGGAGTAGGAAGCAATTGTTTTTTCCAGCAGTCTAGAGCACCTCCTTCCTTTCCAAGGTCCCTATTGGCTGATCACCCTATGGGCAAGAGGAAGGGTATAGGAAAGAGTAGAGAGGGACCCTTGGTTCCCATCAGTCCACTGATTCCAGGAGTCCTCTGAGGCCAATGCCCCACAGGATCTCTTCTTCCTCCACATTTCCAATCCCCTATGTGGAAGGTGCTGGTGATCGGGGTTGGTGGCGGCGTGGCTGAGCAAATAAAACACCTTCCCACTACAACCTTTCAAATTCCTGACAATCCCCAGGTTCAAAACCATTCTAAAAAGCCACTTCCTAATTCTTGGACAGAGTTTACCCACACCTTCTTTGGCAGTCATGTCAGCCCTTCTGCATGTTAGCAATCCTACATATTCATCTATTTTAGTGGTATTGCTTCATTTATCCACCTTTGTTTATCATCACTTCACTGTAGCTTATTCAACTATTTACACCTCCCTCATTAGATTGCAAGCTTCTCTAGGGCAGGGATCGTGCCCTACTCTTCTTTGATAAACTCAATAAGTTCTCTGCAGAGAGGTCTCTACAAAGAAGACACCAAATCAATACTGATATTGATTAAAATGATGCTGAAAAGCAGTCTTGCTTAGTGGAAAGAGCATTGGCCAGGAAGACAGAAGACCTGTGTTCTAATCCTGCTCTGCCACTTGTCTGCTGTAGCAACGGCACGTTCAGATGGAAAGAACACGGGCCTGGGAGTTAGAGGATATGGGTTCTAATTCCAACTATGCTATTTGCCTGCTGTGTGACCTTGGATAAGTTATTTAATTTACCCGGGCCTCAGTTTCCTCAACTGTAAAATGCAGATTCAACACCCGTTCTCCCTTCCACTTAGACTGTGAGCCCCATGTGGGACAGGAACTGTGATCAAGCTGATTGACTTGTACCTACCACAGCACTAAGAATAGTGCTTGACGCATAGTAAGCACTCCATGGTTTAGTGGAAAGAGCAAGGGCTTGGGAGCCAGAGGATGCAGGTTCTAATCCCTGTTTTGCCACTTGTTTGCTGTGCGACTTTGGGCAAACCACTCAACTTCTTTGTGCCTCAGTTACCTCATCTGTAAACTGGGGATTAAGACTGTGAGCCCCACGTGGGACAACCTGATTATCTTTTATCTATCCCAGCATTTAGAACAGTGCTTGGCACATAGTATGCACTTAACAAATACCATAATAATTATTATTATTACTTCATAAATACTATTCACTTAATTTATTTCTGCTGCAGTTTCTTCATCTGTAAAATGGAGATTAATGACACCAGTACAGTGATCCAAACTTTCAGGTCCTCACTTTCCCTCACAGGGACTTCAGGGAAGGGGAAAGAGTTTAAGCATTCCTCCCAAGTATGAAGCACCCTCACACTGAGTTTCAGAATGTTAGATGACCTGAACATAGATGTTGTGAGCATGCTCCAGCCCACATTGGATGCTCACACCATTATTATTATTCTTATAATTATTATTCAGGTGTGGAAGGGCAGCTGGGACTCATATAAATTGGGCCAGATAATTTAGCCAGAACCATGCCAACTCCAGGACATTTCAATATTTTTCTAAAACTGTTGAGGACAACCTACAAAAAGCCAGAATTGTCCCAGCTAACTCGGAACATGTGATCATACCGAGACCTTTCTTTATCAATCAATCACATTTACTGATCACTTACCATGTACTGTGGGAAAAGACAACATAACAGAGTTGGTAGATGCATTCCCTTTCCACAACGAGCTTACAGTCTAGAAGGGACTCCTTTGTTTTGCTTTCTCTCCTCTTGCCTCAACATCTTCCTCTGGGCTGTCTCTAGGCATGATGCTGGTTATCCCCTTCCTCTTCCTTTCATTTTCTTCCAAAGTTCAGTTCTTCTATGGCATTTTTTCCTGGTCATTTGAGACCACACCGCTCTTTCCCAGAAGCTGCTGGAAATGACCCCGATGTTATGGAATGCTCATGGATTCATTCATTCATTCATTCAATAGTATTTATTGAGCGCTTACTATGTGCAGAGCACTGTACTAAGCGCTTGGGATGAACAAGTCGGCAACAGATAGAGACAGTCCCTGCCGTTTGACGGGCTTACAGTCTAATCGGGGGAGACGGACAGACAAGAACAATGGCACTAAGCAGCGTCAAGGGGAAGAACATCTCGTAAAAACAATGGCAACTAAATAGAATCAAGGCGATGTACAATTCATTAACAAAATAAATAGGGTAACGAAAATATATACAGTTGAGCGGACGGGTACAGTGCTGTGGGGATGGGAAGGGAGAGGTGGAGGAGCAGAGGGAAAAGGGGAAAATGAGGCTTTAGCTGCGGAGAGGTAAAGGGGGGATGGCAGAGGGAGTAGAGGGGGAAGAGGAGCTCAGTCTGGGAAGGCCTCTTGGAGGAGGTGATTTTTAAGTAAGGTTTTGAAGAGGGAAAGAGAATCAGTTTGGCGGAGGTGAGGAGGGAGGGGGTTCCAGGACCGCGGGAGGACGTGACCCAGGGGTCGACGGCGGGATAGGCGAGACCGAGGGACGGCGAGGAGGTGGGCGGCAGAGGAGCGGAGCGTGCGGGGTGGGCGGTAGAAAGAGAGAAGGGAGGAGAGGTAGGAAGGGGCAAGGTGATGGAGAGCCTTGAAGCCTAGAGTGAGGAGTTTTTGTTTGGAGCGGAGGTCGATAGGCAACCACTGGAGTTGTTTAAGAAGGGGAGTGACATGCCCAGATCGTTTCTGCAGGAAGATGAGCCGGGCAGCGGAGTGAAGAATAGACCGGAGCGGGGCGAGAGAGGAGGAAGGGAGGTCAGAGAGAAGGCTGACACAGTAGTCTAGCTGGGATATAACGAGAGCCCGTAATAGTAAGGTAGCCGTTTGGGTGGAGAGGAAAGGGCGGATCTTGGCGATATTGTAGAGGTGAAACCGGCAGGTCTTGGTAACGGATAGGATGTGTGGGGTGAACGAGAGGGACGAGTCAAGGATGACACCGAGATTGCGGGCCTGCGGGACGGGAAGGATGGTCGTGCCATCCACGGTGATGGAGAAGTCTGGGAGCGGACTGGGCTTGGGAGGGAAGATGAGGAGCTCAGTCTTGCTCATGTTGAGTTTTAGGTGGCGGGCCGACATCCAGGTGGAGACGTCCCGGAGGCAGGAGGAGATGCGAGCCTGAAGGGAGGGGGAGAGGACAGGGGCGGAGATGTAGATCTGCGTGTCATCTGCGTAGAGATGGTAGTCAAAGCCGTGAGAGCGGATGAGTTCACCGAGGGAGTGAGTGTAAATGGAGAACAGAAGAGGGCCAAGAACTGACCCTTGAGGAACTCCAACAGTTAAAGGATGGGAGGGGGAGGAGGCTCCAGCGTAGGAGACCGAGAATGATCGGCCAGCGAGGTAAGAGGAGAACCAGGAGAGGACAGAGTCCGTGAAGCCAAGGTGAGATAAGGTATGGAGGAGGAGGGGATGGTCGACAGTGTCGAAGGCAGCAGAGAGGTCACTGGATCACTACATCTTTACTATTCTGTTTGTCTAGCTACGTTAGGATCCTAACACTTTGTGATAGAGTGGCAAATGCATTATAAGAGAGCAATAAAAGTGAAATAATGACTATAATAAGAGAGATCAAGGTTTTGATAAGTGGAACATGGTGTGATTCCCAAATACTTATTTCCCTCCTTTGTACAGAGAAGAAAAGAATAATAAAAGTAACATGGAGTTTATAATTCAGATTATGGATTTAGCTTTTCTCTGAGAGTTTGAAAGAAGCTGTCTGTCCTCCAGGTCTACACCTGTGAAAGTGACTGGGGAAAAACATGGCCAGATAGAGAGTCCTTGAGCTCTGTGTGTTTTGAGCAAATTCAGACTTGATGCCTGCAAATTCCTGGTAAAGCACTCTCTCCAGCTTCTAAGTCAGAAGGCTAATGGTTGGAGATATTCTTCCAAACCAATGTCACAGCAAGATTCAATCACTCTAGCTTTGAAGGGAAAGGAAATAGGGTATGAGTGTGGGAGGGTGGATACAACTCATCTAATAATCAATGTGCTGGCAAAAAAATGTGTGCCAGAATTGTGGAAACATGTATATCGAGGGGGACAGGATACAGTTATGTAGCCACCTCTGCCCCAGAGGGAACATGACAGCTAAAGGAGCCACACTATGAAAACCACAAACACTAAAATCTGTGGCTTCCCAAAGGGTTTCAGTCCCAAAGTGTCTTTGCAACTGGACTTATCAGTTTATAACCAGAGATTTCAGAGTCTGGAGGCATGATACATTTGTGCTAATGTAGGTGTATGTGGAGGATATTTGCATTTCTGGATGAAGGACATAGAAGTCTGTCAAATGTGGGTGCATATCTGAATGAAAGATGTATAATAAGTGTGGTCTTAGTTAAGGGTTTATTATGTGCCAGGCACCAAACTAAATGCTCCGTTGGATGCAAGCAAATCATTTTGGACAAAATCTCTGTCCCACATAAATCTCAGTCTTAACCCCTATTTCACAGATGATGTAACTAAGAGGCACAGAGAAGTAAAATCACTTGCCCAAAGCCACACAGCAGACACTCACTTGAGAATATGAGGTTAGAATACCAAAGGGTCTAAAGTAATATGGATCTCTGGTCTGGGGAACTGGCAGGAGTAGTAATGGAATTACTCTTTCATGAGGGCTTAATTTGCATAAGCTTAATTTGCTTAGTACACTCGGGAAAAACACATAGTTGAAAATTAGACATGACGTCTGGTCCTCATGGAGCTCACAATCTAATAATAAATACATTTAATAATATAAATTCTAATAATAAACAATAATAAAGGAAGGAAGGTTTGGGAAACAGACAGATATGGAAGGATGAAATACTTAAAAACATAAAAACAAAATAAAAGACAGGGACAACAGCATCTACCACAAGAGAGATAGGGCACTGTGGCCAGAGGAGCACAGGGCAGAGAAGCAGCATGGCCAGTATTCATTCAGTAGTATTTGTTGAGCGCTTACTATGTGCAGAACACTGTACTAAGTGCTTGGAATGTGCAAATCGGTAACAGAGACAGTCCTTGCCCTTTAACAGGCTTACAGTCTAATTGGGGGAGACAGACAAGAACAGCGGCAATAAATAGAATCAAGGGGAAGAACATCTCATTAAAACAATAGCAAATGAATAGAATCAAGGTGATGTACATCTCATTAACAAAATAAATAGGGTAATGAAGATATATACAGTTGAGTGGATGAGTACAGTGCTGAGGGGATGGGATGGGAGAGGGGGAGGAGCAGAGGGAAAGGGGGGAGAAGAGGGTTTGGCTGCAGAGAGGTGGGAGAGTAGAGGAAGTAGAGGGAAAAGGGGAGCTCAGTCTGGGAAGGCCTCTTGGAGGGTGTGAGCTTTAAATAGGGTTTTGAAGAAGGGAAGAGAATTAGTTTGGCAGAGGTGAGTAGGAAGGGCATTCCAGGACCGCGGGAGGATGTGGCCCAGGGGTCAATGGTGGGACAGGCGAGAATGGGGGACGGCGAGGAGGTGGGCAGCAGAGGAGCGGAGCGTGCAGGGTGGGCAGTAGAAAGAGAGAAGGGAGGAGAGGTAGGAAGGGGCAAAGTGATCGAGAGCCTTGAAGCCTAGAGTGAGAAGTTTTTGTATTGTGTGGAGGTTGATAGGCAACCACTGGAGGTTTTTGAGAAGGGGAGTGACATGCCCAGAGCATTTCTGCAGGAAGATGAGCCGGACAGCAGAGTGAAGAATAGACTGGAGCAGGGAGAGAGAGGAGGAAGGGAGATCAGAGAGAAGGCTGACACAGTAATCTATCCGGGATATTACGAGAGCCTGTAGCAGTAAGATAGCCATTTGGGTGGAGAGGAAAGGGAAAGGAAGGGGCTTGGAGATATTATAAAGGTGAGACCGGCAGGTTTTGGTAACGGATTGGATGTGTGGGGTGAATGAGAGGGCCGAGTCAAAGATGACACGGAGGTTGCAGGTCTGAGAGATGGGAAGAATAGTTGTGCCATCCACGGTGATAGGGAAGTCAGGGAGAGGACCGGGCTTGGGAGGGAAGATGAGGAGCTCAGTTTTGGTCATGTTGAGTTTTAGGTGGTGGGCAGACATCCAGGTAGAGACATCTTAGAGGCAGGAGGAGATACAAGCCTGAAGCGAGGGGGAGAGGACAGGGCAGAGATGTAGATCTGTGTGTCATCTGCATAGAGATGATAATTGAAGCTGTGAGAGTGGATGAGTTCACCAAGGGAGTGAGTGTATATGGAGAACAGGACAGGGCCAAGAACTGACCCTTGAGGAACTCCAACAGTTAGAGGATGGGAGGGGGAGAAGGAGCCTGCGAAGGAGACCGAGAATGACTGGTCAGAGAGATAAGAGGAGAACTGGGAGAGGACGGAGTCCGTGAAGCCAAGATGAGATAAGGTGTGGAGGACAAGGGGATGGTCGACAGTGTCAAAGGCAGCTGAGAGGTCAAGGATGATTAGAATGGAGTACGAGCCTTTGGATTTGGCAAGAAGGAGGTCATGGGTGACCTTAGAGAGAGCAGTCTTGGTAGAGTGGAGGGGATGGAAGCCAGATTGGAGGGGGTCCAGAAGAGAATGGGAGTTAAGGAATTCTAAGCAGCGAGTGTAGATGACTCGTTCTAGGATCTTGGAAAGGAAGGGTAGTAGGGAGATAGGGCGATAGCTGGAAGGGAAAGTGGGATCAAGAGAGGGCTTTTTTAGGATGGGGAGACATGGGCATGTTTGAAGGCAGAGGGGAAGAAGCCATTGGAGAGTGAGTGGTTAAAGATAAGGAGGGGAGGAGGGCAGGGGCGATGGTTTTAATAAGGTGAGCGGGAATGGGGTCCTAGGCACAGGTGGAGGGGGTGGCACTTGCACGGAAGGAGAAGATCTCCTCTGAGGATATTGCAGGGAAGGATGGGAAAGTAGGGGAGGGGGTTGAGGGGGAGGCAGGAGGGGGAAGGGTGACTTTGGGGAGCTCAGACCTGATTGTGTTAATTTTAGTGATGAAGTAGGTGGCCAGATCATTGGGAGTGAGGGATGGGGGAGGGGGAGGAACAGGGGCCTAAGGAGAGAGGTAAAGGTCCAGAACAATTGGCGGGGGTGACAGGCATGGGTGTCGATGAGGGAGGAGAAGAGGTTTTGCCTGGCGGAGGAGAGGGCAGAGTTAAGGAAGGAAAGGATAAATTGAAATGTATGAGGTCGGCTTGGTGCTTGGACTTTCACAAGCAGCGCTCAGCAGCTCGAGCATAGGAGCATAGGAGACAGACAGAGGCAGTGACCCAGGGCTGTGGGTTAGTGGAGCGAGACCGGCGGAGGGAAAGGTGGGGCGAGAGAGTTGAGATGAGTAGAGAGGGTGGAGTTGAGAGCGGTGACCTGATCATCGAGAGTGGGAAGAGAGGATGGGGGGCAAGGTTGGGGGAGATGCTTTTGGAAAGATGGATGGGATCAAGAGAGCGGAGGTCTCTGTGGGGGAGTAGGAGTAGCAGATAGAGCACGGGCCTGGGAGTCAGAAGGTTCTAACCCCGGTCCTCCACTTGCCTGCAGTATGAACTCGGGCAAGTCAAGTAACTTCTCTGTGCCTCAGTTACCTCATCTGCAAAATGAAGATGGAGACTGTGAGCCCCATGTGAGACAGGGACTGTGTCCAAGCTGATTTGGTTGCGTCTGCCCCAGCACTTAGAAGCCTTGGTAAATAGTAATCCCTTAACAAGTACCACAATTATTATTATTATTACTTGCAGCGCACAGTCTATCAGTTAGAACCACAGTAATTAAGTTGAGGTCACCCCAAGGCTGGGGAAGGAGGAGGTGTTGGGAGTCCTGCCAGAAGAGGGAGGGAGAGATGATTGTCACCAGTGCAGGCTGTGGGGTTCCAGTCTAAGTTAATAAATGTTTTATGAAAGGAGAAAAAAATAGGGTCCTGTGGGTAACTTTCAAGAGGAAAAGATGATTGGGAGTGAGTAGAGAATGGAGGTTATATGGTTCAAGAGGACAGAGTCCAGTTCTTTTTTCCATTTCACCCAGGACCGTGGACATAGTCAAGCAGACAGTGAGTGCTTAAATGGCTGGGTGGCTGCTGTTTTTCTTTGCTGATAGGCAAATCAGTCTCTACACCATTCATAAAATGAATTTTTCATTTATTGAAAAGGTTACATGGTTAAAAGTGAGCCTGGGTAAGCGCTTTCCTTCTTCCCTTGACCTGTGCTTCAGAACTCCTGCATCCTCTAGTCACACCCACACCCACTGGTAAATCTCACCTGCAGGCACATCTTTGAACCCAAGGGAGGGCAAGACGTATGAAATCCCCTAGAGAAGTCTACTCTTGAAAGTATAATATTCCCAACCACGATGATGAGAGGAAGGAGGGGAGGATCTGATTGGGAAGGATCAGACAAGGAATCCTTATTGTGGTGGGCAGAATGGGGTGTGTCAAAGGGGCAATTAAGGGTGTTGTTTCTCATTGTGAGGGTTTAGGTGGATGTGTCTGAAGTGGATTTAAGTATTAGGAAGGGGTGGGAATAGATGTGTCTGGGAAGGATATGGGGGGCTGAAGCACTCTTTCTACTCATTTACCTAAGCTGCTGGAAAATTGCTCTTTTGCAGACACCGTGTTCTGCTTGGTTTCCTTGGTTATATCAACCACTCTCAGACAGCATTGCGTTCAGCAGCTGGTGCCTCTGCTCCGCTGGTCCTTCATCCCCTACTCACTTTGCTCAGGGCACTGGGACCTGCCATTTGAGCCGTCACTGTGGAACAGCACCTGTGGAAGTTGGGAAAAAGACCCATCTAGGAGAGCATATAGAAGTGCATTGGTTAGGATTCCAAAATGAGAGAAAGTTGGGAAATGGGATAGAGAAGAGTCTATTGGATTTGGGAAGGAAAAGGTAATTGGTGACCTTGGAGAGCGTGATCCCAGTGGGGTGGAGGGGGAAGAAACCAGATTGTCAGGGGTTCAAGGAGAGAGATGGGGGCAGGAAAGAGGAGGCAGTGGGTATAAACAACTCATTCATTCAATTATATATAGTGAACACTTCGTGTGTGTAGATCACTGTACTGAGCATATGGAGAGTACAATACAACAATAAACAGACACATTCCCTACCCACAATGAGCTCAAAGTCTAGAGCAGGGAGACAGACATTAATATAAATTACAGATATGTACATAAGGAGTTTGGAAAGGAATGGAGCAGGGGAGTGGGTCAGTAATTGGGAGGTACTGAGGGAGTAAGGTAGGGATTTTTAGGATAGGGAATATATGCACATTTTTGAAAGCATAGGGGAAGGAGTGGCAGTCAGAGAGGTATTAAGGCAAGGTGGGCAGGAAATGTGCCACTTCCTTGTTTTATACTTATGCTTAGTACAGTGTATTGCACGCTATGAATGCTCAATAAATATCCCAGTTAATGTGATTAATTATAATTAAGTATGGTACTTGTTAAGTGCTATGTGCCAAGCATTATTCTAAGCGCTGGAGTAGATACAAGTTAATCAGGTTGGACACAGTCCCTGTCCCACATGGGGCTCACAGTCTTAATCTCCATTTTACAGATAAGGTAATTGAGGCCCAGAGAAGTAAAGTGACTTGCCCAAGGTCACACAGCAAACATGTGATGATGATGACATTTGTTAAGCGCTTATTATGTGCAAAGCACTGTTCTAAGCTCTGGAAGGTGGAGCCAGGATTAGAACCCAGGTCCTTCTGCCTCCAAGGCCCTTGCTCTAGCCACTCAATCACCTTGCTTCTCACTACTACTACTACTACTATGTCTACTACTAGTGCTGAACTGCTGGGTCCTGCAAAGGAAAAAGGGAAGGGAGGTAAGGGAATGTATGAGAGGTCCACCCCTTCTGCTTTGATTTTAAATGTCCTTGGATGGAGTGTTGAGACAAAGTCAAGGAAGGTACCATGAGCTAGTCCTGACTGTTGGAAAGTACTTTTGGCTCCCAGTGATTACCAGCCACACCTCTCTCCCCAGTCATGCCATCATCCTCTGAATCCCTCTTCTGAATAGAGTTGGCTGACTGAATGAATTTTTTGAAAATCCTGAATTTGGAAGCCAGCCCATAACTTTCCCTTCTTCTCCATTCACCTGGGGACCATGAGACCAAGTGAATGAGGAAGTGGAGTGTTTAAAGTCCCCTTGAATTCTGGGATATTTTTACTACAATTCGCAGAGTGCTCTGGTAGCAAAACTGAGATGAACTAAGTACGCTCCAATCCGTGGGAGGAAATGAATTAATTTCAAGCAAGAAAGAGCAGGAGCAGGGTGGTGATTTGTTAACTAGCTAGTTTAACCCTGGCTAATTCTATGACCTTGGGTCATTTTTTCTGAAATTACTTGAGGCCAACTCTAAAAAATCCAAGAGTGGGTCCAACTTTAATTCAGGTGGATTGTCAGTCATGTTAGGGTTGTGGCTGTCATCAACATGGCTCCTGTGTCTACATTACTGCTTCATTTGGTTGACTGCAGCGCTTTCGCCCTGACACATTTTCTGCAAAAGTTTTCCTCCTAATTATAGGCAGGCAGTGATGATTTTACCCAGCGAATGTAAATAGGATGGCTGATGGAATTGACAGTGACCCAAGAAAGCAATTGGAAGCATTTCTGATTGAGGAAAATCCATATCTAAATCCATCCAGAAAAAATGTGAACATTCACTTCAAGAGCTCTCAAGTAGGGACAGTTGGGTAAAATCCAGGTTGAGTTTCTGTCTCTTAAATCTATGCCTGCTTTGGAAAATGGAATTATCCAGATTGAAGTTTGAAGTTCTCTCTGAGTCTACTAACTTCCACCGTCTCCTACCTAAAAGGTGGCTGGAGAGAGATGAAAGAGGATTCCAGAGAAGTCAGTGCTGGTTGATATGTCAGCTGCAAATATTTTTCTGTCTTAGAGTGGAAGCTCATTGTTGGCAAGGAATGTGTCACTTCATTATTCTGTGCTTTCTAAACATCTAGTACAGTTCACTGCACTGAGTGGGTTCTCAAAATATATTGCTGTTATGATTACTACTATTACTACTAATAATAATAATTCTGGTACTTGTTAAGTGCTTACTATGTGCCAGACACTGTACTAAGCACTGGAGTAGATACAATCAAATCAGGTTGGACACAGTCCCTGTGCTACGTAGGGCTCACACTCTATCCCCATGTTACAGATGAGGTAACTGAGGCAGAGAAGTGAAGTGGCTTACCCATGGTCACATAGCAGACAAGTGACAGAGCCAGGATTAGAACTCATTCATTCATTCAATAGTATTTATTGAGCGCTTACTATGTGCAGAGCACTGTACTAAGCGCTTGGAATGAACAAGTCGGCAACAGATAGAGACAGTCCCTGCCGTTTGACGGGCTTACAGTCTAATCGGGGGAGACGGACAGACAAGAACAATGGCAATAAATAGAGTCAAAGGGAAGAACATCTTGTAAAAACAATGGCAACTAAATAGAATCAAGGCGATGTACATTTCATTAACAAAATAAATAGGGTAAAGCATGACCTGCTGACTTCCAGGCCCATGCTCTATTCACGATGTAGTGCTGGGAAGGCTTTTGACTGGTGTCCCCAGAGCCTGGGCCTCCTCAGAATAGCTGCTGGGCTATGTCCATGTGAACTTCTTAGATGGGCACTGAGACAGTTGGTTTTGCATGCGATGAAGGTTGACTGTGGATAGAAGGTTAAACGTCAATGCAGGATGGATTCAAATTCTTTCATTCTGCCCCTGAGGCCATTCACCACCCCAGTCAGTCAATGATATTTATTGAGTACTTCCTGTTTGCAGAGCACTTTACCAAGCACTTGGGTAACTACAATATCATAGAGTTAGTAGGAGTGAGCACTGTCAATAAAGAGCTTACAATCGTATGGGATGATAGACATTAAATTAAATTACAAATATGGAACTATAAGGATATTTACATAAGTGCTGTGGGCTGGAGTTTCAATCAGAGTGCTCTGGGTGCAGAGTCAAGTTCACAGTCAGCGGGGAAGGAAGAGCTGATAGGAGAAATGAGGGTTTTAATCAGGGAAGGCCTGATGAAGGTCAGAAAACCCCATAAGTCCCTGGGTGTTTTTATCCCCTCAATTTATATACATTTACTAAGTTATCCCTCACTTTATGTCAGCCTGCATCTCTTCCCCAAATTCTGGATGCCCCAAATACCACCAATCCATACCCAAAGTCTGTCTTTCCTTCAGAATCAGTTGCTTTAGCTTAATGCTTTAGCAGGCAGAATCCTGACTTCCTCTGTGTATCAGCTAATTTGGGGGAGGGCAGGGAAGGGAAGGGTGGCCGACTTCTATTAATGTCCCTGGTATGGTGGAATGCAGGTGTGTGAGTGGAAAGAAGATCTGGGGATGCAGACAGAATCTTCATGTGTGAGACTCTGTACAGTCCTTCCAGGCTGTTATTGAAAGGCAAAGATCTCTAAGATTTGTAGTGAAACCAAGAATCCTTGAGCTGACATCAACTCTAAGAGGTCATTTAATCCACTGATCCCCTCCCGCCATCTCCTGGCAGGACTGCTCTCAAACCTCCCCAAAACAGAAGTGTCTCCCTTAACTGTAAGGAGAGATTCTGACGTGTCCCAGGGGCTCACAACAGATACCCAGGAAAAATCCTGATAAACAAATTCCATAAATACAGAAACCACATATCATCCGGTCTTTTCTGTCCTGGCTGTGGAGTGTGCACAATCATTGGTATTTATTGAGTGTTTTTAGAGTGCAGAGCACTACACTAAGCACTTGGGAGAGTATGCTACAGTAGAGTTGGTAGACACGATCCATGCCCTCAGTCACCTTAAAAAATGAATCTCTTACGGAACTCAAAGATGACATAAATGGATCCGACAATTCTGACAGCTTTTCCCATCCAAACTGAGTAAACATCCAAGAAACTAGATATTTTCTGCACCATTTGGAAGTCCTTAACTTTATTTGGCATCTTCTTATTGACAGATGATACAGTGAAAAGCAGTAATAATGATAATAAAATAATCATAATAACATTAATAATAGTTTTTGTTTAGGGATTACTGTATGCTAAGTGCTGTCTGCACTGGCCTTTTTCCCACACTGAGTTTTTTTGGAGACAATTTGTGCTTATTTCAATCCTAAATCATTCCTGCAGTAATAAAACTTTTTCCATATGTTACAGAATATCTAGGCGCAGAAATGGATAGTTCCCAAGCACAGAAATTCAGTGTAATCAAATGGGGATCAGATTCTGGGATGAATGAGAAACTGAATTCCCCTTGCCCCCCATTCCCCACCCCACCCTCCCTCTCTGACCCCTTCTGGTTTAGTTTCATGAAATTATGTATCAGGAACATTGGGATCAATCAGTCAAAAAATAGCATTTATTGGACATCTACTGAATACAGAATGCTGTACTAAGTGCTTAGGAAGACAACACTACTGGAGTTAGTAGAAGCAATTTCTGTCTTCAAAGAGTTTACAACCCAGAGGGGGAGACAAACACAAAAATAAATTGCAGATAAGAGGAAGAGGGAAAAGTAAATCTGTAGGTGCATGAGTCATTAAGTAACAGAGAATGTAAGGTGCTTTGTACAAAAGGGCTACCCATAGGTGGTTGCAATGACACTTTCTGTGAAATCTCCACTGCTCCACAATGGCAGAATCTTACTGGCAAATAAATAGCTCTCCCTCATGCCTGTCTCACCTGGACTACTCTCAGGGTTTTCTACAGATGGTGTCAGCTCAATTGCAGCTCTGCCCTCACCAGCCACACTCTCTCCCTCTCCCTCTGCCCCATGAGCTGTCAGGCTGGTTTCTCCTTCCCTGGCTCAGTCACTAAGAAACATTTCTCCAAAGCTCAACAAGCCACCCCCTAATAAATGGGTGAAAACTCAGAGGCCGTTGGGCATGGAGCCCCGATGATATTTTTCAATCCAGTGGAGCCCCGCTCCGGGCCCCGGCCTAGAAATGCTCTGAGTCTGAGGAGGGAGACAGATCCAGCTCTGATTTACTCGGTAAGTGCTTGAGTCCAGTCATCACTGGGTTCTGTTTGAGACAAACACACAGTGAGATCCCCACTTCCATAAAATGCTTGCTTCAGTATGCGGAGGAATTCACTCTTTCAGGAGACCATTCAGGGGAGCACATAAATTCCATTGAAATTATGCTCAATCATTTTGGGATTATTATTTTTATTATGGTTATTATTATGAGCTGAAGATGCAGTCTGTCTTGAGGACAGGGACATAGACTGCATGATCTCCAGAGGGCTCTTTATCATTCTGAAGGAATGTAAAGTCAGGTCTGTGAAATTATGTGGGGGTCAAGGTGTCAAAAATGAAACTAATAATAATAATAATAATATTGGTATTTGTTAAGCACTTACTATGTGCCGAGCAGTGTTCTAAGTGCTGGGGTAGATACAGGATAATCAGGTTGTCCCACGTGGGGCTCACAGTCTTAATCCCCATTTTACAGATGAGGTAACCGAGGCACCGAGAAGTTAAGTGACTTGCCCAAAGTCACACAGCTGACAAGTGGCCGAGCCGGGATTTGAACCCATGACCTCTGACTCCAAAGCCCGTGCTCTTTCCACTGAGCCACGCTGCTTCTACAGCTACACCAACTACACCAACTACATTGGTGATTTGTGTGGGTTGACAATGGTTTTGCCTTATGAAGCTCTATGGGACTGAGTTTGTAAGTCCTTTTAAATATGGAAGGAATCAAGCAAATAAGGATCCAGTGATTGCATTATCACCAATGAGAGCAATGGAGTTTTACCACATGCATGACCCAGAAGATAAAGAATATGCCACTCTGGAAAGAAGCATGGTCTAATGAAAAGCACACAGGCCTACACATGACTAGTAGGCTGAAAATGGGGTTCATAGCACCCCTCCTGACTTCACAGTGATCCTGTGACGATTCAATGAGGAAACTATATCTGAAAGTTCACAGCAAAATAAAACAACCCTCTCCCCCTCCCCCCACATACCCAATTCCAGATGTTATTCTTTCCTTGCTTGGTAGTAAAATTCTGCTTTTAAACTTCAAAAGTATGGAATATGTCTCAATGCAGACTTCTAATTTTGACAATTTGGTGATGTCTCAAAAGGGCCTTCATCCCTTTAAAAACACTAAAAATCTTACCTAATCCAATTAGGCTGGTTTAGAATATTTAGAACTTTATGGTGTCGAGGGTTTACAACAATTAAGTTCTGTAGTTTCCCCAACCCATCACACTGACTTCTGCCACAGGAGATTTCAGGAAAATGAGCGAGTACATAGCCAAGGTTTGGAGGAATATGACACTGTGGTGTTCTATATTTATTCCCTATCAGTGTCTTTCAGATCAAATTGGTTGAGTTTACAAGTCAAAAGCTGATTTTTTTTAGCTGCCATCAGCTGCACTCCTCCAAATATCCAGGCTACAGACTTCAAGCTGTGAACTCCAAATATCCAGCTGTGTACTTTCTGACTCTGATATCATCACCGGTAATAAAGGGTCTGAATGCAAAATGGTGCTGACAGGCTTAGCTGTGATGCACGAAGCAGGCACAAGTCATCTACTAGTGGAATTGACTTCTGGAGTAACAATGGGAAGAAGAAGGAGTTTTCTGTCATTAAGTGAACTGATTGAACTCAAAGATACGTGCAGGCTGGCCCGATGAGGAAGAAGGGGTCATTTTCATATAATTACTTTTCAGCCTGTAGCTGTTCTTTAACGCAAAGGCAAATTAGTCCCCCTAGCCAAACTCACAATCACGAAATTAAGGCATCTAATTCTGTCCTCCAGCACTTTTATGACTAAGTATCTGGGAGATGTAGCCCATGGAATCGAGGAGCAAAGTGGTTGGAAAGGACTGATATACAACCTCCTGCCCTCGCTTTTTTGGAAGTGTTTGGCTAGTCCTCAAATGTAGCTGTACCCTTTAATAGTTTCCATTTGAAGGGAGGAATCGTAAGAGAAAAGTGAACCCATGAAGGAAAGTCAGAAGGCTGTATAGAAAAGGAAGTAATTTTAAGAACCAGAAAATGGGAGGCAGGTACCAAGATATGATTATTTTTGTCCATCATGAGAAATGAGTTTAGAAATACCTGAGAGATAGACCCATCCCCCGGGGTGGATAAGTTGAGTTATATGTCAGGTGACCAGATTTTTTTGATGTCAAAAGGAACATCGCCCTTCAGAAGTGGGACTTCAAGGGACAGGGACAATCATCCTGAAATGTATGCGCTTGGTGGAGAAAAATCCAGGAAAGAGAATGGGAGAGAGGGAAGTAAAGGGGAGAGCAAGAGAAAGAAGAAAAGATTGAGAAAGGCAGGAAAAGGAAGAAGAGGAGGGAAAAGCTGCAAAATAAAACTACACCCCAAATTCTAGATGTGATTCTTTCCTTGCTTGGTCGTAAAATTCTACTCTTAAACTTCAGAAGTACGGAATCTGCCTCGATGCAGACTTCTAATTTTGACAATTTGGTGATGTCTCAAAGAGGTCTTCATTCCTTTAAAAACACTTAAAGCCCTACCTAATCAAATTTGGCTGGTTTAGGATGTTCAGAACTTTATGGTATTGAGGGTTTACAACAATTAAATTCCGTAGTTTCATGGCCGTAGTTTTCGTAGTTTCATGGCCTTCCCTGACTAATGTACATTCTACATTACCATCAGTCCCTGTGTCTCCTCCCTCACTTTTCAAGTATGCTGTTGGTTATCTCTAGTGAATCAATCAGTGATATTTATTGAATGCTCACTGTGTACCGAGCACTATACTAGGTGCTTGGGAGATTACGGTGCAAGAGAGTTGGTCGATACAGTCCCTGCCCACAAGGAGCTTACCATCTAGAGGGGAGTGTACAATCTAGAGGGTAGATCACAGGGAGAAGTGCTCTCGCTGTGGGGCCAGCTGGTTTTACAATGGACTGCTAGCTTTATTTCCATCTCTGGTATTCGTAGTGAGGGTCCTTCCAAGCCAGACCCACATGTCTTTTCCAGGCACACAGATTTTCAGAACACACACACACACACACACACACACACACACACACACACACACACACACACACACACAAACACTCACACCACTACAAACTCCCTCCTTATAGTTTCCTCTTACTTGAGCATTTTTGTTGGAGATTCCAATCTCAGTAAAGCTATCTTTCACTCTGGCTGCTGGGAAAGAGAGAAGGGAGAAGAGTGGGCCTCTGTTTCCCTCTTCTACAGTGATGGACAGATGAGAGGTAGAAGTTTTGCAGCAAACATCCCAGAATCCCCAGTGGATTATTGTTTGATATCCCACACTTGACATATCAAATCTTATCAAGGAGCCTTCCTCGATTAAGTCCTCTTTTCTGCTACTCCCTCTCCCTGATGTATTTCCTTTGCACTTGGTTCTGTACCCTTTAAGCACTTGATATCCACCCAACTCTCTACCCCACAGCACTTATGCACATATCCATAATTTACTGTATTGGTCATCTCCTCCTCTAGACTGTAAGCTCCTATAGGCAGGGAACATTTCTACCACCTCTGTTGTATTGAACTTTTCCACATGCTTAATTTAGTGCTCTGCACCAGAAAGCACTCAGTGATTACCACTGGTGGATTGATTGATTGGCCAGGTAACCAAATTTCCCACCCACCACTGTCAATTGCCATTGAAAATGTGAATTCCAATATCTGAAATTGAAAAACAATAATAACAACCTCAAGTCCTGCCTTCATTGCACCCATGAGTAGGCTCCTGAGCAGTTCAGGTGCCGCTATCAGAGAAGCAAGGACCTAGCTGGTTGATGACTAAGACTGCTTTTGGCAAATGGATGACCAAGAGAATTTCCCAGGATGCTTGCAATGGGAGCTTGGTTCAGGGGGATGAGGTATGATTATGGACCTCAGGTATAGCAGAGCAATTCCTACAGGGTCAAGTCTGTTCAAGACAAGACCATGAAAAACAATAAACAATAATTGAAGGACTACTTGATGCAATCCACTGTACTGTATACAGATAGACACCCAAAGACATGAGCACACTTGCATACACACTCATTAAATAGTATTTATTGAGTGCTTCCCGTGTGCAGAGCACTATACTAAGTGCTTGGAAGAGTACAATACAACAAGAAACAGACACATTTTCAACTCCCAGTGAGTTTAGAGTTTTCGGGGGGGAGACAGACATTAATATAAATAAATTACAGATATGTACTTAAGTTTTGGGAGGCTGGGAGGGAGGATGTATAAAAGAAGCAAGTCAGAACAATTCAGAAGGGAGTGGGAGAAGAGGAAAGGGGGTGATCAGTCAGGGGAGGCCTCTTCAGGAAAGCTTTGAACAGGGGAAAAGCAATTGTCTGTCGGATTTGAGGTGGGAAGACATTCCAGGCCAGAGACAGGACACGAGAGAGGAGTCAGCGGCAAGAAAGATGAGATTTTAATTTCTCAGTGCTTCCATTTTCTCACCTGCAAAATAGGAATTAAATGCCTGCTATTCTCCCCCATACAGCCCCAGCCTCTTAATAATAATAATAATAATAATAATAATGTTGGTATTTGTTAAGCGCTTGCTATGTGCCGAGCACTGTTCTAAGCGCTGGGGTAGACATAGGGGAATCAGGTTGTCCCACGTGGGGCTCACAGTCTTAATCCCCATTTTACAGATGAGGGAACTGAGGTACAGAGAAGTTAAGTGACTTGCCCACAGTCACACAGCCGACAAGTGGCAGAGCTGGGATTCGAACTCATGAGCCCTGACTCCAAAGCCCATGCTCTTTCCACTGAGCCACGCTGCTTCTCCGTGGCTCTTGCCTCTACGGACTTGGTTAGGTACTTTATTAAGAAACTTGAAACCAACAGGTATGATCTCCCTCAAAATCTCCCCTGCTCCTCTCCAGTCCCTCCCTCCTCCTGCCCCTTCTTCAACTCTCCCACCTTTCCTAGCAGTATCTTAAAAGGAGATCTTCTGACTCCTCTCAAAATCCAACCCCTCCACCTGCGATTCCAACTTTTTGCACCTTATCAAAGTGCTTGCCCCCTCCCTTATTCCCTCCCTGACTTCCATCTTCAATTTTTTTGTTTTTTCATGGTATCTGTTAAGTGCTTACTATGTGTCAAGCGCTATATTAAAACACTGGAGTAGACACAAGTTAATCAGGTTAGACATAGTTCATGACCCACATGGGGCTCACAGTCCTAATTCCCATTTTTCAGAGAAGTTAAGTAACTTGGCCAAGGTCACGCAGCAGAAAAATGTCAGAGTAGGGATTGGAACCCAGGTCCTTCTGGCTGTTCACCCTACTGTTTTCAAACGTGCTTATGTATCCCTTATCCTAAAAACAAAAAAGCAAAAAAACTCCCTTGACCTCATTGTTCCCTCCAGTTATTTTCCCATCTCATTCTTTTCCAAACTTTTTGAGCAAGTTTTCTACACTTACTGTTTCTACTTTCTCTCCTTCAGTTTTATTCTTGACCTCCTCCAATCTGGTTTCTACCCCCTTCATTTCTCAGAAACTGTCCTCTCAAAGATAACCAATGATCTCTTTCTTGTCAAATGCAGTGGCCTCTGTTCCATCCTAATCCTCCTCAAACTCTCAGATGCCTTTGATTCTACTGATCACCCAATTCTGAAAATATTATCCAACCTTGTCTTCACTGATACTGTCCTATCCTGGTTCCTCTCCTATTTCTCTGGCCACCTCTTCTCAGTCTCTTTTGCAGGCTCCTCCTTTACCTCCCTCCCCCTTATCTATGGAAATCCCTCAAGGCTAAGTTCTGGATCCCCTTCTATTCCCCACCTGCACCTACTCCAACTGGTTTGCACCCCTGGCTTCAACCATCATCTCTATGTTGATGATTCCCAAATCAACATCTCCAGCCTTGGTCTCCCTCCTTCTTTGCAGTACCATATTTCCTCCTGCTTTCAGGACATCTTTAATTGTATGTCCTGTTGAAACCTCAAACTTAACATATCCAAAACAGAACTCCTCATCTTCTCACCCAAACCCTGCCCTCTCACTGACTTTCCTATTACTGTAGACAACACCACCATCCTTCCTATCTCACATGCCTGCTACCTTGGTATTATCTGCAACTCATCTCTCTCATTCAACCCATATATTCAATCTGCAACCAAATCTCATTGGTTCAACCTTCAAAACATCCCTAAAATCTGCCCTTTTCCCTCCATCCAAACTATTACCACTTTAATCCAAGAACTCATCCTATCCCGCCTTTATTACTGCATCAGCCTCCTTGCTGACTTCCCTGCCTCCCATCTCTCCCCACTTCAGTCCATACTTGGTTCTGCTCCCCAGATCATTTTCTACAAAAACGTCTAGTCCATATTTTTCCCCACTTGTCAAGAACCTCCACTGATTGTCCATCCACCTTCTCATCAAACAGAAAGTCTTTACCATTGACTTTAAAGCACCCAATCACCTTGCTCCCACCTACCTTACCTCACTACTCTTCCACTCACGGCCCAGCCTGCACATTTCCCCCCTCTAAATGTCAACCTACTCAACCTACCACGAACTCTTTATCTCACCACCATTCTTTCATCCATGTCATCCTCTGTCTCAGAAAGCCCTCCCTCTTCAAATCCTACAGACCATCACTCTACCCAACTTCAAAGCCTCATTAAAAGTACAACTTCTCCAAGAGGCCTTCCCTGACTAAGCCCAGATTTCCTCTTCTCCCAGTCCCTTCGGTGTCAACCTTGCACTTGGTTTTTCACCCTTTATTCTCCCCCACCAGCTCACAGCACTAAACTCTGATTTAGTTTTTTATATCGATGTCTGTATCCCCTCTAGACTGGAAGCTCGTTGTGAGCGGGAACATTTCTGGCAACTCTGCTGTATTGTACTCTCCAAGGGCTTAGTACAGTGTGCTGCACTCAGTAAGCACTCAATAAATATGATTGATTGATTGATTTCTCCTTAGACTGTGAGCCCCATTTAGTATGGGGAATGTGTCCAATCTTCATACATTGTATCTAATAATAATAATCATCATTATAATAATAATAGTATTTGTTAAGCATTTACTCCGGCACCGTTCTAAGCGTTGGGGTGGATACAAGCAAATTGGGTTGGACACAGTCTCTGTCCCATGTGAAGCTCAATCCCCATTTTACAGATGAGGTAACTGAGGAGCAGAGAAGTGAAGTGACTTGCCCAAGGTCACACAGCAGACCAGTGGCAGACCTAGGATTAGAACCCTTGAGCTTCTTACTCCCAGGCCCTTGCTCCATCCACCACGCCATGCTGCTTCCTGCACCTACCCCAGGGCTTAGTATAATGCTTGGCACATTTTAAGTATTTACTGCTCAGAGTCAGGCAGGAGCCAGTGTTGAAGCTGGCTGGGAAATTCTGGAGAACAGTCTTTAGCTTGGGGTGTCACGACCTGCAAGGACTGAATGCCCTGTGAGAAGGTTTGCACACTGCAAACAGTCAACAAATAGACAGTACAAACAAGATGGGGCTGGAGTGCCAGGGTGCTGGGGTGCCAACCACCCTCCCGCCCCACCACCAATGGCTCAGGTAGAGCACTGGGCTCCCCTGCTGAGCCTCAACCCTTTCAACAAGTATGGGGTACGATGGATAGCCTCACCTGTGTGACTCTAGTGTCTGTCAAAAACTTTTCCTTGGCATAAATAACTGAATTCTCAGTTCTCAGGAGAAAGGAAGATATCTGTACCTCTCTGAAGGTGTAAAGTGATGTAAACAGAATTTTCCTTTCTCTCTCTCCCTCTTAGATTGTGAATACCTGTGGGACTGGGATTCTGATCTTATTCCATCTATCCCAGTATTTAGTGCATTGTTTAGTATCAGGTAAACACTTTGTAAATAGCATTAGTAGTAGTAGCAGCAGTAGTAATAATAATAATAATTATGGTATTTGTTAAGAATTTATTAAGTAGCAGGCATTATACTAAGCACTGGGGGAGGACAGCAAATCGGGCTGCAAGCAGTTCCTGTCCCACATGGGGCTCACGGTCTCAATCCCCATTTTACAGATGAGGTAACAGAGGCACAGAGAAGTGAAGTGACTTGCCCAAGGTCACACAGCAGACACGTTGATGATCGGGATTAGAGCCTGTGACTTTCTGACTCCCAGGCCCGAGCACTATCCATCAGGCCATGCTGCTTCTCAACTAGTAGTAACGGTACTAGGTACTAGTAGTAGCAGTAGAATAGTAGAAGCAGCATCAGCAGTAGTGATATACCTCGCCTTCTCTTTCTCTTCCTCCACCACCCTTGAAATATTCAGATTACTGAAGGAAAATGAAGGAATTTGGTGCCTACCTTCAAGGAGCTTGAACTCTAAGGGAAAGGACAAATCCATAGAAAATCCCAACACCATGAAGTAAAATAAAACATGGTCATTTAGAAGATAGATAGCCTTGGATGGTCTGAGCTGCTGAAAATACAATGTTCTTGGACACTTTTTTCATCTTGTCTATGCTTTGTCTACAATATTCATTATGGTGACATTTCCATAATGCTTAGATTGCAAAGCATTAAGCACGTGCAGAGTTTTCACTTCCATCCTCAAGTTCTTCAACACTTTCCAGCCTGAATGTCCTGTTGCTTTTTTATTTCAAACCCCCAATCTCAGGCATTGCCACATCTTCTGATTCTTATTCTCTGCATATTTTGCTATGGCCCAGCCTTAACAGCTGTTCTCGAGTAGGGAGACCCAGTGTCCCTATGTCAGTATGATATTCCCACACTGAGAGTCTGTCCAGCTCTTCTCACATCCTGCTAAATGCCCTGATTAGTGGGTTGGCCCTGCCAAGTTCAGCTCAGGGAACCTAGTTGAGGGGTTGGGCTGGGGGACCCAGTGGAAGTGGGAGGATCCATCTTTTCCTTTCGGGTTTCTGGAGAGGAGTTAAAATGTACATTTCTATGGCAGAGATGAAGCGATGGATGGAGTGTCCCATTGGGAATAGAGGATGAGCTTTGGGCTTGAAACGCCAGGACAAATTGATGTTAATGCTAGTGGCTTGCACTGTATCCTTCATACACGCTAGTTCCTACCAGGCATTGCCTGCGAAGACCCAGGATACAGTCACCAAGTCAGTCAGTCACATTTATTGAGCACTTAATGTGCACTTGGGAGAGTACAATACAACAATATAATACACATTCCCTGCCCACAACAAGCTTACACTCTAGAGGTGCAGCAATAAAGGAGGTGGGCAGGGTTGCAGCGCATTACCATGTGAAATATTCCAAGCAAATATAAGCAGTCCTGGGCTCCCTAAATTCAGAAATCATCTCCTTTTTTCCCTCCTCCTTCTTCTCCCCAGTGAGTCTATTACCTTTCCACTGCCTACTTCTGTCTGTAAATTTCACAGGCTGTCTACCCAGCCCTTCTACAACGGTTTCCCTAGTAAGTTGCTATAAGTTTAAAACACTGAGTTGCAGTAAAGAGATAAAACCCCAGTGGTTTGAATGATGGATGTGAATGCCAAAATTCCATAATAACTGTAAAAAGCAGACGAGGTCACAGCCGTGCCTGCTGCTGAAAAGGACACAGAAAATCTTTCCAGAAAGACACAGCCTGAACCCTTAACCAAGGTCGGTCATCTTGCGATACCTGTCTCTGGTCACAGGGGGACCCAAGGAGTGGGTGAGAATGACTGTGCAAACCATCACTGCTACTGGAAAAATACCTCCAGCCCACATCCTGGTAGCGATAATAGTAATAATAATAATAATGGCATTTGGTAAGCACTTCCTATGTTCCAAGTACTGTTCTAAGCGCTGGGATTAAAAAAATGGTATTTGTTAAGTGCTTACCATGTGCAGATCACTGTTCTAAGCGCTGGGGTAGATACAGGATAATCAGGCTGTCCCACATGAGAATCGCAGTCTTAATCCCCATTTTACAGATGAGGGAACTGAGGCACAGAGAAGTTAAGTGACTTGCCCACAGTCACATAGCTGACAAGTGGCAGAGCTGGGATTTGAACCCATGACCTCTGACTCCCAAGCCCGGGCTCTTTCCACTGAGCCATGCTGCTTCTCAAGCTTCTACCTGGGATTGATACCAAGTTATCAGGTTGTCCCTCGTGGGGCTCACAGTCTTAATCCCCCTTTAACTGATGAGGTCACTGAGGCACAAAGAAGTGAAGTGACTTGCCCAAAGTCACAAAGCTGACAAGTGGTGGAGGTGGCATTCGAACTCACGACCCCTGACTCTCAAGTCTATGCTCTTGCCACTAAGCCACATTCTCTATCCCCCTGACACTATACCAAAGTCCTATACAAATAGACAGCTCAGAATTTTGGCCAGTTGATCACTAATAATAATAGTAATAATAATAGCAATGATAATAATAATGATAACAATAATTGTGAAATTTTTTAAGTAGTTTGCGCCAAACACTGTACTAAGTGTTGGGGGTAGATATAATATTTGCAAATTGAACATAGTCTCTTTCTCACATAGGGATCCTACTATGGGGGTGGGGGTAAAAAGGTAGTTAATCCCCATTTTACAGAAGATGAAATTGAGTTACAGAGAAGGTAAATGACTTACCCAAGGTCACACAGAGGCAAGTGGTATAACTGGGATTAGATATGACTCCCAGGCCTGGGTTTAAATGAAGCAGGAGCAGCAAGGCTAGGAGCCACCAGGATATCTGAACGTCCCTGTTTAGGGATGCACTGCCCAACCCAGGGACGAGGGGAGAGCTGGAAAAGGAGCTGTGGACATTTTCTGTCTAATCAAAACACTCAACACTGCCTCACCAGATGACTGTGGCCTTTGCAGTCAGTGAAATAACAAGGAAACCAAAGAACAGATAGAAAATAACCATCACATCATGAAGCATCATTACACTACTGTCTGATGATAACAGAAATCGTTCCCAAAGATGGATGACATTTATTGTTCCGTAACTCACCAAATACACTGTGGACATTGAATAAAACTAGGCTGCCTGATAAAGGACAGAGCATAGAGATGAGGACTGCATTCTCTTGGTCTGTAGAGGCCTCCCCTCTTCAGAGAGACACCACTCTGATCTCAGTTTTGCTCTCACATGATCTTTGGTCTTTTGCCTTCTAAATCTGCCCTGAGGCTTAAGCGACCATCTGCTGTGCCTATCCCTCCCTCTATAGCAAAAGTGATTTTTTGCCATGATTACCACATCTGCCTCAGTGATGACTCATAGCAATGAAGAGAAGGAGAAATTGTAAAATAATCTGGATGGGTTCGTCTCACTGATTTCTGAAGCAGACAAGCCCATAACCATGGGATATTTAAATACATGAGTAGGGAGTGATATTGAAATGTAGAAAATAGTCATGGACCTCAGGCAATTGGAAAATTACTTACAGAGGTCTTTTTTTGTTTTTTTTGTTTTTAATGTCATTTGTTAAGTGTTTACTATTTGACAGACACTGTACTAAGCACTGTGGTAGCTACAAATCATTTAGGTTGGACACAGTTCCTGTCTCATATAGGGCTTATAGTCTTAATCCCCATTTTGCAGATGAGTTAACTGAGACACAGAGAAGTTAAGTGACTTGCCCAAGGTTACACAGCGGGTAAGTGGCAGAGCTGGGATTAGACCGCAGGTCATTTGACTCCCAGGCTTGTATTCTTCCTACTAGGTCACAGTGCTTCTCATAAGCCTGTTGCATCTTATGGAGTGCACCAAATATCAATTTACCATTAACACCACCACCTTGCTGCTCCCAATTAAGAGAAAGGCACTGTGGAAAAACCCAAGGCACCGACAGTGGTATCTCATAGATTCTAATATTAGTGAGGGTCAAAAGTTACAGACTACTAAAGTCATGTGACAGGTGAAGTACTGGCTTATATGCTCCAAATTCAAGCTCCCAGTACAACCAAAGCATCAACAGGTGGCATCCAAATGATCATGAAGGCGGAATTTCCAGCTCCTGGATTACAAAGAGGCCTGCTTGACATAACATGACAAAATCCCTTCAACCCTATTGGAACAAGGAACCACAGGCCAAATCAATCCATCAATCATATTTATTGAGAGCTTATTGTGTTCATAGAACTTTATGAAGCATTTGGGAGAGAATACTTTAAAAGGGTTGATAGACACATTCCCTGCTCACAGGGAACTTACAAACTAGAGTGGGAGACAGGCATTAACATAAATAAATAAATTACAGATATGCACATAAGGGCTGTGGGGATGAGGGAGAGGTGAATAAAAGGGAGCAAATCGAAGTGCAAGGGTGACACAGAAGGAAATGGGAGAAGAGATAATGAGGGTTTAGTCAGGAAGATCTCTCAGAGGAGATATGCCTTCAATAAGGCTTTGAAGGCACATCTCCTCCGAGAGACCTTCTCTGAATAAACCCTCATTATCTCTTCATTAAGGCTTTGAAGGTGGGGAGAATAATTGTCTGTTGGATATAAAGAAGGAGGGTGCTCCAGGCCAGAGGAGGATGTGGGTGAGAAGTAGGCAGTGAGGTGGATGAGATCAAGATACAGTCAGTAAGTTGGCTTTAGAGGAGTGAAGTGTGCAGGCTGGGTTGTAGTAGGAGATAATCAAAGTAAGGTAGGAGGGCGCAAGTTGGTTGAGTGCTTTAAAGCTTATGTAAAGGAGTTTCTCTATGATGGTTGGACAACCACTGGAGGTTCTGGAGGAGTGGGGAAACATGAACTGAACGTTTCTGTAGGAAATGATCTGGGCAGCAGAGTGAAGCATGGACTGGAGTGCAGAGAGATAGGAGGCAAGGAGGTCACCGAGGAGGCTAATACATTGAGAAGGGACAGGATAAATGCTTGGATTAATCTGCAACTTCTAATACATTGAGGAGGGATAGGATAAATGTTTGGATTAAACTGCAAGGTAGAAGTTTAAATGGAGAGGAAAGGGCAGATTTTAGTGATGTGAAGGTTGAACGGACAGGTCACATACTGGCGTTCACAGAGAACAGACACTTCCCAGCAACCCCATCCAACTTTTTAGATGAAAAGCAACCAGAGATTAAAAACCACTTGTGGCAGAACAGAAAATCTCCACAAGATAATGATGTGCTGCCGTAGCTGAAGAAATCCAGAGATATGCTGCCCACCACCAAATCAAGGTCTTTCGCTAAACACAAAAGAAGCCCCCTGGCCCCCAAACGAATCAATCCAGCAAATCACTATGGCACCACCAAGAGTTGTGGATAAAGCCACCCTCATCACAGACCACAAACTATCGAATATGTCTTCCATTTTGAGGCCCTTCTAGTCATGGAAAACTCGTCAAACTATAGAGACACAATATTAATGCTGTTACCCCTTCTAAACTGTCAGCTCATTATGTGCAGGGAATGTGGCTGCTAGTTCTGTGGAACTGTATTCTTCCAAGTGCTTAGTACAGTGCTCTGCATGTAGTAAGCCTTCAATAAATACAATAGAAAATAAAAGGAATACAATTGAAAAAGGCCCAGAGTTTGAGGAATTAACTTCTGTAATCCAACCTCAACCTGTTGGTATTCCTGCAGAAACAGACAAGTATATTGGAGAATTGGGTCTCAGACACTTGCCTAAATCATAACTTAATACCTGGAACACTAAGGAGATGCTACAAGACTTTCAGGATGTCACCATAATAACCATTTTCAAGAAGAATGCAGAGAAAAATCACTGAGAAAACTACAGGAGAATCTCCCAGGCCTCCATTTTAGGCCAAGATCCTAACCAGAATCCTTCTGAGAGATTACTAAAGAACAGAGTCAACTATGTGAAAGGGGAGTGGCCTAGTGGAAAGACCGTGGGCCCTGAAGTCAGGAGGACCTGGGTCCCAATTCCGCTCTACCACCTGGGTGCTGTGTGACCTTGGGCAAGTCAAATAACTTCTCTGGGCTTCAGTTAACTCATTTTTAAAATGGGGATTGAGACTGTGAGCCGTTGAACTCTGTCCAACCCGATTATCTTGTCACTATTTCAGCGCCTAGTATGGTGACTGACACATAGTAAACACTTAATCAATACTATTATTAATAGAAACTGTGTCCAACCTGATAGTCTTGTATCTATCCCAGTGCTTAGGACAATCACTGCCTGGCACATGGTAAGGGCTTAACAAATACAATTGAAAAAAAACCAAATGAATGAAATACACAGATCTCAATGTTGCTTCATACTTCAATACAGTGTAGCAGCTATTTCTGTAAGATGAAAGATCGAGGACAAGTGAAATGGGCAATTCCAAGACTTCTATTTGGTGTTTGATGACCTTATAAAAACATTTGTCATAATCAGCCACAAGCCAGTTTTACATAATCTTCATTATCCTGAGGAATTAATAATAGAGGTACTTGTTCAGTGCTTACTATGTGTCAAGCACTGTTCTAAGCATTGGGGAAGGTACAAGACTACCAAGTCAGATACAGTTTCTGTCCCACATAGGGCTCACAGTCTTCATCGCCATTTTACAGATGAGGTAACTGAGGCACAGAGAAGTTTAGTGATTTGCCCAAGGTCCCACAGTAGAAAAATGGTGGAGGTGGAATTAGAACTCAAGTCCTCTGACTCCCAGGCTCATGCTCTATCTGCTAGACCATGCTACTTCTAAAATTCCAGGATCCTCAGACTACCACATGATGGAATAGGTGGTAGAGTCCCTTGAACCTGTCACATCTGAGCCTTTTCCCTTATTTGATGGTGTGAAATGAGACACGTTTCATCTGCTCCCTGTCCAACCTAGTCTATGTTGCAGTGGTTGAGGATATGCCAAGAAATCTGCATGCTGACAAATTCACTTCCAGTCCACTGGGAAACTCTTCCAGCTCAACAGACCACAGGTATCTTCAAATTTCTTTGAGACAGAGGTCCAAGAAAGCATGAGATGATTATGAATTGCTTCACCGATGTAACACTGTAATATGGACTGACGTTAAATCGTAAGAAAGGAAAGCAGCATGACATAGTGGAAAGAGCACAGGCCTGGGAGTCAGAGGACCTTGGTTCTAATCCTGGCTCTACCACTTATCTAATGTGAGATCTTGGGCAAGTCACTAGACTTCTCTGGGCCTCAGTTTCCTTATCTACAAAATGAGGATTCAGTACCTGTTCTCCCTCCTACTTAGAGTGTGATTCCCTCATAGGGACAGGGAATTTTTCCAACCTGGTTATCTTCTATCTAGCAATGTGAGACCTGATTATCTTGTATCTATACAGCACTTTGTAGAGTGCTTGGCACATAGTAAGTGCTTAATAAATATCACTATGAAGAAATAATGTATCAGCTCACCCTTGAGAAATGTAAATACAACTACCAAGGCTTTTCTCTCTAAATGAAGACCTTGAATTAGCCAACAAATTCTGCTATATAAGCAGTCAACTATCCAGATGCACCAATAGACAAGCAGATTGAGAATAAAATCAGGAAGGCCAGAATGGCTTTTAGAAGACTGAAAAACAGAGTGCAGTGACAAAAAGACATTAAAAGCTCCACATCTAGTTGACACACAAAGGTTGTGGTGTCCACTTCCAATAAGGCTGAGAGAAATGAACCTAATATGGATGACACATCAGCATGTAGAACAGTTTCACCAGCACCATTCAAGATTCACACTCAACATCAAATGGCAGAACAAGATACCAATAACGAGCTCCTGAAGCAGTCAGTTCACCAGCAACACAGCTCTGCTGGACAGAATATGTGAAAATAAAGGGCAACAGCAGCACAACTAAGCAGCTATTGTATTGAGAACCCACAGGGGTCGTACACAAGGCAGAAGGGTGAAATAAATAATAAAAAGAAACAGTGAAGCATGATCTCAAACAATGCAATGCAGCAACAGACTGGTGGATGGCTTCTGCAGTGGACAGGACACCTGGTGAGCAGCAATTTTGAGAGAAAAGCTTTTCCAAATTTGGGAAGGCCAAGAGGCAGGCCAGAAAAAAAGACAGGTAGAATCTGCCTGAGGCAAACGCATTGTGTTGGTCATGTGTTAGTCTTTTCAGCTACACTTATACATATGACCTAAAAAAGCCATTCTTCTCCAATAGACCACCTCTGACATCCTTTATTTCCCCTACTTGCCTCTTCCCTTCTAATGTTGCCTATGTACTTTAATCTACAGCACTTAAGCACTTCAAATTCACACACCCCCCCGGCCCTCTCAGCCCGACAGCACTTATATACATATTCTTGTACTTTCTCATTCACCTAGCAGTAATTTCTTGTAATATCTGTCTCCCCATCTAGACTATGAGCTCCTTGAGGGCAGGGAATATGTCTACTAACAACACTGCATTTTTTTCTTCCGAGGGCCTAGTTTAGTGTTCGGCACACTGTAAGTGCTCAATAAATGCAATTGATGGATTTATTGATTGATCAGTTCATATGGTAAGTAGTGTCATCTTTGAAAATGAAGGACAGGTGTATTTGCATTTGTGGTGTTATCCACAGAGAGAACACATTCTCCCTGCCATTGATGTCACTATGCATGACTCTGAGCACAGGGGAATCAGGAAAAGGAGTTTGGATGGCTCAGGGCAGAAACTTATCAAGTATATGTCCTCCTAGCAAAATGACTTGCATTTTCCCTGTGAAGCAGAATGGCCTACTGGATTGAGCACGGACCTGGAAGAAGGACTTGGGTTCTAATCCCAGCTCCACTACTTCTCTGCTTTGTGACCTTGGACAAGTCACTTAATTTTTCTATGCCTCAATTACCTCTCTAAAAAGTGTAGATTAAGACTCTGAGCCCCATGTGGCTCAAGTGCCACCCCCTCCATGCGCATCGGACCCCACTCCTTCACACCTTATAAAAACTCTCGCCCCTTCCCTCCTACCCTCCTAAAATACCATCTTCAACCACTCACTCTCCAATGGCTTCTTCCCCACTGCCTTCAAGCATGTTCATGTCTCCCCCATCCTAAAAAAAACCCTCCTTTGACTCCAAAGCCCCCTCCAGTTATCATCCCATTTCCCTCCTACCCTTCCTTTCCATAGTTCTGGAGTGAGTCATCTATACTCGGTGCCTCGAATTCCTCTCCTCCAACTGTCTCCTGGACCCCCTCCTATCTGGCTTCCTCTGCCTCCACTCCACTGAAACTGCCTTCTCATGGGTCACCAATGACCTTCTTGCCAAATCCAATGACTCCTACTCATCCTAATCTTCCTTGACCTCTCAGCTGCCTTTGACACTGTGAACTTCCCCTTCTCCTCAATACTTTATCCAATCTTGGCTTTACTGACTCCGTCCTCTCCTGTTTCTCCTCTTATTCCTTTGTGGGCTCCTCCTTCCCCTCCCATCCCCTAATTGTAGGGGTCCCTCAAAGTTCAGTTCTTGGTCCCTTTCTATTATTCATCTACACTCACTCCCTTGGAGAACTCTTTCGCTCCCAAAGCTTCAACTATCATTGCTATGCAGGTGATACCCAAATCTATATCTCCTCCCCTTGTCTCTCTCCCTTCCTCCAGGCTCTCATCTCTACTTGGATGTCCTCCCACCACATAAAACTTAACATGTCCAAGACAGAGCTCCTTACCTTCCCTCCCAAACCTTGTCCTCTCCCTAACTTTCCGGTCACTGTGGATGGCACAACCATCCTTCCCGTCTCACGAGCCTGCAACCTTGGTGTCATCCTTGACTCTGTTCTCTCATTCACCCCGCATATCCAGTGTGTCACCAAATCCTGCCGGTCTCATCTTCACAATGTTGCCAAGATCCTCCCTTTCCTCTCCATGCAAACTACTATGATTTTAGTACAATCACACATCCTAACCCAACTGGATTACTGCATCAACCTCCTTTCTGATCTCCCAACCTCATGTCTCTACCCACTTCAGTCCATACCTCACTCTGCTGCCTGGATGATCTTTCTACAGAAATGTTCTGGGCATGTCACCTCCTCCTCAGAAATCTCCAGTAGTTGCCTATCAACCTCCCTGTCAAACAAAAACTCCTCACTATTGGCTTCAAAGCTCTCCATTACCTTGCCGCTTCTTACCTCACATCCCTTCTCTCCTCTACATCCCAGTCCATTAACTCCACTCTTATGGTACTAAACTACTTACTGTGCCTCAATCTCACCTGTCCCACTGTCAACCCCTGGCCCATGTCCTAACTCTGTCCTGGAGCACCCTCCCTCCTCAAATCTGCCAACCAATCACTTTTCCCCCCTTCAAAGCCCTACTGAAGGCTCACCTCCTACAGGAGGCCTTCTCAGACTAAGCCCCCCTTTTTCTCAGTTCCCCCTCCCATCCATGTCACCTCAACTAGCTCCCTTTTCCCTTCCCCCCGTCCCTGCCCCAGAGCACTTATGTATATATGTATCTATGTACATATCTATAATTCAATTTATTTATATTGATGCCTGTTCACTTGTTTCGATGTCTGCCCCCCAACCCCTCTTCTAGACTGTAAGCTCAATGAGGGCAGGGATTGTCTCTCTTTATTGCTGAATTGTACTTTCCAAGTGCTTAGTACAGTGCTCTGCCCACAGTAAGCGCTCAATAAATATGATTGAATGAATGAATGAAATGTGGGATAAGGACTCTGTCCATTATGGTTACATGTATTTACCCCAGTGCTTAGAACAGTGTTTGGGACATAGTAAGTGCTTAACAGAAGGCCTCACTCCCTCTTCCCTCTTGAGGTGATTCATCCCTCCCGCCCCCGCCCCGGGCGACGACGTCCTTGTTCTCACCATGTTACCTTACCTTAGCCGCCGCCTACGGCCGCCACCCACCCCGGACAACCTCAGGGCCCCCCCCGCCGCCACAGGGTTATTTGGTCATGAGCTCTGGGACTCTCTCGGCCGCTGGCCGCTTGACTTTGAGTCTGATCGGGTAGGGTCGGCTCATCCCCCGACCCTGGTCATCGCCTGCTTATTAACACTATTGTAGTGTGCCTTACTGTAGCATGTTGCTATATTTGCGATCTCGCTTTTTATTGTTTATTGTCGTCAGATTTTGAATTTGATCAGGTCGCCCCTTAATTGAGTCTACCCCCGACCCTGGTCATCACCCCTTTTATTAACACGACTATATTGTATCATACTGTATCATGTTGCTATATTAGCACCACTGTATTGTATCATATTGTATCATGTTGCTATATTACCGATTTCGTTTATTACTGTTTATTGTTGTCAGTGCTGCCACCCACCTCTCTGGCCTCGCCATGTCCCTCCTCCCCCCCTCCCCCCTCCCGCCCCTTCCTATCCTCCCCTTCCCCTTCCCCTTCCCCTCTCTCGCTCAGCTCTTTCCCGCTCTCTCCTCTGTCTCCTCCCCCCGCCTCTCTCCCGCCCTAGAACCCCACTTTACCAGCGCTACCCCTCTTCCCCCTCCCTCTACTCTTCCCCCCACCAAACCCCCTCTTCACCCCCTCCCCCCTTCTCTCTTCCCCACCCATGCCCCATCCCAGTCCTCTTGTCCCACCGCCACCCCTCATCCCCCTCTCCTCGTCCAGGGCCCCGCCACCTCCTTCCCATCCAAACCCTCCCCTCCCCCCGCCCTTCCCCCCCTCCTCCCCTTGCACCCACAGCTACTTTCAAGTGTGGCCTCTGGAACCCCCGCTCTATTACAGGCAAGCTACCTTTCATCCATGACCTTTTCCTCTCCCGCTCTCTCCTCCTCCTCGCCCTTTCGGAAACGTGGCTCTCTCCCGAAGACACGGTCTCCGCCGCCGCTCTCTCCAGTGGAGGCCTCTCCTTCTCCCACTCCCCCAGACTCACCGGTAAGGGAGGAGGCGTCGGCTTCCTCCTCTCGCCCCGATGCCGCTTCCGCACTATCCCTCCTCCCCCCTCCCTCTCCTTCCCCTCCTTCGAAGCCCATATCATTCGCCTCTACCACCCACTCCAGTTACTTGTCGCCGTCATCTACCGCCCTCCCGGTCCCACCTCCGACTTCTTCAACCACCTTGACCCCTTTCTCACCTTCCTCCTCTCCTTCTCTCTGCCCACTCTGATCCTTGGAGACTTCAACATCCATACGGATGTACCCGACGACTCCTCTGCCGCCCGCCTGCTATCCCTCCTCGACTCTGCCGACCTCCTCCTCCACCATACCGCGCCCACTTACCGACTCGGTCACACCCTCGATCTCGTCATCTCCTACCGCTGCACTATCTCCTCACTCACCAACTCTGAAATCCCTCTCTCTGACCATAACCTTCTCACCTGCCTCATCTCTCACACTCCCTCCCCCTGCAAATCTTCGCTACTGCCCCACAGAGACCTCCGCTCTCTCGATCCCATCCGTCTTTCCAATAGCATCTCTCCTCACCTTGCCGCCCTGTCCTCTCTTCCCACTCTCGACGATCAGGTCTCCGCTCTCAACTCCACCCTCTCTACTCATCTCGACTCTCTCGCCCCCCTTTCCCTCCGCCGCTCTCGCGCCACTAACCCACAGCCCTGGATCACCTCCTCCGTCCGCCTCCTACGCTCCTATGCTCGAGCTGCTGAGCGCTGCTGGCGAAAGTCCAAGCACCGAGCCGACCTCACACACTTCAAATTTATCCTTTCCTGCCTTAACTCTGCCCTCTCCTCCGCCAGGTAAAGCTTCTTCTCCTCCCTCATCGACACCCATGCCCGTCACCCCCGCCGATTGTTCCGGACCTTTAACTCTCTCCTTAGGCCCCCTGTTCCTCCCCCTCCCCCATCTCTCACCCCTAATGATCTGGCCACCTATTTCCTCACGAAAATCAACACGATCAGGTCTGAGCTCCCCAAAGTCACCCCTCTGCCTCTCCCCTCCCCCCCAACAACCCCCTCCCCTACTTTCCCATCCTTCCCTGCAGTATCCTCAGAGGAGATCTCCTCCCTCCTCGCAAGTGCCACCCCCTCCACCTGCGCCTCGGACCCCATTCCCTCTCACCTTCTTAAAACCATCGCCCCTGCCCTCCTCCCTTCCTTAACTTCTATTTTTAACCACTCAATCTCCAAGGGCTCCTTCCCCTCTGCCTTCAAACATGCCCACGTCTCCCCCATCCTAAAAAAACCCGCCCTTGACCCCACTTCCCCCTCCAGTTATCGTCCTATCTCCCTACTACCCTTCCTTTCCAAAATCTTAGAACGAGTCGTCTACAATCGATGCCTAGAATTCCTTAACTCCCATTCTCTCCTAGACCCCCTCCAATCTGGCTTCCGTCCCCTCCACTCTACCGAGACTGCTCTCTCTAAGGTCACCCGTGACCTCCTTCTTGCCAAATCCAATGGCTCCTACTCCATTCTGATCCTCCTTGACCTCTCTGCTGCCTTTGACACTGTCAACCATCCCCTCCTCCTCCATACCTTATCTCACCTTGGCTTCACGGACTCTGTCCTCTCCTGGTTCTCCTCTTACCTCTCTGGCCGATCATTCTCGGTCTCCTACGCTGGAGCCTCCTCCCCCTCCCATCCTTTAACCGTTGGAGTTCCTCAAGGGTTAGTTCTTGGCCCTCTTCTGTTCTCCATTTACACTCACTCCCTCGGTGAACTCATCCGCTCTCACGGCTTTGACTACCATCTCTACGCAGATGACACGCAGATCTACATCTCCGCCCCTGTCCCCTCCCCCTCCCTTCAGGCTCGCATCTCCTCCTGCCTCCGGGACGTCTCCACCTGGATGTCGGCCCGCCACCTAAAACTCAACATGAGCAAGACTGAGCTCCTCATCTTCCCTCCCAAGCCCGGTCCGCTCCCAGACTTCTCCATCACCGTGGATGGCACGACCATCCTTCCCGTCCCGCAGGCCCGCAATCTCGGTGTCATCCTTGACTCGTCCCTCTCGTTCACCCCACACATCCTATCCGTTACCAAGACCTGCCGGTTTCACCTCTACAATATCGCCAAGATCCGCCCTTTCCTCTCCACCCAAACGGCTACCTTACTATTACGGGCTCTCGTTATATCCCGGCTAGACTACTGTGTCAGCCTTCTCTCTGACCTCCCTTCCTCCTCTCTCGCCCCGCTCCGGTCTATTCTTCACTCCGCTGCCCGGCTCATCTTCCTGCAGAAACGATCTGGGCATGTCACTCCCCTTCTTAAACAACTCCAGTGGTTGCCTATCGACCTCCGCTCCAAACAAAAACTCCTCACTCTAGGCTTCAAGGCTCTCCATCACCTTGCCCCTTCCTACCTCTCCTCCCTTCTCTCTTTCTACCGCCCACCCCGCACGCTCCGCTCCTCTGCCGCCCACCTCCTCGCCGTCCCTCGGTCTCGCCTATCCCGCTGTCGACCCCTGGGTCATGTCCTCCCGCGGTCCTGGAACGCCCTCCCTCCTCACCTCCGCCAAACTGATTCTCTTTCCCTCTTCAAAACCTTACTTAAAAATCACCTCCTCCAAGAGGCCTTCCCAGACTGAGCTCCTCTTCCCCCTCTACTCCCTCTGCCATCCCCCCTTTACCTCTCCGCAGCTAAAGCCTCATTTTCCCCTTTTCCCTCTGCTCCTCCACCTCTCCCTTCCCATCCCCACAGCACTGTACTTGTCCGCTCAACTGTATATATTTTTGTTACCCTATTTATTTTGTTAATGAATTGTACATCGCCTTGACTCTATTTAGTTGCCATTGTTTTTACGAGATGTTCTTCCCCTTGATGCTGTTTAGTGCCATTGTTCTTGTCTGTCCGTCTCCCCCGATTAGACTGTAAGCCCGTCAAACGGCAGGGACTGTCTCTATCTGTTGCCGACTTGTTCATCCCAAGCGCTTAGTACAGTGCTCTGCACATAGTAAGCGCTCAATAAATACTATTGAATGAATGAATGAAATACCATAATAATTATTATTATCACTTTTCCACTTTACCATTGGTATATGAGCAATGATCCCCTGAATGGAAAAGAGGCAGAAAAGACAGTGTTCATCTTCTTGTATAAAGTGTGCAAGAGATTATCTTTGTCTCATGAAGATATTCACTTGCAGGTATGCAGTCTTGTCAATGGCAGCATCATCTCTAAGTCATCAATCAATCGGTCAGTCACATTTATTGAGTTCTTGCTATATTCACAGCACTTTATTAAGCACTTAGCAGAGTACAATATAACAATATAATCGAGTTGGTAGACAAATTTCCTGCCCACAGTGAGCTTACGGTCTAGAGGGGGACACAAACATTAATGTAAATAAATATATACAAATATGTACCTAAGTGCTGGGAGGCTGAATAAGGTGGGTGAATGAAGGGAGCAAATCAGGGTGACCCACAAGACAGTGGGAGAAGAGGAAATGAGGGCTTAGTCTGGGAAAGCCTCTTGGTGGAGATGTGCCTTCAATAAGGCTTTGAAGATGGGGAGGGTAATAGTCTGTTGGATATGAAGAGGGAGAACATTCCAGGTCCGAGGCAAAATGTGGATGAGAGGTCAGTCAATCATTGTATTTACTGAGCACTTACTGTGCACAAAACATGTACTAAGTGATGGGAAAAGTACAGTAGAACAACATAACAGTTACATTTCCTGCCCACAACGAGTCGGCACCAAGATAGACAAAATCAAGGTAAAGAGAGGAGGTAGGCATAGGAGCAAAGTGGGTAGGCTGGGTTGTAGTAGAAGAACAGCAAGGTAAGGTAGATGGAGGCAAAGTGTTTCAGTGCTTTAAAGCCCATGGTAAGGACTTGCTGTTTGATGCAGAGGTGAATGAGCAACCCCTGGAGGTTCTTGAGGAGTGGGGAAACATGAACTGAACAGTTTGGTAGAAAAATGATCCAGACAGCAGAGTGAAGTATGAACTGGAGTGGGGAAAGACAGGAGGCAGAGAGGTCAGCAAGGAGGCTGATACAATAGCTGAGGGGGGATAGGATAAGTGTTCTGATTAACGGTAGGTGTAGCAGTATGGATGGAGAGGAAAGGACAAATTTTAGCGATATTTTGAAAGTAAGAACTGACAAGATTCAGTGATCGAATATGTGGATTGAATGAGAGAGATGAATCAAGAATAACATCAAGGTTACCATCTTGTGAGAGAGGAAGGATGGTGGTGCCATCTACAATGATGGGAAAGTTAGGGGGAGGACAAGGTTTGGGTGGAAGATAAGGAGTTCTGTTTTGGATATGGTATATTTAAGGTGGATGTCTTAATAGAGATGTCTTGAAGACAGGAGGAAATATGAGACTTCAGAGGTTAGCTTTACTACCCATGTTGAAAATGGGACAGGATGCATCCATTATTCTATTACCCCCTCCTATCTCATCATCAAAAAGTTGGGAACTGGAAACAAAAATGAAGAGAGCATTCTCGGTGCTTGAGCTGATTATGGGCAATTCTCATCTCCTCTAGGAAGCTACCTTAGGCTCAGACAATCTAATGTCCCCTCCCAGACCATAACTAGCATGCCTTTTCTCCTCAGCCCAGATTTCCCAGCCTAAATGCCTACATGGACATATGGATACATACAGGGACACAATGTGCATCCATTCATACAAAAATGTGTTGGTTGGGGGAGGGGTACTTTTGGAATGGAATATGTGTATTGCTGAGTGGATGGTGTATTTCAGTAGTATAGGTTTGGCAGTATTTACTCTGAGGGCCAGAGTCGGCCTGGTTAATTCTGTCTCTCATTATGGGGATCCAAGTATTTGGCTAAACTGAGTCTCCTTGACCTCCCTTCTGACATCCCAGGCTTCTTCTTCAGCCATCGGCAGTTTGGACGAAGTAGATAATACAGGTCAAAATTACTAACTCTTACTCTAAGGGAAAGGGCCATTCCACTAATACATTTGATTCAGTTTCTTGTACCCAACTGATTCTTTGCACTGGGGTATTGCCACATGGTATGTTAATAAGGTTCAATTTCTCCCGTAAAGTCACTGAAATACCATTTAATAAGTAGCTGCCCAACATGTTAAGCTAACCTGTTAACCTAGTAGAAACTATCCCTATTGTTATTAAAAAGGAGCAAGGACAATGGAGTGTTTGTTCATATAGGTGTGAGTCAGTCGAGCACAAAGATATTATGTGCTTGTTTACATTGATGTTCGCAATAGTGTTATTTGGTGCTGTCCCGACCTGACTGTGGAAGGTTGCCATGGTTTCTTCTTCTTGTATTGCACATCGAAGAGCTGGAAGCACAAACGGACCCTCAAGAGTTTACTCCATTGTGTGCAGATGGAGTAGAGGTTGCCTGGGCAACCCCTGCATCACGGGGGAATCAGGGACATGACAGAAGGAACCTATCTGAGGAATCCAGGCGGGCTGATAGATGGATCCAGAGTGTGATTCTGATCCGATTATATAGATAGTAATCAATCAGTCAACTGATGATATTTATTGAGGGCTTACTGGGTTCAGACTGGATTAAGACTCCCATGTGGGAGAGGGACTGAGTCCGACCCGATTTGTTTGTGTCTACCCCAGCTCTTAGTGCAGTGTCTAGCACATAGTAAGCACTTAACAAATATCATTCTTCTTATGATCATTATTATTATTCAGAGTAATGTACTAAGCACTTGGGTGAATACAATGTAACAGAGTTGGTAGACATGATCCCTGAGTTTATGGATGCTAGCAGCAGTGAGACCTAGTCATCAGAATGTGGGCCTGGGAGTCAGAACATCTGGGTTCTAATCCCAGCTCTGCCAGTGGCCTACTGTGTGACCTTGGGCAAGTCCCTTAATTTCTCTGTACTTCAGTTTTCTCATCTGTAAAAGAGAGATTCAATGTCTTTTCTTACTCCTACTTAGACTGTGAGCCCCATGTGGAAAAAAACTGGTTTTTTTAAATATCTGTTACACACTAACTATGCACTTTACACTGGAGTAGATATGGGTAAATTGGGTTAGACACAGTCCCTATCCCACATGGGGCTCAGTATTAATCCAGTCTGAACCCAGTAAGTGCTGCAGTAGATACAAGTCAATGAGATTGGACACAGTCTCTGTCCCACATGCCAGTTCTTTCTACTTTGTCCTTCTTGCAAGCTCTCCCTCTAAGAGGCCAGTGGGTTTGGATGGCACGATGAGGAGAGCTGACTGCAACCCTGTTTATGCTTTAAGTTTGGCATCATATGATGTAAGCTAGACTGTAAGCTCATTGTGGGCAGGGAATGTGTCTGTTTACTGTTGTATTGTACTTTCCCAAGTGCTTAGTACAGTGCTCTGAACAAAGAAAGAGGTCAATAAATATGATTGAATGAATGAATGGATGAGTGATTTTACCTGCTCCTGAGTGAGCATTAACCTCTGACCATCCATGGTGTGAGTTGGAGAGAGGGGGTGGTTGTGGGGGGGTGGGGGCTTAATCATTCAGGCTTCTCTCACTGTGTGGACCCATATGACTTGGGAAAGTAAACTCACAAGTGGCTGGGCAACGAGACCTGGTGATAGAATCACCCAACAGGAAAACCAGTTGAGCCTTAGTCCTGAGGCATTAGGACCTAGAAATTGTGCAGGGGAAGTTACTCTAGTATTCCTGGTCTATGCAGCCCCACTTGCATTCTTTCTTCCCGGCCATTCATGCTTCTGTCAGAACACCGGGTGCCACAAGCAAACCGTGGAGCATGGGCCCAACTTATTAATGAAGTTCTTATGGAGTCTTTTTTATGATATTTTGTTAAGGGCTTACTGTGTGCCAGGTACTGTACTAAGGACTGGGGTAGATACAAATTAATCAGGTTGGACACAGTCTCTGTCCCACATAGAATGCACAGTCCTAATTTTATAGATGAGGGAACTGAAGTGAAGTGAAATGACTCACCCAAGCTCACACAGCAGACAAGTGGTGGAGCAACAATTAGAACCCAGGTCCTTCTGACTCCCAGACCTGTTTTCTACCCACTAGGCCATGCTGCTGCTCTAGCAGCTTTAGCGGCTGACTCTGGGTCTTTGCCCAAATCGGCCAGATGCAGGCAGACCTGGATTAGATTCCCTGGACCAACAGCAGGGCTACAACAAGACATAGGGACAAAACAAGGTCAACTGACTAGTTGAAATGGCATCAGAATGGGTCCATTCAAGTCCTGGGTATGTTTTGCTTCATTCCCTTCCATGCATCAGTAGAAGAGTCCACAGCCTCTCCGAATGCCTGGGGTCAGAGCCGCCATCTTCTCGACACAGTCCAGAAACAGCTGTCCAGAGCTAATTTATTTCCTAATGCTGTGGCACTGTTAATTTATAAATTACACTGGTAATTCAAGCTATTATTAATTTCAGATGGTGTAGGGCAAGCCTAATTAAAATATGACACCAATTGCCACACATATGTACCAAGGACTACCATTTAAAATTAATAGGAATATTAAGCGTGACATGGGTCTCTGAGATGCTTTGCACAGTAATTATAACATCCTGGCTGGCAAAGATCTGATAAATGTGGGGCTGAGATTGGAGATAAAGTCCTGCTTCCAGACTTAAAAATGTAGAGAGATATATAGATAGCTCTTCTCAATCAAGGTCAAATGCATTTCTACCCTTGGAAGCTTGAAAGAGAAAACAGTAGTGAATAAGGAAGTTTATCACTGGGAATATATTGGATTTTTGAAAGCAGGCAGCCCTTGGCAATGATCATGTCCGCCTATGCCATAATGTAATCAGACGATGATTGAATATTTGCAGATTGCCCAAGCGGTACTAGGCAGGCATTGGATGGAGTATATAACAGACCTTGTCCTTTTTCGGGAGTGACTCAAATAAGGCAAGCAGTGTTTGCCTTTTAGTCTGTCTAGTTGTTTGTTTATGCCTCGACAATATTTGTTTTTGAGTTTTTTTGTATTTCTTAAGTGTTTACTATGTGCGAGGCACTACACTAAAATCTGGAGTATATACATGCTCTCTTGGGAAATACTGGCTTTAATTTTTTCATTGTTCAGTTAAAGGTAGGAGGGGTGTGGGCAGGTGGGTATTGGTGCATGTGACATGAAATCAGGGCAGTCTGAGGGATCCCTCTGTATTACAAAGGAGAGAAATTGATCTGATCAGAGTAAAGTCCTTGTGGGATTTGAAATTTTTGCAGTCATTCTGCCCTGAACTCTTGGAATTTTCCGACATGTGTCCATATGGGTCCAATTGAGGTTTTTTTTCATGGCCCTCAATATACTTTAGTCGATTAGTAAATCCTATTCATTACATGTTGAAATAGGTACTTGTGAAAATATTATGTAAAAGAAATTACATGTTAATAATTTATTTTAATGTCTGTCGTCCCTCTACACTGTAAGCTCCTTGTGAGCAGGGAACACTTCAGCCAACTCAGTTGTATTAGATTCTCCCCAAGCACTTAATACAGTATTTTGCACATAGTAAGTGCTCAAAGCATTCCACTGATTGATTGTTGAGCTTCAGCTGAATTAAAGGCAGTACATTAAAAATTTGGGCAAGTCTGACAGAAACAGCAAACACAGCCCTTGTCTTAAAGGAGTCTACGATCTAATTTGGGAGGCAGCACTCTAGAATCATTTACAAATAGTGAGAGCAGGCAAGGAACAAGATAATAACCTGTAGCAGAATATGCCAGGATGAAATCACCGAAAAGAAAACTGGATATGTAAATGAATATTAATATATACTTAAATACCAAGGGAAGGTTTAAGATTCGTAGAGGTAAAGGTGAATGTTTACATGATACAACTAAGTAATGCGACCTCCCTGCCTCCTATTTCTCCCTACTGCAGTCCAAACTTCACTCTGCTCCCTGGATCATTTTTCTCAAAAGAGTTCAGTCCATGTTTCCCCACTCATCAAGAACCTCCAGGGGTTGCCCATCCACCTCTGCATCAAATAAAAACTCCTTACCATTGGCTTTTAAGCTTTCAATCACCTTGCCCCCTCTTATCTTGCCTCACTGATTCCCTTTTGCAACCCAGCACATTCACTGTGCTCCTCTAACAACTACCTTCTCACTATAACTTTATCTCATCTATCTCACAGCCAACCTCTCGCCCTCATCCTGCCTTGGCCTGGAACTTCTTCCCCCTTTTTATTTGACAGACCTTCGCCTCCTTCACAACTTTTTAAAAATCCCATGTCCTCCTAGAGGCTTTTCCTGACTAAGCCCTCATTTCCCCTCCTCCCTCTCTCTTGTGTGTCTCCCTGGATTTGTACCTTTTATTCACCCCATCCTCAGTCTCACAGCACTTATGTACATACCCATAATATGTTTTAATGTCTCTCTCCCCCATTAGGCGATAAGCTTCTTGTGGTCAGGGAACACATCTGCCAACTCAGTTATACTTTATTCTCCCATATGCTTAGTACAGTGCTCTTCACACAGCTAGTGCTCAATAAATATAATTGATTGATTAAGTAGAGTGTTGAAATTTAATCAGGAAAGGTTTCCTGGAGGTGGTGGAGTTTTAGGGTGGCTTTGAAAATGGGGATTAAGCCCTCCATTTCCTCTACTCCCCCTTCCCTCCCCATTGCCCCAACTCGCTCCCTTTGCTCTACCCCCCTTCCCTCCCCACAGCACTTGTGTATATATGTGTATATTTATAATTACAATTCTATTTATTTTATTAATGTGTCTATATCTATAATTCTATTTATTTATAATGATGCTACTGATGTCTGTTAACTTGTGATGTCTATCTCCCCACCTTCTAGACTGTAAGCCTGTTGTGGGCAGGGATTGTCTCTATTTGTTGCTGAATTGAACTTCCCAAGTACTTAGTACAATGTTCTACACACAGTAAGCACTCAATAAATACAACTGAATGAATCAATCAATCTGGGGGTCCCTCAGGGTTCAGTTCCAGGTCCTCTTCCATTCTCCATTCACATCCAGACCCTTGGAGAATTCATGTCCTCCCTGAGAAGCAGCATGGCTTAGTGGATAGAGCATGGCCCTTAGAAGGACCTGGGTCCTAATCCCTGTTCCACTTTGGGCAAGTCACTTCACTTCTCTGGGCCTCAGTTTCCTCATCTGTGAAACGGGGATTTAGAGTGTGAGTCCTATGTAACACAGGAACTGGGTCCAACCTGACTAACTTGAATCTACACCAGGGCTTAGAAAAGTGCTTGGCACAGAATAAGCACTTAAAAAGTACCGTGATTATTATTATTAATACCATGTAGATGACACAAGTTGATCTGCCTCTCCAGCCTCTCGCCATCTCTTCATTCTCACATTTTCTTCTGCCTTTGATACAGGTTTTACTTCCGTCTCCCACTGGCACCTCAAATTGAACTTGTCCAAAACTGAACCCCTCATTTTCATCCCTCAAAACCTGTCTCCCTTCCAATTTGCCCATCACTGCTGACACCATCTACCTTCCAGTCTCACAAGTGTGCAACTTTGGTTTTATCCTTCACTCTTCTCAATCAGTCATATCTGTTGAGTGCTTACTGTGTGTAGAGCACTGTACTAAGCAATGGGGAGAGACACATTTTTCTCTCTCCTTCAACACACATATGAGTGAGTGCCCAGGTCCTGTGAGTTCTAGCTTCACAACAGCTCTAGAATCCACCCCTTCTTTTTCATCCAAACTGCTTTTGCACTGGCCCAAGCACTTCTTTTATGGTATTTGTTAAGTACTTACTATATGCAAAGCACTGTACTAAGTGCTGAGATAGATATAAGCTAATCAAGTTGGACAGGTTTCGTGTCCCATATGGGGCTCACAGTTTCAATTCCCACTTTAGAGATGAAGTAAACGAGGCAAAAAGAAGTTGGAGTTGCCCGAGGTCCTATGGCTGACAAGTGGAAGAGCTGGGATTAGAACTCAGGTTCTTCTGACTCCCAGACCCAAACTTTATCCATGCAGCTAACTCATATCAGATACCACATCAGATTCCTTACTGAAAGCCCTGCCCCCAGTCTCTTCCTACTCCAATCCATACTTCACTCTGCTGCCTGGATCATTTTTCTGAGTAGCGATTCAGTCCACAGTTCTCCACTCCTCAAAAACCTCCAATCGTCGCCTATCCATCTCTGCATCAAATAGAAACTCCTTACCATCTACCTTAAGGCACTAAATCTCTCTCCCTTTTACCTGTTCTCCTCCACTCTCACTGCATCTTAGCCCACACATTTCACTCCTCAAAAACCAACCTACTTTCTGTGCCTTCATCTCATTTTTTTCACTGTTGACCTTTTGCTCACCTCCTCTGTCCTGCCTAGAAATCCCTCCCACTTCATAGCTGACAGACCATGACTCTCCCCATTTTCAAAGCCCTTCTGAAGTCATATCTCCTCCAGAAAGTCTTCCCTGACTAAACTCTCCTTTCCCCAACTTATTCTCCCTTCCTTCTGCATTGGCTCTACATTGGCATCCTTAATCATTTGGCTATTCATCCCACCCCCTTCCTTACAATATTTATGTTCCTATCCTTACACTCTTTTGCTTCCCCTATCTGTGGTTTATGTTAAATTCTGTCTCCCCAACTAGTTTGTAAGCTCCTGTGGGCAGGAATCAATCAACCAATCAATCAATCAATCAATGGCATTTATTTAGTGCTTACTGTGTGCAAAAGACTGTATTAAGCATTTGAGAAAGTACAATATAACAGAAGAAGGAGACATGTTCCCTGACCACAAGAAGCTAATGATCTAGAGGGGAAGATGAATATTAAAATAAATTACAAATGGGAGATGCAGCAGAGTGTAAGGATAGGTACATAAATTCTGTTGGTCTGAGGAGGGATGTGGTAAATCTGTAACCTTGGCATTTTCCTAGACTCATCTCCTTCATTTAGCCTGCTTATTCAATCTGCCACTAAATCCTTTCAGTTCAACTTTCACCACATCAATTAAATTTGTCCCTACGCCTTCATCCAAACTTCTCCTATGCAATCAAATCACCTATACCCTGTCTTAACTATTGCATCAGCCTCCTCACCAACCTCCCTGTCTCCTGACTCTCCCCATGGCAGTCCATACTTAACTCTGCTGCCTGGATCATTTTTCTAAAAATATGTTCAGTTCACATTCTCCAATCCTCAAAATCCTCCAATCATTGCCCATCTACCTCCATAACAAACAGAAACTCCGCACCATCCCCTTTAGAGCACTCAATCAGCTCCCCCTTTCCTACCTCATCTCCCTATGGTTTATGCCTCAAATGCCAACCTGCTCTCTGTACCTCGATGTGCCTTTCTTGCTGATAACATCTTCCTCATGTCCTGCCTCTAGTTTATACCCCCCTTCATATCCAACAGACCATTAGTTCCCTCATTTTCAAAGCTTCACTAAAATCATCCCTCCCCCATGAGATTATCGATGATTAACAGTGTATTTCTCCAAATATTTTCCTCCCCTTTTAGATCACATGTGAACTTTGGTCTGTAAAGCCCAAAGCCCCATAGCAGTTATTTATCTATCCTTGTATTCTGCTGCTTCCTCTATCTGTAATTTATTTTAGTGTCTGTCTTCCCCACTAGACCGAAAGTTCCTTGAGGGCAGGGATCAGGTCTACCAGTTCTATTGTATTTCACTCTCCCAGGCTCTTAGTGTACTGCCCTACACACCATCAGTGCTCAATAAATATCACTAATTGACTGATTGATTTGTGTTGAGGCCTCTTCAAGAAGGCGATCCATTCAGGAGTGTGTAGTTGAAGAGGTCCCCTCTCAGGGTCACATCTGGAGAGTTCCCGATATTCTACCAGTCTCAACTCCAGGTGGGAGAATCAGGCAGAGGCATGCCCATTCCATTCCTAACTTGGGCAGTGACTAGCGAGTAGAAGGCAATCTGCTACAAGTCAAAACTCATCCGCGTTGAGTAGCAGCAGCATGGGAGAGAATCAAGGGCAAAGACTCAAGTTTATTGCACGAAAGGAGGCAATGATAAAACACTTCCATATTTTTACCAAGAAAACTCTATAGATTCACTACCAGAATGATTGCAGATGGAGGTGGGGCTTTCTGGGAAAGATGTGTCCATGGTCCATTTGCAGTTTAGAAGTGATACAATTCAATCTACCACAAAATACAAAGGACTTCAAAAATGTATACCATTCTGACAACAATGTATATAAGTTATTAAATATGGATCTGATTTAAAAGAATATGTATGAAGCCCTTAAGTAGGAAGTCTTTTCTACATACAATATTATTCCTCATTAAAGAAAAAAAATGTAAAAAGCCCATTGGTAATCACTCTGTTAACAGTGTAGAAAATGCCGATTCTCCTGTCACAGACTCCACTAGTTTAGCACTTAAGATCTCTGCAGTGTTACAAATGTAATTATGTTTTAAAGTACTGTTAATTCTAGAATTCCATTGGTAAAAGAATGTGACGTGGAATAAGGCAGTTTTCACACTGGGGGCAATCATCCACAGTTCTTTCATTTTTGCTTGTTCTTGCCTACTCTGAGCTTGTAGGCACAAACAGCTCAGGAGGGTGGGTGGGGTTGGGAAATGAGAGGGGCAGGCTGCATGTAATCCCAGAGGATCCGAACATCAGGAATTGCTTATGTTTGGGCAGAAGAGAACAAGAAACTTCCCCAAACCTGGACCAGCTTTCCTAGAGTCTTACCTCTCATCTCCTCTTTCACCAACCTTTCCTTCCACTTCCTATTCTAGCTGTTGGCTTCGTCAGTGAAGATGAGTACTTGGAGATCATGGGCATTACTCGAGAGCAGGCTGGAGACTATGAATGCAGCGCCTCAAATGATGTGGCAGCTCCTGTGGTCCGGAGAGTAAAGGTCACCGTGAACTGTAAGTAGACAGGTGACACTGTCTGGTTGCCAGAGTGGAAGTGGGAGCATAGGAACTTAGAGAGGCCCACCGCTCTTCTGGTAGAATCAACAGTGGTGTGCCCACCCCCTTCACATCTCTCTAGCAGGACATGGGGACCCAATAATTGTGGTGTTTATTAAGTGCTTAAAATGTACTAAGCATTGGGGTAGGTAGAAGGTAATGAGGATGGACAAGGTCCCTATTCTGCATGGGGCTAACAATCTTATCCCCATTTTACCGATGAGGAAATAGAGGTCCAAAGAAGTTAAATGACTTGCCCAAAGCCACACAGCAGGCCAGTGGCAGAGCTGGAATTAGAATTCAGGTCTCCTGATTCCCAGTCCTGTGTTCTTTTCACAGTGTGCCCTAGTGGAAGAGCACAGGCCTGGGAGTCAGGGGACCAGGGCTCTAATCCTGGCTCTGCCACTTGCCTGCTGTGTGACCTTGGGTAAGTCAGTTAACTTCTCTGTTCCTCAGTCTCCTCAATTGTAAAATGGGGATTAAATACCTGTTCTCCTTCCAACTTAGACAGCGAGTCCCATGTGGGAAAAAACTGTGCCTGATCTGCACCTACCCTAGTGCTTAGTACAATGCTTGGCACACAGCAAGCACTTAGTGAAGACCACAATTATTACCTGACTGTGTGAGGAGAGAGGGAAGAGATGATGGGGAAATGGAAAAGTTTTTCTAAATCTTATGGGGAAGAAAGCTCCATTTTGCTCAGGGTCGGATTCTTCCCCTCCTCCCATTAGTAAGCATTTCCCCAAGCCCCTTCTGAGCCAAATGAGCGCTGTCTTCCCTCAGTGAAGGGACTTGTTTGGTTTCCCCCATGACACCTCTGACAAACCCTGTTCAGATTGATGAGTGTTGTGAGTGCTGAATTACCGAGTGAGTCTCTGACTGGCAGACACCACACTTGACTGAGAACCACACAAAGCCCATCTCTGCCATTCACAGAAACACCCCATTCCCAACAGACACTCCAGGCCTTCAGTACCTCTGGACTCACAGGAACCACCAAGGGAAGAGGGTTTAGAAGAAGAAATGGAAAACACCTCACCTTCCCAGGGACTTTTGGGAAAAGCCATGTTGAGGCCAGGTCTATAACCTTGAGGGAAGCAAGACAATTTCCTCTCCCAGAATCCTGTTCTCCTTCCTGTAGCTTTGACTTAGCTTCAGCAGACAATTTTTGACCCCCAGGTTTGAAAGAGTTTGCAGAGAGCATCCACTGCCCTCCCGGAGGGGGTAGATACGGTGGAGTGACACAGACTGAATCTGTGGCTTTGCAGGCCCCTGGAGCACTCGCCTCCTGGCTCCACCCCCTTTCCATGTGAGCACCTGGTTTTGCTTTCTCGTTCAACCATGGTGAAGCTGGCTTTTCATTAAGCAATCACTGAGAAAGGTTAATTTCATGGAGGTGGAATACTTATTTGAGGAGTCCTCAAAGAGATTGTGCAATTAGAATTCTATAGTTTCCCTGGACTCGGGTCAGTTCTGGCCACCGGAGCTGAGGGGTAGATTCAGGGGTCTTCATTTGGATCTGTGGGAGGTGCGTTTCCTCTCCTCTCCCACCTCCTGGGTCCCACATTCTAGAGAATTTCCCCCCAACACCACCCTTGTTGAAAATCATTGTTCTCCCTAGAGCTCATGGCATTCACTGGCAACCCATGGTCTTTGGGTAGGTGTTGATTCAGGCCCAATTAGCTTCTTGAAGAACCAGTGGATCCTCTGGACATTTGACCAGTGAAGTTATGGCTTTAGGGTTGTGAAGCTTCCATCTAGGGGAAAGAACCAGCCGGTAATAAGGCCACGTCCCTTCCGTTGGGTTGTTTCCACCTCCAAGCCCTGGCTTGAGAGATAAGGGTAAAAGGGAGTCAGCGAAGAGACTGAAGAAGAAAAGAGAGGGCAGGTATCAAGGCAATCTCTGGACAATTGTCACATGTCCTGTCTCTACAGATCCACCATTCATTTCTGACGCTAAGGGCACGGGAGTTCCCGTGGGACAGAAAGGAACATTACAGTGTGGAGCCTCTGCAGTTCCTGCCGCTCAGTTCCAGTGGTTCAAGGATGACAAAAAGTAAGTGAAATCAACCCAGGACAGGCACAAGTTCTGGCTCCTCATGGAGAACAGAACTACCAAATACAATAATCAACCAGTCAGTCAATCATGTGTTTTAATGATAATAATAATAATAATGGTATTTGTTAAGGGCTTACTATGTGCCTAGCAATGTTCTAAGCATTAGGGTAGAGAAGCAGCGTGGCTCAGTGGAAAGAGCCTGGGCTTTGGAGTCAGAGCTCATGAGTTCGAATCCCAACTCTGCCACCTGTCAGCTGTGTGACTGTGGGCAAGTCACTTAACTTCTCTGTGCCTCAGTTACCTCATCTGTAAAATGAGGATGAAGACTGTGAGCCCCACGTGGGACAACCTGATTCCCCTGTGTCTACCCCAGCGCTTAGAACAGTGCTCTGCACATAGTAAGCGCTTAACAAATACCAACATTATTATTATATAAGGTAATCAGGTTGTCCCACGTGGGGCTCCCTGGCTTCACCCCCATTTTATAGATGAGGTAACTGAAGCATAGAGAACTTAAGTGATTTGCCCAAAGTCACACAGCTGACAAGTGGCAGAGGCCGGATTAGACCTCACAACCTCTGACTCCCAAGCCCATGCTCTTTCAACTAAGCGACACTGCTTCTGTACTAACCACAAGGGAGAGTACAATACAGCAATAAAAAGACACATTCCCTGCCCACATCAAGCTTATAGGCTAAAAGGGGAAACAGACATTAATATAAATACATTTATTAAAGATGTATACATAAGTGCTGTGGGGCTGAGGTGGGGAATGAATAAAGGGAGCAAGTCGGTGGCACAGAAGGGAGTGGAAGAAAAGGAAAGGAGATCTTGGTCAGGGAAGGCCCCTAGTAGAGTGCTCTGCACATAGTAAGTGCTCAGTAAATATGATTGATTCTCGGAAGAGGTAACTCCAAGAAAATTCTTGTTTTCCTCACTTCCCTACTTAGTAGAATTTATGGACCCAACCCTTTGCTTTGGCTTTAGGAAGTGAACTTTTCAAGCTCCCTTGCAAATTGTTACAGGCCCACAGGGCCAGGTCCTTCCAGAAAGCTTGCTGTAGGCCCTGAAAGGCCACCTGGAATCACAAAATGCCATCTGCCTCACTAATACTTCCCATTAGGGTTGGAGACAGACATCAGATGAATCATTCCAAGAATTGAGCAGTATGGCTTTTTGGGCCAGTCAAAAATTCTCCAGGTCCAAATGCTTCTGAACTACTTGCAAGGTCATTTCGAAGGGTGAAGAATTGTGAAGGGGCCTTCAAGTGTGTCTAACAAATCAGAGTTTGTTATCAGAGCTGCAGTTCAGTTGCACAGACTAGTAGTGGCAGGATACAAAAGCGTGAGGGACCTGATTTAGCCCAGCATTTGTGGCTGTGGTCTCCTTTCACTGAAGGAGAAAAAGGAGGAAAAATAGTCCCTTGAACTGACAATTGGTGTAGGCGTGATTGGGACATTTGTTGTGATTCACTGAAGATTAGCACTGTTAAGAGTTACAAAGTAGCAGGTCAGAGAGGGGTTCAACAGTGCCAGTAAAGCCAGGAAACTTGACAATCACTGTTATCAAATAGCTATTTTAAGATTGGAGGAACAGGTACCTAAGGGTAAGAACAGACCTCTGCTCTGAATCAGACCATTTCCATAAAGAGAAAAAAAAAGGAGTATTCCACCTGGAGGCCCTGAAGCTCCCTTGTTATTGAGGGGTAGGGAAAGGAGCTGAGACAAAAAATGCCTGAGAAACAGACACAGGGGAGAGGGAACTGGAGAAAGGGGCGTGGTGGAAAAGATATGAAGCCAACCATAAATAAATATTTTATCATACACTGTGCAGTAACTCACCAAGGGGCTTGGCTTTTACTTTTTCAAATAGAAAATAGGAGTTTTTTGATCTTCTGAAGTGAAAATTGAAAAGTTTGAATTGGACTCTCCTGTATGCACACACCGGCCTGCCTGGTATTTTATTATCATATTTATTGAGTCCTTACTTCTTTTTCCCCTCCTATTTAGACAGTGTGTCCCACTTGGGTCAGGGACTGTGTCTGACCTGATTATCTTGAATGGACCCCAGAGTTAAGTAGAGTGCCTGGCACATAGTATGAGATTAATAAATATCACCATTATTTACTTAGTGCCAAGCACCATGCAAAGGGCAGAAGTAATACAAGAAAATCAGATCAGACAAGGCCCTTGTTCCGCACAAGGTTCATGATCTAGGAGATAGGGAACACAGGATAAGATTATCCCCATTTTAAAGATGAGAAAACTGAGGCCCAGAGGATGAGGTCACATGGCAGGTCAGTGGTGAAGCTGGAAATAGAACCAGGATTTCCTACTTTGACATGCATAACATTCTTTGGATTCAGAGATGCTACTGAACATGAGCTTCTTTTTTATGTGGGTGGGAGTGGCTGAAAAAAATCTAGCATGTCCAGGATACTTTTCCATACTATCTATCTAGAGAGTGACAAACTAATTCCAAGCCTTATCTGCTATGTTCATTAATATTGCCAGTAAATAATATAATGTTTATTTCCTGCCCCAGTTTCCATCAGCTCCATCTTGGCGTAGTCCATTTTAGAGGTAAGGTAACTGAGCCTGGGTATAAAGAAGCAATTAATTCAAGGGGAGAGGATGCTCTGGAAGAATAGACAAGAGAAACACAAAGTCCCTGAGTCATACTCAGGTGCTCTGCGCAGCAAAGATGATAAGATGCTTGGTGTTCTATTAACATCACTTTAATACACTGTTGGACCCAGCAAGGCCAGTCTCACCCCCTCACTTATCCCCTGGCCTGCACTCTCTCTGGCTTATCCTTCTGGAAGAGGAGCCGCAGGTCACCAAAGAAGACAACCATCACAAAATGTCAGCCTCAATCTTAGGTAGCATGACTTGTAAGGGCAGAGTGTATCTAGCATTCCCCCCCGTCCCTCTTTGGCTTCCCGCCCATCCATTCCATAGGAAGGAGAACCTTGTGAATTCATTGCTTCTGGAACAAGGGGAAGGCAAAAATAATCACAAGGTTCGTTTGAAAATTTAAAAAAGATCTGGAGGCATTTGTGGATCCAAGGGTCTTCGTGGGATTCAATAGGGAAATTACTATTTCTTCTATCCCTAATCTATTTTAATTCCTGTTGACAGGGAGCTCCTTTTGGGCAGGGATCAAATCTACCAACTGTGTTGTATAGTACTTCCCTGAGAACTTAATACAGTGCTCTGCACACAGTAAGGGCTCAATAAAATACCATGGACTGATTAATTGGAAATGGTAAGGCTGGTAGAAGCCAAGTCCCAGAAGTAAGAAAGTTCAAGCAAAATCTGAACAGATTCATAGAAAATAGATCCATGAAGAAGTGTTAAAGATAAAAGCTAGAGATTTTAGAAAGTCCAACAATAACTATGAGGATGGATGTTAGGGCAACTGTGGGAAAACTGAGGCACAAGGAAGTGAGTTTACTGATCTGGGGCCTAGGAGCCCACAGTGAAGTTGACTTAGAAGACTGATTCCCAGTAACTCATTTTCACTGCCTAACTACTGTCTGACTCTTGCCAAAAGCCTAGGAAAAAAGGCAACTCAAATAATAAAAAAAAAGGAATGGAAAGGAAAGGAAATGAAATGAAAGAAAAAGATCCAGACAGACACTGGGGATGGAAATAAGTGACAGATAATCAGGACCAGAAGGTGAGAATGGAAGAGAGGGTCTTCAGGCAGAGGGCAGGGGTCTCCGTGGGAGAGGTAGTTCCATTTGCTGCTTTTTTCCCTGGAGTCAAGAGTAAGATATCAGTACTCTGAAGATTTCCTAAAGGCCACTGTCCTCGGCTTCTGTTATCTCTTCATCAGTGAAATTATTCCTTTGGCAACTACTCTACTCTTCCCCTCAGTTGATCTGGCCCTGCCTCCTTTTTAGCCATAAGTTATTTATTTCCATTTCCCTGCATTTGGATGGAGTTGAATCTTCCCCTGCCATGCAACTTCACAAGAACGTCACCGGCACCTGCAAAGCGACTCATGTCAATGAGCTCTCCACGGGTTGTCCAGTGCGTCGGCGGGAAGAAGATTCTGTTTACTGAAGGAGTCTGGAAGGCAGTCAGAAAGCCGGGAGTCATAATTAGGGGAAGAGGGAGCCACAGTGGATGTGGCGGAGGAAGCCACAAAGAAAAACGAGCCCAGTCTCCATTTTCATTTTTCTGTTTGGGCTAAGATATTTTCCAGACAGGTCAATGTCACCATCTTTCAAATACAGAACTGAAGAGCTCTGTGGTGCCCTGTCACTGTTCAAGTTGTGGATCAGTGTGAAAGAGAAGCCAAGAATGTTCATTACTAGGGAGCAATCTCCTTCAGGGAAAGTTTAGCCAGAAATGCAAGTTCAAAGGAAAAAGCCTTTGGTTGGGGAGGGGTAAACAGTGGAAGGGACTGGCTTGACAGAGGAAACGCCATAATTTCAGGAACAGCCCAGCATTCCAAAGCACTGATTGGCACCCCCTTGCTGGGTTGAGTCAGAGAAATTCCAGAAACATCAACCTTTAACCTCCCTCCCACCATGCAACCAGAACCTATCTCCCAGGTGAGGCAGGGTAGATGCAACCTACATTTTAAAACTCATAGACAACATGGTCACCCAAAGTCTGTCAAAAGCAGAAGCAGCTGTCAGATATAAGTTCTCCTTGGATCAGGATCCTGGCCGGATATTCTCGCTTAAACACCTAAGCTGGATACACTCCAGGAACTGAATCTCCCCTACCCCCCAGTTCATCCTTCAGTGCTTATCTGAGCAAACTGATTTGTGCTGGTGAAAGGACCTTTTCTCAAGTAGTATAGAAATTAAGATGAGGGCCCCTCTCTCCCTAATTTCATTCCCCATCTAATAGATGCCGCTGCCAGTTTATCTCCCCAGTAGACTGAGAGGGGATCCTGCAGGCTTCCTGTCCTTAGTCTCCCCACCTGTGAAATGAGGGGAATGATACATGTTCCTTGTCTCCAACACAAGGAGGAAAGAAGGGTGAATGAAATCATGGGTAATTGACCCTCAAGTTCTTGAGTAAAACAATGGAATCTGGGAACAGAGTCACATTATTCTTTTAAGATGTTGATTCCTGACCAGCTTTTCGCAACAGAGTTTTTACCTCCTTTCATCACAATCACATTATCATCATCACATCAAAGCACAAAATAAGCACGTGCTTGGTGAATCATCAATCTTCAGTCATTCAAGCAGCAGGATTTATTGAACATTTACTAGGTGCAGAGCAATGTACTAAGCACTTGGGAGAGTACAATGGCTTTAGTAGACAAAATCCCCACCCCAAAGAAATTATCAACCTACCTAAGGGACTGCAGCATAGAAGCGCACTGTGGGCAGGAAATATGCCTACCAACTCTGTTTCATAAAAATAATAATAATAATTGTGTCATTTGATAAGTGCTTACTATGTGTCAAACACTTATCTAAGCATTGGAGTAGATAAAAATTAATCAAGTTGGACACGGTCCCTGTCCCACATAGGGCTCACGCTCTTAATCCTCATTTTCAGAGGAGGTAACTGAGGCCTAGACAATAATAATTATAATGATGATAATGGTATTTGTTAAGCACTTACTATGTGCCAAGCACTTTTCTAAGCACTATGGTAGATAAAAGATAATCAGGTTGGACACAGCCCTATCCCACATGGGGCTCACAGTCTTAATCCCCATTTTACTGCTGAGGTGACTGAGGCTCAGAGAAGTTAAGTGACTTGCCCCAAATCACCCAGCAGATATGTGGCAGAACCGGTATTAGAACCCAGGTCCTTCTGATTCCCAGGTCTGTGCTCTATCCATTAAGCCATTCTGCTAAGTACTTAATACAGTGGTCTGCACCCAGAATGTACTCAATAATACCATTGATTGATTGACAGTAAGTTGGCTGGGAAAATAGAATCCAAGAAAGTTATTCCTTTGGGCTGGAACTCCTTACATTCAGAATTGACAGACCACCATGCCCCCTATCTCCAAAGCCCTACAAAAAAAATATTTCCTTTCAGAGGACTTCCTCGATTAAATCCTCACTTTCATTTATCCTCCCTTCCACGTCACCTATGTACTTGGGACTGTAACCCTCAAGCACTGCGATTTTCATTCCACAACCCCAGCCCTAGGATATATTCTGTCTTCTTAGTGTCACAAGAAGAGTGGGCATGTGTTCTGCAGACTCTTGATTCTGAGAGACCAAACCCTATATATGACCACTGTAATTCATTTGATGCTTGTCTGCCTCTTGAGTCTGTTGTCTCCATGTTAGCAGGCAACACGTCTACCTAGTCTTTTGTATTGTTCTCTCCCAAGTGCTTACTACAGTGCCCTGCATATAGTAGGCACTCAATAACATAGCTTAGTAGAAAGAGATGGGGCCTGGGAGTCAGAAGGATCTGGGTTCTAATCCTGGCTCTGCCTCTTATCTTCTGGGTGACCTTGGGCAAGTCACTTAACTTCTCTGTACCTCAGCTACCTCATCTGTGAAATGGGGATTAAGACTATGAGCACCATGTAGGGGTAAAACTGTGTCCAACTCAATTAGCTTGTACCAACCCCAGCGCTCAGAAAACTGCTTGAAACTTAGTAAATGCTTAACAAGTATCACCATTATTAACTGATTGATTGATGCATCTTGATTGATTTAATTGATGAGTCCCTGCTCTTGAGAATCTTTCTAAATTAGGAAGGCCAAATAGAGCTGAAGATACTGTTGTGGGTGAACTCTGCATGGCTTCTTTTTTTATCCTGCTTACTGGAGTTGAACTGTAATTTTCATGAGCCCTCTTTGGGATGATTCTCTGCTCAGGGATGGCCTGATGCTGCCTCTGGTGCAGTTGCCTGTGGGTTCTGTATTATTAATGACACACGTAGGTGGTCACGTGTTCTGCAGACTCTTGATTTCAAGAAACTGAACCCTACCTCTGATTGTGTCTCTATCATATGGCCCTGCTCGTGGGTTAAGGTGGGATAAGGCCTTTTTTGGACATCTCAGCAGCAAGAAGACAATAACAGCTTCATTTTGGGAGTAGAGGTGATGGAAGTCTTCTCTTCCTGGACCTCCAATATACCAAAATCCCAACATTCTACTGAAAGCTGACTAGTGGCAAAACCACTTATCTTTCCAGAGTTCTGCACCCCTCTTGTCCCCAGTGAAGCACCTGGGCCAAGTCGGAGGGATATGGCAGGCACACGGCAGACGGATAGCTCCCCACAACATAGCACTGACACATTGCATCAGATGTCTCGTAAGAAACAGAATGTGGCAAGACCATCTTCATCCCTTTCCTCCTTCTCCTGGCAGGGGGCAAGAGATGCAGCTGCCATCTTGGCTCCCTCTCTGGCTCCTTTTCATCTCCAATGAATGGAACAAGTTAGCTGTAGCTGTTCCCCTTGCCCCAAGTTAAGGGGCTGAAATTCATGGCTTCAATGTCATTACCAGTAAACCAGCTCAGAAGCAGAAGGATCTAGTAGTCTACTGAGATAGAAACAAACAGCACACTCACAGAGTGGACGTGGGGGTCTAAGATATCCCAAACCTGATAGCCTCTCTTAACAGAAGCCCAAATCCATTCTGACACCTCCCATCAATTACCAACAGCCCAAATCATAAAAATCCATTAGCTACATCTAGCAATCAATAAAGTGTACTCACTGACAGCCTACCATGTGCAGAGTACTGTACTCCTTCAGAGAAGGCAGTATTATTAGTACACATGATCCCTGACTTCAAAAATCTTACAATTTTGCAATCTCAGCATGTATCTATTTGCACTTACTCCATTGTGCTTTAAATTATTTCGATATCTCTGTTTGTCAATATAATCATTATTATTATTGCATTTCTTAAGCAATTACTCTGTGCCAGGCCCTGTGCTTTTTTGTCTGGCTCCCCCTGAGGGCAGAAAATGTGTCACTGGATTGTTTTGAACTTCTCAAGGACTTGGTAGAGTGAAGTGCACCCAGCTGGTGCTCAGTAAGTGCTATTTCCTACTACTGCAGTGGGACTATTTATTGAATGCTTACTGTGTGCTGAGAACTGTACTACTACTAATAAGGATGGCATCTGATAAGTGCTTACTATGAACCAAGCACTCTTCTAAGCAGTGGGGGAGATTCAAGGCAAACAGATTGTCCCATGTGGGGGTCAGAGTCTTAATCCTCATTTACAGATAAGATAATTGAGGCACAGAGAAGTTAAGTGACTTGCCCAAAGTCACACAGCTGACAAGTGACGGATCCAGGATTAGAATTCATTCAATAGTATTTATTGAGCACTTACTATGTGCAAAGCACTGTACTAAGCACTTGGGATGAACAAGTCATCAACAGATAAAGACAGTCCCTGCCGTTTGATGTGCTTACAGTCTAATCGGGGGAGACAGACAGACAAGAACAAGGGCAATAAACAGAGTCAAGGGGAAGAACATCTCGTAAAAACAATGGCAACTAAATAGAATCGAGGCGATGTACAATTCATTAACAAAATAATAATGATGGTATTTGTTAAGCGCTTACTATGTGCAGAGCACTGTTCTAAGTGCTGGGGTAGACACAGGGGAATCAGGTTGTCCCACATGGGGCTCACAGACTTCATCCCCATTTTACAGATGAGGTAACCGAGGCACAGAGAAGTGAAGCGACTTGCTCACAGTCACACAGCTGGCAAGTGGCAGAGGCGGGATTTGAACTCATGACCTCTGACTCCAAAGCCCAGGCTCTTTCCACTGAGCCACGCTGCTTCTCTATAACCCATGACCTCTGACTCCCAACCCCGTGTTCGTTCCACTGAGCCACGTTGCTTCTCTAAGTGCTTGGGAGAGTACAATAGACAGACATATTCCCTGCCCACAGCAAGCTTACAGTCTAGGGTGGGAAGACAGGCATTAATATGAATAACTAAATTACAGATATGTTACATAAGCGCTGTGCGGCTGGGATGGGGGATGAATAAAGAGAGCAAGTCAGGTTGACGCAGAATGTGAATTGTCCTGATTTGCCCCACAACTTATAAATGGACCCATCAGACATTGTGATACTTTAAGGATCCCACAACAACCACATCTGGAAAGTAAGAATGGCGATGGTGGGTCAGAGGATGATCAGAGCCTCCAGTCTCTTACAACCCAACCTGTTTCCCCCACTACAAGACAGAATCAAGTAGCTTTGGACTGAGAACATCCCCAGAAATGACCAGGAAATCCTGGGCAGCAAATCAACTGAAACAGTATTTATGAAAAGCAACCCAAGGGTGACTCCAGCCATAAATGAGAAGGCTTCATTCATTCATTCATTCAGTAGTATTTATTGAGCATTTACTGTGTGCAGAGCACTGTACTAAGCACTTGGGAGAATACATTCCAATAATAAACAGATGCATTCCTTGCCCACAATGAGCTAACAGTCTAGAGGGAGGAGAGATGGACATTAATATAAATAATTACAGATATGTATGTACATGCTGTGGGCCTGGAAGCGGGGAAGAATAAAGGGATCAGGTCAGGAAGACACAGAAGGGAATGTGAGAAGAGGAAAGAGGGTTTTTTACACTCTTAGTGGGGTGAGGCAAAAGGAGAGGAGGAAATAGGAGATTCTGCAATCTCAATCCCACATGCGAACTGAAAGCCATTTCCCTTTTTCTTCTTTCTTTTCCTTCTCTCCCGCTGGTCTCAGGCTGGTTGAAGATCAAAAGGGGATGAAAGTTGAAAACAGACCCTTCTTTTCTACCCTCACCTTCTTCAACGTCTCTGAACACGACTATGGGAACTACACCTGCGTAGCCTCCAACAAGCTTGGCCACACCAATGCCAGCATCATGCTGTTCGGTGAGTCAATGCCTGGGCAAGTTGGGAGGGAGAGAGGAGGCAGAGAGCAATACTCTGAGTTGGAGTAAGAAAGGGAGGAGACAGTTGGGGAGGCAAGCAGAAAGGGAAAAGAAGAGGTATTCTAAGAGAGGAAAGGAGCCTTTGAATATAAATGATAGAGGCTGTTTCACCACCCTAGAATGAGGGAAAGAGTAATATGGTTTTGGATTGGGATTTAATCTGTTTATTTTTGGGTTATGAACTGGGGCATGAATGGAAGATCCAGGTGCCGCGTGAGCATCCAGACACGAGGGAATGAATCACCAGTCACCTCGGTCTTCATTGGAAGGTGTCCATCATCTTTCTCCTGGGGGAGGGGAATGCTGCCTCTCTGCCATTTGGTTCCCATCCTGTGATTCTTAGCCCAAGCCAATGACTCGTCTCTTGTAGTGAGGAGATGTCCAACTCCATGTTCATTGCAGACCTGGCTTTTCCATATACTGGCCTCACTACATCCTCTAATCCTGACCCGTCCCCAGGAGGAATATCCTAGGATTGCTGCCCTCCCTCTTCTGTGACCTGCTTTATCTATCCTCCCCAGTCATATAGTGCGGCAGGACCAGTTTCCATCCACCAGGAAACTAAAACACAATTTGAGTTCCACCCCAACACAGGATAGCATTTCAAAAGGATCCAGGCCCAGGAGTCTTCTGGGAACCAAAGGTGGCTCGGCCTCATGCCCTTGACCTAAGCAGGTTCTAACCTGCCCAAGCTCGAGCTTATTCTAGAATCCAGAGGGATTCAGGCTCTTCCAATTAGTCATTGAATAGGGGAAACTAGAGCAAATGGAAAACTTATCCCCAGCTGAATCACATCTTACAGTCAATGCCTGACTTTCATGTGTTTATGTTTGGGGAGGAAAGCTTGGAGACACACATATAGCTTGTCCAGTCACAGGCATCAGTGGCCAGTTTTACCCAGTCCAGGCAGAGCAGGTGCCTGAGTACCACCCCTGCATCATCCCTGAGGTGAAGAGCCTTGACTCTTCAAGACTCACTCCTTACCAACTGCCCGTCTGCTCCTAGGGGAAGTGCTGGTTATGCCCACAGTTGCTGGCTTGACGACAGCAATATAAGAGGTTTGGGATGTGAAAAGTGTAATCTGGCTTTCCAAGGAACTCAGCTATTTTTCTGGGAAAGTACTTTCTGCGAACTAGAGGGCGAGCTGCTGGCCTTTCTCAGGTGCTTCCCTGTGGATCACCTAGTGCTCCCAGCAGCTCACACACTGCCCCCAACCTCCAGAAGGCCACCATCCTACTCAGAGAGGCTCCTGGGATCCAGTTCTGGGAGAGAGCATGTGGGGGGACACGCCAGATCTCAGCTCTTGGTTTGCATGGTACATAGCAAATCCTGGGGTTGCTTCCAGATGGGGAGTCTCGGGGAAGTCAGCTTGTTATTGCAGAATAAAGATTACATTTTGTCTTTGGGGTTACAGGGGTCTCTGCTAGTTCTGTAGACCCAAATGAGGATCTGTACCACTGACCAGACAGATTAGGCATCCATCTTTCAAGGTCAAGATCCTGGTCACTGTTGAATCTCCGAGAACAAGGACCAGTGCTCCCCGGTGCTCATGGCTAAGTGAGGCTAGGTGCCATGAGCAGAGCTTCCTCTTGTGATCCCTGAAGCCACCAGCCTCTGCCCTGATCCCAGAGGGTGGCCATAGTTTAAAGTCGCTCACTGCATTTATATGACAAGAAACCCTTCCAACTGGGTGAGTCCTCTGCAGAGAATTAGTCAGAGTTACCAGAAGTGAGGAAAGAGAAGGAATAAAAAGAGTTTGATATTTTCCATCATCCCTACCCCTCCTGGTCCCGGGATCAGGGAGCAAAATGCCCTGAACCTGCAGAGTAGCCATTTTGTCCCTCTCCTTACCCATGACATATCGACTTCAAGATCGCTTTCTCTCCCCACCATGGTGTTCCCCCCAGTGCAATCTCCAAAGTACTGAGTGAGGTTGGATGGGGTTGGGAGGGAAGAGTCTTGGGTTTGGTCTTGCTTTTTGATTGGTGCCTTCTTGGCATAAGGAGATGGGGCAGAGCCATAAAGGATTGAGCTGCTCCTCTTTGCCCACCCTTGAATGTCTACCCAACCCCTATTTCTGGTCGGTTTACATTGAGTTATAATAATAATAATAATGTTGGTATTTGTTAAGCGCTTACTATGTGCCGAGCACTGTTCTAAGCGCTGGGATAGACATAGGGGAATCAGGTTGTCCCACGTGGGGCTCACAGTCTTAATCCCCATTTTACAGATGAGGGAACTGAGGCACAGAGAAGTTAAGTGACTTGCCCACAGTCACACAGCCGACAAGTGGCAGAGTGGGATTCGAACTCATGAGCCCTGACTCCAAAGCCCGTGCGTGCTCTTTCCACTGAGCCATGCTGAGTTATCAAGGTTAACAATGAGTTAACAATTTCACTAGCTCAAGGTAGGCGAAGTCTTCAGGGAAAAGGACTGAATGTTCCAAGAAAATTCCAAAATGAGGGTCATGAACAAGTCAGACTTCAGGGTTGAGGACAGAGGAGCTTTGCCACAGTGGATCTTTTCAGAACTCTGTGCACCAATAAACCCATCAACACACACATACCCAAACACACACAGAGTTAAGTGTGTCATGACACTCTGACCCAGCATTTGCCCTTCCTGGATTTTGATAGCTCAGCAATTCCATCAACCTTCTGGAATTTCACTGACCTCCAAAGTGGTTCATCGACACATGACCCATGGACAGGATAGAAACCACAGTGATGGGCCTCTAAGCTCTGGAAACCCAGATTAGAATCAGCCAGTTGAATACTTTTGGCAGGATCTGGGTAGAATCTTCCATTGTGCCTCCTCCCTCTGCAAGAACCCTGAGCCCAGCACCACAGAGGGGGTGAGCAGACATGGAGGACTTCCTTGTCCCTTCCCAGCATGCCATTTCAGCAGTCTCATAGCTAGGCCCGACACTCCACCCTGAGCCTCAGTAGCCTAGCCCTGATGGGGGCATGTCATTGCCTCCCATCCCTGTGTCTTGGGGTTTCCATGGTTGCTCCTCTGAGTTATCTCCTCTTTACACCCCCCCTGAAGTTGCTGGGCCAGTGGGGCCTACTGGCCTTGACCATAAACCTGGGGTCCACCCAGCAGTCGGGAGGAATTGAAGCCCATTCGGACTGTCTCCTCGGCCCCCTGGACCATCACCCTGATAGTACTGTCTTTGAGGGTGCACTTGAAGGGCTGCAGGGAAGGGTCACCCCACAGCACCGATGACTATCATTGCTGCATCTTGCTAAGGAAGTATAACTGCCGTCTCTCCCACTGCACCTCCTCCCATTTCCATTGTCCTCCCATGACATTTCTTATTTACTTGGCAGTGTCTCTGGGAAGCAGTGTACAATTATTTATATATACTGTCTGAGTGCATATATACTGTGTTTTCATTGTTCTCTTCCATCTCTCCCTCACCCGGTTTAGAAATAAATGAGCCTACAAGCTCAACTTTGTTCCAAGGTCAGTATTGTTTTTTGTTTTCTGTTGGATATTTTCCTTCTTGTCTTCCTTCCTTCCCCTTGCCTCTGTCCCCATCCCAACTCCTAGCCAACCCTTGATCCTCCTGCTCAGGTGGCCCCATGGAGATGTTTCAGGAAGGATGATGATGCCTGACAGTTATCCTGAGAGAAGGCAGGCAGGGGACGGGGGAGTGATTTAAGAGAGGAGACTCCTGTGATTTGCTGAGATACTACACTCAGCCTTCTGCATCCAGTCAATCATTGGGAAAAGTCGTTAGACCCGGGGGGAACTAATAGCAGGGTACAGGGGCTTCTTGGTCATATGCTCCAGTTACACCAGTGGTCTCTTGTCAACCAGAGCAAAACCCAAACAGAATGGAGGTTGAAGAAGCCTGTTTCTGAACACTGGTCACTGCTGGCTGCAGCCCCAAATCCAGCCAGGGAGGTGGGCCAAGCTGGCAAAGGTTGGAAAAGGTCTCTTGACTAGTATATTGTTCAAAAGTCCAAATTTATAGCTTACAGCCACAGCGGAGGACACTGTATGCCCATCCTCTCACAGGAGCCGCAAGGAGATAAAAATCTCAATTGATGCTTTAAGCAATTGACTCACTCGTATCCACATCCCATCTCCCTTCTTTTCTTTTTGACCGACTTCCCACTTGCATGCTCATGCATCTCCTCTTCCACTTCACCTCGTGTTCTCCATTCTCCCACATAAGAACTGCTAACTCTCCATCCCAGATCTAAAGACTCACCAGAGTACGTCGCTCTTTACCACTACTAAGTACTGGACCTTAACTCTAGAAATAGAGATAAAGAGGAGCAGGAGAAAGAAGGAAAGAGAGAGAGAAAGAGGAGAAAGAGAAAGGAGAAAGATAGGAGAGAGTCAGGGGGAATGAGTGGAAATGAGAAAGGGGGGTGCTTTTCCCTCTAGCCCAGGAGAGGAGGTTATAGAAGGCAGGATCCCATCAGGAACCACTTTTTGAGGGGTTGGGTTGCTCCCCTCTAGTCTGCCTGCCTATTCGTCTCATCCTCCTGGTCTACCCTAACCTGCATGTGAGCAACCTGAAGGGGTAATTAGGAAAGAAAAAGAGAGAGTGGATATTGGCAGAGGAAGGAGGATTCTAGAGGAGGAAAAGACATGTGAAAAACGGACAGAGGAGATGGTCTAATGTGGCAACCTAGCCACAGGGCAGAAATAGGTGCACAGTGCAACTCTGAAGATGTGAAGGAGGAAAAGAGACAGAGAGATAGATGAACAAAGACAACAGACCGGGGAGGACAGCAGAGAGCTGTAGGGGGACAAAAGAGGAGGTGATATGGACAGGTGCAGGAGATAGATGGACAGATGAAAGAGATGGATGGATTGTCGAAGCGATAAGGTGGATGGATGCCAGAGGCCATGGTCTCCGAGCAGGTATGTGGAGGTATCAGAGTTCATTCTGAATGCATAGATTTCATTCGTAACGACAGCTCTAAGTTTTAAGTTCCAGCCAGTGTTTCCAGAAAGCTGAGATTCACCCAGTATATCTGCTGTTAGCCATAATGCTGGAGGGAACAATATACTTTCCAAACCTGCTGTCCCAAGCAGCTCCAAAATAATTGCAGGCATTCAGTGTCGAGTCGGTGAGCTGAGTCAGACCCAGCGTGGCTGACCCCGATCTGCAAAGAGACATTAGGAAGCAAATGATGACGGATCCACTTGGTAGCATGAGGCCAGAGGAAGCTGGTTTGCGGGAGAGGACCATATGCCACGCATCCCCAGGGGCACACACCTTTGGAGACAGGCAATCAGTTACCACATCCAAATTCTATCCCTGCTAATTCACTGCCTCACTTTGGAAAAACTGCTCAATCTCTCCCTGTCTGGTTTGTGGTAAACTGGGCACAGGGGCCCCTGGTCCCGACACCTCCCCACCACAAAGTGGGCATTTCAAAGCCATGAAATGTCCATGTTGAGATTCCTGAATGATGCTTATTTGTAACTGAGAAACAGCATGGCCTAGTGTAAAGAACATGGGCCTGGGAGCCATAAGATTTGGGTTCTAATCCCTTCTATCGCTTGCCCACTGTGTGACCCAGGGCAAATCACTTAACTTCTCTATGCCAGTTTCCTCATCTGTAAAAATGGGGATTAAATACTTGTTCTCCCTCCCGCTTAGACTAAAAGCCTCTTGTGGGACAGGGATTGTATCTCATCTGTTTACCTTGGATCTATCCCAGTGCTAATATTATGCTTGGCAATTAGTAACTGCTTCATAAATACCACACATAATTATTAACTACCCATAAATAGATATTTGTAGGCATGAACTCAGCAGTAGAGGTAGTAGCAAGCAATCCCATTAGTACTGTGGCCATTGTAGGGTAGATTAATTGTATCTTCAGTTGTGTCAGGAGGGCAAATAGCAAAGAGGAAAGAAAAAGAGGCAGCATGCCCTAGTGGAAAGAGCTCAGATTTGGTAGTCAGAAAACCTAGGTTCAAATCCCAGCTCTGCCTCTTGCCTCCTGGGTAACCTTGAGCAAGTCACTTAACTTCTCTGTAAAATAGGTTCATTCATTCATTCATTCATTCAATAGTATTTATTGAGCGCTTACTATGTGCACAGCACTGTACTAAGCGCTTGGGATGAAGAGGTTGGCAACAGATAGAGACAGTCCCTGCCGTTTGACGGGCTTACAGTCTAATCGGGGGAGATGGACAGACAAGAACAATGGTAATAAATAGAGTCAAGGGGAAGAACATCTCGTAAAAACAATGGCAACTAAATAGAATCAAGGCGATGTACAATTCATTAACAAAATAAATAGGGTAATGAAAATATATACAGTTGAGCGGACGAGTACAGTGCTGTGGGGATGGGAAGGGAGAGGTGGAGGAGCAGAGGGAAAAGGGGAAAAAGGGGGTTTAGCTGCGGAGAGGTAAAGGGGGGGTGGCAGAGGGAGTAGAGGGAGAAGAGGACCTCAGTCTGGGAAGGCCTCTTGGAGGAGGTGAGTTTTAAGTAGGGTTTTGAAGAGGGGAAGAGAATCAGTTTGGCAGAGGTGAGGAGGGAGGGCGTTCCGGGACCGCGGGAGGACGTGGCCCAGGGGTCGATGGCGGGATAGGCGAGACCGAGGGACGGTGAGGAAGTGGGCGGCAGAGGAGCGGAGCGTGCGGGGTGGGTGGTAGAAAGAGAGAAGGGAGGAGAGGTAGGAAGGGGCAAGGTGATGGAGAGCCTTGAAGCCTAGAGTGAGGAGTTTTTGTTTGGAGCGGAGGTTGATAGGCAACCACTGGAGTTGTTTAAGAAGGGGAGTGACATGCCCAGATCGTTTCTGCAGGAAGATGAACCGGGCAGCGGAGAGAAGAATAGACTGGAGCGGGGCGAGAGAGGAGGAAGGGAGATTAGAGAGAAGGCTGACACAGTAGTCTAGCCAGGATATAACGAGAGCCCGTAACAGTAAGGTAGCCGTTTGGGTGGAGAGGAAAGGGCGGATCTTGGCGATATTGTAGAGGTGAAACCGGCAGGTCTTGGTAACGGATAGGATGTGTGGGGTGAACGAGAGAGACGAGTCAAGGATGACACCGAGATTGCGGGCCTGAGAGACGGGAAGGATGGTCGTGCCATCCACGGTGATAGAGAAGTCTGGGAGAGGACCAGGTTTGGGAGGGAAGATGAGGAGCTCAGTCTTGCTCATGTTGAGTTTTAGGTGGCGGGCCGACATCCAGGTGGAGACGTCCTGGAGGCAGGAGGAGATGCGAGCCTGAAGGGAGGGGGAGAGGACAGGGGCGGAGATGTAGATCTGCGTGTCATCTGCGTAGAGATGGTAGTCAAAGCCGTGAGAGCGAATGAGTTCACCGAGGGAGTGAGTGTAAATGGAGAACAGAAGTTCAGTACCTGTTCTCCCTACTACATAGACTGTGAGCCCCCTGTGGGACAGGGAGTGTGCTCAACCTAATTATCTTGTTCTATCCCACTGCTTAGTGCCTAGTGCATAGTAAGTGCTTAATAGATACCACAGTCATCATTATTCAAATTAAATATGTTGTAGGCAGGGAACGTCTCCACCAGTTCTGTCATGCTGTACTCTCCTAATTGCTTAACTCCTCCTTGGATCACACTAGGAGAGTTTCCAGTACTCTACCACTCTCAGCTACGGGAGGGAGAGTAAAGCAGAAGCCTACCCATTCCAGGTCTAGTTTGTTTAGGCAGTGGTTAGCGAGTGGAAGGCAACCTGCTACAAGTCAAAACTTGCCTGTGCTGGGCAGCGGCAGCATGGGAGGGAGTTGAGAGTGGAGACCTGGGTTTACTGTGTGGAAGAAAGCAGTGGTAAACCATTTCCATATTTTTACCATGAAAACTCCATGGATCCACTATCAGAACAATTGCAGATGGAGGTGGGGCGTTCTGGGAGAGATGTGTCAATGGAGTCTCTATGGGTCAAAGATGACTCAACAGCATAAGACAAGAAGCACTTAGTACGGTGTTCTGCAAACAATAAGCACTCAATAAATGCAATTGATTTATTGAGTGATTAATATACCAGTCCAATGGGCTGGTGGGGGCGGGGGTCAACTATACCTTAATTACACCTGCACAGAGGGGAAAAATTCACCGCTGGGGGCATCAGTTCCAACACCAAGGTCAACTGGAGAAGTAGTATGGCTTGGTGGAGAAGGAGCATAGCCAAGTGGAAAGAGCACAGGTCTGGGATTCAGAGGACCTGACTTCTAATCCCAATTTCTGCCACTTGCCTGATGCATTATCTTGGGCAAGTCATTTAACTTCACTGTGCCTCAGTTTTCTCCTCTGTAATATAGGAATCCAATATCTTGTTCTCCCACCTACTTAGACTATGAGCTCCACATGGACAGTGACTTTGTCCAAGGTGATAAACTTAAATCTACCCAATAATTTAGAACAGTGCTTGGCATAGAGTAAGCACTTAACAAATACCATTAAAAAGCAACAGCAAAAAAAGGAATGGTAGTCTACAGGAATTAAGTCTACAGGCCATCTGATTAATTCCTGAATTTGAGCCTTGAGAGAGAAGAATCAATCAATCAATCAATCAATCAATTGAGTGTTTATTGTGTGCAGAGCAATGTACTAAGCAAGTACAATGCAATAGAGTTGGTAGCATAGCTTTGCGGAAAGATCACGGGCTTGGGAGTCAGAGGTCATGGATTCTAACCCCGGCTCTGCCACTTATCAGCTGTATGACTCTGGGCAAGTCACTAAACTTCTCTGTGCCTCACTTGCCTCGTCTGTAAAATGGGGATTAAGCCTGTGAGCCCCATGTGGGACAACCCGATTACCTTGTATCTACCCAGAGCTTGGAACAGTGCTTGGTACATAGTAAGCGCTTACAAATACCATCATTACTAGCGCCCTCAAGGAGCTCATTGTATATAGGGAATGTGTCTGTTATATTGTGGTGTTGTACTCTCCTGAGCATTTAGTACAGTGTTCTGTACCCAGTAAGTGCTCGATAAATACAATTCAGTGCTCTGCAAGCAATAAATACTCAATAAATACAATTGATTGATTGATTGATTGATAAGGAGCTTACAGTCCAGAGAAGTTATTGGTTTCATGCCCTGAGGGAGCTCAGCATCTATGGGACGCTCAACTCTTGGGGAACAAAGGAAAAGTGCTTTCATAGGTCAACTGGCTGTCACGGTTGCAGTCACAACTGAAAGCCTGGAATAGGCAATGTATGAAGGGGAGGAGACCCATCTTCAGAAATTTTGGTTCCTGCCCCATCAACAATTTTTAAAAGTTTCTTACTAGTCAAAAGCTAATGGGTGAGACATTTCAGGCAGAAAACAGTGGGGCCAGAGAGGGAGGCTCTTACACAAACAGACCTGAAGGCTAGCAGTATTCTGTGAGAAAAAGTTCTCTGCCCTCACTGCCACCTACCTCTTCTCTGCCTTGGCAGATTTGGAAGCCCAGACTGCAGAAGCAAGGCCCGGGAAGTGTACAGGGAACATGTTCAACTTGATTAACTTGTATCTGCCTCTGTGCCTAGTACAGTGCTTGGCCTATAGTAAGCGCTCAACAAGTAACATTATCATTGTTCTTAGTAACTGTTCAGTGGAACTATAGCAGCTCTGATGTTCTGGGAGGCTAGAGTGGGGAGTGGAGTGGGGAAAAGGGAATGTAGACTGTGAGCCACATGTAGGACAGGGACTGGTCCAACATGATGACTAGCTGTCTACTCCAGTGCTTAATACAGTTCCTAGCATCTAGAAGGTGCTTAATAAGTACCATAAAAAACAAAAATAAAACCCAAACAAAACATTTCTGCTCCCCTTTGGCACTGGCCTCAGGAATCTGATGGCCTTTGAATCACCATGACTGTCTGAGGACAAATCCAAGCAGCATCCAGAGAAAAACAGTTCCTCTTGGTGAGGGCTTCTCATCCTCTGCAGGTGAAGTGAATTACTCTGGGTCATGGATGAGCGGTGCATAATCTCCTCATCCAAGATGGCAGTGCACTGTGTCTTTACAGATATTGGGTATCAGCATCTTTCAATGCAGAGAAAGGGCATCAGAGATTTACCTGGGGTTCAAGGCTGCTTGCCTGCCATCCCGGGACGTGACCGAACTGATATCTCAACCTCCTCCGTCTTGTATTCTGAATCCACAGTGACTCACGCAAACACAGCAGCTTGAGCTTCGCCCTCCACATCGGGGTTTGATGGTGCAGGTGCCCCAGCATGTTAAAGAAGGGATTAGCCCTTAGGTGGCCATTTCTCCCTTGGTTTATCCAGGCTGGAAAGTTTCCCGCAGTCTCCATTGCAGACTCCATGGCTGTTCATCTCCGCTAGCATTCTCTTGTGTCTTTTATCTCCCAGGCATTAAGTCAGCTTTGATGGTATCAGCGGACAGGGAAAGGCCATCTGATTAATTCCTGCGGGTCTTGCAGTGACCATCAAACCAATTTATTAGAGAATCCAGGATCGGAGTAAACTCTGTCTATCACATGGAAATGATTGCCGGTGAAAGTGATGATCAGGTCTTTCTCCCAAAGGATTAAGGACAGTTAATTAGGCCCAGAATTGCAGCATATAACATTTCAATGCCACACATGTCAAAATCCTCTTGATGATTTTCTTTCTCGAGTGTTGTCTAACCTGACATATACAAGCTACAGGAATCACTGTCTCTGCCTAGTTGAATCAATTGGTCATATTTATTGAGTGCTTACTGTGTGCAGAGCCCTGTACTAAGCACTTGGAAGAGTGCAATATAACAATATAAAAAAGGTGGAAGACACATTCCTTGTCCACATTGAGCTTACAGCCTAGAGTTGGGGACAGAGACCAATACAAATAAATAAATTTCAGATATGTTCATAAGTGCAGTTTGGCTGGAAAGGAGGAAGAAAAAAGGGAGCAAGTCAGGGTAATGCAGAAGGGTTACCCTTTGTGGAAAAGGGAATTTAGTTTGTGAAGGCCTCTTAGAGTAGATGTGCCTTCAGTAAGGCTTTGAAGGAGGGGAGTAATTGTCAGATTTGAGGAAGGAAGACCTTCCAGACCAGAGGCACGATGTGGGCTAGGGGCCTGTGGCCTGGTAGGTGAGATTGAGGCACAGAGAGGTTAGAATTAGAGGAGAGAAGTGTGCAGGCTGAATTGCAGGAGAGTAGCAAGGTGAGGTAGGAAGAGGCAAGGTGGTGGAGTGCTTCAAAGCCAATGGTGAGATAAATGAATAAATTATGGAGCAGTACATAAGTACATAGAGGAATAATGCCTGAACTCTGGGCTTTCCCATACCATACTCTTGACATGATGGCTAACAACCAATAAGAAAATCATAAACAGGTCCCATTATATAAGGAAGACTGAGAAAACCCAATATGGGATTGCTCCATTCTTTAAATTTGTTCCGGCTTCATCCCATGCTGATCAAGCAGCCTGAAATTTCACTCCATTCAAGCTGTTGGAGAAGAAATGGGCACTGAGCCCAGCAGCTTGGTAGCCTTCCTTGTGCTTGGAATGGAAGGATTTGAGAGAGCAGCAGATAGACCTTTTGGGGTTGGGCTCCATTTCAATCAATCAGTGGTATATTTTTAAAATGGCATTCGTTACACACTTCCTGTGTGCCAGGCACTGTGATAAACGTTGGGGTAGATACAAAGTAATCAGGTTGGACATAGTCCATGTCCCCCATGGGGCTCACAGTCGTAATCCCCATTTTACAGAAGAGGTAACTGAGGCACAGAGAAGTGAAGTCATTTGCCCAAGGTCACACAGCAGACAAGTGGCGGAGCTGGGATTAGAACCCAAGTCCTTCTGACTCCCAGGCCTAGGCTCTAGCATTTAATGTGTGCAGAGCACTGTCCTAAGTGCTTGGAAGAGTACAGGTCTGTAAACTCCTTGTGGCAGGGATCACGTCTAAGTACTCTACCTTTTGTATTCTACCCGTACGCATGCTTAGTACAGTGCTCCGCACAGAGTAAGCACTCAGAGAGAAGCAGTGTGGCCTAGTGAATAGAGCACGTGTCTGGAAGTCAGAAAGCCCAGCATTCTAATCCTGGCTTCACCATTTGTCAGCTCTGTGACCTTGGACAAGTCACTTAACTTCTCTGTGCCTCAGTTACCTCATCTGTAAAGTGGAAATTAAGATGGCGAGCCCCATGTTGGACAGCGACTGTGTCCAACCTGATTAGCTTGTACCTACCCCAGTGCTTAGCACAGTGCCTCGAACATAATAAGAGCTGAACGAATACCATAGAAAAATGAATACTTTAGATCAATTAGAATAGTGTCGGTGGATGTGATTCGTACTTTCCAGGAGCTTACCTTTTTAGCCACAAGAGGGTACCTTGGTGTTCCTGGAAGGGTTGCAGCAGGGAGGGAAGGGGAGCCTTAGGAGGAAAGGAATCTACACCTCATTTTCGAGGTGGAAGAGGATTTGAGCACCCAAGGCTGGTTGTCTGACCTGACCACTCAGGCCATGCCCCTGCGCTCCCTCCCAGCTAGGCTTCTCCCTCTGCTCTCCACCCATCTTCCTTCACTCTTCTCAGATTTATGGGCATGACACAGAAAACTGCAATTCAGTCCCTGTTCTCCCGGGTAACATGAGGATCTTTTTCTTTCCTCAGCCCTGCCGTCCCTGCCCTCCAGCACAGTGAGCTAGTTCCTGAGAGGAAACTGCTAGACAGCCTCAGGAAATAGGAGTCTGGTTCACACAGGAACAGCAGGGAAACTAGAAATCTAACAATTTGTCAAGATATCCCAAGCATCCACCTGCTCACATTGAATGGAAGAAACTCCACACACAACAGAGTATCTGCCAACATGTCACTAAATTTCTGTTCAAGCAGGTGGTATCATGAAGGCGGCTGGTTTTTGTTTAAATGCCCTGTGAGAAAGTCTAATGTTCATTCATTAACCTACTCCTATGATAGGAGGGGATAGAAACATTGATATAGATGTTGCTGTCTTCAGGCCTTGTAGAGGTAAAACATTTTTTACAAAATCTTTAGTAATAATTGTGGTATTCGTTAAGCACTTACTATGTGTCAAGCATTGTTCTAAGTGTTGGAATAGATACAAGATAATCATATCCCACCTGCAGCTCACAGTTTAAGTAGGAGGGAGAACAAGTATTGAATCCTCATTTTGCAGAGGAGGGGACTGACGCTCAGTAAAGTGAAGTGACTTGTCCAAGATCAAATAGCAGACAGGTGGTGGAGGCAAAACGCATGTAACTGCATGCTCTGAAAACAGTAAGTGCTCGATGAATATTATTATCGTTGTTACTTAAATACTTCATTCATTCATTCAATTGTATTTATTGAGCGCTTACTGTGTGCAGGGCACTGTACTAAGGGCTTGGAAAGTACAATTGGGCAATGGATAGAGACATTCCCTACCCTCAGCGGGGTCACATTCTAGAAGGGGGAGACAGACAACAAAACAAAACAAGTAGACAAACATCAATACCATCAAAATAGATCAAAGATATATGCACATCATTAATAAAATAAATATGTACAAACATACACAAGTGCTGTGGGGAGAGGAAAGGGGTAGAGCAGAGGGGGGGAATAGGGGTAATGGGGAGGGGAGGAGGGGTAGAGGGAAAGGGAAGGCTCAGTCTGGTAAGGCCTCCTGGAGGAGGTGAGCCCTCAGTAGTGCTTTGAAGAGGGAAAAAGGGTTAGTTTGGCAGATGTGAGGAGGGAGGGCATTCCAGGTTAGAGGTAGAAAGGGGGCCAGAGGTCGATGGCAGGACAGGCGAGAACGACGCACATTGTGGAGGTTATCTGCCATGTGCCAAGCCCTTTTCTAAGTTATGGTTAGTTTTCTAAGTTGTGGCAGTTACGGTTAATCAGGTTGGATACACTCCCCATCCCATATGGGGCACCTAGTTTAAATAGGTGGGAGAACAGATGACGAATCCCTATTTTACAGATGAGAAAACAGGGACATGGGGAAGTGAAGTGACTTGTTCAAGGTCATACAGCGGGCTCCTTGCAGAGCTGGAATTACCACCCAGGTCCACTGTCTCCCATGCTCATGCACTTTCCACAAGGCCACGCAGCTTCCCCTAACTAATCTGATCCCCTTCTGTGACCGAGCAGTGGGTCTGGAGACTAAGAGAGAATCAGTGGAATCATAGTCCTGACTAAGGTCAGCCGCTTAACATCATGCTTAATGATACTAATAGTGGCATTTAAGTGCTTTCTATGTGCCAGGCACTGTACTAAGTGCTGGGGAGGATACAAACAAATTGGGTTGGACACAGTCCCTGTCCCACATGTCTCACAATCTTAATCTCCATTTTATAGATGAAGTAATTTAGGCACAGAGAAGTTAAGTGACGTACCCAAGGTCACACAGCAGACAAGTGGCTGACCGGGATTAGAACCCAGGTCCTTCTGACTCCCAGACCCGGGAGTCATGCTGCTTCTGTCTACGATGAGCCATAAAAATCTTTGGACAACTTTAGACTTTAATAACTTGGGACATGCCCATGATTCACAGCAACTTTAAGTGACACTTGAAAGCATAATTCATAGGTTTTACAGCAATAGAGATTTAATTCTTATTGACTTCAGTTCAGCTCATCATAGCACACAATTAACCTTCTCTTTTACCATTTCTGCATTTGTAAGTCAGGTAACTGAAATAGAAATATGGCATTTAAATGAATGATGCTTTTAAGCACAGTTTAAAATGTCTTTTTATCCTATGCAGGCCAAAAGTTATTGCAATGTAAAGTCATACAAGGACTTTATGGACCCCTCCTACTTGGACTGTAGGTAGGTCTGAATGTGTCAGACCTGACTGACTTGTATCTATCCCAGCACAAAGAACAGTGCTTGACCCATAGTAAGTGTTTTAAACATAGCCTTATTATTATCTTATTACTTGCATATAAGTTTGGAGGGTCCAGACTACACCACAAAGTGGATGGACACGACTGGGGGGTTGAGGAGCAGAGGAGGTGGGGGATTCACTCAACAAGATTCCTAGGGATAAGCACTCTCCATTGTCATTCCCTGAGCTGTGTAAGGAAGATCAGAGGCTCCTTGTTTCAGAAGAGAATTCCTGGGCCCGGCCTGCCCAATCAATCAATCAATCAATCAATCAAACAATCATTTATTTATTTATTTAATGAGCACTTACTGTGAGCAGAGCACTTACTAAGCTCTTGAGAGAATGCAGTGCAATAGAATTGGTAGACAGAGTCCTTTCCCACAAGGAGCTCACCATTTAGAGGAGAGAGGCATTCATATAAATAAATTAAAGATATGAACATAAGTGCTGTAAGGCTGAGGTTAGGGTGAACTTCAAGCGCTTTGAAACCCATAGGAGAGGTTGAGTGTGGAAAGGGTTGGGTTGGAGGGCTGGGATTCCCCTGCTCCCTCTGTTATAGTTAAACCAGTGTCAGGGAATGAGGTAAAGGGGTCCAGCTCAGGAGAGGTGGACAGGACTGTTTATGAGTTGAAAAGTGAAGAGGAGTGGGGAGGAAATGGGGGAGTGATCATGAAAAAGTTCGGGAGGCCTATCTATGCTTTGGAAATATGGGGGGTGATACTCACCCTCAGGATCCTGGGAACAAATTTGACCTGGATGGTGGGTGGAATTGAAGAGTTGTCTTGCTAACAGATCACTTGTTGGGCACCAGAGGCACTCAGTGCACCTAGGGCTCAGTTTACACTTGTTCAGGAATCAACATCCTTTAGGTTATAGACATTAGCGTCCAACCTCGGACTTCAGTGGCCCAGGACAGATCTGCCCCATGGCAGTGAGTTGCAGGGGAAGCCTGTGGTGAGCAGTTGCTGTTGTTATAGATTGTGACATACAATAGCCCCAAGGCAATTAAAGTGAAGGTCAGAGATGAGCAACAAATCATCTCCCTGTCCTGAAACTTCTGGCCTAATGGACACAGAAGAGCTACCTTTTTAGCGAGCTCTATGCTGGGGCTTTGGGCAAAAGCAGAGGGATGAAAAGAACTAACTTGCTGCTGTTTCTGAAAGTCGACCCTATTCCCAGACTCTCCTGAGAGCTGGCCCATTGCAGACGGCGCTTTTGATTTTTAATGCTTGAAATTTCATTTCCGTTTTCACGTGCCCCACGGGAAGATTCGGTTGAAGGCAGACAGCCAAAAGAAGACTGTCAGTCGGCCCCATTCCCTGTGGCAGCTCCGACCCAAGTTAGGAAACTCCCATCATCCTCCCCATTTTGCTCTTCTACAACTGGGTTATCAACAATTATTGCCCCTGGTGCTTGTAGAGTGCTTTCATTGCCCAAAGAGAAAGCACACCCATGATCACACAGCAACTATGAGAGAAAAGGAGAGGCAGACTATATAATAATAATAATAATAATAATGTTGGTATTTGTTAAGCACTTACTATGTGCCGAGCACCGTTCTAAGCGTTGGGGTAGACACAGGGGAATCAGGTTGTCCCACATGGGGCTCACAGTCTTAATCCCCATTTTACAGATGAGGTAACTGAGGCACAGAGAAGTTAAGTGACTCGCCCACAGTCACACAGCTGACAAGTGGCAGAGCCGGGAGTCGAACTCATGACCTCTGACTCCGAAGCCCAGGCTCTTTCCACTGATCCACGCTGCTTTCCCTATTTATAATTGAAGAAAATGAATTCCAGAGAGGTTAAGTGACTTTCCCAAGGTCACACTACAAGCCAGAGGCAAAACCAGGACTAGAACTAGTTTCTAGATTCCCAGCCCGACGGCATTTTCATGAGATCATTTTAGGGAGGTAAAAGCCATTCAGCCCCAGTTATACCACAGAGAAGCAGGAATAACGATTGGACTGGGGGGAAACTACAGAGGCAACGGGTTCCTCCCTTGACCAGTCCACCCATCCCACCTTTCATAGCCGAGCTCAGCAAGATGAGCCTGACAAATCCCTGCTGAACACACAAGTGGCAATATGGGTCACTGAATCTCTTGAGCCCATTTTAATTCTATCTCTGAGTTCATTTCTGCACCTGTTAGAGCACTGCTCCAGGAAACAGTTGGCCTGTGTTACAGTCCTAAATTTGTCCTTAGCTAGCTACAGCTAGTGAAGACCAGGCTTGCACTATACAATAGGCTATACCCTGCCCACCTTTTCGCTTCTCGTACACCAAGCCCAGAGAGAACATGACTGAGAGATGAGGCAGTCTGAGTTGTCCTGGCACCTTCCTCGATTCCTCTGAGCCAGCTTTCAGGTCAGATGTTTCAGGACCGTAATTCTTGATGGGAGATTCTACCAGCACTGCTGAAAAGCTAAAAAAAACCTGCACCAAGGAGCAGAGTCACACCCCAGAATGTGTCAGTGGTGCAAATGCAAATAACCTTTCCCACAAGGAGCTCACCATCTAGAGGAGAGAGGCATTCATATAAATAAATAAATTAAAGATATGAACATAAGTGCTGTAAGGCTGAGGTTACGGTGAACTTCAAGTGCTTTGAAACCCATAGGAGAGGTTGAGTGTGGAAAGGGTTGCGTTGGAGATGTCTAGAGTAGGCAATATGACCTAAGGGAGAGAGCTTTGGATCAGAAGACCAGAGACCAGATTTTAGTCCCAGCTGTCTCTGGGCTGCTGGATGACCTTAAATGAGTCACTTAACCTGGTTGGGTCTCACTTCCCTCACCAGTAAAATGGGTATAAGTTAGTTATTAATAATAATGATACTTAAGTGCTTACTTTGTGCCAAACAATGTTCTAAGCGCTGGGGTAGATGCAAGTTAGGCAGGTTGGACACAGCCCCTGTCCCATCTAGGGCTCACACTCTTAATCCCCATTTTACAGATGAGGTAACTGAGGCCCAGAGAAGTGATTTGCCCACAATCACGCAGCAGACATATGGTGGAGTCAGGATTAGAACCCAAGACCTTCCGACTAGGAGGCCCTGCTCTATCCGCCAAGCCACGCTGCTTGCTCTCCCTCCACTTAGATTGTGAGTCCCCTTGAGGGGTAGGGACTGTGTCTAGTCTAATTATCTTGTATTTACCACAGTACTTTGGTGCCTAGTAAGTGTTTTAAGAAGTGCCATAATTATTCCTATTAATTATGTTCATGTTGTTGTAGTGATGTACGTACAGAGAAGTAGGCGGCAGGTTGGAATTTTAGAATATCAGCTTGGTGGACTACTACTCCCTGTCAGCCTACTGGAAAGAGCCCAGCTCTGGGGATCAGGGAATCTAATGAATCAATCAATCATATTTATTGAGCACTTATCTAGCACTTGGGAGAGTACAGTACAGCAGAGTTTTAGACCCATTCCCTGCCTGCAAGGAGCTTACAGTCTAGGTCCAGTTCTGCCTGCATGGGCTGTGCCATTAGTGGGAAGTTTTCCTGAATGAAAAACCACCTAAGACCTTTCCTGAAGTGGACAGGCCTGGCAGGAATCCTGTAAAATAGCCAGCTAAAGCAAGCGGCGAAGACTGCAGTGTGGCTATAAATAATAAAAAAAATAATAATAATAATGGCATTTGTTAAGCACTTAGTATGTGCAAAGCACTGTTCTAAGTGCTGGAGGGGATACAAGGTGATCAGGTTGTCCCACATGGGACTCACAGTCTTAATCCTCATTTCACAGATGAGGTAACGGAGGCACAGAGAAGTTAAGTGACTTAATGATAATAATAATTATTATGGTATTTGTTGAGCACTTATGTGCTGAGCACTGTTCTAAGTACTGGGGTGGATATAAGGTAAACAGGTTGTCCCACATGGGGCTCACATTTTAGACATGAGGTAACTGAGGCACAGAGAAGTTAAGCTGCTTGCCCAAGATCACACAGCAGACAAGTGGCAGAGCTGGCCTTAAATGGATCAGTAAGCTAAAAAAACTCTGCATGTGTTTCACAAGGTGCAGCACCCTTGCCTGTGTACTTGCTCGTTTCACTTTAGACCCCAGAAGGAACACAACTGGCAGGGACAAGGCAGTGAAAGTGGCACTGTGCAAACCACTAACACTAGAATCAACCCCTCCACGCAGGTTCTCAGGGCTGAAGTTTCGAGACTAAGGCTCTTCCATGCTACCCGATGAGAGAATCCATTACTGTCAAGGCCATTGGCCTCACCACTGCAGAAGGTCATATGTTTATTGCACTTCCTGGGAAGGAGTCAGGTCAATTCCTCTTCCCTCCCTCTGTGCTCCCCCCAACATTATACTCCCTGTGGGAATTCCAAGTTGTCTGGATCTTCCCTTGAGGGGAGACCCAGAACTAAACCTTTGCTCCAGCACAGAAACATTTAGGGCTGGTTATGGACAAGATCTGTGATCGATGGGAGGGTCTGCTCTTCCCTCAGCATCCAACCTGGAAGGGTCCTGACTAATGTTCATTCATTCATTCATTCAATAGTATTTATTGAGCGCTTACTATGTGCAGAGCACTGTACTAAGCGCTTGGGATGAACAAGTCGGCAACAGATAGAGACAGTCCCTGCCGTTTGACGGGCTTACAGTCTAATCGGGGGAGACGGACAGACAAGAACAATGGCACTAAACAGCGTCAAGGGGAAGAACATCTCATAAAAACAATGGCAACTAAATAGAATCAAGGCGATGTACAATTCATTAACAAAATAAATAGGGTAACGAAAATATATACAGTTGAGCGGACGGGTACAGTGCTGTGGGGATGGGAAGGGAGAGGTGGAGGAGCAGAGGGAAAAGGGGAAAATGAGGCTTTAGCTGCGGAGAGGTAAAGGGGGGATGGCAGAGGGAGTAGAGGGGGAAGAGGAGCTCAGTCTGGGAAGGCCTCTTGGAGGAGGTGATTTTTAAGTAAGGTTTTGAAGAGGGAAAGAGAATCAGTTTGGCGGAGGTGAGGAGGGAGGGCGTTCCAGGACCGCGGGAGGACGTGACCCAGGGGTCGACGGCGGGATAGGCGAGACCGAGGGACGGCGAGGAGGTGGGCGGCAGAGGAGCGGAGCGTGCGGGGTGGGCGGTAGAAAGAGAGAAGGGAGGAGAGGTAGGAAGGGGCAAGGTGATGGAGAGCCTTGAAGCCTAGAGTGAGGAGTAATGTCCCAGGATGGAGGTAGGCAGAAGTGGGAAGCAGCAGCCTGCCATTAGCTCCCCTTCCTCAAAGTCCTCCGTGGCTGAGCGAGAACGTGACACCCACAGCACAGGGCAGACTGGGCCCTGGGTAAGGCTAACCGGCACCATCACTTTGGGCTTTTATTCTTCATCCCTATTCCCTGGTAGGTTTCTTCTGGATCTGGGCAACCTGCTTTGTACTAATAATGATGGTGATGATGGTATTTGTTAAGCACTTACTATAGGCCAAGCACTGTTATAAGCACTAGGTAGATACAAGGCAATCAGGTTGTCCCACATGGGCTCACAGTCTTAATCCCCATTTTACAGATGACGTGACTGAGACACGGAGAAGTCAAGTGACTGCTCAAAGTCACACAACTGACAAGTGGTGGAGCTGGGATTAGAACCCATGACCTCTGACGCCCAAGCCCATGCTCTTTCCACTAAGCCACGCTACTCTACTGTAGCACTGTAGCCTGACCTCTCCAAGCTGGGGTTTTTCCTAGAGCGTCCAGTAGAGACCAGTCCATTCCCACCTCCCACAGAATCCCAGAGGTCCCTCAGGGGAGACAAGTTTCAAGGAGAAAAACAACCAATAAAAGCACAAGGAGCACTTGGCCCTCCCCCACCTGCTTAGAGGCCTTCAGTCTCCCCAATCCCTACAAAGTTAGTGGTTGGAATTTCTCCAGTTTATTGCCCCGCCACATCCTCCAGGGAAGAGAGACAAGAAGTCCTCCAACCAGTAAAGGCTCTGTTTCCTTCAGCCTGCCCCCGGACAGAGCGGGTGCCCTCAATTGCTACCTGCCCTAACAGTGGCTTGTTTTTAATTTTTAGAAGAGAAAACTACAGCAATGACACCTTGGAAAGGTTAGTACGCATTCTTCTAGAGGATCCTTCCTTGGGTCTCTCCAACTCGCTTCCCCATTCCCTCATCCTTTTTCCCTCAGCTAACCTAATGGGCTGGTCAATTTCTGATGCCCCAGCAGAGAATAACTTTCCAGCTTGATTTCCGGGTCCTCATTCCCCAAAGATAACTGACGTCCCCAAACCCCTTAACTGTTTGCTTTATCCTGCTCCACTTACCAGATGCAGTCAGACCCTGGACCACCTGTCTCGGCTGTCCCTCTCCCAAACCTACCTCTCTTCACCATTCTATTCCAAATGCATTCCTCTCCAACAAATTTCTCTTGCATGCTACTCTTTGTCTCTGGCTCTTTTTTCCCTGGACCGAAAATGCCATCAAAAGGAAGGTGGGAAGGGGTGGGAGAGAAAGGGGAGGTCCTGGAGAGGGTCAGCCCACAACAGTTAAAAAGTGCCTTGTCGTTTGAGGATCTCACTCTTGCCAGATGCTTTGGATAGATAATTGATGCTGAGAACTGTTCTCTGGGACCCTAATGTTCCAGGAATTGGCCTCTATGAGCCATCATATTTCCCTAATGAGCCAGAGACAGCAAATACCTCAAATCTGGAGTGGAGCCGACAGTGAAAGGAGACGATGAGTGGCTAGCCTACAGTCCAGGCCGATGGCCTCGGGGCGAAGCACAGCTTCATCAGGTCTGGTCAGCAGTTTCTTCGTGTGGCCTGGAGAGTCCGGAAGCAGGCAGGCTGATTTAGACCTCAAATGTTTCAAGTTATGACAAATGTTGCCTTCAGCCAAGGCAGACTTTTTCCTGTTTGCTCCCTGTTCAGGTGGTTTCCGCCCTGTTTCGGCTTTGTAACACATCAGTTTCCGATTTTCAGCACTTGCTTCTTTTCTGGCACCAGCATCAAGGCCTCGTGGAATCGGAGTGGCCAGCTCACAGGAGCTGCAGAGAAATGGGGAAACAACTTTAGAAGTTGCAACAGTCAAGGGAGGGAGTTGGGGGTGTCATTGAAAAGGACAGGTCAGAGGGGTGCATAGTAGTAGAGGCTGGGACGGGAAAGAGTAGGAAGGGGTGGTGATCATGGTGATTACCTGAACGCTAGGAGGTGTCACCAAGGAAGATCATCTCTACTGGCCCTTTTTACTTTCAATGTAGTAAAAGTCTATTATCTTACAGTGTCTCTACTTCTCAACTCTAATGGACTGGGTACACAATTCTGGGTTACATCAGGAAGAATAGGGTATCTGACCCTGGTTCTGAAACTGATCCCTGATTTATTTGATCTCTGCCCAGGACCCCTTTTAAAAGAACAAATTTCATCCTAAGTCTGAGAGCTACCTATGCTACTGCTAATCAATGTCTCACCATATGAATAAATGGCTGAGGAAAGTCCTGAGTTGAACTGGATTCTCTGGGAGGGTATTTTCCCCATTGCAGTGTCCAGTGTTACATGGATCCATGCTAAAAACTCAAAGCACCCAGATCACAGAAAAATAGGCTGGCCAAGTGGAAAGAGTGCAGGCCTAGGACTCAGAGGACCTGGATTCTAATCCTGCCATTACCACTAGCCTTCTTTGTGACCTTAGGCTAGTCACTTCACTTCTCTGGGCCTCCATTTTCTCATCTGTAGGATGAGAATACACTACCTGTTCTACTCCTACTTAGACTGTGACCCCCAGATGGGACAGGGACTGTGTCTGATCTAGTATTTTGGCACATAAAAAGAGCTTAACAAATACCACAGTTAGATCCAAGAGACTTCCAGTGGAAGAATACTGTGTCAGGGTCAGCTAGCATTCTGCCCTTCTCAATAACCCTGTTCTCCTCAGTTCACCCCTTTCTTCTCTCCCCGAGTGGAGATCGGAGAAGTGCTCAGGTAGTTATGAAGTAGTGGAAATTGTTCCTGGAAATCCCTCACCAATCTTAGCCTCCAATAGAAATCATAAGTATGGTATTTGCCAGGTGATTACCATGTGCTAAATACTGTACTCAGCAACTGGAGTAGATAGTGGATAACCGGGTTGGAAAAAGTCCCTGTCCCTCATGAGGGACCACAGTCTAAGTAGGAGGGAGCACAGGTATTGAACTTCCATTTTACAGATGAGGAAACTGAGCCTCGGAGAAGTTAAGTGACTTGTCCAAGTCACCCACCAGGCATGTGGAAGAGTAGGAATTAGAACCCAAGATCCCTGACTTCCAGGTCCTTGCTTTTTCCATTAGGCTACACTGTAGCTTGATGATCTGGAGTCCTGGAGACCTCTTTTGTCCAGGCTTTCATCCTACAGCACAAGATGCTATGGGGGAGGAGAAGTAAGAAGCAACAGCTACTAAACCAAAAAGGGAGAACCACAACAACATTTACCATTATCAAAAGCTAGGAAATTTTCCTCATCCTTTTAGTGGGTTGCCTAAAGGTTCTAATCCCAAATCTGTTCTTTACCTGCTGTGTGTGACCTGGGACAAGTCACTTAACTTCTGGGTGTCTCAGCCCTCACCAGCAAAATGGGGTTTCCTCCTACTTAGACTCTGAGCCCCATGTGAGATCTAATTATCTTGTACCTACCCCAGCACTTAGTACAGTGCTCGGCACATAGTAAATACTTAACATATACCATTATTATTATTATCATTATCATTATTATAATTATTACTGGGCCTCATATCAACTGCTGAAATACTGCAAATGGTTGAATAATACTGACCGGATCTGTTGCCAGGCGAATTAATGGACCAACAAGCCTCTAATTGTCTGAGACTTTATTCTCAAGACAATAAACACTGTTATGAAACCACACGATGACATTTATTGAGTGCCCACTCTAAGAAGGGTACTTTACTAAACACTTGGATAAGGACAACCAATGTCAGATACGTGGTCCCTGCCCTTTAGAGGCTTAACCAACCTCATAGAAACCAATTGCTCATTCAGAAGAGTTGGGTTCTGAAGATCATTTGAAAACTGGCTGTGCGTATATACACTGTGTGTGTGTGTGTGTGTGTTCTCAAGTTAAAGAAGCTATAAACAGAAACACCAAATGAATGTCCCTTGAGAGCTGTTGCAATGGGAGTTAAATGCATTCTCTGTTATAAATTTTAGTCCTGAATAAGAAAGTTGGAACTTGACCTCTGGCTCAAGGTTGTCGGGGAAGTGATTGCGGGGGGTGGGGGGCGGGAGAAGGTTGAGGTGGGGGTGGTGTTGAGACTCACTGGAGGAAACAATCTGAGTGGAACAAAGCTCATGTTCCCCTTCGTAGGGCTCTCCTGGAGTGACCAGTGCCAGGCAAGAGGTTCCTCTGGGCCCATCATAGATGCAAAAGACAGTAATGATAATAGTATTTGTTAAGTGCTTGCTATGTGTCAAGCACTGTTCTAAGCTCTAGGGTAGATACAAGCTAATCAGAGTCCCTGTCCCATATGGGGCTCACAGTCTCAATCCGCATTTTACAGATAAGGTAACTGAGGTACAGTGAAGTGAAGTGACTTGCTCAAGGTGACAAGGCAGATAAGGAGCAGAGTCAGAACTAGAACCTGTGACCTTCTAACTCCCAGGCCCACGCTCTATCCACTATGCCATGTTGCTTCCTTAATGATACTGACTCACTGCTCTCCCAGATTACCCATTTTCCTTTTCTCCTAGTTCCCACATGGCCACTGTCTTCTGAGCTTTGTTCCATCCAGATTGTCTCGGTGATGAGACTGAGAAAACCCAGCTCCTCTGGTCCTCGGGGCCACATTCTTTCAGGATTCACATGGGGAGGGATCTCCCCTTGGAGTTGTCCTACACCTTGCTCTCCTCTCTCGCTCCTCCCTTTGGCTTTGGGTGTCCCCTTCCTCCTCAGTGTCTCCCCTCCTTGAGCCCTGGGAAAAGGAGGACTCTTGGGCAATCAGGAAGGATGGTGCGAGGGGCGAGGGGGTGCAGGCTGGAGACTCAGAGCTAGGGCATGCCAAGAGCTTTTCACTCTAGATTGGGTTTGATCTTCTGAAAATTGTGTCATCTCACCCAAAAGGTCAGAAACGTTCCCTGCAGAATCCATGTAATGCCACTCAGTGGGTGTCCAAGCAACAAGGAGCTGGAGAGCAGGAGCAGAGGAACCTATCACAGGGAAGGGATTCCAGTCTGGGCGAGCTTCTGGTGGCCATGCCCCACACCCACCCTTTGTGCGCATTGAGTGGGGGATGCTTGCCAACCTCAGAACTGACTCTTGCACTGATAGGCTCCCTGGATGGAAAACATGGTCTCGGCCCTTGTAGACATGGCATCTGCATGGCCCACCTTGCTGTGCCCAACAGGGTCTCGCTGCCCTCCACCCTTTATGCCCAGGGCCTTCCTGGGTTTCAGCAGATCAGCAAAGTGGAGCAAATCCAGGTCCCTCACATGAGGGTCTGAGGAATCGGGAACTACTCTCCTTCCCATCTATTTTACTCTAGGATGAACTCCCTTCTCCACTCATCACTGGGAGAAGTTCCCTGGCACGGGCTGAAATGGTTTCCTAGCAGATGTGAGTTCCTAGCGGGGGTCCCTGCCGAGCACACCATATTCCAGATGTCTACTTACAGAATGCAGATGGAATCCTGCTTTCCCAAATGTGCAACACTGAGATGATATCTGGGTCCAGCCTCTGGCTGGAACATATGTGGAAAATACACTGTGCAGGTGCAACCACTGGCTGCTGGGGCCGGTTAGTCACACACATTGGCAGTGTGTGTCGTTAGTCTCTGACTGTCCAGGAACAGAAGACAGAGGCAGATGCAGGGGGAGGAAGGAGGTCAAGCAAAGGGCAGGGTTTGGTCCAAGGCATAGCCTAAGTAATGGGCAGCCTCCTTTCTCTTTCATTTCCAGGGCCTCTTGTCCACCATGAATGAGAAGCACAGGCAGACATGAGTGTCTCACTACAGGCACAGGACTCATTTGTAACTTGGATCAAGTTAGCTTCTGTCCCACTCCCAGAAGAAATATCCCTTTCTCAAGGCCAGCCTCCTAAGTAGTGAGTGTTTGGCTTGGATCAGGGTGTTCTTCTATATACAAGGAAGAAGGAGGAACAATCTCAGGCTAGAGTCAGGCCTCTGCTTTCAGAAGGGGTCAGGAGCCCAAAGGCTGGTGGCAAAGTTCAGTAGTCCAGGGAAAGATAAGTCTTTCTCTAGGTCACAGGTTGTCTGAGGGGAGAGAGGAGGAGGAGGAGGAGGCAGAAGACGAGAAATGGGAGGAAGGGAGGAGGAAGAAAAGGGAGAAGGAAGAGGGGGAGAAGGGAGAGGAGGAAGATGAAAATTGGGTGGAGTAGGAAGAGAGAAGGAATGTGGCCTAGTGGAAAGAACATGGTCTTGAGAGTCAGAGGACATGGGTTCTAAACCCAGCTTCACTGGCCTGTTGTATGATCTTGGGCAAGTCACTTAACTTCTCCATGACTAAATTTCCTCAACTGAAAAATGGGAATTTAATACTGCTCTCCCTCCTACTTAAACTGTGAGCCCCATGTGTGTCAGGAAATGTGCTCCAACCTGATTAACTTGTATCTACCCCAGTGTTTAGAACAATGCTTGACAAACAGTAAATGCCTAACAACAACAACAATAATAATAATATGAGGGAGAGGAGGAGGAGGAGAAGGAGGAAGAGAAAGGGGAAGAAGAGGAGGAGGAAAAAAGGGGGGAGGGGTAGGAGGAGCATGGGGAGGAGGAGAGCATGGATCCAAAGGAGCATCTTTGGATGTGGTTTGGTAGTATTGGTGAGATTACATTGGTGGGAATGTTGCAACTCATTTGCTCTGCACCTTGGGAAAACTGTGTGTTGGTTCCCAATGTGAGGAACCCCTGCAAGGGTCACTGGGCAAACCAGCTGGAGGGTTTGTTGAGAGAGGGTAATATCCCGGCTGGATTATTGTGTCAGCCTTCTGTCTGATCTCCCTTCCTCCTGTCTCTCCCCGCTCCAGTCTATTCTTCATTCCGCTGCCCGGATCATCTTCCTGCAGAAACGCTCTGGGCATGTCAATCCCCTTCTTAAAAACCTCCAGTCGTTGCCTATCAACCTCCGCATGAAACAAAAACTTCTCATTCTAGGCTTCAAGGCTCTCCATCACCTTGCCCCTTCCTACCTCTCCTCCCTTCTCTCTTTCTACAGCCCACCCCGTATGCTCCACTCCTCTGCCGCCCACCTCCTCACCGTCCCCCATTCTCTCCTATCCTGCCATCGACCCCTGGCCCATGTCCTCCTGCTGTCCTGGAATACCTTCCCTCCTCACCTCCGCCAAACTAACTCTCTTCCCCTCTTCAAAGCCCTACTGAGAGCTCACCTCCTCCAAGACGCCTTCCCAGACTGAGCTTCCCCTTTTCCCTCTGCTCCCTCTGCTGCCTCTCTGCCCCCCCACTCACCTCCCCTCGGCTAAGCTCCCTTTCCCCCCTTTCCCTCTGCTCCTCCCCCTCTCCTTTCCCCTCCCCTCAGCACTGTGCTCATTTGCTCATTTGTATATATTTTTATTACCCTATTCATTTTGTCAGTGAGATGTACATCCCCTTGATTCTATTTATTGCTACTGTTTTTGTCTGTCTGTCTCCCCCGATTAGACTGTAAGCCCGTCAGTGGGCAGGGATTGTCTCTATCTGTTGCCGGATTGTACATTCCAAATGCTTAGTACATTCCAAGTACTTAGTACAGTGCTCTGCACATAGTAAGCACTCAATAAATATATTGAATGAATGAATGAAGCCACCTAGTAATGGAATCAGCAGGGCCACACCAGTGAAATCAATCAGGAGGCATCTCTCAATGGTGGGGTCCATCCCTGGGAGAGCTGAGGGCTCAAGGGCAGGTCAGACATGAAGTTTGCAAATGGTAGACTGCTTCGTGCCCACAGTTCAGGGCAATAGTCCTGGAAACCCACTCATGCAGGGAGAGCTGAGGAGCCTGATTACTTGAGTGGTGGGGGAAGAAAGAGATTCCAGCTGCATGTCTATTTCCAAGTAGGAGATCCCAGGTCGACCTGGTTTGTGCCACTGAGTATTCTTCCACTGGGACCATTTGTGTTGAGGCTCTGCCACTTTTCCCCACAGGCCCAGGCGCAGTCAGCGAAGTAAACAACGGGACGTCGAGGAGAGCGGGCTGCATCTGGCTGCTACCCCTACTGGTCCTGCAGCTGCTGCTCAAGTTTTGATGCGGTGCCTCCTCTCCGCGGGATCAGTCTCCGCCTCCACAGCAACCAACACGGCAACGACAAAAAAAAGCAGAAAATTCCAACAGGAAATTCTAAGCAATGAAAGAGAAGACCTAGCCTAGCACACCTAAAATTCCAGGAAATAGAAAAAAAATGAAAGGAATTTGGCAAAGGGGGGAAGAAAAATGGAAATTGCTCTACACTGTCTTGGTACAACTGAGTCTCTTCCCTTTTTTTTGTTTTTTTTTTTTGTTCCCCAAGACGGACCAGCACAACAGTTGGGGCCACCCACCGCACTGCGTTGTGCCGCCTTGTTTTGTCGCGGACAGGCAGGTGGGGGGCCCGGCCGATGCCCCTTCTGCTCCATCACTCCTGGCGGATGCATTCCAAGGCCTCCATCCCAACTCTACCTGTCGATCTAGATGCGCAGACCTGGAAATGCCCTGCCCCCCACCAAACTGGACACCCTCTTCACAGACTGGGCTGCCATTTTGTGTGATTTAAAAAATAAAAAAAAGGAAAAACAAAAACCACCACAAAAAATGACAGTACAAAAGCCACCACAAACCCAACAGAAAAATCTATTGTTCAGCATTCTTCATTTTACTACATGGACATTATGGATAATAAGGGATTCTGATTCATTATTAATTTTATTAATTATATTTTCTGATATGAGTCTAGAACTGTTAGCTCAAAAACAAAAGGAGATGAAGGAAAATTATGTGTAGTAAGTGTTAAAAATGAATAGTGTTCTTCTCGACTAGTTTACACAAAGGTGGAGCCTAACACCAGGAGCCAGTGAAGATTCTACAGGTCCACCAAACACTGATTTAACCAACATCTCTACCAGCGCTAGAAATTCCTCATCCTTTCTCCAGCGCTTAACGCAGGTGATACTATGCTACCCACATACTGTTTAGAAACGAAGAAGGTGATCTTCACTGTAATGTTGAATTCATCGGTTATGCTTCTTTTTACGATTATATATATATATACAGTTTATATATACATATATACATATATTATTTTTTGTTAGAATTCTACCATTTTATTTCTCCACAGGGTCCTATCTCAGACATTACTGCATGCTGTATATGGAGTTAGCTGTGTTTTGGTCTTCTAAGAGATGATAGAGTTTACTGGTAATTTGTGTACTCAGCTCCTGCCTTCTTATTTTCTTGGGTTATTTACATGTCAGAGACATTTATAAAAAGCAGAAAAAAAACCCCACAGGTGCGGCATCTCTTTCAGGCGTGGATTTGTGAGGTCAGAGCTTCCACAGCTGGCAGTCTTTCCTCAATACCACAATGGATATTAACAAGCAACCAGTAACAGAACGGTCAAAAAACAGGAACCACATGCTCTGATCTCGCATGGGATTCTGGGAGGCCAGTGTGGCCACTGAAGAAGTCTTTCACTTAATTTCCACTCCCATCCCCTGCCCCACATTTCCTTTTTTGAGGATGCAATGGAAGATGGTGGATTTTAGGTCCACTTTTGGTCTGGGAACTTGGGAAACAGAGAGGCTTCTGAAAGGGTCCCATCTGGGATGAGGGGACAGGGGTGGGGCCTGGGCAAGGGGGTGGGGGATGTCTCTGACTCTACATTAAAAAGTGTTCCATGTCCCTCTTCATCTTGGTGTGGTACCTCATTGTGAAGCTTCAGGGCTGTGACTGGACTGAGCTTTTTGCTTGGGTTGTGAGAAGTGGGGAGGGAAGAAGACAGGGAAGGGAGGCAGGGCACCATTCTCCACTGGTGGGAAAGGCATCCACTCCAAAACCAGGTGAGTGGGGTGTCACCGTAGCTGATGATCCTAAAGTGTTTCATGTGCCAGGACTTTCATCAACCACGAAAAATGATGAGATGCCTGCTGATGTCCAATCACCTTTGGATGTGAGAATGCGTCAGTCAATCAAGAGCCCAGGATTCTGGGACTGGAAGGAACTCTCTAAGGTATTTGCCTATAGAGTGGGGAGAAAAAGCTTTGGGCAATGACCAAATTGAACTGGAAATTAAAATAAAGGGATGCCACATCAAACGTGGGATTCCACCTCAGGAATGCACCGGTTACAGATGCCTTTTGCTTCCTTGACTGAAACTTGCAAGAGAATCAAGTGAGACTTCTTTGGTTCTCTGGAACTCTGAAAGCCCTGTATTTGCTCTAACAGGCTGGAATGAAATGAGGACCAAAAGAAAGAAGAGAGGGAGATGGTGAGAGGACAGACAGACAGGCAGACAGATGTGCAAATGACTAATTACTCAATAGACTCACACTGATGGAGGCTGAGAGGAGGCAGAGAAGTTCAGATGTGGTGTCGATTCAGCCCCATTCTGGGGTTTGAAGCATCCTGGAGAAGAGGTCTGTGCCTCTGCTCTCCAAATGACAAAAATAATAATAATGATAATGACAGTATTGGTTAAGTGCTTACTATGTGCCAAGCACTGTTCTAAGCACTGGGGGAGATACAAGGTTATCAGGTTGTTCCAGGTGGGTCTCAGAGTCTTAATCCCCATTTTACAGATGATGAAACTGAGGCACAGAGAAGTTATGTGACTTGCCTAAAGTCACACAGCTGACAAGTGGCAGGACCAGAATTAGAGCCCACAACCTCTGACTACCAAGCCCGTGTTTTTTCCACTAAGCCATGATGCGTCTCATGAGACCTGATGAGATCTGTACCAGATCTCTTCTCAACTCCAACCAGTCCACTGTGTTTGATATCCTAGGTGTTTTTATCCCAAATCTCATCTATGCTGGCAGCCCCTGAAGCTCAACTCAGAAACTTCAGTGTGCAATGAACTCCAGGTCTGTTTTAATAGGTGGATCTCCTCCTCGCCCTCCCACTTGAGTCCTCCTGACTCTTCAGAGCCTGGTGTCAGAAACACTTCCCAGGCTTTTAGAAGGGAGGAGGTGGCATTTTCAAGTTCTCTGGTGGGAACGGTAAACCACAGAGGTTCAAGGAAACCCAGTGTCTTTTCTCACTCCCTGTCTTCCTCGTGGACTTTGCCTCTGCCCTGGCTGGAGAGATGGTTGAGCAGGCAGACTGGGGCTAGTTTAATCCACTCTGAGAGCTGGTGGCTATTTGTCATGCTGTTTTTGCTGGCAGAGCTGTCCAAGGTGCAGAGTAACTTCACAGGGGAGCACACACTGCCTTTGAAGTGCCCCCTCCTCCTTAGGCATGACTGTCAACTTTCTGTCAACTTTCCAACCAATCAGTCAATCAATAATATTTATTGAGCAGTTGCTGTGTGAAGAGAACTATATTAAGCACTTGGGAGAATATAGCACAACAATATAACAGGCAAAGTCCCCTCCCACAATGAGCTTAAGGTCTAGAGGGGGAGACAGACATCAGTATAAATAAATGAATTACAGATATGTAATAATTATTATTATGGTATTTGATAAGTTCTTACTATGTGACAGACACTGTACTAAGGGCTGGGGTAGATAGAAGCAAATCCGGTTAGACACAGTCCCTGTCCCACATAGGGATCACAGTCCCAATCCCCATTTTAAAGATGAGGTAACTAAGGTACAGAGATGTGAAGTGATTTGTCCAAGATCACATAGCAGACAAGTGGCAGATCAGGATTAGAACCCATGACCCTCTGACTCCTAGGTCCATGCTCTATCCACTCTGCCATGCTGTTTCTCATAAGTGCTGTGGGGCTGGTGGGTGGGGTGGGGGATGAATAAACAAAGCAAGCAGAAGGGAATCTAAAAGAGGAAATGAGGGTTTAGTCAGGGAGGGCCTCTTGGAGGAGATGTGCCTTCAATAAGCCTTTAAGGTGGGGAGAGTAATTATCTGCCAGATATGAAAAGGGAGGGCATTCCAGGCCAGAGGACAGAAGTGGATGAGAGGTGGGTGGTGAGACAGATGAGATCAAGGTACAGTGAGAATAGTTTGGTATTAAGAGGAGTAAAGTGTGTGGGCTGGGTTGTAGTTGGATAGTAATGAGGTGAGATAGGAGGGAGTGAGATCGAGGTACATTGAGAATAGGTTGGTATTAAGAGGAGTAAAGTGTGTGGGCTGGGTTGTAGTTGGATAGTAATGAGGTGAGATAGGAGGGAGTAAGGTGATTGAGTGCTTTAAAGCCGACAGTAAAGAGGTTTTTTTGGATGCAGAGGTGGAGGAGCAACCACTGGAGGTTCATAAGGCCTGGGGAACCATAGACTGGACCTTTTTTTAGAAAAATGATCCAGGCAGCAGAGTGAAGTATGGACTGGAATGGAGAGAGACAGGAGGCAGGGAGGTTAGCAAGGAGATTGATGTAGTAATCGAGGAGAGATAGGTTGTGTGCTTGGATTAATGTAATGTGGTAACAGTTTGGATGGAGAGGAAAGGGTGGATTTTAGCGATGTTGTGAAGGTTGAACGGACAAGATTTAGTGATAGATTGAATATGTGGGTTGAATGTGAGAGAAGGGTCAAGGATAACACCAAGGTTATGGGCTTGTGAGACAGGAAGGATGGTGGTGCTGTGCACAGTGATGGGAAAGTCAGTGGGAGGACAAGATTTGAGTGGGAAGATAAGGATTTCTGTTTTGTTCATGTTATGTTTGAGGTGACAAGAAGAGGGAAGGATCTGAGTTTCATTTGTAAACTGTGAAGGCTACCCAGGATGGTTAGCTTCACCCTTTCCCTGCAGCCTGCAGTCTCCCCGTCTCAGGGGTCTTCCCATCACAGCTTTGCCCATCCGCTGTAAGGGTGTATATGACCTTCCTTCTGATCCCTAGCTCTGCTCAACCACTGACTACTGGAAAACAGTCACCAAATAGTGCTACCCATCCCTTGCATCACTGTATCTTAGCCTGATTTAGTGTCCAGCCTCACCAAGAGCAGAGAGCCTGGATCTCGCCCCTCTCCCTGACCCTTTCTCCTCTCATGGACGAGGCAGCAAATGGAAGGGCTTGTTACTGCCTTGCACTTTGAGGGAGGGGAACCTGATCTTGGCCCCAGCCAATTGCAGAGATCTACCCTAGGCTTTCCCCAGTAGTAGTAGGAATAGTATTTATTTAGCACTTTGTGCAGAGCACTCAAGTAACTGCTGGGAAAAAGTACAGTGGTGGGAATTAGACATGGACCCCGTCCCTGAAAGGCTATCCTGGGGCAAGAGCACTGGAGAGAGGGAATTAATGGCTCTGAGGGCACCACAGAAACCTGTACCTTTCTGATGTTTGTGTCTGGTTGAGTTTCCAAGAGCCAGCATGAGTCCTGTTGCTAAACTAACTTCTTCAGGGGTATTTATTCTCTTCTCTCTCAGGTTAGTGGTTTCATTTGGATTGCCCAGACCTACCCTTCAGATTTTACTCCATCCTGCTGGACAGCTGTAAAAGGGAACCAGAAGCTGTGGCCCTCCCCAAAAGTGGCTGCATTTTCCCAGAGTCTGAGATGTCTGGTGGCTATAGACTGGGAATCATGGGAGTAGGTGAGGGTAGGGTTGCAGATTTCCATTCTCCAGGGAGAAGAGAAATCCACTATACCAGGACCCCAGCCAGCCATGGGTCCCCAGAAGAGCCACACCAAGAAGCAAAGGCAAAGCTGGCCATGACCCAGGGACTAGAGTTGCTCCCCATTATTGCATCTCACTTGTCTGTCACCAGATTCTGTTGTTCCCTTGGTTTTAAGTTAATCATATCAAAGATCATTGAGGTCAAATGTGTCTGTGTTTTCAGCTAAAGGGTTTTTTTGGTTTTTGTCACCATGGCCCTAGTATTTCTTGTTTTAAACCAAACACAACTCTCCTCCTGTTCAAATAATTACCCTAAACCTTCTCAGTTCCCTAAGAGGTTTCTTGTTCATGAATCAGGGACTTGCAATATCTACCGCCTTCTGAGTTCCTGGGGTGAAATCTTCCCTTTACCTCTGTTTCAAGGCAGAATAGCTTAGTTTCTTTAGCCTGTTGCATCACCTGGGATCTCAGATTCCCTATCCTCAAGGATCTTACACTCTCGAAGAGAGTGATGGATAACAGCCAAGAATGAGATTAGAAGTCCAACTGGATGGGCCATCCAGAGCTAACCCAGTTGATAATAATGTTGGTATTTGTTAAGCGCTTACTATGTGCAGAGCACTGTTCTAAGCGCTGGGGTAGACACAGGGGAATCAGGTTGTCCCACGTGGGGCTCACAGTCTTAATCCCCATTTTACAGATGAGGGAACTGAGGCACAGAGAAGTTAAGTGACTTGCCCACAGTCACACAGCTGACAAGTGGCAGAGCTGGGATTCGAACTCATGAGCCCTGACTCCAAAGCCCGTGCTCTTTCCACTGCGCCACGCTGAGTTGATGAAACTCATTGCCTGCAATTTCCTTCTGGGGCCTGAAGCTGTGGATTTGGTGTGCGTTGATTTCTCATTTCTCTGTTCTAAAACTGTGACTTTACTGCAGCTGTCCTTAGCTCTTGTTCTTTGAGAACTCTGAGGAGGGGGAGACTTTCATTACAACTTATGTATGTCAGACTCAGGCACTGTCCATCACATCAGGCCCTGTGGCTGCCCTAGCTTTCAGATGGCTTAAATTTTTTAAAATAAGAGAAATGGGTGTTGGTCTGTTTTTTTTTCAAAGAGCAGGTAATTAATTAATTCCTAATGGAATTTTTAAACACCTACTGTATGTAAAGCACTGTTCTAAGTGCTGGAGTAGATAAAAGTTAGTCGGGTTGGGCAGAGTCTCTGTTCCATGTGGGGTTCAAGTCTAAGAAGGAGAGAGAAGAGGTATTTAATCCCCATCTGCTGTAAGACCCTGGGTAAATCTTCTGCCTGCCTGAGTTACCTTATCTGGAAAATGGGAATTAAGACTGTGAGCCCCACGTGGGACAACCTGATTACCTGGTATCTACCCCAGTGCTTAGAACAGTGTTTGGCACATAGTAAGTGCTTAACAAATACCATTATTACTGTAATTATTTTACAGATGAGGAAACATCTCCTCATGAGCTCTGCAGAAGGGCAGCACACAGGAAAAGGGCAGTGAATGGGGAGGATCTGGGCAGGTTGTGGCTGTCTGTGGGACCTGTCTGAATTTCCTAACTGAGGTCTTAATCAGGAGGGCTCATGGGAAGAAAAGAACAATTTCTTGAGCTTCTCCTTAGGCTTACACTAGATGTGCAGCTTTCAAGAAACTCCTAAAAGTCTCCAAGGACAGATATCCCAACTCTTGAAAAACAGGTATGTTTGATTAGTGATAGCAGCTTCGCCTGGGAAAAACCTCTTTCACCTCCACTGACATTTAATAGCATCCACTGACAATAACCACAATAGTCCCATGCAGAGCAAAGATAAGTTCATCTCTTGCCCTCCAGCAGAGACCTGGCAGTCAGAATTTATCAGGGAAAGTTTCACAGGGGAAATAGGCATTGGATGATGAGGCAAGTTGGGTGAGGTTTAAGAACTACTTTAAGAGAAAGTTTGAGTGGGCAGTGGGAAAAATAGGTGAATGCAGAAACAGAGGAAATAACCCACCAATGTTTAGATTTCATCAGTGTCCAAACAGTCTTTACATTTCCTACTTTGACTGAGAAATCTGGGTTTCAGACATCGATACAGAGCCCAGAGTCTAAATATGAGACTCCAATAAATATGAAAATCCAAGCTGTGGGAAAGGGTTATTGACCTGACCAACTACAATTCTCAGCACCCTGCTTGGTCTCTTTGACCTCCTCTGGTGAAGTTAGATGGTCTTTTTTGAAGATTGAAGGTCTCTGTGGTCTCATGGCTCTATCTCTTACTACAGTGCTCTGTACACAGTAAGCACTCAATAAGTATGACTGACTGACTGATTGATCCCAGACAATGGGGATAGGAAAATATATTCCTCTGAATCTGTTCTGAGTAGAGACATTGGTTCTGGGACTATAAATCTCAGCAACCTTTGATTGGACTCAGAACATGTGCAGAGTAAAGCTTCAAGTCTGGGGTATTTCCAGGCTATGTCCTGGACATCTGAGAGCACAAGTCAGGAGGAAGGAAAGAAATCTAGCGGCAATAACTTACAGCATCAATAATGAAGGTTATTCATCATCTATCTCTACGATGGTGGAAGTATGGGAAGGGTTGGTGAATAGTTTGCAGGTCCAGAGAGCCAAAATCTAACAAGTCACATCCTGAGCTCTGTCTCTTCATTGCTCATCCCATGTTTCGCAGTGCTTCATTTGAAGAACTCTTCCAGTCCAACTCTCATGGAACAGATTGCCAAGATTTAGAGGTTGGTCGCCTCTCCTTATCTCAGAATTCCCCAAGAATGTCTTGGAGAACTCAAGGTGAGCATTAGAGGTTAACTCCAGTTTCACCTATTGATAGGCTGGTAGTGTTACAGAGTATGAGCATCAACCCCCCATCAGTCTGGAGTCAGACAATTGGATATTAAGGGATTGGTTTTGAGTGTCATATCTGCTTGAGCAGTGGTTCCAGTTGGGATAAAGTCCTGGGTTTTCAGGGGTGAGGGACAAGCTCGAAGTGAATGAGGGTGAACTGGGTAAATGCAGTAGTGATTGAGGACAAGGAAGATTTCAACAGGAAAAGAACTCACCCTTTGCTCTCCAGAAGGGAGATCTTTGGAAGCGAGGGCCCTGTCTGGACTGAACTTACTTATGATTCTACACAATTACTGATGTGTAGAATGGTGCTCTTTTGCAATGCAATGAGCAATTTCAATAATTGCAATAATAATTGCAATAATAATAATTGCAATAATTGTGTTGCAAAATAATTGCAATTGTGCTCTATCATCATCCTTCTGGGACCAATCCCAAACATTCCTAAATCTGCCAGGTTCTTCTGGATCTCCAGGTTGGTCACCAACCAGCCTCATCCTTACATTATTCTCATACTCTGTTCAGCCTCAAGATGAATGTTCAGGATGTGTGGCTTCGGGGCCAGGAAGGAGGGGAAGATGATCACTACCTTCCAGAAGCATGCCATCTTAGACTAACAAATGGACAGGAGTAAAAGGAATGGAAAAAATAGATCAGATTAATAAACAGAGGTGTTTAATACATAGTTCATCAACAAATAAACTGGTAAGTTCATAAGAGGGCAGAGGGAATGGAATGATTGAGAAGGTGGGAGATTGATCCAGGAAAAGCTCCCTGGAGGAAGTGGCTGTTTAACAAGACTTGGAAGGAGCAGAGGACTTGGTGAAGCTGAGAGGGGAGGTTTATCCAGGGATGGAGAAAAGTGGAGCAATAAATTGGAATAGATATAACCCAAAGTAGTTTGGGGTTTTGTGAATGGTGCCATCCAATTAGCAATTTGTGCTATGGCTTCTGGCAGTGGGGATGACATCAACTTTGCAGTAACCTAAGGAAGTGATGTCCCTGGCTGTTTCCTGGCTTGGCTGGAGCTTGATCTGGCAGGAGGCAGGAGAGCTGAAACTAAGGGGCAGTTAGGAGGTTGCTCTGTGGAAGCAGAGGGCAGAAGCCTGAGTGTATCAAGTGCAAAGAACAGAAAAGTAAGAGACAAAGGCAGAGGATAGCTGTAGAAGCATTCTAGGTTTGGTACTTTCCTAAGACATCTTTATGTTACACTGCATATTGTAATGGCCACCTTGTTTTGTTTTATGCTGTTGAGTTGTCTCCGACCCACAGCGACTCCATGAACACCTCTCCCAAAATGCCCCATCTCCATCTTCAATAGTTCTGGTAGTGTATCTGTAGAGTTTACTTGGTAAAAATATGGAAGTGGTTTCCCATCGCGGCGCAGTAAACTCGAGTTTCTGTCCTCGACTCTCTCCCGTGCCACTGCCCCCCAGCACAGGTGACTTTTGACTTGTAGCAGATTGCCTTCCACTTGCTAACCACTGCCCAGCTAGGAATGGAATGGGTAGGCCTCTGCTTGACATTCCTTCCCGTAGTCAAGACTGGTAGAATACTGGAAACTCTCCAGGAGCGATCCTGAGAGGGGAAGAATCAAGTAGGGAGCAGAAAATGTCTCCCCTCCTCAAGAAAGAGAAATATCTGAAGACAGTGCTGAAGGGAGAGCCTAGAAGCCAATGGTCAGCAGCTTTGTAGAAAGTGCTAGACTGCAAGCTCTTTGTGGATGAGGAATGTATCTACCAACTCTGTTATATTGCAATAATAATAACAATGATGGTATTTGTTATGTGTTTACTTTGTGCCAGGGACTGTAGTAATCTCTGGGGTGGGCATAAGCAAATCAGGTTGGATACAGTCCCTCTCCCATGAGAGGCTCACAGTCTTGATCCCCATTTTATAGATGAGGTAACTGAGGCCCAGATAAACAAAGTGATTTGCCCAAGGCCACACAGCCCACAAGTGGCGGGAGAGGGATTAGAACCCATGAACTTCTGACTCCCAGGCCTGTGCTCTATCCCATATTCCATGTTGTTTCTCCATATTGTACTCTCCCAAGCACTTAGTACTGTACTCTGCACAAAGTAATTGCTCAATAAATATAATGGATTGACAAACTCCCAGAAAACCTGGGAATTAAATCAAAGAGGATGAAACACCGACCACCAACAGGAGGTGAGAGTTCAGAAACTCCTTGAAGCCTCAAGGATGAAGGCTCTGTTAACATTCCTGTTAAAAATTTGAGAAGTTTTAGGGTAAGTCTTCGTAAGTAGTGTCTACAGAACATCCAGGCTTGGAGAGCTGGTGGTCTTCTCATCCCCTGGCTTCTCCCAGGTACTGTACTCTTAATCAGAGAAGCAGCATGGCTCAGTGGAAAGAGCACGGGCTTGGGAGTCAGAGGTCATGGGTTCGAATCCCAGCTCTGCCACTGGTCAGCTGTGTGACTGTGGGCAAGTCACTTAACTTCTCTGTGCCTCAGTTACCTCATCTGTAAAATGGGGATTAAGACTGTGAGCCTCATGTGGGACAACCTGATTAGCCTGAATCCACCCCAGCACTTAGAACAGTGCTTTGCACATAGTAAGCGCTTAACAAATACCAACTTTATTATTATTATTATCATTATCATTATTATTATTATTAATCAAAGGCATTAAATTCTGAGATTCAGGAGCTTTTCCCTCATGAGATTGAGATTGGCCCTTCTTAGTTGCATAACCTCCAACCAGAACTGAAATTGACTATCCTATATTCAGCACAATCTAATTTTTCAATTCACTCTGTGCAAAACCAAATTTTAAAAGAGATCTTAGGATCACACTGTAGATGTATGAAAGGAATCTGCTGGGTGTTGATTACAGTGACTGTTAATGTTGTTTGAGAATACCAGTCACTCTATTACCAACACAGAAATAATAAAAGTACATTGTGTTCATTCAATAGTATCTATTGAGCACTTACTATGTGCAGAGCACTGTACTAAGCTCTTGGAATGTATAATTCGGCAACAGATAGAAACAATACCTGCCCAGTGACGGGCTCACAGTCTAATTGTGTTGTATATGTAACATAATAATAATAATAATAATGTTGGTATTTGTTAAGCGCTTACTATGTGCCGAGCACTGTTCTAAGCGCTGGGGTAGACATAGGGGAATCAGGTCGTCCCACGTGGGGCTCACAGTCTTAATCCCCATTTTACAGATGAGGGAACTGAGGCACAGAGAAGTTAAGTGACTTGCCCACAGTCACACAGCCGACAAGTGGCAGAGCTGGCATTCGAACTCATGAGCCCTGACTCCAAAGCCCGTGCTCTTTCCACTGAGCCACGTAGGGGGAAGAGGGGAAAAGGGGTAGAGGAAAATAGAGGAAAGGGAGAGAGAAATTCCTTTGCACAGGAGCTCAGTCCTGGAGCCCTTGTTACCGGCCCAAAACACATCCCCCATTCACCAAAGGAGAGTCCATCATTAACAACATAATATGATACACAATGTGATGTTAATTATCAAGTGTTACTATGTGCCCAACTTTTTTTAATGGTATTTGTTAAGCATTTACTATGTGCCGGGCACTGTACTAATTGCTGGGTTAGATTGCTGCTAATCAGATTGGATGCAGTCTTTGACCCACATGGGGCTCACAGTCTTAATCCCCATTCCACAAATGAGGTAACTGAAGCACAGATAAATTAAGTGACTTACCCAAGATCAGCAGACAAGTGGTGAAGCCAGGATTAGAACCTAGGTCCTTCTGACTCCCAGGCCCTTGCTCTATCCACTAGGCAACACTGCTTTTCTGAGCATTGTGGTGGATACAGGACAATAAGACTGCACACAGTCCCTTTCCCTCATGGGGCTCACAGTCTGAAAAAGGAGAACAGGTATTATACTCCCATTTTGTTGATGAGGAAACTGAGGCCCAGAAAAGTTAAGTGACTTCCCCAAGGTCACACACCAGTCAAGTGGAGAAGGGACTAGTACCCAGGTCTTTCAACCCGTAGTCGAACATTCTCTCCATCTTACTGCTTCATAAGGACATACAAAAAGGTTCTTTACAAAAATACAAAAAACCTATAAACCATCACCCCGGTAGCTCTGACCCTCTCTCTTCCTCCAGAGCCATTATGTTCCCCTCCAAGTTTCCTGTGAAAACAGATGCCACTTTATGGCCCTGGTTCTCAGCGTCCAGAGCCAGGGAGGTGAGAAGCTGGATCATTAAAATAAAAACAATACAAGTAAAGGCACTTGGTATTGTATCTGAACTGGTCAGGCAACAAACCATGTGAAAAAAGGACTGTCACCCCTAGAGGCTATGGGAATGTGTTTAGGGAAGGGAATTAGATGCCTGTTTCCCCCTTTGCCTGCTGTAGTTATTTGCTCATTCCCCCCCCACCCACCGCCCCCAGAATGCTGAGCCCTAAGCCGGAGTCCCATCTCCAGGAAGATTCTCAGGGGATGTGGCTCATTCTTGAAGCTTACTGCACTTTTATCATCCCCACAATCACAGAATAAACAAAGGCTGTGGCTCTGTGATTGTTTTTACTTTGCCTTGCCCTTTCTAGGTGGGACAGTCCAGGAAAAAGCATAATTGAAGAAGTATGCTTCTGGTTTCAGGCTTGGCAAATGCCTGGAAATTGCATTATCATCACAAGCAGCCCTGATGGAGTCCCACTATGTACTAGGCACTCGGGGACATAATAGAAATAGTAATAATTGTGGTATTTGTTAAGCGCTTACTATATGTCAAGCACTGTTCTAAATACTGGGGTAGATACAGGGCAATCAGGTAGGAAACAGTCCATGCCCCTCATGGGACTTACAATCTTGATCCTCATTTTACAGATGAGATATCTGAGGAACAGAGAAGGTAAGTGACTTGCCCGAGATCACACAGCAGACATGTGGCAGAGCCAGGACACGTGGTACAAATAATTGGCAATTGTTCCTTCCATTGAGGAGCTGACAGTCGTATGTGCGGAAGAATGAGGATGCCAATGGTAAAATATCTGGTTAAAATATAAGAAGATAAAAGCAAAAAAAGGAATGCTATGAATGATTAATGGAATAAATGATCAATCACTCAATCAATAATATCTACTGAGTAGATGAAGACTGTGAGCCCCACGTGGGATAACCTGATTACCTTGTATCTACCCCAGTGCTTAGAACAGTGCTCAGCACATAATAAGCGCTTAATAAATACCAACATTATTATCACTTACCATGTGCAGAGCACTGTATAAAATGCTTAGAGGAATACAACACACCAGAATTGATAGACATATTCCCTTCCCACAGCAGGCTCTCACTGTAAGCTTAACTCTTTGTGTTTAGATGGCAGAGTAGCTGGAGTAACCCGGGGTATGGGGGAGAGACTTTAACTTGATAGCAGAGTTTTATGGCAAGTGATATAACTCTCTGACATTTTTCACTCTCTTGGGTCATGTTCCCACGGCCCTAGCTTACCTGGATAATTTAGGCCAAACCCCCTTCAGCCTGGATTGATTTGTCTACAGTACCTTCTCTGTTACCTTTCTCCCTCTTCTTCATTTTGTGTCATGTCCACTGAATCTAAACATCCTAGAGAGTCAAACAATCTCTCTAAGTGAGTGGCTAAATAAGAGACCACTAGGGTCCTATAAGAGGAGTAGAATTAATCTTCACACGATGATGAGAAAGACTCTCAGAATCAGATCTTGAATAACGTCAGTTCTGTGTTAGACCTATGGTCCATAATGATTAATAGCATTATTAGGCATATATAATATGTATCAAGCAATTTACTAACTGCTGGGATAGGTAGACATTAATCAGGTTGGACACAGTCCTTGTCCCACATGGGACTCACAGTCTAAGTAGGAGGGAGAACTGGTATTGGATTCCTGTATTGCAGATGAGAAAACTCAGGTATAGAGAAGTTATTTAACTTGTCCAAGGTCACACAGCAGGCAAGTGGCAGAGTCAGAATTAGAACCCTGATCTTCTGACCCCCAGGCCCATGCTCTCTCCATCAGGCCTCATTGCTACTCAGTGGTCTGTCTCAAACAGCAGCAGTAACAGGAGGCTTAGAGGGACCATGTGATAGTTGTCTCCTGACCTTCAGTTTCATGAATGAAGGGGAGCTCCTTCCAACACTCCAGTAAAACGGGTGCATAAGAGGTGGTTAGAACTGGGCTGGAAAATGGGAATGTTGCTCTGCATTTCGTCAAAGTCAGTGTCCCAGCATGGGCCTGGGCATCAGAGGACTAAGTTCTAATTCCAACTCTGCCATTTGCTTTCTGTGTGACCTTGGGCTAGTCACTTAGCTTCCCTGTCCCTCAGTTTCCTCAACTGTGGATTCAATACCCATTCTCTTTCTTACTTAGACTATGATCCTCATAGGGGACAGGGTCTGTGGCCAACCTGATTAAACATGAATCTATCCCAGCTTAAAACAGTAAGTGTTAACCTAGTAAACACTGAACAAATAACATTATTATGATTATCATTATTATTACTCAGGAGTTTGTCAATCATATTTATTGAGTCCTTACTGTGTACTTGGGAGAGTACAACAGTACACAGTAACAACATAACAGACACAGTCACTACTCACAATGAACATACAACCCAGAGGGGAAGACAGATATTAATACTAATAAATAAATTACAGGTACATACATAAGTGCTCTGGGGCTGGAAGGGGGATAAATAAAAGGAGCAAATAAGGGCAATACAGAAGGGATTTGGAGAAGAGGAAAGGAGGGCTTAGTTAGGGCAGGCCTATAGAAGAGATGTGCCTTCAAGAAGGCTTTGAAGGTGGAGAGAGTAACTGTCTGTCAGACATGAAGAGGGAAAGTGTTCCAAGCCAGAAACTGGATGTGGACAAAAGGGTGATGGTGAGATAGAGGAGATCGAGGTACAGAGAGTAGGCTAGCATTAGAGGAGTAAAGTGTGTGGGCTGGGTTGTAGTAGGAGAGTAGTGAAGTCAGGTAGGAAGGATCAATAATTAGAGTTATTTCTAGGGCATATCTGCCAAATCACACTGCTATGGGCTGAGACAGATGCAAAATAATCAGGTCAATCACAGTCTCGGATACAAATGGGCTTCCAGTATAAGAGGTAAGGAAAGAATTTATCTTATCCCCATTTGTACAGAAGGCCCAAAGAGGTTAAGTGACTGTCCAAGATCACAGAACAAAGATCACACTACTCCCCAGTGACTGAATGATTCTGACCATCAACAAAGCATAGCTTGTCTGCCTTTTAATAAACATTCTGAGCATTGGCACCACTGGACAGAAAATCATCTATATAACCTCCCAAAATGATCATCCCATTGAGTTCTGAAACCACTTGGCCAAGAAAGGGATACCCACCAGTTCTTTTGCCTAATTTCTTCCACTTTTTACCCCTGAGAGTCAGAATCTTACTCTGGTCTGTTATTTTAACTCTGAATCAAGTCAGATATTGGGTTGCAGAAAGCTCCTCGTTTGATTTTTTCACCAACCCTAAACCTACTTAACCCATATTGCATCCATAGCATTCTTAACTACTGGCCTGTGAGCTTCAGATACAGTGGGCTATCTGCAAGCCTCTTTCAGTGAAACCCAGCTCTCTGCTTAACTCAGTCAGATTCTTTCTTATTGGGGTTTGTGAGTAGTGCAGGATTCGGCATCCTTATCCAAATGTTTTTTCTCCTCTGTGCCCTGGGGATGGGTCGGGGATCAGGGTTGAGATGGGACTGAGATTGGGGTTGGGGATGCTCCCCATCAGAATTCAATTTAGCCTACTCCATTGAAGCAGTGGGCGAGAGGGTTAGGGCAGGAACTTAACCAGCCCTCGTGCTGAACACTGAAATCAATATTCCACAGCATAATTCACTAGTCGGGAGTAATCACTTCCATCACAGCAGCGCAGAAGGGCAGTAAATTCATTACAATGTGTTTGCTGCCACTTTCTCTCCACGCATTTGAACGCTGGTGTTTTACAAACACCACAGAAGCCCTGGCCTGCTGATCATTTTTGCATTAATCTGTGTCTTTTTGCCCAGTCACGTTCAGATATCAGCACATAACGGGCATCCAAATTAATGTCTTTGTTCCATTCTTTAAAATAGACATGAGGACAGTTTGCCTTGTAGGGGTGAGCTGGGCTTTAAAGCAGCATGGATTAAAACTCAATTTTAAAGCAGATATACATTTTTCATTAAACAAATGAAAATCCCCTTAATAGAACACCCTTCTAAACTTGTGGGGCTTGTTGTAGAGATGGCCAGCTGGCTAGAGGCTAGTTGGTGGAATTCCCAGCTCTACTAGGGCCCAGTATAGTGCCTGTCACAGAGTGAGTGCTTAACAAATACCGTTACTATTATTATTATTATTAACTCCTGAATCTCTTTGTAGGTGGCACTTCTCTCCACCCTTTAAATCAACAAATCAATCAGTTGCATTTATGTCAGGCCAACTGTGTGTAAAGCACTGCTTAGAACCTTGAAGAATGCATTTGGAAGTTGGAAGATCTGATACCTGCCACCAAAGAGCCCGAAATCTTACCCAACTCTCTTCTCTCCAATTTCTACTCCTCCTTTATTCCTTTCCAAGATCTCCTACCTTTTTACTCCCTATATATGGAGCAGGGAATCTCCAAAGAACCAGTAGAACCCTAGTAAATTAGGCCAAGAGAGTGGAAACCTTCATCCAATCTGTTGTGGTGATTGGGGTATTTTCTGCATTCAGCGTTCCTAAAATCCACAGCAGGAAGGAATGTGTTGGAATCTGAACCTCATGACCAAGAGATGGAAGATGCAGGCCTTCTGGTGCCCTTTTGGAGTACAGTATTGGACTTTAATCCACCTTTCTTCAGGAAGGCTGGGAGAAGCTGCCAGAAGTTGCCATGCTGGGATCTATGGTTGCACTAAGGTGGAGGTCCCTAGGATGTTATACTGTAGGGGACACCAGCTTACCAGCTCAGGAGAAAGAGAATGACTCTGGGAATCAGGACACCTGGGTTCTAGTCCCAGCCCTGCAAGTAGGGGAATGCCTATTGGGACTCTACCATCAACAGTGTAGTCTATTGGAAAAGATGTAGTCTATTGGAAACAATTTCTCTGTTTCTCAGTTTCCTCATCTGTAAAATGGGGATTAAGATGGTGAGCCCCATGTAGGACAGGGACTGTGTCTACCCCAGTGCTTAGTACAGTGCCTGGCAGATAGGAAGCATTTAACAAATACCACTGGAAAATTGAAGAAAAAACACACAAAAGCATTAAAAGTTTCCAACTGATAAAAATGTCTAGGAGGTTTTGTGAGATGGACAGAACCAGAAAGAGTCCTGAAAAATAGCTGGTTAATCTGGGCAGCAGTGATCACCATGGCTGCAAGGCAATTACCTGCTGCACTGTGGTGCTGTGGCACAGCATCAGCATTGTTCTGCACTTATGTTGGCTAAAAATGGGTCCTAAATGGGGCAGATGGGAGGAGAGAGAGCACCCAGACTGGCAGAGAGAGAAAACTGGCTGTGACGATGCTTATGAAAATGGGAGCTCTACCAGCTGCAGGCCAGGTCAAGCAAATTATTTCAGAACCCCATGATTCCAAATAGTCACTGGGCATTTTTGCACACATATACACAAATACATGCATGCATACACACACAGACACACACACTGTTGACCTATGGGCCAGACCTTTTGGGGTACAGCCTGGAGCCCTCAGGTGAGTGTGTGTGGTACAGGGGTGGGGGGAAGGGTTGGAAGAGGAGCTCCCACAGAGGACAGGGGAATGACTGGGTAGGGGCAGGATCTGAGTGAAGCTCAGGCGACATCTTCAGTAGCATTGTAAGTGTGATGTAATGATGTCACTCACAACAGAGGGTCCCCACAAAATCAGTTATGTCCCCCTCACCCCCATCCCCCTGGAATATTAATTCAGCCCTAAACTCAGATTCTCCATCCTGAACTTTCCAGACCAAAGTTCTTCCTTTATTCTTGGCAGGAGATGCACTACCACAATAGGAGATCACTGTCATCATCACCTTCCTCCTCATCACCCCAGTCACCACAAGAGAGAGGTTGAAAGGTGGCAGGGAGTGCTGGTGGGCAAACATAGGTTTTTCCCTTAATCAAGCTGCCTTAATCTCCAACTGAAATGATTTGCAAATGGACCTGCCATCACTGACTTACTGACATCAAGTCCAGGGTTGCCATTTTGTGTGTGTGTGTGTGTGTGTGTTTGTTAGCCACTTACTACGTGCCAGGCACTGTACTATGATAGCTAATCAGGTTGGACAGAGTAACTGTCCCACATGGGGCTCACAGTCTTAATCCCCATTTTACAAGTGAGGTAAATGAGATATGGAGATGTTAAGTGACTTTCCCAAGGTCACAGAACAGGCAAATGGGAAAGCCACTGGCTTTTGCCTTTGTTTTTTGCCAAGGAGCCCAGCATCACCAATCGTCTCTGAATGATCAAGTGAGTTAGGGTTCAGAACTGCCCTTTATGTTCAGAACAGGGATTGTGATTGCGCTCAGCATACAGTTCTCTCTGGTGGTGGCTTGATCTGTGTGGAACTCCCATGTCCACAGCATTCAATGAACCTGATCAGGACACAGAATTCCCAGTCTCCTAGAGTCCAAATCAGCAATGTCAGTTCTGGTTCATGCCTCAGGTAATGCCTACACATTATTTTAGTGATTAGTTTTGTTGTTTTTTTCTCTTACAGTATTAGTTAAGCACCTACTATGAGCCAGACATTATACTAGGCACTGGGGTAGATATAAGCTAATCGGGTTGAACGCAGTCCCTGTCTCACATTGGGCTCACATTCTCAATCCCCATTTAACTGATGAGGTAACTGAGGCATAGAGAAGCTAAGTGACTTGCCCAAGGTCATACAGAAGACAAGTGATAGAGCCAGGATTTGCACCCACATCCCTGACTCTCAAGCCCATGCTCTTGCCACTAGGCCATGCTGCTTCTCTAAGGGAAAACAATTAGGCCACTCACTTTCCCTTACCTTCTCACTACCATTTTTAAAGCAATGTCCTGTTGTTGATCTGATGGAAAGAGCCTGGCTCTGGGAATCAAGGGACCTAGTTTCTGACCCAGCCTCTGCAAGTAGGGGAACACCTGTTGGAGCTCATCCATTAGTTCAGAAGAGGTTTCTGACTGCAGGACCACCCAGGGTGTTTCGTGAGGTGGACAGGTCCAGCAGGAACCTGAAACAGCTGGTGAATGTTAGGAGGGAGAACAGGTATTTAATCCTCATTTAACAGATGAGGAAACTGAGGGACAGAGAAGCTAAGTGACCTGCCCAAGGTCACACAGAAGACAAGTGGTGGAGGCAGGATTAGAACCCAGATCTAAGTGGCTACAAAGATATGAGCCTTTGGGTTATGGCACTCCAGTGCAGCTTTAGAATAAAGCTGCAGTCACTTTGGTGCTAAATAGGTCCTGCTTGGGGAAAAAAAAAAAGACATGTTCAAGCACTTTGCAATTGTGCTGCACCCCTGTCTGTCTTCTTGCTTGTTGCACTGTTGTGCCCAGGCAGAAATACAACTGGCAAGGTTAATACAGTGTGAATAATGCTGCACAAACCACTTTCCCATCATACTGAATGGTATTTATCTAGCACTTACTGTATTTCAGACATTATGCTAAGTGTGGGAGTAGATACAGACTAATCAGGTTGGATCCAGTCCATGTCCCACATGGGCTCACAGTCTTAATCACCATTTTTATAGATGAGGTAACTGAGGCACAGAGAAGTTAAGCAACTTGCCCAAGGTCACATAGCTGGCCAGTAGTGAAGTTGGAATTAGAACCTTAGAACCTTTCTGACTCCCAGGGCTACACTCTTTCCATTTCCATGAGAAGCAGCATGGCTTAGTGGAAAGAGCACAGGCTTGGGAGTCAGAGGTCATGGGTACTAATCCCAGCTCTGCCACTTAGCTGTGTGAGTTGGAGCCAGTCACTTAACTTCTCTGTGCCTCAGTTACCTCAGTTACCTGTAAAATGAGAATTAAGACTGTGAGCCCCACGTGGGACAACCTGATTACCTTGTATCTACTCCAGTTCTTAGAATAGTGCTGGGCACATAAGTGCTTAACAAATATCATTATTATTATGATGATGATGATTAATAATCCATGCTGTTTCCCATCATTCTCAATGGGAGACTCTACGCACCAACATCAATTAATCAGTGGTATTTATTGAGCAGGTGCAGAACACTGTACTAAGCACTTGGGACAATGCAATATGACAGAGTTGGTAATGCGACCCAGCCCATCATCATCTTCACATGACCACAGGCTGCACCCATTATCTTGCCTCTTAAACCAGAAGGATTGGGCAAGTTAATTAACCCCCATCACAATTACTGTAAAAGCAACTCAAGAGGATGCCCCACTGCTGAAAAGAATTGCCTTTCCCCTCCTCTCCCACCAACCCAGACAGAAGTCTGAGGGAAAGTAGACGGCTTCAGTCGCTCCACTACTGAGTGAAAGCAGCGCCATTTGACTATTCCCACAGTGTCTGAACAATGCTTACTCCAAAGAGGTGGGGGGTGGTCAGTCAAGATTCCCTACTGCATTTCTAAGGCCTCAATATTCAAGTGCACCAGAGATCTGCTCTCGACAACCCTCACTTTTTGGGATACTCTTCTACCATCATCAGCCTTGTCTTGAGCAGGGCAGTTGGGTTAGACCGCTCCCTGGAAGGCTCCAGAGCTAAAGACAAACAACTTGATCCAGCAGCCAAGGAGAAACGACAGGCCTGGCCTGGATTCAGATTCAAGAGCAGCTCTGAGCTGCTGCTGCCCTTGTAAGGATCAGAGTGGAAAAATTATCTTTGGGAGTTTCTGCCCCAGAGTCTTCCATTGCTCTGGAAGGAGAAAGCAGCATTCCCAGATTTTACTCCTGCTGGAGCTGTTTGATACAATGCCTGCTGTGCTACCTTCAGCAACTCACTTCACATCTCTGTGTCTAAATTACCTCATCTGTAAAATGGGGATTAAGACTGTGAGCCCACATGTGGGACAGGGACTGCGTCCAACCTGATTAGTTTCTATCTACCCCAACACTTAGTACAATGCTTGGCACCTCGCAAGTGCTTAACAAATACCATAAAAAATAATAGTAAGAAAAAATGCCAGGAGTTGAAGCAGGACAGAAATTCTGGCTAGGTGTGGCTACAGTCGGTGGAATGAGGAGGCCTGTCTCAGCCACACCAAACAGCTCATGTCTTCGGGGATCACATGATTGTGGAATTTTACCTGTTGCAAGCCAGTCTTGGACTAATCCCACAATTTTATTTTGCAGAGAAAAACGGAAGGGTAGAAGAGGGTACCATTCGGTGGAATGCTGACCACGATGCTCCTTTCTGCCTCTAGAGGGCTCTGTGGTCACATCCTTTCTTCTAGGGGAGTTTTTTTTTTTTTTTTTTTGGTTCTGCCCCACTCTATTCAGATTCCCCCATCTTTCCCACCCTTTCTCTCCTCAAACCGAGCTGCTGCCTCCGAGAAGACTTTCCAGACAGAGGGCAGCAGGCAGCACTGCCCTCCTCAACTCCCTTTCAACCCCGTGACCCTATGTCAAAGATGCTCTCTAGAGGCCTATCGGGGAACCCGGCCTTGAGCGAGGGGCAACTCCATATCAGGGGGAGGTAGCCTTGGGGAACAGCTTTCCCACCCTTCCTCGTAGTTAGCCTCTGCCTCTGAGGATCATCAGAGTCACAGGTGACTTGCCCTGGGCTTCTTCCCTTGAACTCCCTCTGAGTGTAATGGCTGTCGATGCCCATAGATCGTGAGCCCAAAGGGAAAGGGACCATGACTAATTCCCACTCGTGCATTCTCTCCCAGTGCTTATTACAATGTTCTGCTCATAGTAAGCACTTAATAAATATTACTACTACTATTCCTAGTAACAGAGCAAAACCAAGACATTCTCTAAACAAAGGCACAGTGGAGTTTGTCCGCCAGCCAGTGGTGGGACATTATTCCACCCGATCACTCACACCTGTCAAGTCTAAACTCTTCTCTCATGCCACCTGTGGAGGGGGTGAGATGGGTGGCAGCTTCCGGCCACTAAACCAGGTGCCGACACCCTTCAGGGTCGGGTGGGCAGGAGGTCTGCTCAGTTTCTGCTCAGGCGACAAAAACAGGAAGCACAAGATAATGTCTAAAAAATCCTTTCCCTAGGACCTCCAACATCCAGGCAGGAAGAAATTGATTTGGGGTCTCTCAATCCCCAAAGATAATTATAGCAGTTTTAAGTGCTTATAGTGCCTAAATGCTAAGGTAGCTACGAGATTATCAGGTAAATTATTGGGGTTATCCTCAAATATCCCAGTGAGGTTAAACTAGGCAGGTCTTATTGGCTCTGTTTTGTAGGTGAGGAAAGGGAGGACCAATAAGGTTATTGACTTGGCCAAGGTCACAAAGTGAATCTGCGGCTAATCTGTAACTAGCACCTAGGGCTCCTAAATGCTGGACCCATGCTCTTTCCCTGATCACACTGATCACCTTGGCCATGAATACATACTTATTGAAATGCTTTCAGGGTGCTCAGCTCTGTGCTAGACATCAAACAAATCCTAAATGCATTTTCCTACAGGGAGGGGAGGTAAATACCCAGGATGTGTCTTCCACAGTGCACATTTTTTCTCTTGGCAGGAGTAGGTGAATACAGCATATCATTCTTCCATAGGGACTGCTTCTGTACATTCAACTGGATCAGCAGCCTCACTATCAAACAGATCAGCACTGAAGGCTTCAGTGACCTCTAGGAGGCTGGAACCTATAGGAGGGTTACCATCAGTTGAGTCTCAATCCAAGAGGCTTCTGTCCCATTGGTAGCCTCTGAGTTACTGCTGGGGCTTGGGGGAGAGCCATTTTTAGGAAAAGAGGAGGATGTTGCTAAGCAAAGGAAATCTCATGGAGATGATGAGAAGAGTCAAAACGACACCTGTTTAAACCAAAATTAATGTGACTTTACTTTTGGCTTTACTCTGCTTCGGTGGGGGCTTAAATGCCATTCATCTCAACAGATGAGGCAAATACATGGAAAGCATATTCTTCCAAACCCTCATGGCTGCAGCAGAGGGGAGACAAGTTGGAACCATCTGGCCCAGTGGTGGCTGTGTTAATTTTGTGATTGCTTCTGGGCTCAAGATACATAGCCAAACCCCAACCCCATTCTGGTCTGGCCTGAGCCACTTGGCCACCTGCATTTCAAGGTGGGAGTCATTCAGGGTGGGGGCATGGGGATGGGATTTCTGACTGCCCCTTCCAGGTGGCTAATTCTACACATACAGTCTGGGAAAAAGGGAGTATGCTCACTTCTCTTCTTAAATCAGTCAATCAATTTAATTGTATTTATTGAGAGCTTATTGCACCCTGCACTAACAGTACACTTTATTATTACTAGTAGTAAGAGCAGTTATTAAATGATTACTGTGTGCAGAAAACTATACTAAACTCTGGTAATACAGAAGTGGAAATTAGACTTTCTCCCAGTCCTTCAGGGGGCTCACAATCTAGAAATAAAAGGGGGAGAGGGGGTTGGGGACAGATACATATGGAGAGATGAAATGAAACACAGACAACAATTAGTAAACAAGACCCCTGCTCTTGAGGAGTTTACAGACTAGCAAGGGAGAAAGACAACCAAGCAACCAAGTTTAAAATAGGTATATAAGTGCCGTGGAGAGGTTGGGGGGTGAGCACTCAAAGTGCTTAGGGAGTGAAGACTCAGGTGCATGGGAGATGAGGGTGATGCAGTAGGTAGGTAAATAAGGTGGGAGGATGAGAGATGAAGCAGAGCAGCCTTCCTGGAAGAGATCTGATTTTAGTAGGACTTGAAAGATGGGGAGAGTAGTGGTCTGCCAAGTGTAATGTGGAAGGGATCCAACTTGAGAAGGAAATGGAGAGGGATTTGGGCTGGTGAACTTCTCTGGGCCTAGGGTCTGTCATACCAGATCCAAGCCTCCAAATCCCTTTACCAACTTGAACTACAAAGCCTCTGAGGAGTGAACACTGATCTGCTCTGGGTGGGAACAGGGGTAAATAACGCCCCCTTTGAATTTCTTTTACTTCTTTTTAAATTTATTTGTTAAGTGCTTACTCTGAGCCAGGCACTGTACTAAGCACAGGGGTATATACAAGCTAACCAGGTTGGACCTAGTCCAGTTCCTACATGGGGCTCACGGTATTAATTCCCATTTTGCAGATGAGATCACTGAGGCACAGAAACGTAAAGTGCCTTGCCCAAAGTTACACAGCAGACACATGGCAGAATCGGGATTAATACCCAGGTCCTTCTGACTCCCAGGCCCATATTCTGCCCATTATGCCACCCTGCTTCTCTGATTCTTATGCTTCCCACTTGGAAGAACTGCCCCTGCCCACTGGCTAGTAGGGAGACCGGGTGGTTGCCTGAGAAGAGCAGACCAGCAGAATCCTGAACCAAAGCCAAGCAAGAGGAGAAATCCAGATTTATTTTTCCATTCAGAGCAAATTCCTTTCTCTATATTTTGGCAGATCTAAAGAAGGAGGGTGTTCCAGGCAGGAAGAAGAACGGGAGCAAGAGTTTAGAGACAAGAGAGACAAAAACAAGGCACAGTGAAGGTTCCATGAAGCTAATCTGACTGTATGCATCTTCCTGTTTGACAAATTCCCCAACACTGATCATACTGGAGTCAGCTTTACAAAACAACTATTCCAGGTCTCAAAGTCTACTAAGGCTTGGTTTAGACATTGCTAGCAAAGTTGGTGTTAGGGAAAAGGGCAGGGTGGGACTCACGCCATGTGTGGCTGACACCCCAAAGACCACCTGTTTAACCCCCGTTTTATATGGGAACAGGGTCCACTCATTTACTCCTAATTTCCTGAAACTGGAAGTCTAGGAACTGACTGCTTACCTCCCTGTCCCCTTGGAATGCTTACCTCCCTGTCCCCTTGAATGCTCCTCCCAGAAATGAAAAAGGTCCATAGGAGAGAGCTGCCAACTCTTATCCTCAGGCAGGGGCTGGAGAATATTTTCTTCTTTCCCTTCCACTTGTTTACTGTTTATTATCAGACTTCAAAAGGTTTCAAAACTCCACCAAGCTCTCTCCCTTTGACCCCTAACTCTATTGATTGCATTCTGGCCGCTTCCCACAGCTTCTAGCCTTCTGAGGCTTCTGAATTTTTGCTTTTGCTACATAAACAGCCCAGGCCGGGTAGTCAGGAGACCTGGGAAACAGAGTTCTTGCTGCTCTGAGAAGCAATATACAATGGTTAACGAGTGAGCACCCTCCTGGTTCAAAACCAGAGAAGATTGCATTACTGGTGTTGAGGACCCAACAGGCAGATTTTCCCACCAATCAGACCGGGAGGCAGTATGGTGAGCCCTTAGCAGGCAGATGCCAATCAGATTCTGCCTGGGAGAACCAATTAGAAGAGATGGAGGGTAGGGTGGGCTATAAACAAATGTTTAAATTGGAAGAATCCAAAACAACAATAATTTTCTAGAAGTTTTTTTTTTATTTTTATGGAAGCCATCATAGCTACAAACCTATCATGTACCTACAGTGAGTAGGTTAGCTTGAGAAGAAGGGAGAGAGTGAGCTGGGGTGAAATGGGTCAAAAGTGGATAATTAGAATAAGAATAAGATAATTACAATGTCCTTCCTCTAAACCTTCATATTTTTATGCTCTGGACTACACTTTAGGGCAGGGTCAAGGGTTTAGGGTGTTCTGGAAGTTTTTGGGGTTTTTTTTTAAATGGTACCATCATTTCCATAGACATTGGACAGATTTGATGTTTAAAAGTGTACTCATCCCAAGGAATCAAATACTTCATTTTAGGGGATTCTCCTGTGTTAAGGATCTTTGCATGCTAACCCCATAAATCTCACAGTGGCATGTTCAGGAGAGCAGAAAACAAATTCCATCCATATGGACAGGAGTACCAACAGTGTTCCTACCTTTTACTGGTGATATTATCCTCCCTTACTGAATTCAGTCACTAAGCTCACTGGACAGAGATTGGATCTTAGCAGGGATCATATTTAAGTCTCTGTTCTGAGAACTGCCAGGCACATTATTGGTGTTCAACAATAATTATTAATAGTAACCTCTCTCTGGGGACCTCAGAGCTCCAGACGAGCACTGCTGTGCATACAGGCTTATAATGAAAGTTATGGCATTTTTCATTGTGATTGTGGAATCATCTGGCTGAAGGGGGCATTCAGAGTTCATGTAGTCCATTCCTTAGCCCCCAGGCATATGAGTTTTCCGGTTGAGACCCTGTAGTTTACTAGAGCCTCTGAAAGAGACTCTAAATCGTCACAGATGGAAAGTTCTTCATATCTAACTGAAATCACTTCTGCTGTAATCCATCCTGTTTCATTTAGCTAGCCTCAGGGAACATGGAGGAAGCTCCTTATGCTTTCATCCTTTGGAGATCTCTTCTCCAGGCTAAAGGATTGATGGTAGTTGCCAGGCACAACATGACATCCTCACTTAGCAATCACTGCCAAACTTTCCTCCATGTTCAGGTGCTAAGATGGGTCAGGCAGCCAGTATTGTGCATCTAGTTCTCCTATAACATGGGGGTTGCATTTTTGCACCATTCCACTCATCCAGGTTCAGGGCTAGATTGACACAGAAGCTCATGGGGCTAAAGTCCAGTAACCTGACACTGATTGGGTTCCCAAACATCCCACAGTGCCTCATCCAGCTGGTTCTGCAGCCCAACTCCTGCCAGCAGCCATTCTCCAGTGTGGGGGGCTGGAGCACAATTTCTCCCCACTCTCTCTCCAACCCTCCAACTCCTTACCTTGCCACTTCGACCTGTTGCCAGGGATAGAGTGCATGAGTTGCATGGGGGCCATGGCCCCCTACCATACAGGGAGTTGCAGCCCCAGACAATATGTCTTAGAAGACCCTGACTCATCTTTGGCAAGTCAAAAATGGAGAGAGTGCACAGACATCAGTGGAATTTGCTGTGTGGAGAGCACTATACTAAGCACTGAGGATAGTACAATACAATAGACGATGTCAATGCGATTCCTACCCAAACGACGCTTACAGTCAGTAAGTCAATTGTGTTTATTGAGCACTTACTGTGTACAGAGAATTCTACTAAGCACTTGAGAAAGTAAAATACAACAGTATAACAGATACATTCCCTGCCCACAATTAGCTTATAGTCTGGAGGGGGAGGCAGACATTATAAATAAATAAATTGCAGATATGAACATAAAGGCTGTGGAACTGGGAAGGGAGATGAATAAAGGGAGTAAATAAGGGCGACGTAGAAGGGAGTGGGAGAAGAGGACAGGAGGACTTAGTCAGGGAGGGCCTTTTGGAGGAGATGTCCCTTCAGTAAAGCTTTGAAGGGAGGGGGGAGAATAATAATCTGCCAAATATGAGGAGGGAGTTCATTCCAGACCAGAGACAGGACAAAAGTGAGAGGTTTTCGGTGAGAAAGATGAGATTGAGTTACAGTGAATAGGTTAGCATTAAAGGAGAGAAGTGTGCAGGCTGGGTTATAGTAGAGGACTAGTGACGTGGGCAAAAGCAAGGTGATTGAGTGATTTAAAGCCAGTGGTTAGGAGTGCAGGGGAGAAAATCTGGAGCAGAGGGTCACTCCCTTACCTGTCTGATCCCCTTCATTCATTCATTCATTCATTCAATCATATTTTTTGAGCGCTTACTGTATAAACACTGAACTAGGCACTTGAGAAAGTACAATACAACAACAAACAGACACATTCCCTGCCCCCAATGAGATTATAGTCTAGAAGGAGGGTGGGTGCTCAACAAGTGCTTGACAGATACCATAAAAAACATATATACCATATAAAAACCATAAATACTATGAAAAAACTCTTTGAGGCTGGAAAGAGGGATGAGGAGAGGCCCCTGGGAGGAGTGAGGGGTGGGCCTCCCCTCCCCTGCTCCAAACCTCCAGCTGTGAAGGCGCAGACTCAGGTGGAACTACACCTTCTATGGTCCAAAGAAGCCCTAGTGGCTAAACATAATATTAATGATAATAATTATGGTATTTTATTAAGTGCTTACTATGTGTGAAGTATTCTACTATGCACTGGACTGGATACAAGCAAATAGGTTTGGACCTTGTGAAGAAGAAGGAATTCCAGTCAGAAAGGAAGGTAAGAGGCTGCCAACAAGAAAGATGAGAAGATGGCATAGTGAGTAGGTTGGCTTAAGAGCAAAGTGTGCTAGATGGGGTGTAGTTAGGGAAAAATGTAACCAAGTACAAGGAATGTATGGAAAGATGGAAATAAAGGGCCAGAACCTGGCAATATTGTGGAAGAAAAACCAACAGGATTTGACAACAGATTAAACATCTGCTTAGTACAGTGCTCTGCACACAGCGAGCACTCAATAAATACCATTGATTGAATGGGCACAGCAGAAGCCATTTGTCCCCTCTGTGCTGGGAGAATTGTGCAAGGGAGCCATCCTGGAGACGAAGGAGGAACCTGGCTGGAAACCAATTAGTTAAGCAGGGGAGATGGCACCAGTGTCATTATTCCCAGATGATGTGATGACCTCACATATGTGGGGAGCCTCAAAATTCATTTTCCTCAGGCCCACAGGGTGGTTAAAACAGTCCTGCAGGGGTCCAATGCTGCATTTCTTCCTAAAGATTATTGTACTTCATCGAAACAGACTTGTGCTCTCAGAAAATTCCCTAATTTTTTAGATTGGGCGCCCCTTGAAGACCAGGGACAATGTCTAATTCCCATGTGTGTCTTCTTTCCCAGTGCTTAGTACAGTGTTCTGCCCATAATAAGTACCTAATAAATACTATTATTACTATCATAATTACTCTTAATTTCATAACTAAATGCCAGACAAAGCACATAACGATTACACGGAAGCCCTGAGTGTAAGGATCATGTCCAACTAGGGGAGGGTGAAGCTGAGCACCTCCAGAATCATTTAACAAGGAAGTTTGGTGGGGCAAATGAGCCAGGCACAAACTGAACCCCATGGAGAGATGAAACAAGGGCAGGTAGAGGGAGTGAGCTTGGAGCAGAAGGGGGGCACCAGCATAGCGTATCATAGCTGGGAATTTCTGGAGCCACAGCCACCTAAGAGAGACTCAAGAGATTGTTCTCCAATTGCCTGAACTGGATTTAGGGAGAAAAACAAAGTTCCCAAGAGAAGTTTCAGTCTCCAAAGAACTTGATCCCTCAGCATTCGCCACCTTCCCTGTTCTTTGGAGAGGTAGGAAGCAGAATAACTTAGTGGAGAGATTGCAGGCCTGTGAGTTAGAAGGACCTGGGTTCTAATTCCAGCCCCATCACTTGTCTGCTATGGGATCTTGGGCAAGTCACTTTACTTCTTAGGAACTCAGCTATCTCATAATAATAATAATAATGTTGGTATTTGTTAAGCGCTTACTATGTGCCGAGCACTGTTCTAAGGGCTGGGGTAGACAGGGGAATCAGGTTGTCCCATGTGGGGCTCACAGTCTTAATCCTCATTTTACAGAAGAGGTAACTGAGGCACCGAGAAGTGAAGTGACTTGCCCAAAGTCACACAGCTGACAAGTGGCCGAGCTGGGATTTGAACCCATGACCTCTGACTCCAAAGCCCATGCTCTTCTCTCTGTAATCTGTAATCTCATCTGTAAAATGGGTTTTAAAATTGTGAGTCCCACTTGGGACAGGAACTGTGTCCAACCTGATCAGCTTGTATCTACTTCAATGCTTAGAACAATGCTTGACACTTTACAAATACCATTATTATACAAAGTTACACTATTTCAGGACCATTGCTAGGATTCCACTCAGAGTACCTTGTTGGTCAATCAGTCATATTTATTGAGCACTTACTGTGTGCAGAGAACTGTATTAGGCTGTGAGCTCGTTGTAGACAGGGAATGTCAGTTTATTGTTGCATTATACTTTCCCAAGTGCTTAGTACAGAGCTCTGCACACAGGAAGCATTGAATATGAACGAATGAATGAATATTCAGAGCTTGGGAGAGTACAACAGAGTTGGTAGACACTATGCCTGTCCACAGGGAAAGTACAACCTAGAGGGGGAGATGGACTTTAATAGAAATAATTAAATTACAGCTATGTGCATAATGATAATTATGGACTATATGCCAGGCACTGTACATAATTTTTGTGGGCCTGAGGGAGGGGTGAATAAAGAAAGCAAATGCAAGTCCATCCGAAGAAGTCTTGCCAGACTGAAAAGAGGGGCAAGAAGAACCCAGGAGGGGCACCACCCCAGGAGTCAGAAGGACTTGAACACCGAGATTGGACCATGTCTGATCAGCCCCAGGTGAAACCAAGGCAACTTTCATGAGGGCACCCATCGGAAGATGGCAGAAGTGGGCTCTAACACGGAGCTCCTGACCCATCTCTAGGTGGACCAAGACTGGCTTCCATGGCAGAGGAAGTGGGATGGGAGATGGATGCTACTGTTATCAGAGAGTGGGAATCTAGCCCCCCCGTCCCCCCATCTGGTCTCCATGAGTGTTCCCTAACTTCCTGACTTGGGTATCTGGACTCATTCTGTCCCACTGCATTTGATATAATAATCATCATTTTCTCATCAGTAACTAGCACTTGGGAGAGGTAAGTGGTAATTTCATGCTTTTTAAACAAAGTGGTCACTGATTAAGGACAGAGAAAATAGATTTTCTTTATCCCTCCAATGACCATTTTGAGTTTCCCAGAAGCTTGACTTCTCCCCTACTGGTCCTGTTGTCAGTAGCTGCCTCTTAGGTCTCCGTGGTTGGCTTGGCTCAGGGATTGTCCCCGGGTTGGGGAGGGTCCCCTTTTTGGACTTGTTTTAGACCCTTACTGAGGTGATCAGTATGCCCTGTGCCAAGGTTCAGACTTGTAATGAAGCTAGCTGTGTTTTTCTTTAATTGTCAACCAACTAGCTGGAAGAGGCAATCACAGCTCTTGTAGTCCGGTCCCTCTGTCCCCAAGCATGACTTTTTAAGAAGTATGAGTAGTTCATTCTTGGGAATCCTTAAGTTGGGGGTCTCCAGGACGGCAGAGGCTAAAGGGCCACCTCTAACCATTGTGTGGGATATATGGCTCGGCTCTACCATGACCTTAGACATGCAGCGACTCTCTGTGTTCAATTAGTAACTCATCAGCATTTATTTAGTGCCTAGTGAATGCCAAACTATATATTACTTACTTGGAAGAGTATATCAGGCATACGATCACATTTCCTGCCCACGAGGAGGAATTTACTATTTAATTGGCGAGGGGAAAAAATGACAAATAGTGAAAACAAAGGGAAGGACAAGGACAAAATAGGTAGAAGTTTCAATGTGTCAGGATGAAATAATGTCATGTTAATTAAGCACTCATTTTGTTCCCATATATGCGTAATGTTGAGGTAAGATATGAGAGCATCAAATTAGGCACAGTCCCTGCCCCATAAAGGGCTCACAATCTAAAAGGCAGTTCAAGAAATCGTCCTGTCTCCAGTCTTAGAGGAGGAAGCTGAGACACAGAGACATTAAGTAACTTATCTGAGGTTACAGAGAAGGCCAGTAGTGCAGTGGGGATTAGAATTTAGGTCTTCTGGCTTCCAAAACTAAAGCTCATTCTTGTATATTTTTTATATTCTAATGAGAGGAAAGAATGTGGTTCTGGGTGTCAGAGGAACTGGGTTCTAATTCCTACTCCACCACTTGCCAGCTGTGTGCCTTCGATTGTTATTTATCTTCTCCATCTCAGTTTCCTCATCCATAAACTGGGGGTTAAATACCTGTGCTCTCTCCATGTTGAACTGTGAACCCCAAATAGGGCCGGGTCTGTGTCTGACCTGATTGTCTTGTCTCTACCCCAGTTCTTAGTATGGTGCTTTCCACATGTTCAGTGCTTAACAAACATCATTATAGTTTTTTTATTATTATCACTATTATAATTATTTTTGTTACTAAGTGATAATAGTAAATCAGAATTAGAATTCTATGTGAAGGGACTACTACTCTCTCTCTCCTGAGAGCTACCTAGATCCAGCCCTGCGAAGATCCTGAGAGGTGAACCCAGCCAAACCCCTTGGCTTGTTCTCTTCCCAATTTACCTCCTCTTTTCATCAACCTCCTAGACTCCCACTGTTAGACTTAGAGGGGAGGGAGGATAAATAAATAAATAAATCTGAACTGACATTCAGTGCCAAGCAAGGCACAATTTCTCTTAGAAATGAGAAATTTGGCCCCCCGCCTGAAATGGGAGCCATACTGTCAGCTGACTGGGTCAGGGCGATGGGGCCGGGGTCCCCTAAGATGGCTTATAGAAGGCTGCACCAGGGAGGAAGAGAGGCTTCCCGGCTGCCACTGCCTCCCCCTACTTTACCACTGTGGCGGTAGCAACACTCGTTGATTTTGAGGATATTTATTGAGCGCTTTCTGAATGCCAAGTACTGAAATAATTGCTAGAGAAGGATCTTATGAAAGATAAATAAAACATAGTCCTTGGCCCGCCGGGGACTGACACTAAAGGCAGACCAGTATAAGAAGAGACAAAAGATGGAGGCTTGAAAAAGAGTTTTACAGGCTTCTTCCCGCCAGGCTTCTCAGAGTTCAACGGCAGGGGCTGCAACCATGTGGAGCGGAACTAGTCTTTCTCTGGACTCTTAATGGAGATTTCTGGTGTGGCTAGAAGTGCGTAGGGAGAGGAACGCTCAGCCAGTTCTGAAGTAGGAGGGAGTTCTAGACAGAATGAAGGGCATGAATGAGGTTGGTGCTTGGAGAGATGAGAATGAGGCAAAGTGAGTAGGTTAGCTTGAGGTATTCAAGATATATCTTAGTACGCCTATGTCTCTCATTGGGAAAGTTGCCCATGTCTTTCTCTTCAGTCATTCACACAGCTACACAGACAGACACATAGAAATCCAAATGGTGATTAGTACCCATTGCATCACATTGCATCAACCCGCACGGCCAATCTGCTCTCAATCGGTGTATTATGATTCATTTGCTCTCCATCACCTTGCTCTTTCCTTCCTCACCTCCCTTCTCTCCTTCTACAGCCCACCCTATACACTCTGCTCCTCTGCCGCTAATCCTCCTCACTGTACCTCGTTCTCGTCTGTCCCGTCATCGACCCCTGGCCCACATCCTACCACTGACCTGGAATGCCCTCTCTCCTCACATCCGCCAAAGTGACTTTCTTCCCCTCTTCAAAACCCTACTGAGAGCTCACCTCCTCCAGGAGGCCTTCCAAGACTGAACCCTCCATTTCCTTCTGCCCCTCACCCCCCATCGCCCCTACTCCCATGCTCTGCTCTACCCTCTTCCCCTCCCCACAGCACTTGTGTATATTTGCATATATTATTCATTACTCTATTTTATTAATGATGTGTATCTATCTATGATTCTATTTATCTATTTTGATGGTTTTGATGCCTGTCTATTTGTTTTGCTTTGCTGTCTGTCTCCCCCGTTTAGACTGTGAGCCCATTGTTGGGCAGGGAATGTCTCTATCTGCTGCCCAATTGTACATTCCAAGCACTTAAACAGTGCTCCGCACACAGTAAGGGCTCAGTAGATATGATTGAATGAATTAATTAATTCATGCTTCAGCCAAAGATGGCAAACTCCTGGAGAGTGGACTCATGGCCTGAATTGCTCTTTAAAGGGGTAAGAATCGAGCACACTCAGGCCAAACTAATGCTTTAGCCAAATATGGAACAGTATACGAGGTTAGAGAAAGAGAACAGCTGAGTTGTGCTGCTCTGATCCTAGATGCCCTTAAGGGTTAAACTGCTTTCTCCTTTCTGACACTATCCTTTGGAGAGGAGAGAGCTGGTCAATAGGCAGATATATTGACTTGTTATTATTTAAAGTTGTTTAACCAGGTAGAGATAAACGAAAGCTTTCAGCAGCTGAACTATCACACAAATCACAATTAAGGTGGCATATGTGTTTGGAAGACGTAAAATCAATTCCCGTGCAGATAATGTTCTAGTCTCTATTTGAAGTTGAAAACAGAAGTAAATTTTCAGCAGCAACAGCTGGGTTGGCTCCATCCAGAGGTCTGTCTATTAACTGTACAAAAAGGGCCATGATTATCTGTTCTAATGGTTGTCCTCTATGGTTTTGCCTTCATCCTAAACAACTCAATTGATTGCCATGGAGCTGTTTACTGCTGCTTCATCTGGAGGGCTGGAACACTCTGGAAATCATCCATCATGGGGCTGACCCGCGGGTCCATCGGTAGGCGGAGCTAATTGGAGAGGGGTGGCAGGATTGTTGTGCAGGGGGAAGGCAGCATCAGATCCCACCTGCCTGAGTGGGAAGCATCATTTCCTCTGCACCCTCCGTCTCCCACCTTAGTGTGGTCCTCACCAGTTGACCCTGAAGGAACTCTTTTGGCTCCTTAGCCAGAGGACCGGGCAAGACCACAACTGGAGAGTGGAGATCAATGAAGGAGATGAGGAGATAGAGGGTAAAATTAATCAGCCAATAAGTAGCCTTGGCAGTTCTCTAGGTTGACATGACCAACCAGAACTATTCACGGCCATGGCAGTGGACGTCGAGCATGGTCTGTATTTGATTTTATCACTAGATGGTCCAGTTTTCAGCTAGTTGGTCTCTGGTGTGGTAAGGTTGTGGTACCAGACAACTTCTTGTTGTATGTTTTCATTTGTAAATGCCAATCAACAAGACAATCCCACTTTTACACAGCTACCCAAACACAACTTCCACAAAACAGTCAGGCAGCTACATCACTGGGTACAAGTGTACTGGAAGGGTAAAGGAAGGGTGCTTGGAAACTCATCTTCTGCCAGGAATACCTCAGATCCAGCCCCTCCATCACTGTCTCCTTCCCCTTTCCCAGCTGCCTCTGGAAATGGCACATCAGGGCTGAAGGGGAAAGGAAGCCAGGTGTGTCTAAACACAGACACAGGACTTTTCAACTCTTTCAGACAGCACCTAGGACAATGGGGGTAGAGCATCCTCTGAGGCACTAGCATGGGGACTTAGTGATCTTACTATAATAAATTGTCCTTTTATAACTTTGATGGCAATTAAGTGTTTACTATGTGCCAGACACTGTTCTAAGTGCTGGGGCCAGTCCATATCCTGCATGGAGCTCACAGTCTCAGTCCCCACTTTACAGATGAGGCACAGAGAAGTTAAGTGACTTGCCCAAGGTCACATAGCAGGCAATTGGTGGAGTCGGGATGAAATCTAGGTCTTTCTGACTCCCACATTCCATCCCTTAGGCAACGATGCTTCTCCCATTGGTTGTGTCCATTGAGGACTTCCAGCATCAATCTGGGCCCCAGATCTTAGACTGGGTCTCAGTCAATCAATCAATGGTATTTACTGAATGCCAAACATCTGTGTAGAGTACTTTAGAAGGAAGACATATGTTCCCTGCTCTCAAGGAACTTATAATCTGATTCGGGAGATAAAAATAAAAAAAGATTCACCAATAGTGGCAGCAGGAAGAAGAGACAGGTAACAACAAGGAGTTTGAGAATGTTAGGATGGAATAGTTGAATGAATCCCTGAATTAAGCCTCGAACTGAGTGTCAGGAGGGTCCTCTAAGGTCAGGAGGGCTGGACTTCGGTGTTACTGGCAAGTGCTTGGCCCAAAGGAATTTTCTGTACACACTCTGATTGCTAGCCTTCCTCATGGACACCCATCAGATTCTCAATGTTGGCTTCAAATCTGATGAACTGGTTTGGAAGGAAGCAAGACCTGACCACTTTTAAAAAAAATGTATATAGTGAACACATACTATGTGCTCACTGCTGATCTAGATATGAGAGATCAGCTACAGTGAATGGGGAGGGGGGCTTAGAATCTAAAGATTTGGCTGGAGCTGGTAGTAAAGATTCACTCAACCCAAGTCAGAGGGAGATGAGGACTGGGGCTGGGCATCCGCCTCTACTCCAGCCAGGACCCACTCTGCTATGGCTAGAGTTCCCCTCAAAAGGTTCCAATGCCCAGGCCTGCCTCTCTCCCTTCCCCAAGGGAAGGATTCTGGTCCAGGGTGACATATGAGTTCCTATGGCAAGATCCCAGCTTTTCTTCCTCAAGATCCCTGCCTGAGAAATGGACTTTATGCACCAACCCTGGGCTTGAGGTCGGAGGAAGGACTTAAGTCTGAGAGAAAAGGAATGAGCTTTGGTGCCAATTTGATTCATTTTTCAAACCATAGAACTACAATTCTTAGATGGAGAGCCTTCTTTGGGATTGGGACTGTGTCTGAGTGTAAATTCCTTAAGGGCAGGTAATGCATCACTTGCTTGTTTTGAACTTCCCAGGCAGTTAATACAGTGCATTGCAGCCAGTAAATGCTCAATAAATGCTATTGCAGCTGCTACAACACTATACTGGCATTTGTTAAATGCTTATGATGTGCCAAGCACTGTCTAAGCACTGGGGTAGATTCAAGGTAATCAGGTTGTCCCATGTGGGGCTCTCAGTCTTAATCCCCATTTTACAGATGAGGTAACTGAGACACAGAGAAGTTAAGTGACTTGCCCAAAGTCACAAGGCTGACTAGTCGTGGAGCCAGGATTAAAACCCATGACCCCTGATTCCCGAGCCCGTGCTCTTTTCACTATCATGTTGTTTTTCTACAGTAGTAGAGAGTAGAGCAGTAATATTACTACTACTAATGCAATATTTATCTACCCCAGCACTAAGCCCAGTCCTTGGTACTAAGTGCTTAATTAATACAAAAACACAACCATGGTAATTATGATACGAATGATTCTAAGCCAATACCTACTCCCTGATTGCTAATGCAGCCAGACTTAGTGGGCAAATCTCTTTCCAGTAGAGTGACTAATGAGTGGGTGGCAGGTTTTGGAGCTCCAGTGGGCACAGTGAGATATTTTTATCAAGAACATGAACTAGTCCCTGCCCCCCTGAGCTAAGGCTAGCATCATTTCACACCCATTTCTAGCAGAGAGCTCTGGCTGAGGTAGTAGCTGAAGTTACTTTCCAAGGGTCCTGGGAGTTTATGTGTCTGAAATGCTTTTCACACAACTATGGCACAGAAACCTCAAGGGGAGAGGTGGGCAAGAGGAAACTGTCTTTGCAAGACAGTGATTTCAGGGGGAAACCAGACAACCTCTTAGTCCAGCGCTTTCTCTGCTCCCTCAACCATTTCAATGTGACCCTTGCTGACCAGCTGGGGTTCAAGAGGAGTCATTGTGAGTGGACCAGAAAAGAGTCTAGGAATCTCTAAAGCCAGATAATGTAGCAGTCACACTCATGGATCGAAAATAATATTTGCTGGGAGCAAATCTAGTTTGGAGAGATGACCAACCTTTCATTGCCAAGGAAGTTCATTTATTAGAATCAATCATTCACTGCTTGTTGAATGCACAGAGCAGTTGAGGGTTCTCTTGAATGCCATCTCTCCTTTCCCTCCTCTTCTCGTCTGTCCGTGATCCTAGAAGGGGGAAGTAGCTGAATAATTGAGATGCATGGATGAGCCAAAAAAGCTGGATTCTTTGCAGTAGTTTTAACTTCCTTCCCCTGAGACTTCACTCTGTCTGTACTGCAGGAACACGTTACCCTTGAACAGTCTGGACTGCATTTCAAAACGGGACCCCTCTTCTATCACTTGGATGGGACTTATGGCCCAAAAAAACAAGTCTAGCCCTATCACACCCTGCTCCCTCTTTCCACAATTATTAATCATACAACCATTTTTCATGTTTCAAAGTTTCAGTATTCCAGGGGGGTTGTTGAGTTGATACTTGGAATCCTGCGTCAAGTTCAGGGTGCAAGGGTGAAGAGATGGTGAGACAGAAGGTTGACCTGGGATGGGGGTGGGATAATGAGGTACTTCCTGGTCCCTTTAAAGATTTTTATGGGAACACTTTTGTCAGTCAAGGATGTTCCCTTTAGTAACCTTTTTTCTCCCTTTGATACACTGGGCTTCTGATACCTATGACTCCTTTAAGGGAGAAGAAGCTAAGAAAATAATAATAGTAATAATAAAGGTATTTGTTAAGCGCTTACTATGTGCCAAGCACTGTTCTAAGCACTGGGGTGGATACAAGGTAATCAGATTGTCTCACTTGGGGCTCACAGTCTTAATCCCCATTTTACAGATGAGATAACCCCTGATTTGCATTTTCCCTTAATCTGAAAAGTCCAGGACAGTAGATGGTAATGACAGGTCACAGATTCAGAACACAAAGTCCCCTTACAAAGCCCAATATAGGAAAGGACCTTGAAAGGTCATTTAGGATCAACTCCCTGGATCCAGCCCTCTCCAAGAGCAATCAATAGATCCATCATATTTATTGAGTGCTTAGTATGTGCAGAGCACATAAACACTTGGTAGACTACAATGCAACAGAATTAGCAGACATGTCCCCTGCCCATAATGAGTTTACAGTCTAGAGGGAGAGACAGGCTTTAATATAAATATATAAGTAGCCCATAATAGCCACAAACCTTCCATAGTTATGCTTTCCAGCATCTTCCAAACTTCAGGAAATGCAGTCTTCTGCAATTTAAAGTTATCATCTGTAAGGAAATAGAACATTGGTTCACTAGAATTCATCCACTCTCATTCCTTCAGGCCACTGAATAAAGTGCTCTTCTCTGTGTTCTTTTTCTCCAGATTTTATGCATTTTATCCCTGAGTTTGAGATTCCTGGAAAGGATGTGAGATTTAGTTGAAGAGCATTTTCTGGAAAGAACATCAGACGCTCTAGATTTGGGACAGGAAGTGGTTAGATATAGGGTGACCAACTTTCCTATTTTATACCAGACCGTTCAGTTTTGGGCTCGTCCATTCCCAGTACAGAAGGGACATAGTAGTTGATGCCTTTATGCATGGAATTTTTGTTTTAGAAGCTCGGCCTCCATCTGCTTTGACTCCTTCACTGAGTCCCATGGCTCAGAAGTGATGTCTGAGTTCATGGGGACCTGAGACAGGAGCACAGAAATTAAGGGAGGAAAGGGTGGGGGTCCTAGTGGAGAACATCCTTCTATGTTCTGGTCTTCTCGAACTTCTTCCAAATAGCATGAATGACATCATTACATCAGGCTACATGAATAGTTTAATGTGTGACCTCGTGCGTGCCTCCTTGTGTAATTTATACGAGGGCCATCAGTGGTCAGCTGAATATTGGTTTGCTCCTTCTCTTCTTCTTTTGACTTGGGTTTTGGGAATACTCAGAAATGAAAGGGTTTGATGTACAGTAAAGATTCTGCTCCCCACGTTCTTCTCTTGCTCCAGCATGGGCTTCCTCTGTTCCACAGTAAAACCCTTTGCTCCTCTCTCTCCTGCCCTTTTCCCTGGGTGTTTACCAGTGGACTCCATCTCTTGAAAGGAGACCAGAGATAGTAAGAGTGGGAGCAGTATTTACCAGCCTCCCAACTTGGTTCTGAGCTTTGCTGCAGCCTGAGAAATGGGGAAACTCTGCAACAAAAAATCAGGGTGGGGTGGGGGGGAGGGGTGCATTCCAATTGGCACTGGACCAGAAATTCATATCAAGAGTGAGAAAGTCAAAAAAACAAGAGGATTCTCTGGGGCACAGGTGTACCACGTAGAAAACCTGCAACAGAAGAATGATGGATGGGATTGTCTGTGTTGCAGAAGCATCGATGCAAACAGACCCTGCCAAACAGAACTGGGTCCTTCATATCCAGGAACATCCCTGAAACCTGTTTCTCCCTCACTCTGACCATAAAATTGACTTTCCTGCTGGAGTAACTCTTTCTCTACGTATCAAATCCGGTGATCTTTCCTTTCTGCTGGAATAGGATCCCGGCTTCTCCACTTGTCTGCTGTGTGATCTAGGGCAAGTCACTTCACTTGTTTGTGCCTGAGTTAGCTCATCTGAAAATCGGGGATTAGGACTGTGAGCCCTATGTAGGACCCGATTAGTTTATTCTACCCCAGACTTAGTACAGTGCCTGCCACATAGGAAGTGCTTAACAGATGCCATTAAAAAAATAGAAAAAGCTGCAGAGGGGGCTTGGATGAGGGACAAGTGAAATAACCCTCAGGAACCTGAGAAATAGAGGAAAGAATGGATTCCTCAAAGCTCACCCGCTTGAGCAGAAATGTTTCCTATGCCACTTTGAAGAACCTATGTACCAGAGCTGTGAAATTCTTGGTCTCCCAGTAGATCCTCAGTGGTGAAGCTACTGCTGTTGTTTTAGTTGGTTATTATTATTGCTATTATTCTTATCATCATATTTACCAAGCACCCACTGGATGTCAAGCATTGTGCTCATTCTGGGATGAATGCAAGGCAATCAGATCAGAGTACCTATCCCTTTGGGGACTCACAGTCTAAGAGATGGAGAGATCAAGTATCTTGTCCCCATTTCATAGGCAAGGAAACCAAGGCTCAGAGGCATTACGTGACTTCCCCAGGGTCACATAGCAGGCCAGCAGCAGAGCCGGGATTAGAAGTCAGGAGTTAGGAGTGTTTGGAAACAGATCTCTGGGGAAATCCCACCGCTGGGAAGAATCATGGGAGGATCTGAGATCTGGGAGTAAGGACACTTGGGATCTAGTGTTGCCACTGCTGAGAGGCACTCAAACACAGGCAGCAGGGTGAGCCTGTAGCACATCTATAACCTCAGCCCTCTGGGTCTTACCATGTGGGAAAGCTTCCCACCTCTGTTCAAGGACCCACTGGCAGCATCATGAAAATTTCTCAACTTTTAGAATATCAAAAAAGCTGCTGGCAGAGTTCCAGTTGAACACTTGGTGACTCTTGGATTGAATCACAATAAGGCTGAAACTCTGCTATACTAGCCAGACTGCCCTGCTGTTATCACTGGGTTTATTATCAACTTATTCTCATGTTTGGTTTTCCTTTTTCCATGTCTGTCTCTAACTCCCTCCCCCTACTCCTTTTAGATTATGAGTCCCTTTGGGGTCGGGGAACATGTCTATAGCTCAGGCATGTACTTTTTTTTAAGTGCTTATTACAGTGCTTTTCACTCAGTAGGTATTTAATAAAAATACTTTGACTACTAGTCATCTGTCATTGCGACTTGCTGTGTGACCTCGTGTAGACCTCTTACCTTTTCTCTGTCTTAATTTCCTTAGCAGGAAAAGTGAAAGCAAGAGTATTCTGCCATTAGTAAAAGCAAGAGTATTCTGCCATTAGTAAAAGCACCTTTCTTAAGCCTTCATTTCCTTTTCTCCCACTCCCTTCTGTGTTGTCCTTACATTTGGATTTACACACTTTATTTACCCCTCCCTCAGCCCCACAAGATTTGTGTACATATCTGCAATTTATTTATATCAATATCTGCCTCCCCCTCTAGAATGTAAGATCACTGTGGTCATGGAGCACACCTACCAACTCTGATACATTGTGTTCTCTCAAGTTTTTACTACAGTGCTATGGACATAGTGAGCACTCAATAATTGATCAATTGCTATTCTCTCCCTCAATGTGAAAATGAACTAAAGAAGAAAAACACTCTAAAATCAGGATGACATTATTCTAATTAACAACCCCCTAGAATGCATGCTACTCCCTCCTTCCAAAAAACTCACAGCACCTTTTGTAGATATCTTTTTTTTCTGCCCCACCTTCATATAAGGTTGAGGTTAAGCCATGGTATGAAGTACAGAGGAGTTTGCCTGATTTATGGAGGAGCAAAATGAAGGTATAGATCTTGCCTACAGTTGATTGGAATTAAAACTCAGGGCCCTTATATTCCAAGTGAAGGGTACGGCCTTAGAGGGGCCAGAAAGAGCCCCATCCCAGTATTATTATTATTATTATACGATAATAATTACATCATTTATTAAGTATGTGACACTAAAGTAGATACAAGGTTATAAGAAGACACGGTTCCTGTCCTACACAGGGCTAACACTCTCTCTTAAGCCCATTTTACAGGTGAGAAAACAGGCCCACAGTGGTTAAGCAAAGTGTCCGTGGTCACACTGCCAGCCTAAGGCAGAGCTGAGCACCGAACCCATGTCCCCCAATCCCCAGACCTACATCTTTTCCAATAAGCCATGCTGCTTTCCATGCTGTTCCTATTACCAGAAAAGTCTAATCTGACCTCAGACCGTGGTGTTCGAGGAAACCAACCCTCTTCCTCTGGGTAGGACCATCCACAGTTCCTCTGTTGGAGAGCAGGGAGAGTCCGATGAAAGCACCCTGTCAGAGAGTGCCCTGGCAGTCCCTGACAGCCATATCAGGGGTTTGGGTCATCTTCCCAGCAACTCATTTCAGGGTGATGTGACTGGGGGGCCAGCTGCAGGGCAGTCTCATTTCTGGCTGCATGTGGGGGATGGGGGCAGGGATGACACTGCTTCCATGCTAACAGGTAAATTGTGATGCATAATGTTTGAGCCCACAGTTTCCTGCTATTCCCACCCCCATCATCTAGAGATGGTAGGGCTGACCCCTCATGGCAGACAGTAGAAATGTCAGCTTTCATCTTGTCCTGTACCACGGATGTGTAGATTTCTCCCTGCCATCATCATCTCTGGCTTTGTCCATCTCACCAAGTCTAGCTCTTGTCTTGCCCCACACCTCTTGAGCTTCCTAAGATCCTCAGAGCTTTTCTGGGACCCAAACCAAAACAGACTAAGCCTTATTCTCCACTCCCCCTCCTCTCCCCATCACCCGAACTTGCTCCCTTTGCTCTATGATACTTCCTCACCCCACAGTACTTGTGTATATATGTACATACCTATAATTCTATTCATTTATATTAATGCCTGTTTACTTGTTTTGAGGTGTATATATCTATTATTCTATTTATTTATATTGATGCTATTGATGCCTGTTTTCTTGTTTTGATGTCTGTCTCCCCCTTTCTAGACTCTAAGCCTGATGAAGCAGTGTGGCTCAGGGGAAAGATCCCGGGCTTGGGAGTCAGAGGTCATGGGTTCATATCCCAGCTCTGCCACTTGTCAGCTGTGTGACTGTGGGCAAGTCATTTAATAATGTTGGTATTTGTTAAGCCCTTACTATGTGCAGAGCACTGTTCTAAGCGCTGGGGTAAACACAGGGGAATCAGGTTGTCCCACGTGGGGCTCACAGTCTTAATCCCCATTTTACAGATGAGGGAACTGAGGCACAGAGAGTTTAAGTGACTTGCCCACTTTAACTTCTCTGTGCTTCAATGACCTCATCTGTAAAATGGGGATAAAGACTGTGAGCCTCATGTGGGACAACTTGATTACCTTGTATTTACCCCAGTACTTAGAACAGTGCTCTGCACATAGTAAGCGCTTAACAAATACCAACATCATTATTATTATTATTATGTGGGCAGAGATTGCCTCTCTCTATTGCTGAGTTGTACTTTCCAAGTGCTCAGTACAGTGTTCTGCACCAGTAAGTGCTCAATAAATACAATTGAATGAATGAATGAATGAATGGATATTCCATAAAGAAGGTTGATGGGTAGGGTGGGACCTGCAGGTGGATAACCCCAGCACTTAGAACAGTGCTCTGCACATAGTAAGCACTTAACAAATATCAACATTATTATTATTATTATAACCCATGGGTCTAGGGAAAACTTGGACGTGTTACTGGAAGGGGGGCTAAGAAGAAGCTACAAAAGGAAAAGTTAGGGATGGTGATTTGGGGGGGGGGGTTAGATGGTTTATCTCTGAACTTTGGAATGGGGGTCCAAAAGGGCATCCATCACAAACTCCCTCCAAGCATCCCTATGCCACCCTCGGAGACAGAATCCTGGGCTCAGTGGCAGTTAACCATTTCCCCCTCTTTGTGCTCTGGTTCTGTTTAATGTTTGCAGTGAGGCCCTGTTTGGAGTTCAACCTCATCATCTCTACCCTTGGGGCCCCCTACTTCTCCATTTTGACTGTTATACAAGTTGTATGCTAATATATCTTATTAGGGATGGATCCACCTCTCATACAATTCTACAGACATCTCTGTGTGTATATGGGGTGTGTATATGTGTGAGTGTTTGTGTGTGTGTGTCCGCGCTTGCACTTGTGTGTGGTGGACTTTTAATAGTATGTGTTTGCATTTTAGGGGTTGATAACAAAAACATATTGGATCGTTTAACCGCTGTGTTTAAGAAATAACTAGATAAAGCTTCCCTTGCTGAATGGAGAGATAACAGGAAAGATTTTCATTACACCGAAGTGGCTTGGTAAATAGTGATGCTTTCCAAAGGCTACTCTGATGAAGCTTGGGGGAAGGATTGACAGAGATGACGGGGGTAGAGGGAGAGATGGTTTAAATAAATAGATGGCAGGAGAGTCATATTAGGTAGGCAGAAAGATGGAATGAGGGTGAGCCAAATGGGGTAGTAATATGTGAATGGATAGGTGAGTGGTTAGCTGATGGAGGAATAAATTGATTCCCAGATGATAAATGGGAATTTGAGTGCCCAGACGAGGATGGGAAGGATAAATGCCCACAGCAGCGAGGAAGCTGGCAAATGGGGAAATGCTGAGTTCTTCTCAGGAGAAGTGAAGGCTGGATGTGGGAAGAAAGACTGAACATGGAAGTGTAAGAAATAACTGGCCATATGAAAGGGATCGTCAATCAACTCTGACACTTCCAGACACTTTTTCCAAATGAGACTAGATTTGTTGGGGGGGGTGGCTGCCTGGGGGGTGGCTGCCTGTTCCTTGAATGTATATGGTATTCTTGCCTCTACCTCATTCCTGAAAGGGGAAGAAGGATACAGAGTGGAGTCCCCTACTCTGCAGATGGAGAAACTGAGGCACAGCCCCACCAGGCCAAAAACTGCTATGAGACTGCCTCCCAGCTGCATTTTTAAAAAGGTCATTATGATTGCCTCATACCAATTGGCAGCAGCCACAGAAATTTCCCCCCGGCATTTCTTGACAAGTCTCCCCAAATTTGCCTCTTCCACTGCCTCCTTGACGGCCTCAGCCGGGAGGCCAAGGCTGAAGAAGTCACAAAGTTGAGAAGTCCTCAAGAGCAGGTAGAGACTGCCAAACTCGATCACTTCCATAAGTTCCTAATATTTTAGCCAGTTGGTTCCTTACCTAAGAAGGTCAGAATTTCCCCTGGAGGCCCTGGGCCTCAGAGTCTTAACTACCACCCCTGGGCATCTATCCCCTTTGGACTTGAGTTCTCCCTGACTAGGTGTAGAAGACAAGGAGTAGGGAACTGTGGATGTAGAGGAAGGGAGACATGAGAATGGGGCAACTTCTCTTGCTGACCGGGCCAGTGTGCTAGGCATTTGTGGTGGAGAGAAGGGGTCTAGTGGTCAAATCTTGGATAGAGATCCTCAGGAGAAGTGAAATTTGTTTCTGAATTGCTCCCAGGAAGAGGGTAGGGTCTTCTGGGTTGTTGCAGTAATTAAAACAGTGCACCGGGCTACCAAGGAAGATGTGGATTCTCCATCGTAGGAGATCTTGCTTTTAATTAACCAAAAAGGGAAAGGCTGTCACATGCATTGGTTGCTTTAAGCCTAGGGGTAGAGTGCTGGACCAATTGATCTCTCTGAGCTCCTTGCCAGCTCTTTCCAGACCAATGATTTAATTTGGTCAAAAATATCTGTTGTCCTTTTCAGACATTTTAGTCATTCTGCTTTACAACAGCATCTCTTCCAAGCTGGCCACACTCTCCTGTCTGGAGTGACCTACTCCTCTAAGACCACGATGTCACCCCTAGGGCCCAAGAAACAGCCCCCAAAGGTACAAATTTCTTTGAACTTTATTGATACACTGCACAATCACAACCATCTCTTATTCTTCCTGAATTAGAAAAGGTTACAACTACAATGTAACATGCACAAAATTCAGGTAGTATAGTCACCCTTAATACAACTGACGGAAATCAAGACTTCGTTGCTTTTGGAAAGAAGAAAAATAACAAAATTAAAATAACCCTAGAAGGCTGACAGTTTTCCTTTTTTTTCTTTTAATAATTCGTGTGATCATTTTTTTTCAAGCGTTTGAACATCGATTTTCTTTTTTTTAAGATAATTGTGAGACTGTGCATACCCATAGTCTTACAGCTAGAACTGAACCATTGATAAGTCATAGAGAACTTTGTTAAAACCTAGAGGACTCTGAACTTGACAGATAACATTTTCAGACACCCACACGTTCCTCACAACTGCACTTTACATGTCACAAGAAAGTTGAATGATTAAAAATGCTCCCGTTGCCTAACACACGGAGAGCAATTCTTCTGCTTTATTAGTATTTTCACTCTGCCAGATAATGTTAGGTGTAGCTGAGCAAGGCTTGTGAAGAACCCTCACCCTCAGCCATGATGGGAGCGGAACCATTCTGAGTCTTTGAGAAGGGGTTTAACAGCAGGAACCCGTTCCAGGTGGCCACCGCCAGCTCTATCACGATGAAGACAATCACATCTGATTATGCCCATTCAACATGGATTCGGACTCCCTTTTGAGCACCTGAACGACAATTCACACTGGTTTCTGCCATACTTTCCTGCCTCATCTTGTAATTGCCAATGTAATTCTCCCTCCTTTCACCTATTTCTCTTCCCCTCAGCAAAGAAAACAAGGGACAGCGGAACTGGCCTGGGTTTTCTCATCTCATTAGGACTCATCATCCTACAGGAACCGTTGGAAAACACTGCTTTTCTCGCCTCACACCTGCAAGGTTCCCCGATGAGGGCTCATGCTCTTCTGCTATTTCTGGAGCAGTTGGGAGTGAGTGACAAGTTGATGGAGACTGAGGCACCGCAAGACCTTGGGTTGGTCAGAAGCGAAGAATGAACCAGTTCCCATTGTTGGAGGACAATTCCCATTTGCCACCAGATGAAACTTTGGAGCTGCTTCCCCACAAATCTCCCTGTCAGTAAAGTCTTTTCTTCCATGGCCTGGGTTTGCATCTAGCCCCGGCAGTTTTCTCCTGGGGAGGGTTCGTTGCCAGAACTAAGGAAGGAAACCCCCATGCTCACCCCCTTCCAGCTGAGTGAGGTGGGCTAGAGGCCATTCACCACCTGGACTGGATGACAGGGGCAGAACCCCAAGTGGGAGAATTTGCCCTGACCAATGTGTAGTCACTTACAAATACTCTCCGATGCAGTGACAAGCTCTCAGCTGCCCTCTGCCAGCTTTCTTACAACTTGTCCAGCTTGGTGTCTCTTCTGACCTCAGGTCCTCGGTGTTGAGGGTAGGTTGACAGTGGTGGGTTCAGACCCGATGGTGCCAAGACCCTCTACCCTGACCTGAACCTGGTCCAGCCAAAGCCGTGGGGCACACTCTTACCGCTCCTTAGCAGGTTTCCAAAGGGCAGCCCAAGCTACAGAGGGAGGTGGGGCAAGGACCCTTGGGTACATCAAGGCCCCATATTTCCGTTGGTTCAACATCATGCCAAAATCTACCGAGCACCATGTTCCAACATTCTAAACCTTCAAACTCATGGATGATTCTCCGGCCCCCACAGCACCTCCGAAAGTCATGAAAAATAAAACCTACTTGGACTTGCAAGATGACAGTATCAGGCACTTGACATTAAACTACTGAGCAAGCTTGGCAATAGCCTTATGCTAGCACTTTCCTTGACTTTACTTTGGTGGAAGTATTCAGTATTTTTAGGGGGAAGGGAATGGGTCTTCAAAGTGACTCTGTTGCCTCTTAGTACTAGATTCTGCCTGAATGGATCTCTTGGTCAGTACCAGTGGGGGTCCCTTCCAGCCTGGCCTAATTGGGAAGAACAGTGGCTTATGAATAGCTGATGATGTGGAGGAAGACCCTGTGGGTCTCCCTACCCACATCTCAATGAGTGGCGACTGAGAGCAAATATCCTCAGCAGATTATTTCCAGAGTCAAAAAGCAAGTTGATGTGCAGCCATCCATCACCGTGGATCACCTACTCTGAGGAGGAAAACAATCTGCTATTCTTTGTCGGAAAAACTCAGCAGCTTGTCTATTCTGAGTTGGATTTTGTGATCTCAGTTAGCCCTGGAAGAGCAGAAGACCAAGGGCTTCTGTAATGTCATTCATCCTCCTCTTCCACATAGTTGTCAATACACAGCTCCTTCGTGAGCTTTCCCCTCGTGAGTTTTGCATAAAACTGTGTTCAACTTTCCTCACCCCCCTTCTGCCCCTACCCAACCCTGTTCTCCCCTCTTTGATTTCCACATCTGAACTCAGTCTTCCCCAGGGTGGAAGTGTGGGGGCTGACATGTAAAGGTCCTATAGTTCTGAGGAAGGGCAAGTCTGGAGGAGACCAGTTCCAATTTTGGTCTCATGTTTCTAGGGACCCATTTTGCGGCCTTCCTGGGTGGGAGGAGGAAGCCCTCTCCTTGAAAGAGAAAGTTACAACCTATTCTCATTGAGTGTAAAATGCATCCAACTTACACATTCAACCTGAGCTGTCAAGGTCTTTTTCCTCCCACATTCAGTTAGCAGCAAAGAAATGTATCTTGTTTATTAATAGAGCTCTCAGCATATTCCATTTAGTTCTACATGCAATGTGTCTGACTCTGACCCTAATTACTCAAGAGTTGCATGGACAGGGAGGTCTGAAATGGTTTATGCGCCCTTGAATCCAGACCTCATCACTTCTCTAGGGGAACCAGAAGAGGCAGGTTGTTTTGGTCAAATGTGTTGTATTGCCAGTAGCCCACGTCAGGGAATCTGTTAGGGAATGAAAATCACTCCTCTGAGTTAGGTGACTCAAAATTCATTCATCCCAACTGGGGAGCCCAGCATGGTGCAGGCTGAGGACACTTTGGAGACAGTGGTGCCTGGAGCTATTTTGCTGGGGGCTGGAAGGCCTGGGACCATCCTCTGCCAAAGAGGCATCTGGGAAAAGTTGGCCAGAGGACAAAAAAATTAAACCTTAAGAGAACTCTATGATAGGGGTGTTAAGGGCATCACCCAAATCCCCCGGGTAACGGGGAGGCAGAAGGAGCTTTGGGTTGGAGGAAGCTTGCCAGTCCTTCCTCGGTTGGGCCCCCAAAACATGGATTCCCCCAAGTCCCTCACTCTAGGCAGGGCTTCAATTATAGTCATTTAGGTTTGGCCATGGAAGTGCCCGGAAGAGGTTCAAGATGTGCGGCAACCCAAGCCCCACTATTGGTTCAAACCTGGGATTGGAGGGGAGGGATGGGAACATGCTTCCTGAAAAGAACTGGAGCAGAGCAGCCCAGCCAGAGGAAAGCTGAAGTAATTTGCTGTTCCCTTTCCTTCTCTCCCACCCCCTCGTTCTGTTTGCAGTGTTGTGTTAATCAAGTGCTTAGAAATTAAGTCAGTCGCTCAAGGGCCCTCGGCTCAGAAGTGCTTCTGAAACAAACACAAGCATCGTCAACACACCAGTCCCATCCCTGGCCTCCCCCGGCTTCTGAACAGATGGGTTTCAAGCAGACCAAACAGACGCTGGAGCAGAAATGGCCAACAGAGACAGAGCTGAGCCGACTGGCCGGTTGGTGTCCATTGGTTGCCGAAGTAATAGAAGACTACCTTCTGGAATTTCATTTTTTCTGCTCAGGAATGTGAGCTCTGGATTTAGTTGATTTGAGGCCTAACCTGCACTACCTCCAAAGGCAGAAATGAGGTTGTAGGATTCCGACCGGTGGAATTTTGAGGCTTCATGTCCAAAGGCAAGCCAAGTTTTTGCAGGAACTACTGTGTCTTGAGGAATGTTAGAGGTGCATAGGCCCCTGATGGGGAGTGAGAGCAATAGATCCCTGCTGTCATTGGTGCATTACCCAGCCCGCTTTGGTGTACGGGACCTCCGCCTCTCCACCCTACCCACGGGTTGGGGTATTGCTTAGGTTTGCGGTTTGCCTGGGAGTTAATTGGTTTGCCCATGTAGCACTGCTGGGGAGCCATGACGATGTTGGCGTTGGAAGGTTAGTTAAGGGAGGGGTGGAGAGGGAGAGGCAGTTGGTGATTAGAGATGATTATAGTGATGGAAGGAGGGAGAGTATAGAAGGGGAGAGACTTGCAAAGAAAAGTCTACCATTATGTTGCTTGATAAATAGAGTAATTGGATTGCTAGAAAGAAAGGCAGGTGGGTAGATAATTGCATGGATAAAGGGGGGAGTTGTGTGGATGGCTAGACATGTGATTTCCCTGATGGACAGCCAGAGAAGAGCCAGTGGACCAGCCATCTAATCATCATTTTTGATTGACTGGATGGCCATCTGCTTTTCTAACAGGGTGACTTGGCCCCATCTCTTGAGATCCCACCGGAAGAACTTTCCAACTCTTTAATCATCAGGCATGCTTCCAGTATGGATGAATTCCCCTCCTCCGTGACCCCTGACCAGCCACTGTGGGGTCTCCGGGTGTGAGGAAGGGTGGCAAGGGGCTAGGAGAATTAAATATCCACCCGAATGGAAGAGAGGTGAACCCAGAGTAATCAGACACTTTGAAACATGGAACGGGCGTGTTCACTGCAACAAGGAGAATGACCTGGTAGCTTAAGAGACTTAGATAAGAGGACACCTAGATGTAACTCTCGCCTCACACTGCGTCATATCCTGAGGTGTGTTTCCAGGGGTTGTGTGTTTCCGGGAGTTTCACCAGCTCAACTGAGACATACATAATCGCGGAAACTAGGGGGTCGAGGTGGGGCTGGGCAGAGGAGAGGGTGGGGCCGGGGTTGAAGAAACAGATTCTATTTTGAAAGATACCCATGATTGATTATTCTACACACTGTAGAGCCCTGCCCGCCCTCCCCTCCCCCACCCCCACTCATTCAAGCTGAAAAATATCTGGTTTGCCCTCCGCAGCGCAGAGTAAAGTCTGTGGTATGGAGAAGCCAGGCGTCGCTCTGAGAGCCCGAGGATTTCTTATCAAAACTTGATGAGAAAGTGAGCGAAGAGGGTCCCTGATAGCCAGAGACAGGCCAGTGCTCTTGAGGCTGAGCTTACCCCATCAATGACGGCTCCGGGGCCTGTGGGAAGGGAAGAGAGAGAAGAGTCATTTAGGAGGTAAGAGTTTCTCCCATCTTTGCCTTGAAGTCAAGCATATGGCTCCTTGGTTTGCCTCCCCATTCCCACCCTCTCCCGGCTCCTCCCTGTCCCTCAGGGGTCATGAGAAGCAGCACGGCGACATAGTGGATCGAGCACAGGCCTGGGAATCAGAAGATCATGGCTTCTAATCCCAGCTCCCCCACTTGTCTGCTATGTGATCTTGGGCGAGTAACTTCACTTTTCTGTGCCTCAGTTACCTCATCTATAGAATGGGGGTTGAGTCTGTGAGCCCCATGAGGGACAGGGACTGTGTCCAACCTAATTTGCTTGTATCCACCCACCATTTACATAGTACGCACTTAACACATGCCATCATTATTATTATGCTGGCCAGGGAAGGGATGATGTTGCAGACGATCCCTGGTTTTGATAATAATAATGTTAATGAATGTGGTATTTGTTAAGCGCTTACAATGTATCAAACATTATACTAAGTGCTGGGGTAGGTACAAAATAATCAGGTTGGGCACAGTCCCTGCCCCACCAAGGGGTCACAGTCTAAGTAGGAGGGAGGAGGATTGACTCTCCATTTTACAGATGAGAAAACTGAGGCATCGAGCACTTAAGTGTCTTGCCCATAGTTGCATAGCAGGCATGTGCCTGAGTCAGGGTTAGAATCCAGGTCCTCTGACTCCCAGTCAATCAATCTACCATATTTATTGAGTGCTTACTACTTGCAGAGCACTGTACGAAACAGTTGGGAGAGTCCAATACAACAGAATTAGCAGACACGTTTCCTGCCCATGTCGACCTGACAGGCCCATGCTCTTTTCACCAGGCCATACTGTCAGATGACTGGATTCCTTGAGGTGGGAAAAAATTGTCTGCCTCCTCCGTTGGGGGGCCGCCTGGACACGCTAAGACTGTGTGCGTCCCACAAGGCACGCAACAAAGCACATCATTCGGTACATTTTGTGGAAGCCCGCCAACTGCCCAAATATAGGACAACAATATCATGGAGGGAAAAGTGAATGATGACTGCAATCTGCTCCCGCTTCGAATCTTCCGATTAGCAGGTCTCAGAGAGCTCCAAATAGAAAATCCTGGGAGAGTCACCAGGCATCGGCTCCTAGGTGGCTGCCCCTCTCTGTGTCTCTCCAAGTTGGTACTTGCACCTCTGACTGCTGCTGTCTTCTATTTCTGCAACCACGCTATTACAACTCAACTACAACTGATGAAATCAAATTTCATGATGCTTGATCCTTTGGCTGAGTCTCAAGCAACAGTAACCTTTGTCTCCTTTGAAGACAGTGACTTTACCTATCAGACAGGGGTGCTGGACTAGGTGTGTCGGGAGAGGGAAGAGGGGACCACACACCTGCTCTTTAGAACATCAAGGGGACACTGATTTACTATTAGAAGTTTAAAAGGATAAGGTACTGTCATGAAATTTCGCTAGATCTGATGTTTGAACGTGGACTGTTTGATCCCTCTAATCAGAAACCGAGGTGATAAAGATGCTCTTAATGATTAAAAGAAAAGCAAAGAAATCTAATTAGCATGTCAGTGTGTGTGCGTGAGTGTTTTGGAGACTAGTTGGGAACACAAAGATATTTTCAGCAGAGCCTGTTGAGAACAGCAAATCCTGCCCCTTCAAATGGGATTTTTTTTCCTTTATTATCCTTAATTACAGCAGAAACACAGTTCTTTCTGACAAACAAAGCCAGGTGGTCTTTGTGGAGCAATTAAAGCTTCTTTCACACAAAAAGGCAGAAAATGGTACCATCTTTCCTTATGCTCCTAAATTTTCTCGGGGGGAGGGGCGGGAGGTGGTGTTTGTGCACACCAGGGTGGATATGTGTGTGACAAATGAAAGCTTAGGATGTTATCAAAAGTTAATTTAAATGTTTCTCCTCACAGCCAGGCTGTAAGAGAAGACTTGAGCCGTTGCCGAACCTGTGTAAGGGCTTCTTTCAGTGCTGACATGGGCAAACCTCTGATGTACAGTGACAGAACTCTAAACGTTTAGATTAATAACCAGATGTCAGCCATTCAGAAAGGGGAGAGTGGGGGATGGGAGAAGAGGAAAGGGTGACGTAGAAACCCATCAGGAGTGAAATGTGGACTGTCTGAATATTTTTTTTTCCTAATATGTTGACGTTTTACAGGTTGGGAAAACGATCAATGATTGCACTGCTGCCGTCAGCCAAAAGCAGTGGTGTTTCTGACTCACTGTCTCCCACCTGGATTGAAGTTATAGATTAAAAGAAGAAAATGTTTTTCAACTAGAAATAGACAACCACATGCAATGCTGGATGCCTTTGTGGTCTAAAATCTCTTGAGTAGCTTTTTCCTAAATAATACACTGGATTGCTGGATGGTTTTAAATGTTCAGAGGACCAGAAGTCTGAATTCTGGATCATCTTTTCCTAGTGACCCCAGATGTTGGAAGAAGGAGCCCAAGAATGTGCCCTCAGTTACAGGGGAGAAAATGTAATTTTCCATTTGCTGTGACAATTGGTATTTGAATGTAGGTCCCCGGTTTTCATACCAGACCCTAGTGCCCTCAGTTATTTACAACTGTGGTGCTCCAAATGAATGCACGCCATGATTCTCCCAGTCATTTGTCGCCACCATCCCCTGACTTTTGGATTTTGTACCCCCAGAAGGCATCAGCCATATTCAATATCCAGTTAAATTAATCCAATATTGGCACTCATTATCTGCTCTTCATGTGCCAAGCCCAGCACCAAATATTAGGGGAGGTAAGAGATAACCTGATCAAAAATATTCCACGACCTACCCAGTCCTCAAAGTCTAAGGGGAAAGGGGAACAAGTATCTTATCCCCATTTTACAAATGAGGAAACTGAGGCACAGAGAAATTATGTGCCTCACCCAAGGTCACAAAGGAGGCAAGTGGCAGAGCTGGGATTAGAAACCAGGTCTTCTGACTTCTAGGCCTGTGCTCTTTCCACTAGAATACCCTGCCTCGCTGAGTCAATACTTCATTTGCATGGTGATCCTGACCTTTTACACTTTATAAACAATGTCTTGACCAAAGCAAAATTCTTCCAAACCGAAAGTCCTGCCCAACCCCGTGGGTAGAATTTTGGCCAGTTGTTAGCTGAAGAGGCAACAGTGTTATTCACAAGACCAAAGACATCTATCTGGCTTCATGGTCTAATGGAGAGAGCTCTGAACTAGGGATCAAGGGACCTTAGGTCCCTCCAGCTCCATCCTTGGCTGACTGCATGACCTTGGTCAAGTTATTTAACTTCTCATTACCTCAGAATCCTCATCTATAGACTGGGACTAAGATAGATTGTGAGTCTTGTATAGGCTCACCTAACTTTGTATCTATCCCAGTGCTTAACAAAGAGTAAGTATTCATTAAATGCCACAATTAAATCTGAGCAGCAGTTTTTAGGAACAATTGATCATAACAAATGGGGAATGGGGAAAGATCTTCAGAAAAGTCCTTCAAACTCAGGTGCCTTATTCAGACCAGGCTTTTAATATATTATACAATAGAAAATTGTGCCATAAAGGAAAATCTCCATCACCTCATGAAACCTCAACTAAACAACAGATATTCAAAAGAAAGAGCGACAATTCCTTCAGACCAAACTGGACAGTTTCAGAACCAACATGATAAAATCAGCTGTCCTGATGCTCCCAGAGGTAGATGCTGGTCAGAGTGATTACTTTCAAGTGTTGGTTTTATAATTCACTGTACTGTTATGTCTCCCAGAGGCATGAAGCTAACTCTCTTTCAATATTTTAAAACAAAAATGTCTAGCCATAACCAGTAGATGTCCTAGTAAAACTGATAGAAGAAAAAAAATCCACAAAACAGTGCACTGAATTACTGCAGAAATAACCACATCTGACAGGCTGATGGTGATCAAGGATTTCAAGGTGTGTGTTGATAATGTGGACAAAACTCAGAAAAAAAAATAACTTGGCTTAAAATCTAAATAGCAGAGGTTGACTCTTTTCGGTGAGTGTCAAACACTATTGCATTCCTAACAATGCCACCCTCTACCCATCAAACAAGTGAAACTTCAGAGTTCCCCTGAGGTCTGAACAATAGAATCTCAATGATCCAAACATTACTTTGCAGCAAAATCCACATAACAATGCTGGTACCAAGGAATCACTAAATACACAGATAGAGTTAGTTGTCTACTTAGAGTAATAGTATTTATTCAGTGATAACTGTGTGCAGAACACTCTACTAGGCCCTGGAGTAGATACTAGATAATCACATCGGGCACAGGTCCATGTCCCACATGGGCGTCACTGTCCAAGTAGGAGGGACAACAGGTTTTGAATCCCTATTTCACAGATCAGAAAACTGAGGTACAGAAAATTTAAGTGACTTCATTCATTCATACAGTATTTAGTGTGTGCAGAGCACTGTAATAAGCACTTGGAAAGTACAATTCAGCAACAAATAGAGACAATCCCTGATCACAACAGGCTCACAGTCTGGAAGGGGGGAAATAGACATCAAAACAACTAAACAGGCAGCCTAAGGCCAATCTAGTCTATACAGCCAAGCTAGACAAAGAACTGGTGAATGGTGACACAAGAGTCTCCCAATTATCAATAATGAAATATTTGAGAAGCAATGTGGTCTCTTTGAGAAGCAGCATATCCTAGTAGATAGAATGCGAGTGTGGGAATCAGAAGAACCTGGTTTCTAATCCCAGCTCCATCATTTGTCTGCTTTGTGATCTTGGGCAAATCACTTCACTTTTATGTGCCTCAGTTACCTCATCTTTAAAATGGAGATAAAGATTGTGAGCCCCATGTGGGACAGAGACTGTGTCCAACCCGATTTGCTTATATCCACCCCAAAGCTTAGAAGAGTATCTGGCACCAAGTAAGTGTTTAACAAATACCACAATTATCATTATTATCATTATTATTATTACTATCATTACTGGAATACAGGTAACTCACCAGGATTGAAACAACCCCAGCTGTACTTCAGTCTCTTTGGGAAAAACATTTGAGAAGTGGTGATAACAGGATACCTTAAGTGGCTCTTTCAAAGGACATGAAATGGAAACCGCGTGGAGCTTCTGTTAGAGTGTAAGCTTCTTGTGGATGTAGAGCATGATTTGGGATTTTGTTGTACTTTTCAAGGGCTTAATATAGTGCATTGCATGACAGTAAAGTGTTCAATAAATACTACTAATGTTGCTGCTATTTCTCAGTGCACGCCACTGCTGAGGAGATGCATAAGGGCAAATTGTGAGCCAGATTTATGGAATGTTGGGAAACAATAGCAGTGGGAAATCAGGAGTGGAATGACTTTTCTCAGGTCAAGTAGTTGTGGAAAAACAAGGTGTAACCAAATCAGAGCTAACAAAGGAACATTCTTACATGTGTCCAATGTGGAGTGGGTGTCTTGTCCTAGATTTCGTCTGCCACGCTTTGGACTGTCAGCAGCATCCCCTCATACACACACAGTTCCACTTTGCCACCATCCCCCACCCTCTCCCTCAAATTCCTTTGGCCCTTAAGGAGTTGGGGGAAAAGAGAAACAGAGCCAGCAAGAAGCCTGTCCTCATTTCACAGATTAAGGGCCTCGCCATCTCAGGCATCTGGGGCTTTGGGGAAGTAAACACTGCTCCCCAAACATTTGAGGAAAATCCTTCTCCAAATGCAATTTGCAAACAAAAGAGCAAGGTTTTCAGCATCTCCATTTGCAATTTCAATATTCCCACTTGTAGCCTTTATTCTTGACACTTCTCAATGCAGCTAATTTGTGTTGCTTCAATTTCACAGATTAAATGGGAGAAAGCTGTTTTTCCCACTGCCGCATCTCCTCCCCCGTTTACTGCTTTGTTTGCTTTCCCTGTCCCTCTCCCCTGCTAGAGCTCAAGTAATCCCAGCATTTATATGCCTCATTAAGTCCATCGCGCGCTCTCCAGTGCCGGATGTAATATCAAGTCAAGACTTTTTTCTCCTTACAGCTCCACCTCACTTGAGAGGGAGGTCAGCAGGTCCTCTCCCCCCGAGCTAGGAGACAACAAACCAGCCAGTCAATCGGGTGGGAAGGGGGTGAGTTCACCAAGAGATTGAGCTGTGGTACCCACCCGTAGAGATGGGCAGAGCTGCCCCAGGCCAGCATTAATAGACTAGTAAGAGGCTGGACACCTTGAAATTGATTGACAGGCCCTGCTTTGAAATAATAGCTGCTTTGAATAAAGGAAGACTGTTTTCACTCTGTCCCTGGGCAGAGTATTCTGTCTGTGTGTGACTTTGCTTAATTCCCACCTGCCAATTCTCTTCCACTGTCAAGTACAGTAATCCTCACACAGACAGCGCTTAAGAAATACTATTATCTCTATTACTACTATACACCCAAGGCCCCATTTTGGCCTCTGACGTGGGCCATCTTCATTTTCCATATGCCTTGGTTGTATGTGGCATAGTCTCTCTGATTCTTTTATCCAATCAATTAATAGTATGTACCAAGTACTTACTCTGCACAGAACATGGGCAAAGTGTTTGGGGAATACAGTAGAGTTAGTAAACATGATCCCTTCCCTTAAGGAACTTTACATCTAGTCAGGAAGGCAGACACTAAAATAAATTACATGTAAGGGGATGCATATCACTTAAAAATACTTACTTAAGTGCTCTAGCCAGGGGCAGGGGGTGCGGGGTGGTGAGTGCACAAATACCTAGGTCATGTGGAAGCGCTGGAGTGGTACTGGAGGGGAAATAGTGTAAGGAAATGAGAGACTAATCAGGGACGACTTCATTAGGGCTTTTAGAAGGGCTTTGAAGATGAGGAGAGGGGTAGTCTGCTCATTAAGAGGGATGAGGAAGTTCTTAGAAGGAGGGCGGGAGCAAGAAGTGGACAGAGGGAGAGAGGAGAGTGAGGCACAGTGAGTAGGTTGGGGTTAGAACAACAAAGCGAGAGGAGTCAGGAGAAGTAGGAAGGAGAGAACCAATTGAGTATCTTAAAGCCTTGGTCAGGAGTTCATTGTTTGATGTGGAGGATGAACAACCATTGGAAGACTTTGAGGAGAAAGGAGACTGGCGTTAGCAGACCATGTTCAGTATAAATCATCCAGAACCCTGAAGGGCTGGGACCCTGCATTTCTCCATCTAATCAATCAATCATTGAGTGCTGCTCCTGGGCAGACACAGTATACTATTAAGCATGAGACATGCTTCCCAGCCTTGAAGGTGCTTACAATCTAACGGAAGAGGCTGGAAGACATACACTATTTACAAAGAGTGGAAACTGAAGGAAGAAGAGGGATATAACAGGGTGTAGCATAAATATTTTTGTGTGGAATAGCTGACTAAATAGCTGAATATCCCCATCTTTAGCATTTCTGCATATATGTTTATTCAATTATATATGCATATTATTTATTCTGATCATTTGAGCTATAAATATTCATTCATTCAATAGTATTTATTGAGTGCTTACTATGTGCAGAGCACTGTACTAAGTGCTTGGAGTACGCAATTCGACAACTGAAAGAGACCATCATTGCCCAATGACAGGATTACAGTCTAATCGGGGGAGACAGACGGACAAAAACAAGACAACATAATCAAGATACAAATGAGCACAGTGCTGAGGGGAGGGGAAGGGAGAGGGGGAGGAGCAGAGGGAAAGGGGGTTTAGCTGAGGGGAGGTGAAGGGGGGGAGGGGGAGGGAGCAGAGGGTAGAGGGGGAGCAGAGAAGGAGCAGAGGGAGCAGAGGGAAAAGGGGAAGCTCAATCTGGGAAGGCCTCTTGGAGGACGTGAGCTCTCAATATGTGTCTGTCTATGTTATTAGAAAGTCAGCTCCTTGTGGATAGGGAACATAAAACTATTTTGCCTTCCCAAGCACCCAGTACAGTTCACTCAATCGAGTATATGCTCAATGAATACTAATGGTATTGAAGATTGATTAAAAATATCCAAGTGATCTGATCAACTAATTAAGGCTATGTATTGAGCAATTAATATGTGCAGAGCCTCATAATAAGTTCTTAGGAAAGTACAATAGAATAAGTAGACATGATGGCTGTCCTTAAGGAGTTTGCAATCTAGTAGTAGAGAAAAATGCTAAAATAAATTCCTGCTTGGGAGAGTATGTATATGAATAAAGATATGTATGTAAGTGATGGGGGAGTCAGGGGTGGGTGTGTACCCAATTACATATGGCATATGTACCTCAAGTGTATGGATGATACTGAAGGGAGGGAAAGCAATCCTGAGGATAGGGGTTGAGTTGAGTTGATTTGACTTGGGTTTAGGGGAGTTCATCAGGGAAGGCTTCTTGGCGGAGATGGGATTTTGGGAGAGCCTTGAAGATGAACAGAGCTGTGACATGTCATATTTAAAGATGGAGGGAGGGAGCCGAATGTGGCATGAGTGAGTGATGGAGGTGGGAGAATAGAGAGAAGCACATTTAGAAAGAGAGGTTGTGGGGGAAAGTTTCCCCCAAATCTGACCATCACCAAAGGGGAAGGGAGTGGTGTAGAAACTTGGGATCACCAAAGGGGAAAGGAGTGGTGTAGAAACTTGGGATGCTGTCCACTCATGCCAGTTCTCATCAAAGTTCTCAGAGTAATAATAATAATAATAATGTTGGTATTTGTTAAGCGCTTACTATGTGCTGAGCACTGTTCTAAGCGCTGGGGTAGACATAGGGGAATCAGG